>NC_057352.1:41471403-42071403 GCF_016509475.1 Prionailurus bengalensis
CAGTGCATTTGGATGACACTTTGAATCAATTTATTTAATTGTTTGCACTTTCCTTAACTTACTTTTCCCCCTGCAAGGAAAACTGTGATCTATATATGACCAATGAGAAGCATCAATGTACAGTAGGGAAAAGAACATTTGAGTCAATAAGACCTGGGGATACACATATTGCATTGTCCTTTACTGATTGTTTGATCTTACTCAACTAAATCTTAGTTTCCACACCTTTAAAATGTAGCACAGAAGCATCCCTCTCACAGAGTTGTTGGAAGGATCAAGGGAGATGCTTAATGCACCTGGCCCAGTGCCTGGACCCTACTGGATTCTCCATAGATGCTATTTTTCTGGTCTCCTCCCCCTGTTTAGTGTGGAACACATATGTGGTAATGAGTGTCCCCCAAGTATACATCCATGGTTGCAAAATGACAAAGCGTTATGTTTACAGTGTACCCACTGCTCTAGAGTTCTGGTCACCAACATGTCACACATGCTGATTGCAGAGCAGAAATCGGACCTCATTGCATCTCAGCGCCCCCAACAGTCCTTCACTCATATCTGTCCTGCAGTACCCAATGAATTCTCCCAGTCTCAGAGTTAGCTGCTTACCTCTCTGTCTTCCTCATGAGACTGCCTCTCCCCTGTCCTCCAGCTGGAGAGCTGTGCTGTTTACTTCTGCCTCCTGCACAGCCCACATTGTGATACCTGGAATAGCAGATGTTAATAAAGGGTAATTGGGGAGGACTGTGGCCAGAATTGGCCAGCTGTTGTACTGGCTGGCCATTACCAATTTGTCAGTATCTCAGCCTGACAGGTTTCTGATTCACAAACTTTTTCTGAATGCCAGAAACTATGAGTTGACTCATTTAATCCTGACACCAACCCTGGGAGGTAGATATTGCCCCTGATTTGCAGACAAGGAAACAAACTCCAAGACTTTACGTGGTTTACCCCCAGCCAGATCATTCTTATGGAGTAAGACTGGGATCAAGCCTGGTCAGTCTAGCCCCCGTGTACAAGTGGTCTTGACAGTGAGGTGTTACCATTGTTACCACGGTAAAGGCTACCGTGTATATAAGTATCTGCTTGTTGGCTAACACTGTGCTCAGTTACATACATTATTTTATCTTCAGATTTACTAGATTGTAAGATTCTAACAGGGCAGGGATCTTACTTCTGTCTGATTCTCTGCCGTATCCCTAGCACCTGACACATTGCCAGACGTGGAGTAGCTGCCAATAAATACGTGTGGAATTACTGAAACATTATGCATCATCTCTCTTAGATGCTATTATTATCTCCATTTATTATCTATTAGATAAATTACTGGAAACTGAGAGAAGCTAGTAACTTACCCATGGCCACACAGTTGTAAATAGTAGATCTGATATTTTAAATGACATCTGTTTGACACTTAACCTCTCTGTTATCCTGCCTAAAGAAAGACAGGTAAGTATCTATGTGCAAAATAAATAAGTAAATAAATAAATAATAAATAAATTTCTTTAAAAGGTGGCATCTGCTCTTATTATGGCAACAAATTCTTTAGCAGACAAAAGAACTAATGGGTCATAAAACACTTCTCAGTCCTGGCCCCTCACCTTTCTTTGTTTGTATATTGCCACTTTCAAAATCAGTAAGCCTGTGACTGTTCATGGGGTAATTCTGAGCATGTGACAATTGCCTCTGAGTCAAAAGCTGTATCCTAACAGCTTAAATGTAACAATGGTAGGTTCTTTTCAAAGGGTACATTTTCCCTCACAGCTGCCAGCTCTGCTTTCTATACAAACCTAAAAATAATGATCTTTCCATTATGGGAGCACTAGTATTGTTGCTTTCCCTCTTAGCTTATATTAGTGCTTAAATTATACACTCCTAGTCTCCAGGGGTTTAAACTTGGCCGGGAAACTTTTCCTGAGGCCAAATAGTGGAGTTAGCTCTGAGCATGAGGCTTCTACTGCAGGCTCCTGCAGAGCCTGGGGCAGAATTACAGTACCAAAATTTGCTCCAGATATCATTGTTTGTCTGCGATAAAGGTCACTGATAGTCTTTGTAGGCAACCCCAACACACTTTACAATGGCAGACCCTCTCCTCTTTCTGTCTGCCCTACCCATTAAAACAAGGCACAAAGGGACCTTTGCTCTTTTGGCAAGGCTGCAAAGGAAATCTTTACACAAATGCTTGAATGCAGGAGTTATCATTAAAGATCACAGGTATCCTAGTGTTTTTTTACAAAAGCATGACAGCAACCTTGTTCTAGGGAGGTCTGATTCTTGGGGGAACAGGGGTGTTGAGGGCATTGGCCGTGGTGATCAGGTGAGATAACCAAGCTATAACGCAAAGGGTTACGGAGTGGAAGGTGAAAAAAAAGGAGGGGAATGTAGGGTACTGGAGCAGTGGGGAGGGGAAAGAGGAACTTGTAGCTTAAGGGACAGGAGAAGTGTTGACGAGAGATACTTTGATAATCTAGAAAGTTGTCTCCAAGTGCTCTTGCTGCATAATTCTCAGGTCCTGTGATCTGAGAGCTAATATAGAGTAATAATTTTTTTTTTTCTGTAAAAGTTACAGAGGAAAATAGTGGATTTCTTTTTTGTTGTTGTTCCCTTTCTTTTTTCTTTCTTTTTTTTTAACTTAAATGTTTGCATCTGCTATTGCCTATCTCCTGGCAGTATGGTATCATTGTGTTATTACGCATTTAGGAAGGAGCTGCTGAACATTTTGCCAGTGTGGAGTCTCCCAGTCTGCACACATGGATCTTCACTTTGATAGTCAGTTGAAGTCCCCTTAGCCTAACTCCCTGTCTATGATAATCTCTGGGGGAGTTCTTTAATTCAGACATAATAGAGATGACAGGATTAGTGGAGAATGCTGGAACCATGCTCTGGAATGAGAACCCTACTGTAAAATACACTGATAACTGGGGCATAATTATATACAACATGCTACAGATAGCATCCTGGGGGGTCCTAATTAAATTCTAATCCCTTTCTATCATGGAATTGCTTAAAACAGAAGTCTGAAGACTGATCTCCTTAGGTTGTCCATCTTCTGAGGATTCATTCCCTTCTGTATATTCCAGGTAGATCCTAGCCCATGTTAGTTGGTACTGCAAAAGTTGACTTCTTCAATCAACCTTTATTTTTAAGCCCTGTTTAAAGGCTTGTCTTAAACACCTATTTGTGAATTACGTTGCTGAAAAGTCTTTGCTTCTTTCTACCATGCTCTGCAGATGACACTGCCGCCCCCAAGTCATCTTGGGACATGTCTGTTCTCCCTTGTTTCAGTCTTAAGGATTTCGTTCTCACATATGAGAACTCTGGATTCTCCTGTCTCTGGATTCTTCTTCCAGCAATAGCTCCAAACTTTAACTTAAAGAGTGATTTTGAGGGGCACCTGGGTGGCTCAGCTGGTTAAGTGTCTCACTTCAGCTTAGGTCATGATGTCATGGTTCGTGAGTTTGAGCTCCACATCGGTCTCCGTCCTGACAGCTCAGAGCCTGGAGCCTGCTTCAGATTCTGTGTCTCCCTCTCTCTCTGCCTCTTTCCAGCTTGTACTCAGTCTCTCTCTCTCTCTTTCTCTCTCTCTCTCTCTCTCAAAAATAAATAAGACATTTTTTTTTAAGAAAAGAGTGATCTTGATATTGGATAAAAGCTGAAAAGATTATCTCCCATTGGAAGCACATATGGACACATGAGATTCCAATGACACTTCAAAAACCCTTCCAAGTGCAAGGTCTCAAGATATTCTTGTTTAAATATTCCACATCCGTTTTCCTGTGGCCTCTTTTAAAAATATACAAATAAATACCCATCAAGAAACAAATATTAATGTAAAGATTCAGAAACTGTTAATTATGATTACTTTAGCAGCTTCCGACCCCCACCCCACCCCCGACCACCCTTAATGAATGCATTGTAGGCAAAGGGCAGAAATCGTGGCTTCTTGCTGGGAATATTCCTATTTTATGTGAAGACATAGCTATGTAATGTGTCTCAGTGTTCCACAAAGATTGCCATGAGTTCCAGACTTTCTACCTCTTGAGAAGCTTTTAGAATTATAGATTTATGTTCTATTTTATAAGACTGAGAATTACAAAATCTGAATTCTGTTCCTGGGTATTCTGTTTACTTATCGTAAGACTGTATGTAAGCCCTCTGTTCTCACCTAATTTTCCCAAAACTGTGCCATGGAAGAGGCATGCTGGAAGGTAGCCTTCCAATTTTCCTGGTCATCATTTTATAGGATAAGCTGCTACCTCTGCTGTTACCATCACTGCTGTTTTTACTATTACTAATATTCCTACCATTGCTACCATTATCACTGTTAGTGTTACCTTTGCTGCTGCTACTGTTTACTACCAACATCAGTGCAGCTCACTCATATTCGCATACCGGTTTCACTTAGAAAGTCCCTATATGTTTTCTAGTTTAAAACTGCAAATCAGATGCAGCATGAGCCCTGAGGGAAGATGTGAGCTTTTTCATAAATAAAAGACACTGCATTTTCTTATCAACAACATTTTTATTCCTCAATCAGCCATCACCTCAAGAAACTTTCCTTTGACTGAGTCAGCCCCTAAATTCCTACAGCTTTATTTCATCTTGATTAAAAATAAAGTTAATTTGATTCTGTTGGATTTCTGTGTATCCAACAGTGAGAGAATTGACTCTGAAATCCTGGCTACGGCCACGCCAGCAAAATATCATGTTATTTTAAAATTTTGTTGTTTTACCAAATTCAAGTATTTTTACCTGGAAATTATTATATTTGAATATTTCCTCTGGGGGCCAGATATGATTGATGTTATTTGCCATCTTGAGTATTAATGGAAATTTCCCCATGATTCCCCCCCATTCATCAGTGACAGATGACAGGCTTAGCAGCCAAGTTTCCATGCTATTCTATTTCCCACAGTAGCCTATGCACCAGTGTCATTAAGAAGTAAAATGACTCTCATTTATGTTGAGATCCAGATTTATTGAAAGGAAAAGTCTCTTGTGTATTAGGTGTTTTATTTAGGATCATATAATCATTTATCACCCCAGTGTATGAATTAACTAATTTATTTATTTTTTAGTTCAGTCATAGTACTTATGGAAGTCATTTACAAATGTCAATAACAAACATAACCAAATATAACCAAATATAACCAAACAAATTTATTTTTGGTTCTGATTTAGGGATGCTTTGGGCTCATGGAATCTCAAACAAATTTGTTAGCCTCATGGATGCCTGTTAACAACATGGAACAGGCCATGACCTTAACCCTGACTCAAAAGAGTACACTTTTCTAAAGTCCAAATCCTTTATCCCAGAGTAAAATTTGCAAAACATTTCTCTGATTTTGGCTCTCTTCCAACACATAGTGGTTCTGATTTTGTGGCAAGAAGTTGGACTCTTCCTGAAATGGGTTGGAGAAGTATAATACAATCTTTATTCATAATCTGGAGATCTCAGTCCTTAGTGATATGATCTTCTTATTGTGATATAATTAATTCAGAAACCTTGTGGTATAAAGTACAGGCCCTGACCTGTAATCCCTGAAATACTTCCAGACAAATTCAAACATCCCTGACCCCTTGACACCCAAGGATAATGATGATGATTAAATCCCTGTTGTTCAAGGCACTTCCCACTAGCCGGCAACACTTGAACAAATAACTATTTCCATTGCATAATTCCTCCATATCAAAATGTGAAAAGACAAAGACAAACTATTCCAAGATGAAAGAAAATTGCAGTTACCATTGGTGATGCTTTCACCCATCAGGAAATGGAAGAAATGAAACAATATACCAGATCCTGACCTGACGATCAATAGGACAAAGAAATACTTGTCTGGGCAAGTTAGCCTGTGACCTCGCCTCACAGAGGTAAGAACCCAGGGTAATTTGCACCAATTACACAAATGTCTCCTCTGTAAGCTTGCCTCCTCAAAAATCACCAATATCACAGGATCTTTGTGAGAAATGAGCATTGACAACTGCAAGGGATGGATGTCATATAGAAAATGTGGAAAAGTAACTGCCCCCTTGAACAATTACCGTATTCAGGTCTGGCTGACGACTATTATCACTACAGATGGAAGCAGCACTCCCTTTCTCCTTCTTGAGAAACAGCATCATGGTCTGGAATGACATCTGACCCATCGAGCTTTTACATTTGTGCACAAGGGAAGTTATGGCAGGAAGGCTTCGTCAATGGCCCATGGTGGATTGGAGAGAGGGAGTCCAGGGGGAGACAGTAAAATGAACCCATCCTACAGCTGTGAGCAAGCTCTGATTCTGGCAGGCTGTGGAGGGTTTGACAGAACATTTCAGAACTGAAACACGTGAACTGGATGTGAAAACCTGGAATTGTTTCTGTTTGATGGGTCACACGGGAAGGAATCTCTTGCACACGGTTTCTTCACATGTTAACCAGACACTAGAATCACATAAGGTTGACTGACATAGCTCTATGGTCTACTCCAGGACTCCACCTGAGGATATGGGGGGTAAGGACCCTGATGTCCCCTAAGACCACACAGTGTGGTAATAGCAGATTTAGTTTTGGAGAAGGAAATTGGTTCAATGCTCTTGGTTCAGAGTCCTTCTGCTTGATTGTCTACAAAAGGGTTATGTTCTTTTTTTTTTTTAAGTTTATTTATTTTTCAAGGAGAGAGAGGAGAGAGGAGAGGGAGCCAGGGTGGGGCAGATACAGAGAGAGGGAGAGAGAGGATCCCAAGCAGGCTTTGTACTGTCAGCACAGAGCCTGACATGGGCCTCCATTCCACAGACCTAGAGATCTTGACCTGAGCCAAAATCAAGAGGTGGTCGCTAAACCAACTGAGCCACTCAGGCACCCAGGGGTATATTCTTTCTTAATAAGCTCTGCCTCCTTCCCCTCCTTGGTGAACACTGTGATCCTGGCTCCCTTTGGTACTTCCCTGATACAAGAATCATTTTCTCTTAAATGCTTTTCTCTTTTAAAATGTCAGATAAGAATATTGAGATTCTGAGTCCCTAACATCTCTAGAGTCATATTTGGAGTTAATAACATGTGGACTAGTATAAAAGCATACATGCAAATACTAATAAGGCAATAGGGAATTAGGTAGCATTTTCCAGGTAGAAACCATGTGTATGTGCATGTGTGTGTATGTGTGTGTGTAACTTACCTGACTGGTGTCAGGTCAAAGTGTGAACTTCACTGTGACTACATCTAAAAATACAATTCTTGAATCTCCCTCTTCCTCAGATCTCTTCCTCAGATCAGTGAATTATGCTGTCATTCTCCCACTTCCTCTGACCAAAAATCTATGAGTCATTCATCAGTTCTCTTTTGGATACCCTCTCATTCAAGTCTGTCAGGGAGCCCTCTGAGCTCTGCCTCCCAAAATGTCCCCCAAAATCTGCTGTCCAGATCTTATCACCTCCCTCCTACCAATTTTTTTCCCAAGCCACTATTATCTCACATGGATTGCTGCAAAAAAATCCCACCTGACTGGCATCCCATCCATTCTTGCCTCTCTGCAGTCAACTGAGTCGATACCCAGCCAGTTCCTCCAAGAGAACTTCCTTGACTCCACTCTGTAAAATAGGACCTTATCACTCTCTAGCTCCCTCACCCTTACTATCACCTGGCACTATTGATTGTTATCCCTACTGTCCATTAGAATGAATGTTCCTTGAAGGCAGACTTTATCCTTCTTATTCAAGATTGCATCCCTGGAACTTTTAATAGCCCTGATGCATAGTAGGTAGTCAATAAATATTAAACAAACAAATGCATAGATATGAACATTTTGGCCACACTGAGAATTTAAATATTTTATTACTATCCATGCATATTTTATGACATATTTAATTTTTTAATCTATGCAATTTAGAAATGATATTATCATGACAATTAAAAGTAATCTGGTCGGAATGAGCATTTTGCTTTTTAGATGTTGGCTAAATAGACTCTGGTGGTTAGAGTCACTTGAACTTCTCTTCAGAGTCATGCTTTTTGTTTTGTTTTGTTTTTTGTTTTTTTCTTTTTAGAAACTTACAGATCAGTGTGAAAACCTGAGTACTTTTGCATTTGAAATGATAAAAATGTTGATAATTTGCTAGCTTGCAACTAATATTTCCATGTTCTAAAATATACTATTTTTAATATCTTCTTCTTTGTGGCTGGGTGGGGAAGAAAAATCCAAGGAACTGGTTAGGAGACCAAGCTCTAAGACCATCTTCTAGAAACAGAGAATGTCTTTTCATCTCCCTGAACTCAGTTTCTCTGTTTTTAAACTGGGGACTCTGTGACAATGCCTTTCAGGAAACTTCTGTCTGTGTTACTTTTGTATGTGGAATTTTTGGAGGAAAGTCTGCCTAGTCCTCATCAATGTCTGTCTCTAAAGGCCCATTTCTACCCTCTGCTCCTCAAATAGACCAATCAATTAATCCATCCATCCATACATATATACATACATAGAGAGAGAGACTAAAAATAAAATCAGACAAAAAGAAAGCCATGCCACTGACTGGCTGTTGTCTCAGTTGCCTCAGTTACCCCAGGCCATGTCTCTGCTTCTCAAGAAGCACTGAGTGAGGAGCAAGGAGCTGCAGAGCCATGAGATTACCAGGGTTGTTCTCTGAAGCAAGTCTGTCATTTCCAAAGTTGATATTCAGAGCAAGCTTGTCGACCTAGGAAGAGCTTCCTGTGTCTCTTGAGAATTCCTGGATTTTCCCCATTTTTTCTCAGTCATTTCCTTAGCCATTGCCCCTGTTGACAGTAGTGACACATATTTCAGCCTCTCTGTCCCTTGGCAAACACTACTCATGATTCCTAGCACTATACACAGAATCCCAAAGCTATCACATGCTCTGATAATTGTTTCACCGATGAACTATCCCCTCTACATCAGTATTTCTCCATGTACAGTCTGCAGCCCAACTGGGAAAGGATCACCTGAGCTGCTTTTAGAAATTCAGATTTCTGGCCCCCATCTCAGACCTACTGAGCCAGAATTTTTTGGTGCAGGTCCTTCCCTATTTAAGAAGTTGCCCCAGTGATTTTCATGGCCCCCTGTTTATTCCTGCCTTCCAAGCCATGGAAATCTCCCTATGTTCTCCTTGTAGTTCCTGGATTGGGGAAAGAAAGGAAAAGACCATTTATCTGTGTGTGTGTGTGTGTGTGTGTGTGTGTGTGTGTATCACAGGTGATATAATTAGATAAGGAATGAATTCATTAGAGTCCTCAGATTCAGTTCATTAATTGGAAGATAATAATCACTACTATGTTTGTAAGCATCTAAGGCTGGGAATTAGCTCTCCCTTTCTCCATCGCCCAGCATGAGGCATAGTGCCTGGCAGAGTAGGCAATCAACGACGCCGAGTGCAGAGGAACCAAATCTGATTTCATCATCTCTTGCAAATGTAACCACGGATGCTATCAATGGTGGAGAAATAAAATAAGAAAGAAAATAAGGCAATTCTTGATAAGTACCAAAAATGTCAAATTACACAGAATTTGATGATAATGATATCAATGACTATAAATTAATCTAACATTCATTGGATGCTAATGTCCAAATTCACTGTTAATTAATTATTCAATTAATTTAACAAATGTTTATCAAGTACCTATGTGCCAGGAAATGTTTTGGGCATTTGGGATAATCATCGGACAGAGCAAAGAGCTCTGCTCTCATGGATCTTATATTCTTCATGGCGGTGGAGAAATAAATCTGCATAAAAATAACAAAGAAGTGCAGTATATGATATGTTGGAAGATAGTGTCATAGTAAAAAGATAAAGCTGAGCTGGATGAGAGGGATCAGTTGCAGAAGGAGGTAGTGAAAAGAGGGAGCTAAGTGTCTTATTTTCAGTTCAGCAAATGATGTGGGTATTGTCATTATTATCCCTATTTTAGAAGAGTGATTGAGTCTTATACAAGTTTGTGAGTTTTCCCAAGATCATTCTCTTAGAGATGGAGCTGGATTCAACCCAAGGAAGCCTTGCTCCAGAGCCTGGACTTTTGAATTCCAATTTACATTTTCTTCCTCATTGGCTGATGATGTATATACTTCCACATATAGGGTCAGCTGCAATGGTCTTCCAGGAGCTCCAGGGTGGGAGTAAGCAATTCCAACTTTCATAATCCTAAGCTTAATTACCCGGTGGGCCCTGGGAGCCCTCAGTCACCTGCAGAGTTTTCTGTTCAAGCAAGACGCATGTTTCTAATAAAGAATCAATAATGGAAAGGGCCATTGCATATTTTCTTACTTGCTGAAATGGGGAGGGGCTCCCTGGGGATATCACACTAGGGTACAAGAAAAGGGGAACATGAAGAGGATTACATGTTTATTTTTAGTTTCAATTAATAATTTTTGCTGAGCTATCAAGTTTGGGGAGACTTTTAAAAACTTGCAGTATAATTACTTTCTAATTGCTGGAGATGAGTAGACATCTGAGTGCAATCTTCCTGTATTTTTTTAATTGCAAAATTATTGAATATTGTTTTATACACTCTGACACTTTTGTCATTACCTGAGAGGAAGAAAGTGTTTTTAGGATCACGGATTATTTGTGTGAAAGGAGACCTCAGAGATCACCTTGCCCAAATTCCTCATTTTAGAGATGATGAAATTTAGAGGCAAGTGCCATGTGAGATCCCTCAGACTCTGTCAAAGGGGAGATGCCACAGTTAGAAAGAAAATCATAGATTATTAGCCTCAGGAATCCTCTGTTGACTTCCTCTCGTTCTCTAGGTAAGGAAAATGAGTCCCAATGCAAGCTCATTATCTTTCTCATTGGAATTGTACTCTCTCCAACACATCCTCTGTACAAATCACTGACATTCTGTTGTTGCAAATATAAACATTTCATTTACCTAAAACACGTCAGTGATTCTCTGTCTTCATAATACAGTTGAATTTTGTTAAGCACAATTTTTTTGTCTTTTCCTTACATGTGCAGATACATCTCTTGACGCTGTCCTGTTGTACTTGTTCTACCAACATGCACTCTAGTCTCCTCCCTGCTTGCCCCCACCTACAAGGTTTTATTTCAGGCATGCCCTTTCTGCCCCTCACTGTTTTCTGGATAGGCATCCCTGCTTTCTACATGCCTCCACCTTTCAGTTATGTTATATGTTATATTCCACTAATGTTCTGTTTATTTTTGTCTTTTCCATCACCAGAAGCCCTTTTAGGGCAGAGACTGTGATTTTTATCAGTCTTGGTCTGTTCATCCTTTGGTAGTACCCTGACTTGCACATGGATAAGTCACAGTGAACACTTATTGAAAGAATATAGGAGTGAATGAATAACAGAATGACTTGTGAGTTGATAAACATTATGGATCTCTAACAATATTTCCAAAAGCATTTTTCAAGAAGAAAACAAAACAAAAAGTAAAAATAGAATTTTTACCTCTTAGTAAGAAATCTCAAGCAAAATATCTCCTTCTAAAATTTCACAAATTTAGTATTACAGATAATTGATTTAAAAAATTTTTGCAAAGACACTTTGTTGCTGTTTTTCTCTGAGCCTCAGTTTCTTCCCGTATAAATCTTAGTTCAGTCGCTGTCCACTGTTCTATTTAGTTGTGGCAAACTTTATCAAATTGTAAACATTGTATTCTGAGTTCTTCATTCATTTAAGACAGTAATTGAACTTATGTTGAATATGTCAGTATGCTCCAGAGAAGGATGAACAGATGGATAAAATAAAAGGACCTCATCGTCTAGGAAGAGAATTAAGCACACAGTTTATATCCAAAAGTATTATACCTGATGGTCAAATGGATATGTGAAGAGCCAGGGGAGTTCAAAAGAGGTAAAATTTTATTTCTATTTTGGGAAACTTGGAAGGAATTATTTGAGTGGAACCTTGCAAACTATTGACAGGAAAGGAATTCATAAATCATGTTAATAGTAGAAATTCTCCAAGATCTCTTGGATTTTTCTTGGAAGTAGATACCATGAACTCTTCTTGGATCTAGTCTTATTATTTTGCTAGAAATATTTGATGACCTCAGGAGTAATTATAAGTATTATTTAACCTGATTTGTCAGTCTTTCAAAAGATTATTTTAGAATTAAGGAGGTCACCAGGTGCTATCAAGGTAAATCTGCCGTAGACTCAAGACCTGAAAGATAATTTAGAAATAATAAGAGTATTGACTATAGTCTCTTCATTCATTTAATAAATATTTACTAAGAACTTATTGTGGGGGAGAGTTAACACTATTTTGCTGAAGATGAAGATGAAAGTGAATCCGCTTTGCTCTTAAGAACTTAAAGTCTACTAAGGAGTTAACATGGAAACAAACAATATGAAGGTCATAAAAAATTATTTTTCTAAAAGTATGTACACCATGAAGGTCATAGGAAACTCACCAGAGTAGGTGTTAGCTGAGCTGATCCTTGGGAGATGAGTAGGTGTTTGCCAGATATTCTGGAGCAGAAATAGATACAGATAACATTTTAATAGGCACAAAAACAGAGAGAACACAGTGTGTTATTGGATTGGATATTTTTAAAAAGTCAAATACTCACCTTTATTTGCTTATTGCCAATATCCCTTTCTATTTTCTCTTTAGTAGCTGCTTTAATGTTCATAGTAGTTATCTTTCATCTTATGAAAGTATTCTTCCATTTTCGCTTTTCTGGCCTTTGTTTTATGGCTCTCATACATTTTACTGCTATACATTTATAAACTACATAATAATATCTTAAAATTTGCTTTAAAAAAATCAAAACTTTTAAAGAGATTTCTAAAAATAAAAGCATCTTTTGTATTTACCCATATATTCACTATTGTAGGAGTTCTTTCTTCCCTTTGTGTAGACTCTAATTTCCATCTGGTATATTTCTTCTGTTTGAAGGAATTCCTTTACTATTTCTTTTTTTTTTTTAACGTTTATTTATTTTTGAGACAGAGAGAGACAGAGTATGAACAGGGGAGGGGCAGAGAGAGAGGGAGACACAGAATCTGAAACAGGCTCCAGGCTCTGAGCTGTCAGCACAGAGCCTGACGTGGGGCTCGAACTCACGGACCGCGAGATCATGACCTGAGCCAAAGTCGGACGCTTAACCGACCGAGCCACCCAGGCGCCCCAATTCCTTTACTATTTCATGTACTGCACGTCCACTATTGATGGACTGTTTCAGATTTTGTCTATCAAAGTGGCTTCGTTTTGCCTTCATTTTTGAAAGATGTATTCATCTGATATAGCATTCTTGGTTGATACACCCTTCTTCCCCTGCACTCACGAGTAATTTAATGCTATTGCACCACTATTTTCTAGCATATACTGTTTCTGATTTCATTCTTAATCTTTGTTTCCCTTTTAATACAATGCCCTTTTCACCCTCTGTGGATGCTTTAAGATTTCCTTTTTATCTTTAAACTTTGAGTACAATGGCTCTTGGTTTAATATTCTTCATGATTTTTATATTTGTGGCTTATTGAACTTTGTATATCTGTAGTTGAAAACTACTAATCAAATTTGGAAAATTTTAAATATAATCCCCCTCCCTTTTCAGGGACTCCAGTTACATGTATATTATGCCTCTTGAAGTATTTCCCACAGCCCTATTGTTGCTATGTTGTTTCAGTATTTTCTCTTTTTGCATTTCATTTTGGATACTATGTATGACAGCTTCTTCAAGTTCATTAACCTGTTCTTCAGTGTTTAATCCAATGTTAACTTCAAATATTGTATATATTTTTATCACTAGAAGTTCAGTTCAAGTCTTACCTTTTTATCTTCCACATCTTTCTTAATATGTGCATATTCTCCTTTATCTTCTTGAACATAATGAAATATATTTATTATGCCTGTTTTAATGACTTTACGTACTAGCATGTCATCTGTGTAATCCCTAACTCTGTTTCTATGAGTTGATTTTGTGCTTCATTTTGAAGGATATTGTCTCTGCTTCTTTGCGTGTCTATTAATTCTTTACTAGGATGGCACTGTGAATTTTGCTTTATCAGGTGCTGGAAATTGTTGTATTTCTTTAAATAAATTTAAGTTTTGTTTTGGGATACAGATAATTTACTTGAAAATAGTTCCATACTTTCAAGGTTTGCTTGTTAGTTTTGTTAGGTTGGTTCAGAGCAATATTTCTACCTTGAAGCTACTTTACCCCATGACTGAGGTAATTTTTTTTTTTTTTTGGTGTACTCAACGCTACACATATTCTCAAGGTATTATTATTATTATTACTATTATTATTATTGTTATTATTATTATTATATTTTACTCTGGCTGGTGAAAGCACAACCTGTTTATAGCCCTATGTGAACTCTGGGGTTTGTTACAATGGTTCCTTCCAGGTGGTTCTTTCCCCAACCTCTGGACATTTCCTCACATACATACACTGATCAGTGATGAGGCAGAGACTTTACAAGAACCCTCTAAATGTCTCCCGAGGTCTCTTTATAGCCCTTCTCTCCATGAGTTCATCTCCTCTTTAGTACTCTTGAGTACTGCCCTGTAAGTCCCAGCTGTCTCAGCCTCCCCAAACTCTTGATTCTGACTCCTTCACTCAGGGAGGCCAAGGGCTCCATTTGAGGTCTCTCTTCCTTCACTATGGCCTGGAAACCCTCCAAGAAGGGTTTCCTGCAACTGTAGGGCTTCCTTCATTTGTTTTCCTTCCCTCAGAGGTCACTTCTCTGAGCTACCTTTTGTCCAGTGTCTAAAAAACAGATACATTGCGAGGTACTAGAGGGTGAGGATGAAGGTAGACCCAGTCCTTGCCTTCACTGAATCGATCCCTTCTCCACAAGAACAATATAAAAACGAATGCCAATATGAGGGGATACATAAATAAGTTGAGTAAACTTACCTTTAGAATTTATGTCTATTCCAGAGATTTAAGGATCAAACCACCTAACGTATGGATATTGCCAATGCACTGCCTGGCATACGATAGCTCTTCAATAACTGACCACAGCATTTTGTTGAGAGGTAGTGAAGGTTGAAAACATCACTGCTGAAGGAAAAGGCATAAGTAAAAGTTTGTATATTTGTAGGGTATGTGGAAACGATGGTAATTAACAAATTTGAAGCATTGGATGGATATACATTAAGTAACAATTTAGCTGACTTGGCAAGAGTTTGGCATTTGATCACGGAGATCTTTCAATAATGAGTAAGAAGCTCTTTGGCAGTAAGAAGTTTTGTATACCACATACACACCTGTATCACACACACACACACACACACACACACACACACACACACATAAAATTTTGGCCACTTTACCTTAGCTTGAAGACTTTTACAAAGTAGCTTTGATCAATCTCTAACCAGAAGTGTCATCAGTGAATAATGCCATGAGAGTCATATTAAACACATCCTGCACAAGTATATCCGGAGCAAAGATAAAGTGTCGACAGGATGATTGAGTTCCACTTGCAAAATTGATTATTTTACTTCCCAACTCTCTAGCCTTTAATTGAAATGGATAGATTTGATGGAGCACCCTTGGCCTTGGCCATGGTGTCTGGCAGAGCCTGAAAACTAACACCCTGACTTTGGAGGGCACCGTGCCAAAGGTTTCTATGGGTCAGTTCTCCCTCCCCACTCTGTCCCATTGACGAGGATAGGATCAATGGGAAATTGGCCAGGTCGTCACTCTGACGCCTTCCATCCTCAGTGCAGGGAAGTAGAGCTTATGTTACCCCCAACAGCAGGGAACAAAATTAGATTTTAGTGCACAGTAAAATGTTCAACCACCCATCAAAATCACTCCCACTAGGGGAAAAATATCCTTGCTGAAAAAAGAAAAATCTGGGAATTGTTTCTCCAAGATAATTAACTGGCTCCACTCTGGCTAAATTGGAAACAGTGTGTGAGTGATCCTGACCTCAAAGTTTTGGTGCCATGTTTTCCAAAATGACTGTCTTTTAAAGCACCAGGTGAATGATGCAGAATGGCCTGAGGAATCGTGTAGTTTTGATTGAACATGCAGAGACTAAAAAGGCCATCGCCTCCATGGTAAGGTATGGGGCATGCCAGAGAACCAATCAGCTAATTGGACAGGTTTCACTTGTTTGAAAAACCACCATAATGATCTACTGTGGAGAAGTTTAGCACAATGCACTTTTCCCACGAGGTTTGTTCGTGCACTTGTTTAGGATTGCCAGCTTGCTCTTTGAAACAAGCGTAAGTTACTGGCAGGATTAGCTCCACTGCTGCACTTGAGTAGTAGACAAAATAATTGCACTCCTGTTTTTACTAACATCTTATTAGAAGCTCACTGAGGAAAAACATTACTTGAAAAAGAACATGTGTATGTGGGCACACCTATACACACATATGAATGACTGCATTCTATCGCTCTAAGTATCACAAAATCTTCATTATCATTGGGTATACACTACATTCTTAGCATCATTGGAAAAACAAATCAAAGGTGTGAAGAAGCCTATTGTTTGTGGATTGATTATTCCTGCTCCTTCTTTAGCTTGTCTATTTTCTTTTTAGAGTGGGCCTTCAAGACTGTTAATAGTTGACTTCATGAACACTAAATGCTGTCATTTTTTCCTTGCAATGGTGCAAATGTTTTGATCCCTCCTAATGATTTTGTTTGATTGTTCCTTTTTTCCTGTGTTTTTATGGAAAAAAGAGTAAATCTAGTTTTGAACCACTTGAAATTTTCTCCCTCCATCAACTTAAAGAAAATTCTCTTCCTCAGCCTGAAGGAAATTTCTGTGTTGCATCAACAATAGACATAGCAATGGAAACACTGGGGTTTTTTTATTCTTTTATTTGGAAAAATCACCAATTAGCTCACATTTTTTCTTCTAAAATTCCCACATTCCTGAGGGGACTAAATGTTATATTTTTTGAAGTCCTATGTGCAGATTTTTTAAAATCAGTTTTATTGATAGCAGCAAAATGTAGAGATGTGGGTACAGCATACATTTGCAAATACGCAGAAGGTTGAATAAATTACAGTGCGCTTAATAGATGGACTACTACATAACCATTAAAATGATACATGTGAAGACGTTCTGATGATGTGGGGAAATATTTATAATGTAAAGCTAAGATAAATCAATACACAGAACTGCGTATCTACCAACAGACAATACACTCTATACAGTCATTCGTGTATTCACATAAGCAGAAACAGAAAGAGAGGCAAGTAAAAGTTAACACCACCAGAAGTTTAATAACGGTTATTTCTTTTTTTTTAGTTTATTTATTTTTGAGGGGGTGGGGGTGAAAGAATCCCAAGCAGGCTCCGTGGGTGGCTCAGTTGGTTTCAACGTCCAACTCTGACTCAGGTTACAATCTCACAGTTCATGAGTTCAAGCCCCACACTGGGCTCGCTGCTGTCAGCACAGAGCTGCTTTCTGATTTTCTGTCCTCCTCTCTCCACTCCTCCCCCACTTGTGCTTTCTCTCTCTCTCAAAAATAAATAAACATTAAAAAAAAAAACTTTTCTGAAGGAAAAGCATGCTAGGTGGTCCCTTAGTCACTGACCTTTTTTTCCTAAACCTCTGGAGTCATTACTGTTGTCCCAGTGTCCTCTGAGAGAGGATCTGGTGTCCCTAGAGGCTGAAATGACTTGCTGGACTGAAACGGTGACTTGGTAATGGGGTCAGTTCTGGACTTTATCCAAGGACATGGGCAGCTGCTGTGAATAGTCTGGGGTCTTCTCCTTCTGACATTCAGCCAGCTGTTTTATATTTTGTGACCTGTGGCTCAACAGCAATTGTAAATATTTGCTTCCCTCTCCATGAGAGACTTTTATTGGAAACGTTAAGAACCCTACTGGTATAGCTTACTTCATGACATTTCCCAAAGTCACAAGGAATATGACATGACATTTTACAGGGCTGTGATTTTGCAAACATTTTCTATACAACATCATGAAAGTTTCTCATTAAACTAGACTAATTTGACCAGGACAACTGGTGCTTTGGAAGGTTTCTTCTTACATCAAAACTAGGTGCTCCTGATTCATTCATTTTATCCTTTGCACATCCTTTGCTAAACCATTGAGGCAAATCTCCCTTAGAAGCTAATTCCTTCAATCTTCTCATTACATTTGAGGAAAGATACTTGTGCAAAGACATGCTTTTATTAAAGGAAATAAAAAAAGGGTGATGAAGTTCTTCCAGTCTAGAAAGTCCTTTAAAAATTTAAGAATTTGCCCAAACTCTAGATTTACTGATAATAAGACTATGAACTATATGGGCAGCATTGATGAAATCACATACGTTTCTAGTGAGATGCTTGACAAAAATACGTGGTTAACTGTACTGGGGAACTACTAAGTGAAGATATACACATTTATTCACGACAGGGTTTCTCAGAATTCCTAATTAAAAAAAAAAGTGTCCTCCAGAAGAGGTCTAGTGACCCATAGTAGCAGGTGGTACTGTCTTCCCTATAAATTTGGTCCTCCTCCTCCTCCTTCTGAAAGCTGACGCTGTCTCCTGAGCCTCACATGACCATGCCTGGCCAATCACAGAGCCTGTGAAATTTCTACAGCAATTTGTCCAAGGATGGGCATATGAACCATGCTAGCCAAGCAGAACCTTCTAACCCCTTTCATGGCTACATTTTTCCTTATCAGACCATTTACCATCGTCTAGCACACTATGCATTAACTTGTTTATTTTATTGTCTCCTTCCATTCAGTAACATAGGAGTCCTATGAGGACAGGAATTTATGTCTTTTCTGTTCAGTGGTGTATCCTGTGTGATACATAGATGTTCCATAAATATTTGTTGTTGACTCTTGACTAGATCAAGAAGTGTAGAGTGTGTGGTGTTTCTCAAACTTATTTTCAGATGGAACCCTTTACCTATAAGGCATTGGACGGGTTAATTCTCTGTGGAACATACTTTCTGAAACACTCTGTTTATAAGAGTACTAATAAAGTATCAATTTAAATGTGGTTATTTTTTCACTGAGGAAACTGAGACTCAGAAGGGCTATGTAATTGACCCAAAAGCCCACACTGCACTTTATGTTTCATGTGTTTTAGTCCTCAGTTCCCCCACATCAGCTTATGCAACCATGTAGACAGTGCCCACTACTACATGCCAGGCTCACTGATGGGTCTGTTTCTTCTGGTACATGGACTCACTGAAACATCACATCAGAGCAGTTGAATGGAATCCCTCTTTTGTCCACAAATTTAAGGGTGTGACTTCTCTAAGGCTGCACAGCTCTGTGCTCGAGTGGGAGTTACACTGTCCCCAAATGACACTTCTTTTTCCTTTTTAAGTGTATTTATTATTTATTTTGAGAGAGAAAGAGAGCACAAGCAGGGAAGGGGCAGAGAGAGAGTGAGAGAGAGAATACCAAGCAGGCTCTGTGCTGTCAGTTCAGACATGTGGGGTTCAAACCCATGAACCGTGAGATCATGAGATGAGTTGAAACCAAATCCAATGCTTAACCAACTGAGCCACTCAGGAAACCACCCCTGTCCCCCGCAAGTTGGCATTTCTAATGAAGAGGTAATATTGCCACCAATCCCATGTTACCATTTCACCTTTCAAATGACCCAGTTTCCCCAAAAGTTAAACAGAGTGTGTAGCTAATGAAGCAAAACATGTACTGAAGCAGGGGAAAAGCAGGTGTTACACATTGCACCTTCAGCATCCATTCATCCAATATTTGAGCACCTACTATAGTTCAGGTACTGTGGTAGGCACAAGCAATACACAGCAGAAATGGTGTCACCTGTGTGAAGTTTAAACCCCAGTGGGAGGAGACAGACAATTAAGCATACAGACTTGGATGGTAGTGATGCACAGTATTAAGAGAGAAACACAATAGCAGATCTCTAAGGAGCTCAATTTTAGTTTTATTTTCTTAGTGTATTTATATTGAGAGAGAGAGAGAGAGAGAGAGAGAGAGAGAGAGAGAGAGAACAGGAGGGGCAGAGAGAGAGAGGGAGAGAGAGAATCCCAAACAGGCTCTGCACTGTCAGCTCAGAGCCTGATGCAGTGCCCAAACTCAGTAACTGTGAGACCATGACCTGAGCCAAAATCAAGAGTCACGTGCTTAACAAACTGAGCCACCCAGGTGCCCCAGGAGCTAACCTAGCCCTTTGGCCTCTTAGAAACCAACACTGTGATTGATTCCAGAGTTGAGTTCTTTCCCTTTTCCACTGAATATCTTGGCAGCATCAAAGAGCCCTCCAAAAGGACCTGGCCTTACCACCAAACAGATTTTATGCTGAACTGGACCTCAGATTAGATGGAAAGTGCTGTCTTAGAGGCAGATGCCAAGTGCTTTATGCATGTAATAACACTGTTTGTCATTATCCATTATTTATCAGTCTGGGGAGATTGAAGGAGACAGAGCAAGACCCCTTAGTTTAATGTGAGGTCTTTATCTTTCAGCTTTTTTGAGCTCAAACACACCAAGAAAAGCTGTTGAATTGTTGTTAGTGAGCACACACATCATTGGCCAGCCAGCTCTCATCCTGAAATGCCCCAGACCTCAGAAATGATGCCACATGAAAATTCCATCAGGAGTCTTCTGGCCTTGGCTGGGGAATCCATGGGAGAGCCACAGGGAAGGGGTGAGTGCCAGGCCTAAGGACAAAAATTTTCCCTCTGAATTATTCTTGTGTTTTCCCCCCATAAAACAGCAGTTCTCAACCTTAGCAATGCATTGGTGTCACTTGGAAAGTTAAACAAAAATACTGATGCCTGAGTCCCACCCCGAGAGACTGTGATTTATGTGATCTGGTGAGAGGCTTGAACATGGGGATTTATCAAAGATTTCCCAGGTGATCCTAATGTGCTTTCAGTGTTGAGAACCAACTCTGTAGATGTAGGCATGAGGAGATGAACAGCTTAGGTGTGGGGCAAAGGTCAACTATTTTAGAACTCTGTCAATCCTGCCTTTCCTGCCTTCACAAAAGATTAAGTCAGTCAATGGGCAAATCTTAATCTGTTCTCAGGCTACCATTTTGACCATCTGAGACAAATGGGTCTATTTATCTAAGTTTAAATCGCAGAAATGATAAGGTTTCCAAGGTCATTTACTTCATAGTTGGATTTTCTTTTTTTTTTTAATTTTTAATGTTTATTTTTGAGAGAGAGAGAAGAGAAAGAACAGGGGAGGGGCAGAAAGAGAGAGAGAAAGGGAGAGAGGATCTAAACCTGTCTCTGTGCTAAACCAGAAAGCCTGATGCAGGGCTTGAACTCATGAACTGTGAGATCATGACCTAAGCCAAAGTCAGACGCTTAACCAACCAAGCCACCCAGACCCCCCGTAGGTGGATTTTCTTATGCATCTGGACTAAGGAGGCAGGATGGCTCAACCAGTGTAAGGAGGTGGTGAGGTAACTCCTGTGTGTCTAACCTGGGTGTTCTGCAGAAGGGCAGCAGGTCCAATGGAAGTGGGAGCTGGGAAAAATGAGAAGGGCTAAAGGACACTGATCTATGATGAATGAGATAAAATTCCAGTGCAAGAGTTCACAGAACTTTTCACCAAGAATCTTTTTTTTTTTTTCCCCTCCTGTGTGCCTCCATAAATTTGATGCTGGAAAACTTTTCTTACACAATGAATGCATTTTCCAGCTGAAATATTTCATCAGAAGCCTTTCTGTCTGCTAAGTGGAGTGTCTCTTCAGCAGGATGTAACCACCGATATAACTCCAACCCAAAGCAAAGAACCTCAGCTGTGAGTTCGTTCCCCCACAGGTGTTTGCATGAATGCATGTGTTTTGTGAGAGCTTTTCGAAAAATGGAAAGTAGTGGATAGACTCATAGATACATTCAGAGACCCCAGGGGATCTGGGCCCCCAGAAAGAAGGAAGGAAGCCAACAGATATATATCACCTGTAATGCGCCAGGCACTTTGCTGACAGATAGGTGTCAGGAAGTTTGGGCTCTGAGAGGTCAAGTTACTGACTCACAGCCCCAAGGTGGTGAATGGAGCTGGGATACACATTGAGTCACTCCTCTGTCTCTGTGCTGTTTCCCCCGCTCCACGCTAACCCCTGTGGGAACTTCTGAATTTAGATTTTCATCAATGAGAAAGACTGCTTCTTGGCCCCAAAGGAAGCTGCTTTTATTGAGTCTTCGAGATTTCCTCCATCTATCTCCCAGAATGATAGGCTAAGCTAATAAGCCCAATTAGGAACTTCCTCTGGCTTTGACCCTGGATGCATTAGAGTGTGTTGATCAAGAGAGGAGCTGTGGTTTTGATAGTTTGGGATTTAATACAGCTCCCTCCCTCACCAGTCGTGCTACCTCAGGCAACTCACCAACCCCTTCAAGTGTTAATTTCTATCTTCTATAATGTTGGGACAGTGACAGTGCCTACCACATAAGGTTTTTGTGAGGATTAAATGAGATACTGGTGTCACTTAGCACAGCAAATTGTTAAGTGCCCAGTAGATGTTAACAATCACCATGGTTACAACCCCCATCCTCCAGGGCCCATGTCACCATTTTGCCTTGGACAAGTCACTGATAGTCCCTTGGTTTGAGGACTCAGCAGCTCAGCCTGAGGACTATGTCAGATCCGTTGCTGTTTCAGCTTCTGCCTTCCTTCCCACCGTGTATTGATCCCAACTCCTTGCATCCCCAGCCTCCATTCAGATGGAGGTAATGCAATTGCTTATTTCAGAATGAAAGCAAAGAAAACTGACTCCTCCTCTTTGAAGAATGGCTGAAAACCCCTCAATTTTATACTGTGTTAATCAGGCCTGAAAGAAGTGACAGAAAGCCAATAG
Organism: Prionailurus bengalensis; assembly: GCF_016509475.1. Lineage (NCBI taxonomy): Eukaryota > Metazoa > Chordata > Mammalia > Carnivora > Felidae > Prionailurus > Prionailurus bengalensis. The sequence continues at coordinate 41,494,100 of NC_057352.1, forward strand.
CCAGGCTTGGAAATCTGTGAGAAAAATACGCTAGGAAGGCTCATTGGTTTCTCATGCATAAGGGAGAGCCAAGTGGTTTCTGCAAAGATTCAGGAGCTATTGCTTTGATCACTGCCCAAGCCAGTCCTAGGTATATGGAGACAGGAGTCCCAGCTCAGAACCTACTGTCTCTCCCTCATTGTTGGAGAGGACAGCTGGCTCCTAGACTCAGGTGGCTGGAGCCTGTGTCCTGTCCCCTGGAATAGCTTCCGTAGGACCCATCCTACAAACATTCACATCCCCTGGGTCCTTCTTGTGTCCTAGCATTGCATTGCTTCTCAGAACACCATGATGATTGCATTCTAATTAAGTTGTTGAAAGACCTAGTCAAGGTCACAAACATCCACTCTTTCCTTTACAGGTTCAGTATAACAGCAATATCTGCACTGCCCATTCCATGTGCAAAACACATCCCTATTTATTATCTCATTAGTAGAAACACCAATGCTGGGAAGAACGTTCTCAGATAGCTGTCACTCAGTTATTTTTATTTGATTTGATTTATAAAATAAGAATAATAACTCCTATTTCACGAGACTGTTGTAAGGATCAAATGGGGACTTTTCTAATTTATAGTAGCTATTAAATTATATGTCTGTGGAATCTAAACCCAGGGAAACCAACTTTCATTGGAAGCTCGCATTCTAATCGTGGCAAAACCCAGACTTTGAGTCCTGCTTATCTTAACCCGAGATAAAAAGCCCTGATGGGGTTTCTCAGATCTAATTTGCATGTTATTTCTATAAGGCAGCAGGGATAGGAGGAAAATAAATGCCTTACAGAACATCATGGGAAGTCAACATTCTTAGGAGTGAACATGTCCAGGTTTGAATCAAGTTTGATTTGGCACTAGCTGTGTGTCCTTGGACAATTCACTTTTATCGGAGCTTCACTTTCCAAATGTGTAATGTCTGCCTTACAAAATGTTTGCAATGTTTAAGTGTTATAGTACGTATAAAGACACACTTAGCATTTGTCACATGTAGAACAACAGTGTGCCCCCCTCAACAGTTAGGAGAAAACACAGGGCAGGGCGTGGGGATGGAAATGTACACGTGACCTGCCCTCAAACCTAGAGTCATGCTGCTCAGTACAGCCAAGTCCAGGTCTTCATCAGATGCATGCACTGAGCCTCCTTCTCAAGTAGAGTTGACAGTGAATGTCAAAGAGGAGGGAAGTTGCTTCTTGGTTGACCTGGGTCACACAGGTACACAGCAAGTTCTGTGCTGATCTGACAGGCAAATGCAGTCTCAGTACCATGGGAAGAATTCTGAGCCTCAACTTCATCATCTATAAGGTAAAGGCAATCTCATACTTGCTGCAAGGGCTGAAGGAGAGGATCTGTGCAGCACGGATCAAGATGACCTTAGTGCTAGTCTAGCATGTGTTGGTAAACATGTTTTACGTACTCAGGTAGGTCCTGTGCTTATGGGAGACAGGTCTGCAAAAGGTTTGATTCTCAAGGAATGTTTGTCCTAGTAGAGAGGCAGACCTAAAACCATGTAATTCGTGCTGAGGTCAGCAAGAGGGGCTGTGGAAGCACAAAGAGTTAGAACCCTTCCCCAGGAATGATGCATAGTGTGAGGTTACAGTTTATTTGGAAAGCATTTCAGAATGGAGAGCATGTGCTGGACCCAGGTTTAGTTCCAAGCACTGCGTGGAAATTGAGATTCAAAGAGGCAAAGTGAGTTATTAACCCTGGCACTTTGGCCAACTCAGTTTGCCTGTTTGAATCCCAATTTCCTTATCTGTAAAATGGGTTTATTCATACTTACTTGCAGAGTTTGGGGACGGTTTAAAATGTATACACTATTCAGAGAGTGACTAGCACACCAAGAACATTAAAAAATTGATGGCTATGTGTTAATGTTAGTATACATTTGGTGTGTCTGGAGAAAATGTATTATTTGAGGAGGTGTTAAATTTCCTCTCGATAGGGCTAGTTAAGCAGAGACTCCAGTTAAGCCATGGAGAACTTCCTTAATGATATTTCTCAACCCATTTCAGACCCCGTACAATCTGAGAATTAGTGGTTTTACCTGGGAAGAGGAAACCCTCGTTCTAGACCCCCAGAAGGGATGTTTCTCAAAGAGATGAGCAAGGCCCACTGAGATCTGCAGAGGAGAGAGGAGATCTGCTGAAGCAGAGATGAGGATCAGAAATCTTGTGAGTGGCCATAATCCCATGAAGAAAAACCATACGCGCATTAAAGAGAACATTCCTTAATGCTCACATGAGTGAATTGGGAAGCATCATTTAGAATTAATAGTTTGAAGCTAGAGCAAACTTCTGAGAAGATAGAGGGGACTGGATGGGAGAAGAAGGCAGAAAAGTTAGGGATGGTACAGCATTCCAGTTGGGAGGTGGTTGTGGCCTGGAATGGCAGTGGAAAACCAAAAAAAAGAAGGAGAAGGAGAGGGGGAGGGAGAGGGAGAGGGAGAGGGAGAGGGAGAAGGAGAAGGAGAAGGAGAAGGAGAAGGAGAAGAAGAGGAGGAGGGACTACAGTTAAGATAAAAAATAATTAATTAGAAAGTTCATAATCTGAAGAGCTCAGTGTCTAATAGAGATGGAAATAGTGTGGCAGATTGAAATGTCAGCTTCAGCATCTAGAGTCAGCCAGGTCTTACATAACATCTTTGATTTCTGTTAGCCTTGTAGGCTTGGGTGAGTCACCGTATCTCCTTAAGCCTCAGAGTCCGCATATCTAAAATGAAATTAACAAAAATACATCTATCATGATGGCTGTTGGCATCCTTACACAATAACCCAAGCAAGTTATTTCACACAGTAAACATTTATAATTCTAATTATGCTTCATATATCTAATATACAATATAATGCTTTATATGCCTAGTATAGTACTATGCAAGGGGAATACAGTAGTTGTTACTTTGTTTCTAACAAAGTTTGAACCAAGAAGGTCTTGAAGTCACCCCTCATTAACTGTATAGTACACCTAATCCCTAATTGAAGATTGCCAGCCCCAGATCTCATGCAGCATACCCAAAAGTTGAGAAAAACAGGTACCCATGACTCATCGTGCGTCAAAGAGAATTAGATTAATATCTGCAAGGAAAGAAAGAAGGCACATGGTATGGATCTGAAATGCCAGTAATCAAATAATAATTACAACCCTACTGACAATGAAAACCAAAGGAGTTTTCCTTGATACCCTCTAGTATCACATAGTAGAAATCAGGAACTAGAGATGCACTGCGGCCTGGCTGCAGGGGCTGGCATGGAACAAGATTGTCTAGGCCCCAGAGAATCTTCTGTCAACAATTTCAGAGAATTCAGAGCACTGCTGAACACACCCAAGGGAACAGGGCTCTCTGAGCATCTGTAGAGTCCCTGCAGGGTCTTACCACCTATCAGTTTCCAGGGTTAAATATACTTAATTGGCCCTTCTTGACCCTCCGTGGAGACAAAAATTGGTCCTCTCTGTTCACTCTTGCTTAAGATTCAAGTAAACCCCTGCCTACTTCAAGGAGTTGCAGATGTTGAGAGATGGTCTGGCATAACCTTCCCGATTTACAGAGAATAACTTTTTCCCAAGGCTCACAGTTTGCAAAGCCCTTGCCATTATAGCATCTCATTGGTTCCTTGTATGGATTCTGGCTGGCAAATGTAATCGGTCAAAAAGGTGGGGAGGGAGTTTGCACAGTACTGCTATGTGTCCCATTCTTGTGTCACCACTTTGAAGATGTGTGCCCCAGGGTGAATTAATTCATTTCTCCTAGCCTCAGTTCCCATATCACTGCCCTAGGCACTGGGTGTGTGATGGAGAGCGAAACAGCCATGGTTCTTTCCCACATGAAGCTTATAATCTCATGAGGGCCACTGAGCATAAATAAGTAAAAAAATGCATATATATGTAACTACAAACTGCCAAAGCCCTAAAAATATAATCAACACATTGCTCTGACGGAGTATAAAGGGGAAACATCTATTTTGTTAAGGTCTCCCAGCATAAAGGGCAATATTAATGCTGAGGCATGAAGGAGGAAACAGAGCCTGTCAGAGAAACTGTTCAGTGATCCTAGCTGGCCACAGGTCAGAGGGGAGAATGGCCTTACACAGGGTAATACACAACCCAGGGACCCAGGAGGGGTCCCGAGCACCCCTCCTGACATGTGGGATCTGCTCAATAAATGGAGGCTTAGATCTGGAATTTGTTTTACAGTGGATCAAACTGAGATTCAAAACCAACTGAGAAAATCGTCCAGGCCCAATAGCTCACAGAGGGGGTGGAGAAAGGGCGCCAGCCTCCTTCTTCTCCAGTCCTATCCCAACTTATTGCTGTCGGAGCCAGATGCCAGTGAAAATGTTACCATGATTGACAAAGGCAGAGTCACAAAGGGGATGGGAGGAATGGGACCCCACCCTGCCTGCATTTTTTCCAGCTGCTGTGTCCCAGGGAATAAATCTGTGAGGCAGCTTACCTTCCTGGAGCAGATGCCCTCACCCGTTCTAAAAATAAGGCTTCTTTTTATTTATTATCTTTGACTCTTTCAACCTGAATTTAATTTGGCTTGACTAAGTCCACGCTGCCCTGAAGACCTCTGAGCTGGGTTTGGTTTAGGGCCTGTGCAGTGGAATGTGGGAGAGGAAGGCTTTCTAGTGCAGGGGTAGGAGGCCCTCCAGGGTGCCAGGCCTGGGGGTCTTAGAAATATGGTGTGTGTGTGGGGGGGGGCAGCTACATTGCAGATGTCTGGGTGCCCAGTGCGATGCTGAGTCAACCAGAAAGAAGTTTCTGCAGGAATGAAATATGTGTCTGTGATTTCATGAAGGCACCGTAAACCAAACAACACCCAACGGTGTTATGGAACCCCTTTAAATTTACAGCCGGCGCTCTGTGGAGGGGTCCACCAGGTCAGGATGCAGGAAGGGAAAGAGTGGAAAGTGTGTGTGTGTGTGTGTGTGTGTGTGTGTGTGTGTGTGTGTGAGATGTGTTTTCTGAGAGGGGAGAGAAAAATGAGACATAGTAAAACCGTGAGAAACATAAGGAACCAGAGAGAGAGAGGCAGAGGAAGAGAGAAAAAAGAAAAGTATACAGTGAGCAAGGGACAAGGGGGAGAGAGAGAGTGAAAACGATAAAAAGCCTGAAGCAGAAATAGAAACACAGAAAGAGGAAAGTAGAAAGAAGGAGATGTTGAAAGAAATGAAGACAGAGGGTTGAAGACAGAAAAAGAACAGATAAATGAGAAACAAACAAAAACCAACAAGTATAGTTAAAGAGGAAAAAAGAGAAAGGTTGAAAAGCAGAGAGGAAAATGACATTGGCAGAGAAAGACCAGGGGAGAGAAAGAAAACAGGAGAAAAAAGAAAGAACAGACGACACCCAGGAGAGACAGAGAAACAGAATGGTTAACAGAGAAACAGAATGAGGTAGAGACGTGGAGCCTGTCAGAGACTGGGATGGAAGCAAGGGAAGCAGAGACGCTCAAGGAGAGAGGGAAGGGCAGGTGGACGACAGCGAGACAGATAGGAACAGAAAAGTCAGAGACAACGGGAAACAGGCAGGGCAGGGGGACAGAGACACACAGCAGAGCCACGTGCAGGGAGGGAGGGACCCCTGATCACCCCGTGTGCCTGGGGTAGCCAGTGATGACAGCAGGCCCTCTGGGCGGGCAGCCGCTGAGACCCCGAGTCTGTTCTGGTTTCTGCTCCGGCTAGGAATGACCCGGTGTGGGTTTGTAGTAACAGGATTCACTTAATGAAAAATCTCCAACCCATAAATGATAGCTGCTAAAAGGGTCTCTTTTGCTTTCTTGGAAATGGAAGTGGGAGTTACTTAATATTGCTTTTCTGAGAAACAGGTATATATGTCAAAAAATGGCCCTTTCTATCCTCTCAAAGAAAACCCCCAACATCTCCAACCTCAGTTGGGGATTTTTATTACAACTTGCTACTCTCTGAGTGGACGTGTTCCGAATGTCTGCTGCAATCCTTTTCCCATTAGATTTTTGGATGACACTTACCGCAAGGGAAATACAATTTCTTGGTCTGTGAATTGTTTATGTCCTCATCAAAATATATCTTTAACGACACCCTGGGAGATGATTTTCAAAAGAACTTTCCAGTCTGCAGACTTTTAAAAATCCCCTTCTAAACTTTCCACAGTCCATAGAGGGGGCAAATAACGCTGACTGTGGAGCATTTAGCTTATAGCATTTTATGTTTTGTTTAATACTTAAAATTATCTTTACTATTTATTGAACTCCAGTTGTGGCTAGATGCCTTACAGAGAGTACCAAATTTAATCTTTCTCACAACCCTGCAGGAGGGATTATTATCCCCACTTCACAGATAAGGAGATTGAGGTTCAGAGAGGTTAAATAACTTGCTTGAGGTGATGTTGTTAATAATAATGACATTGTAATTTATGCAACACATACTATGAGGCAGATACTGTGCATCAGCTTATTGCCTAAAACAGCTCACATACCTTTCCTAGTAGCCTTTTTTGAGAGGTCTGAGACTCAGAGAATGAAGGTAAGTTAACCAAGACCAGTGAGCAAATAACTGGCAGATCCAAGCTTAAACCATGTCTGTTTAATTCCAAAACCAGTGCCCTCGATCAAGATCGTTCCTGTCTCTCCTTGTTCTTGCTAGAAAACTCAACATCTCTCAAGCTTTGAACTCAAGGAAGTCAAGGACTACGTTTTTTGAAGTTTATTTCTTTGTTTATTTTGAGACAGAGAGAGAGGGAGGGAGGGAGAGAGAGAGACAGAGAGAGAGAGAGAGACAGAGAGAGAGAGAGAGAGAGAGAGAGAGAGAGAGACAGAGAGAGAGAGAGAGAGAGAACAAGCAGGAGATGGGCAGAGAGAGAGGGAGAGAGAGAATCCCAAACAGGTTCTGCACTGTCCACACAGAGTCCAATGCAGGGCTCGAACTCACAAACTGTAAGATAATGACCTGAGCTGAAATCAAGAGTCAGATGCTTAACCAACTGAGCCACCCAAGCACCCCAAGGGCTACATTTTAATCACTAGTATGTTTCCCCCAAAGAATGGAAGTTCCATGAGAGCAAAGATCTGCATCCCACTATGGGTATCAATGCCTGGCATCTTGAAGAGGACCAATAAATAGGTTTTGAATCACTGAATCCTTGAACCCAGCACCTGCTATGTTTGACACACTATTAGTGTTCCTGGCCTGTTAGCCCACCATCCTTCAAATCCAACAGTTTCCCTAAAGATGTAAATCAATTGCCTTTCTGGAACAATGGCCAAGACAGAAGCCCTTAAGAAGACCCTCATTTGAGAAATCCTGATTTAGAAAAATGGTTCTGTGCTTCCTCATCCATTCCTTCAGCCCACTCAGACTTCAGCATCACTTTTAAGTTTTTATGTGAAAAAAGGTCTTTGATTCATGTTCACTACTACACGAAGGAGGCAGGGACACAATTGTTGTTTTCATTAGAAGGCTGCTCTGATCAAGCCTTTGACCTTGTTCTTTCTTTAATTTGCAGGGCAAGAGTCAATCTCATTTAATTATATGAGGGCTTTTGCAAACTGGTACCTAAGAACTTTATAGTGAATTTTGGTTCAGTATTAAATATGAACACTGAGTCTAAGGCTCTGGGAACAGAGTGTGTGATGTGGTAGACTTGTTGAACCACAGGTGCTTTCTCCTGAGTCTCCAATTCTTAGAGCAACTTCTCCCATAGCTGGGTGCCAGATTCTCATTGTTCACAGTCTTCTGTGAAAATGTATGTAGTCTTCTAACCATGAGTCACCTAAACGTAGGGTCTCTGATACAAGATTAATGGAGAAGAGGGTTCTTCTAGTAACTGAGGCTGTAGGCATCCTGATAGTGTAATGGGGACAATACTAACTACCAGTTATTATGCATTTACTCTGTGTCAGGCCCTTTACTTAGTGCATGACATATATAACCTCATTTTGCAACAACAGAACCCTGTGGGAAAGGCGCTTTCATTATCTGGACTTTACACATAAGAGAACTAAGCCTGGGGGTTGAGTAAATCTAATGTCAACAAGTTGGTATGTAGTAGCAGCAAGATTTAACCTGGTCTGGTAACCAATGCCCTTGACCACTCTCCTACTCTGCTTCAAAATATACTAACACTATGACCAAAATAAGCAAGTTCATTTTATGAGCCTCAGTTTCTTCATTTTTAAGATGGTCTTTATAAAATTTATTTTGGGCATTATTTGCTGGGATTAAATGAACTAATGGCCATAAAAGTCATTGCATTGGGTCATGAGCATAGCATGAATTAAAAAAAAATGGAGATCATTGGAAATACTTTACCTTTCCCCTAAAAGGAAGATTTGACTCCAGCTCCTCAGATAGGAAAAAAATATTTATTGAATATCTGTATGTGTTACACATTGTCATATACATGCAGAAAGATCCTGGGGTAAATGCTGTATTCATCAAAGGAAATTGAGATTCAAAACCACATTTCTTGACTCTGCTCTTCCCCCCACAAAATATGGCTTTTGTACATTAAAAAGAAAAATGACCAACAAAAGCTGTCTATGAAAAATCTCTCTCTCTATCATCTCTCCAATCATCCCATTTATCCTAATGCCTTTGCTCAAATTTTCCTGCCCAGTGCCTACAATGCAAAGTAACCAGCCTTCTTTGTTCTAACACCATATCTAGATGTTGGGGTTTCTTTTGGGCAATTTGAAGATGGCAAATGATGATGGAATGTTCAATCACACACTGAACTGCCCTCCTGGAGTGAAATACACCACACAATGCTTAACTGTTTCCCTGCTGGTGTTTACTGGGGAGGCATTATTACCTTAGGTATAGAACAAGCAACAGAAGGCAGGCTGCAAAGACTAGGGTTTCCTGCTGCCTCAGGAAGCAGTGTGATCACTTTACCTTTTGATGGGTTGTTTTGTGCATCAATTAACAGGGTCACTATAAACCCCTGCAACCCAGAGCAATCAGCCAGCTGTTGTAGTGGAAAGAAAGGTGAATACAATATAGGCTCCTGGTTCACCTGGACTAGGTCCAGCTGTCTCTTCAGAGAACTGGAAACAAGTATTGGAGGAAAAGGGGAGGGAGACTCAGAAATGTGCCCTGTTGCCTTTCAGAATTTCTGGCAAAGGAGTATGATTGCAGCCACCCTGAATGCCACCAGCAGTCAAGAGGCCTTGCACCTCTTAATTCTGACCTTCCTGGCCTTGCATCTGTTCCCCCAAATTTCCCATCTGTTCACTTGTAAGACCCTCAATCTGTTATTTGTCCCTAAAGGATGACACTCAGTGGTCTCCCCCGAAGCTGAGCAGACCATTTTAGCACAGACTCTGTATGCAGGCATTCATTTATAGTTCATTCATTTGTTCACTAAACCATTTATTTACAGTGAGTGTATTGTTTGAATGGGGAAAGGGACATCACCAGGGAGGAACCCTTCATTAAAGCTCTTAGTGTTGAAGACTACTTGTGAAACCTCAGAAAACAACCAAACATCCAGGAGTTTTTTAATCATCTCAGGCCACCTTAGGAATAGATCATCAGGTCAGCTTATGGAGGCAGCCCCCTTTACCAAAGAGATTGGCAAAACCATGGAAAAATGGGGAACCAAGATCCAGGTAGGTCACGGGCACTGTCCTTAGTACAGGAGATGCAATGATGAGTCTGTCAATGTTCCTGCCCTTAAGTAGTTCTCAGTCCAACCTATGCTATTCTTTGAACAATTTGAGCACAGAGATGTCGACAGGGAGGGGGAAGAGACTAGATCCTTGAAGACACTCAACATACATTAATGCACTTCACCTTCCCATCTCAAATCAACTTTTGAACATGGAAGGAGAGCTAATGAGGACCCAGAATTTGAGGAGTAAAGTGGTGGGAACCAACAAAGACATAGCATGGAGGGATTGACCCAGGGCCAAGTATGGATGCTTCTATTTAAAGTAGTAGCTTATTCCCACTGCATGAAAATGACAAAGTAAGTGGGGGGGGGTCATCCTTCATGGTGAAATCTTAGAAAATCAGTCTGGGTGAGGAGGATGTGGATGTGGACTACAGTGAGACATCTTGAAAGAGAACAAACTAAGCCAGACGAAAACTAGATAGAGGAAAATCAGGCCTCATTTAAGAGTGAATTCTTTGTCACTCAATAAGTATTGCTTCTTCCTCATCCAGATCTGAATAAAACAGAGAGGAAGCAAGTGAGTTTGCCTGCTGTTTGATGTGGGGCTACATTGACACTGAAATCGGAAGCTGTACAGTGAGGGGCCACAATAGGCCCTGTTTATGGTGGCCCATGATGCTTGGTGATCTTGGGCCCTATTCTTGGGCCCTATCAGGCCATTCCCCATCCAGGGGGCTCCAGTGCAGTACATGTAGGGACAAGTAACGAGACAGATGCTAGTGCCGTAACTTCAGGCCATTGGAAACAAGATCCAAGACATAAATTTGGCTTTGATATATAAGGCCAAGAATCCTACCATCACAGCGAGGGGGCTAAGATCTGAAACAGATCTAAGCTAAAGAGGGAAACTGAGGCAGAAGGCCAGAGATGATGCCAGCTCTGAGGAGCAAGGAGAAGGATAAGAGATAATTTGATGTCCAGAGTTCTCCCAAGGCCAAGGAGAGCTAGGACCCTTAGCAATAATATACCTCTTGGTGTGGCAGTGATAATGGATCTGGTCAGGATTATCTCAGGGTAAGAGCATAATTGAGGGCTGAGGTAAATACCATCAGTGGTGGCAGTGGACACAAAAAAGGACATGGTGGAAGGAAGGCTAGCATAAGTGGCTATAATAATAACTTCTGGCTGTCTTACTGGCCTAAATGGAAGACTTGAAATGGGCAGCAGAGATGATTATGGGAGAAAGAGCAAATGCAGGCTCTGCAATCAGTCAGACCTGGGTTTGCTTTCTACCTCTCAGAATGAGGTTGGTGGTGGTAATGATGTTAGTGGTGGTGGTGGTGATATCTGTATCTTTGGTTACTATGAGTGTCAAATGAGATAAGGAATAACAGATCCTTTGAACATGGCAAGCAATCAATACATGTCAACTCCTATGAGTAAAAAGACCTGGAATGTTCCTGCAATCAACCACATTCCTACCTGTTCACATGGCAGCTATTACATAACACTTCAGTCCAAACCCCAGCTTCCTCCAAAATCACCACCACCACCACCACAATAACAACAATAAAAATAGCTAAATATTATAGTGCTAATTATATGTCCATCATTCTAAGGTTTTTTTTTTCATTCTAAGTATTTTAAAATATTGTCTCATTAAATTCACAAAAATAATCCTGTGAGGCTGGTACTAGTATTATCTCTATTATATAGGTTTGGAAATCCAAAGAACAGAGAGGTTCACTGACTTATCCAAAGTCACAAATCCAGCTCTCCACCATTTCTGTAGCTTCCTCTGAGGAAATCTTATCTTCTAGTCTGTCACGGTTTGAAGCTCCAAAAGAGCCCCTCTGTGTGGGCCAGCAAGTCATATGATTCATCTCAATGGCTCTGCCTCAGAATAGGTAGGGAATGCTGCATAAATCTCAACCTCATAATTGGGAGCCTCTTGTCCAAAGCCATCACTCCATATCCATCAGGCTGAGGCCTGGGTGTGTTAGTAGGGAAAGCACTGGGGACAATTCCTTCCAGAACAAGGCTCTTTGCTCTGAGATTCATTAAGACTTCCCCCTCTCAAAGCTGCCTCTTGCTGAGGTGCCAGTGGTTCATTTTCACAGCAGTGTGAGAACATTTCTTTGTCCTCCAACAACAGGGGGGCCAATGAAGATTTTGATTTCCATTTCCCCCTCAAGAGAAAGGCTCAGAAGCAAAATTCTCATTAAATATTTATTTCTTTCTCCACACCCTTTTCTCAGTATGTTAGACCCCAACAAACCTCCTTAATCACAGGGCAATCAAACTCTTAACAGCTGGAAGTGCTGACTGAGAAGGAAGGGTACCAGACATACTTGGGAGAAGGGTGGAAGATAAAGAGTTTCCTCTGGAATGGGAAAGAATCGTACACTGGTCAAGTGACCATGAATGCTGCTTGGAATTGAGCAGGTGGCAAATTGGGGGGAGTAGAACAAAATTCCCTTCCAATAGTTGGAGCCTACCAATGCCATGTTAATGTATATGCTACCTCTCCCTGCATGACTCCCTTGAGTCATTTGCACATTTTATTCCCTGGTTCTGCTTGATCACATCTCTCATAGGGTTATCCAAGTTCCAGTTCTTGACTACCCAGACAGTCCTACCAGTGTCTGTTCCATATTAGGTTCTGGGAGCTCAGTGACCCATCCACGTCTACTATGCTGACCACAACAGAAACAACATCATCAGCGCACAAGAATGTTCTAAAGGTTGCTCCCTCCTGATATTAATTGGGTGTGCCTACTCTCTTCACCTTGGACATCCTCACTGTGGCCTTTGAAGTCTATACATTACTTTAGCCTCTGTGGTGTGATGGTCTGTGTAAATGCTGGGTCTTTTACCTGTTTGATTCTGGCTTCCCAATTGAACCTAAAATCTGGATCTTCTCTACCTCCCTTAATTATAGAGAAAAGATATCTCCTCTGCCAGTAGAGGATTCATTCAATTTCCCCAATATATATGTACCTGAAACAATATGAGAAACGAGCCCAACCATTGGGTCTGAGAAAAAGTTGATTTTTGTTGAGGGAGCTGGAGGTTTGGGGCTATATCCCCAAGGTTGAGGAGACAGTGATTAGACCAGGAAACCCATATCCCTTGATTAGGACTTTCATCATCTCTTACTCTTCCTAGCTGACACTTGATCCTGCTCCCAAGGGCCTCATCTCTACATTGAGCCCTTTACAAGTGAACTGGTCTTCACCTGTTGCTGAGCCCTCCCAGGACACATTTTGCCTAGCTTCTCTGGAATTATATTGAGAAATGGGCACTTCTAAGATTGTATTTTGGTTTGGAGTATGGAGTTTAATTGTTCTTTTTAGCTCTAAAAGTTAATTATTTTAACCTTAACAAAAGCCTGTCAAGAATCTCCAATATTGACAGAAACATGGAAACTCAGAGAGGCCACTTTTCTTATCCATTGAAACAGCCAGTCAGCACAAGCCTAGAAATGGACTGAAGCCTTCTGTAGCCCTGAAAAGGCTTTTAAAAATTATTCTGTCTTGCGTTTCTCTCCCATATCCTGTGTTTTTGTCTCGTATCAACACTTTTGGAAAGGGTATCTAGAAGAAGCTATTTAAAGTTGTGAAATCCATCATGACTGCACTCACCCTGGTCAGTTGGGGATGGAGGAGACTTAGAGGAAAAAAGAGGCCTAGACACCAATTTATCACTTGTCTTGGAATTTAGGGCTACTGGAACCTCAGTGATTTAGGAATTAGTTCCCCAGAAGAGCATCACTAGGCAAAGCTAAATGTTAAATAAATAAAATTTGCACATCAAATGATCACCTGTGACTTCTCCCATTCTGTGTGTGTGTTTTTAACCAGTCTCAACCTTAACTAGGTAAATGAAGGACACAAAAGCTACAGCATTTGGGATATAGCACTAATATTTACAATCTTGGAATTTAAGGCAGCAGCAAGACAGAATGGAGAAATTTAGCAAGACAGAATGGAACAGCAGTAGAGAATATCCCCCAGAGTGCCTCTTTAGTATGGGTAGCACTGGCTGGAAAGCCCCACTATATTTCAGTCTGATGAATCACAACAGACTAGTTGTGTGGGCTGGCAAATTCTGCCCCAAAGGGTTGTTAGTTTGTTGGGGCTATCTCATTCCAAACAGTGCTCACAAAGGCAGAAGAATAAAAGGTGGTTATAATGTTTAATGGCTAAGTCTTATTTCAAAGGGTTGTAATAAGAGGTGATAATACTCTTAGACCAATAACCCAAGACAGTGACACTAAACTGTGCAGCTGCATTTGCAGAAGCCAATGGAGATTCTCTCTTTACCAAATTAACAAAAGAGTATGTAAGAGATAGAAAGACAAAATTACCCTAGATCTACCACAGATTCCTTGTGTGTGCCCTTGAGGAACTCACCTTCTTATTTGGGAACCCCAGCTCCCACCTCTGAACAGTGAGAAGAGTTGATTAATAGTATTCTTTCATCCCTCCCACCTGGAAAATTTTATCAGTTTGTGAGAATGTAGGCTACCCCTTGTTGACATGTGCAGACAAGTTCTCTGTCCTTGGAACATCTTCTAATAAGTTCTTCTGAGTTATGTAACTAGTGAAGCTTTCCAGCTTTTACTGAAAATTAAAGTTCCCACAGTCAACAGTAAGCCATGATACCAGAAACCAGAAAGCCCCTGAGGTTTGGATCATGTGCTGGAAACTGTTCCAGAAGAGCCCGTTGAATGATGTCAAGACAAACCTGAGGTACCCAGGGGTCGACTCCATTCATAACCAACTGCCTAAAAAATGCCTAGATCTTGCCAAAGACATAAGGAAATTATTGGGTTTCCCTTTAAAATTCTTTCTCCAACTGGGGTTCCTGGGTGGCTCAGGCGGTTAAGCATCTGACTTTGACTCAGGCCATGATCTCGCAGTTTGTGAGTTCGAGCCCCGTGTCGGGCTCTGTGCTGACAACTCAGAGCCTGGAGCCTGCTTCAGATTCTGTCTCCTCCTCTCTCTGCCCCTTTCCTGCTCATGCTCTGTCTCTCTCTCTCTCTCAATAATAAATAAACATTAAAAAAATTTTTAATTCTTTCTCCAACTCATGGTGAGCCCGTAAAGGTAGATGGATTGGGTTCTGAGTGAATACAAGAATTTATAATTTTTTTAAAATAAAACTTTCTGATTATATAAAAAGATTCTGAAAAAACTCAAAATACTGTGTTTGCAATAATTGTAATGTGTGCGGTATGCGGTACATTTTCTGGATGTATGGAGTCTTCAGCAGTGACCATTTTGCATTATGAATAACACAGAAATAATTAGAAAATACTTCCCATACAACTATTACTCTTTTCTTAAAATACAAGGGGAATATGACATTTGATAAGAACATTATACTGGAAAGAAGGAGACTGCATCCTGGTTCTGTCTCTACATTGACTTTGGCCAAGCCAGTGATTTGCATATTCCTAGATATAAAATGAGGAAATGAAAGTCAATGTGTCTTAACTTTATTTCTTTCATGTGTCTTAGATTAGTTAGGGCTCTTCTGATGGTGAATGACAGAACCCAACCCACTTAATGAAACATAAAATCATTGGTTTAATGAACTGAAGGGTTCAGGGTAGATTTATATTCAGGCAGGGCTGATCCAGGGAACAAAGATGATGTCATCAGAGCCCAGCATCTCCCACTCACCCCTAAGTCCTTTGTTAAGATGTGTAAATTTATTTTCTACATGCCATAAAAGGGTCAAATGAACATATAAAGTCAAGAGCTTCCATCTAGGAAAACAGGCTTGTCTCTCAACAGTTTAACAGGGAATTTGTGCATGAATCTCATTATCTTGAATTGGGTCATATGGCCAGTCTGATCCAATTACTGGGTCTAGGAATATCTAAAATACCAATAGTCTTGTGCCAATCAGGAGAGGTCAACTCCATTCAAACCAAGGTGCTAAGGGGCGCCTGGGTGGCGCAGTCGGTTAAGCGTCCGACTTCAGCCAGGTCACGATCTCGCGGTCCGGGAGTTCGAGCCCCGCGTCGGGCTCTGGGCTGATGGCTCAGAGCCAGGAGCCTGTTTCTGATTCTGTGTCTCCCTCTCTCTCTGCCCCTCCCCCGTTCATGCTCTGTCTCTCTCTGTCCCAAAAATAAATAAACGTTGAAAAAAAAAAAAAAAAACAAGGTGCTAAGTGTAGGGAATGGTCATTTCTCAAAGAAGATTGAGTACGCTTTTACTAGAAGAATGTTGAATCATAGACAGCAAAAGCAACAATGGTTTAACCACAGATATTCCCAAGAATCTGATGAAACTCTGAGCATTTCCTGGGAAAGCAGCAAATCAGCACAAAACCAAAACCAAATGTTATACAAGTAATCAGAGGAGTCAAAGTCTCCATGAAACTTGTCCATGAATCCCATTGCTGTTATAAAATACTTCCTTTAGGAATTATTCTAAAATAATGCTTGTTTTGCTAAGAACTCACCTGGCTTGAAAATGGAAATTCTGGTGTTGTGTTTGAGGCAAGACATGTGAGGAGCCCTTCATATAATCCCCTTTAACTGTGATGTCCTCCATTGTATGTTTTCACATGTTCTGTAGGCACTTCCTTACATTGTAGCAGGCGTAGAAATAGCTATGGCCTTTTTGGAAGACAGTTTTGCAATATATGTCAGGAGCATTAAGCTGCCCTTTGACCCAAAAAGTCCACTTCTGGGAATATAGCCTAAGGAAATCACCAAAAATACAAAACAGCTTTATGCACAAATATGCTAGTTGTCTCATTTGTATAAAAACATGAAAGTGTACATACTCAGCAATGGTTAGTGGTTAAATCAGTGGGTAAATAAATTGTGCAATACACATTTGCTGAGCTATCATACAATTATCAAGAACAGTGTTTAAAGAGTTTGATAGACCATAGAAAATAATAATATTCCAGTGTTGAGAGATAAAATTAAGATATGAGGTTAAGTAAACAATATATGTAATATTATATTTGTACAGTATTATGCAATATAGTGGCTTGTAAAGATATATTAAAATATATATTAGAAAGAATGGAATTAAACTATTCTTGAGCTAAGGTACCGAGGTCATGCTTCTTTTCCATCTCTATTTTCTCATAATTGTGTGAGCACAATTTACTTTATAATGAAAAATACTTCCTTGAAATTAACAAATTAATGATAAATGAGTACATAAATTAATATATAAATAAAGGTCTATGGATCCAGGAGCTGCCAGGTATTGGGGAAGAAGGCATGTAAATGAGATTATCAAGGCCATTGGTGACATTTGAATATGGACTTCAGGCTAGAGAATAGTATCACATCAGTGTTGAATGTCATTGTTATTAGGAAATCCCCATTAAATGTTTAAACATAAAAAAAGCAGGTTGTCTCCAAGTGACTCAAAATATTTACTGGAAAATATATACATTATAACTTAGATAGAAAGAGGGAGGCAAGGTGGTAGTCAGGGGAGAGGGAGAGAGAGAGTGTACAAGTGGAACAATATAAGGTAAAGATAACCCTTCATTGAGTTGTTCTGTGTTGAGTAAAGACAAAAGATCTACCACATTTGGTACTTCCACAACAGTAATTATCGATGAAATAAATGAATTAAATGTCCCCTTCTAAATGTCCTCATCTGATACTAGCTAGGGACTGGACTGAGGCAGTCATGATAGAGTTTAATGAAATCATGAGGTGGGGTGTAATTTGTATCAGATGGAAGAATTTCATCCATTGAAGGTCCAGGTCTCAGATTTTTTTTTTTTTGAGAGATACTGCCTTTGGAGACATGCCTCTAGGCTTAGAGGAGGCAGAATATGAGAGCTAAGAGGGGACTTGAAGGACATTTTGTCCGGCAGGCTACATCTAACATGTGGGTTCATCATACATGCTTTTCTATATAAAACACTTAACTTCGCAAATTAGAGAGTATTCAGAATGATCCTTCTGTACCCAGAAACACAAATATCATCACTGACGTTTTCCTCTAGGGTGACCAACCATCACAGTTTCCTAGGACTAAAGGGTTTTCCAGGATGCAGGACCTTCAGTGCTAAGACTGGGACTATTGGTTGGTCACCCTACTTGTCCGTCACCTGATGCTTCCATCCTTCTGGTGCATCTCCCTATCTGCCTTACCACTCACTGTCTTAGTCACCTTTTCTCTGCTCTACTTGACAGACCATTCTCCCCACACCCTCTAATATATGCTCACACCTTCACTGCAGAGCTGGTTTTGGAAAGCATGTCTGATCATGACAAACCTTTGCTTCAACTTCCTGAAAAACTTCACACTACTTGTAGGAAAAAAGCACATATCGATTACATGGCCCATGAGGCCCTGTATGGCCATCCCCCGTCTGCTCTAGCTCTCATCTCCCATCATCCTTGCTTCAAGCATTGCCCACAGCTACCCTGGCCTTCTTTTCCCCCCTTTCCTGTGTGCTCTGTAATGATTCATTTTATATACCAACTTAGTGAGGGCGTGGTTCTCAAATATTTGGTCAATACCAGTTGTGATGTTACTGTGAAGGTACTTTTTAAATGAGATTAACATTTAAATTACTAGACATCTGGGTAAAGCAGATTGCTCTTCATAATATAGGTGGGCCTCACCCAATCAGTTGAAGGCTTTAAGATAAAAGATTAAAGCCTCCTGAGGAAGAGAGAATTCTGTCTCCAGACTGCCAGAACTCATCAGTTCTCTGGGTCTCTAGCCTGCCAGCCTGCCCTTCAGATTTTGGACTTGCCAGCCCCCACAATCTCATGAGCCATTTCCTTAAATAAGTCTCTTTTCTCACACAACCATTTGGTTCTGTTTCTTTGGAGAACCCTGACTAATAACATTACCATTCTCCAGGAAAAGGTTTTTCCATTTTGTTAGTAATTCCTGACTTCTCTGACTAGCTCAAACTTTAATATTATACTCTGTTAAAAACTTCTATCTCTTTGACATAGAAATAGTACAAATATTTATACGATTATTGACAAATGCCTATCTCCTCCACTAGAAAATGTTTTTGGCTTATCATAATAGATGATCATTAAATATTCACCTTATGAATGTGTGAACTTTGAATGAGTTATGTGTGTCTTAGGGGAATAAACACTGAGAAACACTGATCTATTCCTTTTATTTTAAGGATGGAGAAACTGAGGCCCATAAACTTGAGAATGTGCTGAGACTATATTAATTGGTTTTGCAATTATATCCAATTATTATTTCTGTGTTGTGAATTATTTTGAAAAATACACACTACCTTGGTTAATCAGTAGTCGTCAATCCTAACCACTAAGCAATGTGAAAAATGTTAATTATCCAAATTCATCCAGAATCACTGTCTTATTTCCATTCTCTCTTCTAGTAAAAGGAAAAAAAAAAATTAGAGTGTGGTCTAAAAAGGAAAAGAGAAAAGAAGGCTGATTAGTAATTTTTTTTTTCCTAGACTAAGTCCTTGGAATACATATGAGCCTAAAAATCTATGTGATTGTCCTTTTGCTTGAGTTTGAAAAATGAATGCAGAAGTCTATTGCCCATTTACCCATGATATTTGCTCATTCATTCAGACAGGCATTAAAGCAAATAATTATAGAATACCCACTATGTGTCAGGCACTTCACTGGGCACTGAGCGGGGAAGGGCACACATGAATTAGGCAGTTACCACCTCTAAATTGCTAGTAATCCTTTGAAAGTGGAAAATATTACCCCAAACAGCATAGAGTGGCATGCCAATTAGGATTCCAAGTTTGTAGAGAAGAGGGAATTCACTTCCTGTGGGATGATTTGGGAAAGCATGATGCAGAGGGAGGTTTTGGAATGAGGCTTTGAAAGATGAGTGGGGTTTTGAAATGCAGATATGGGAGAGGCTATTTAATATTGAAATGCTGAGAAAACAGAAACAAAAGCCTGGAGGCTAGAAAAAAAAACAACAAAAATGACTAGATTTGACCAGGTTTTGTTTTGTGGCTTGGAGTGTAATCCCTTCCCTTCCTTATTCATTCATTTATCCATTCATTCATCAATTCATCCATTCAACAAATATCTATTGAGTGCTCCCTCTGTGCTAGTCACTGAGCTAGGTCCTGATTATGGACAGAGGAAATCACCATTGTTATGGTCCCTGTTTCTGGAAGTTTTCAGTCTAGTGGGAAAAATGGACTTCATTCAATATTTTACCCTCTTGGTTTCTGTACAATTACAGGCTGAGGTAAAGGCTGTGAAGTAAAGAAACATGTCCTTTGAGGACAGATGACAAAGGAACTTGGCTGATAGCCTCCATTGGGGAAGAGATCCCAAAGGTAGCAGAATGAAGGGTTAATTAAATGGGGAAGGATGGTGTTTGCCAGAGGGCAGGTGGGTGGGGGGATGGATGAAATAAAAAAGGATTAAGAGTGCACTCATCTTGATGAGCACTGAGAAATGCATGGAATTATTGAATATTTATGGTGTACACCTGAAACTAATATAATACTGTATGCTGATTGTACTACAGTTTAAATAAATAAATGGAAAAGGATGGGTGGAAATGGCGAATGATGATCCAATCAGAACTAAGAGGTTGTACAAAGGCCCCATGGAGAAAGAGGTGGCCAAACAATGGCCATTACCTACCTCATTTATCTTAGGGACTTTTTTTAGGCCTATCTATGGCTTTAGGGCTGCCAAAACTGGGTGTTTTTGCACCCAGTATATTCTTTCTAAAGCTACCAATGTGTGACTCCTATCCAAACAATTCTGATTTAATTGGTGATCTGAAGTGTGGCCTGAGTATTGCTATTTTTTTAAAAGCTCCCCAGAAGCTTCCAGCATAGAGCTAAGTTTGAACCTACTCAGCTACTAGGTGATCAGTCCATGTGGCCTCTGAATAGTTTAGCTGCTGAAAATTAGGGGAGAGCTCTTGAAAATGTAGAGGCTGCCAACAGTCACTTATTAAAACTCACCAGTTGGACCCTGCTTTGCATATCCTGATTCTGTGTTCACCAGGAGGACTTGATTACTATTCTGAAGTTAAATCTGTAAAGTTGGCCATTTACAAATAAGCAGTCATGATAGGATTTGCCTCCCAGACCTAAGAAAAGTGCTTCACTTCCTTTTATATTTCCCACAGTGCTTTGGGGTATCTCTCTTGGTATATCTGCCTTTTAATTGTTCTGTCTCTCCCGCTCTTCTCCCTCGCCTTTTCCCTCGCCTTCTCCCTCTCTTTCTTAGGACTGTTGGCCCGTTATCAATTAGAGACCTTCTTGGTGTCCTTCACATCTATTTCTAGAGCCCAGCACCAATTTGTACACATGTCTGATGCTCAGTAACTATGGGAAAGGCAGATATTTTGGTGAAATATGTGAATGGCAATTCTTTCACACCTAGAGCACATTTTCAAAATAAGCCATGATAGACTGGGAGGTGCAGAGTTATACAGAGAGCAGACCTAGGTCCATAATCTGACTTTACTCTTTCCTAGCTGAGGGACTTTATTATTACTTATCTGCCTCGAGCCTCAGTCTTGTCATCTGTTAAATGGGATTGATCAAACTTAACTTTCAGAGAAACTGGGGGGATTTAAAAAGACAAAGTATATAAAACACTCTGTATAGGCCTGGTGGTTAATATGTCCTAGCGAGTGAGTAGGAAGAAATAGTCATTACTAAATCCAGGAGGGGGTCACACTAATGGAAATTGTGAATCCCCCACAGCCTGAATCTCCCCCCAGGAAAACATCGATTCCCCAGCTCCAGGTTCAGTGACCTTCCTTCATACATATATTTTGGTTTATTCAGCTGTCTCTCCTCCTACCCAGACTGTAAACACTGGAGCACAGGGATCTTGTTTGTTTTCTTTCCCACTGGATCCCAGTGGGATCCAACATAGGGCCTGGCCCATCATAGACACTTAGTAATATACTTGCTTCAAATAATGGTGGCAATACTACCATCCTGATTGATGGCTTTGGACTAGGCTGATGCCTACTTGAAAATCTTTCATCCCTGAGATGAATGGTAATTGGAGAGTCACCTGACCTCCCCAAACCTCAGTTTCCTGTGTGGACAATGTAGAATTGGATCATCTCTGTGGACCCTCCTAGACTCATGGTTATATAAGAGCTATTCTATCTGTACCTGATACCATGGATCCAGCCCACAGAAGAAACATAAAAGACGAATTATTTTTGGCTCCATCTACTAGACCAGAATTTCTTTTATGAAATTAATTTGAGCTCATCAGTTTATTCATTTCTACATTCATATATTCATTCATGCAGTATTTATTGAGAATGTAATGTTTATTTTACTACATCTTGTAAATACAGCATATTCCTGCTTTCCAAAAGGCAGCAGGCTACAGAGGAAGACAAAAACATGAACTCGCAATGTTCATATATTATGGGAAGTATTCTGATACAGATATTCCCAAGGTACTATGACAGCCTTTAAGAGGAACTCAGTTATTCTCATTTGAAATGAGGGGAGTGTTATTGATCATGGAATATGGAGGACTTCCTAGATAAGGTGCCATATTGAATCAATCTTGGAGAATGAATAGACATTTTCAAATTTAAAAACCGGAAAGAGAAGATAGCAATAGAAAGACACATATCCAGTACCATAAAGCTAATAAATGGCACAGTGTATTCTGGTGCCTACAAATACAGCTCTTTGTGGCTGAAAATAGAATGAACATTTTGGAAGAACAAGATTTAAATGAGAGAGTCAGCCAGGGGCCAAATCCAAAAGGGCTCCTGGCCACTCCTAACCCTGAGTGGTTGGCTTTACAAAGACCAAGCCTCCATCAGGAATCAGGAGCCCTTTGGAAAGGAAAACATAATTTGCACCCTGGGATCTGTGCCTGCTCTCCCATACTGTGTGAGTTCCAGGGCTGATTTTGGTCTGTGTCCACAGTCTAATTTGGGTGTAGCCTTCTTTGTAACAGATTTTCCCAGCTCCTTATCATAACTCCTGCTTTTGTTATGGCAACGGCTGTGAATGTCTCCAGTGGGGTGGGTCATGCCCCTAGATTAGTTATCACTGCTCCATTTCTCAGTATTGTTTCAGTTGGCTGGACAGTGCTGTCATCACATGGAGAAGAGAATGGGAATGCTATTGAGTATCAGCTACCCTTGTTCTCCCCTCACTAAGACTCCCTATGAACGAACATTAGCCAGCTTTAAGCTGAGGTCCAAGACTTGTGTTTGATTCCTCCTATCCTGGGTATCCAGGACAAATCAACAGGCAGACCAGAAGGTCACAAGGTATAATCCCATAATCCCTGATTATGGGATTTGAGAATGGGACAGACCTGAGTTCATATCCTGCCTCTGCTACTTCCTAGCTTTGTGTCTTTACAAAGTAATTATAATTGACCCTTGAACAGCATGAGCACTGGGCGCGTATAAGTTTTGACACCCCCAAAACGTAACTACTATATAGCCTACTGTTGGCTGGAAGTCTTAAGATAATGTGAACAGTGAATTAACATATATTTTGCATACGTATTGTGTACTGTATTCTTACAATGAAGTAAATTAGAGAAAATAGAATGTTAGGAAAAGCATAAGGATGAGAAAATACATTTACAGTACTGTACTGTAAAAAATATGCATATAAGTGGACCTGCACCATTCCAACGCATGTTGATTAAAGCTCAACTGTAATTTATTTGTTCTTTAGTTTCCTTAACTGTAAAATGAAGACCATAACACCTATCTCCTAAGCTTATTTTGCAGATGCAACAGGGAAAGCACTTAAAGCATTTTGAAAGTAGGTTGATTAGTACAAAGTGATTAGTGAAAGTGATTAGTGCATATATGCTCATCATCATCATCATCATCATCATCATCATCATCATCTAAAATGAAGCACATTAAATCAAGCTGACATGATCCAAGGCTGACCAACCCAAGCACTTGATTCCAGCCTTGGGTCCCAAAAAATCACAGTGAGACTTTGAACAGATTACTAGAGTTCCTCTGGCCTCAGTTTTTCACTGTGATACAGGAGGGGAGTATATTTGATGATCTATGAACATTTTTAGTTCTGATAACCTATTTTTTTAATAAGACTGATGCCCACATATACATTTGGAAACCACCCAAAGACTGTTCTATAGAAACACAAAAATACTGTGTAGAAACATGGTAGCAATGAACTTTATTAAATATTTGGAAGGTTTCAGATTAGATAGCAAATGCTTTTTCTTAAATTAAATTTTTGGAAACCTTTACCACTAACAACTTTTCTCTCCATCTGGCAGAGTGCATATATATGTGGGTTCTTAGCTATTAGAGCACTTTTTGTATCATGCCATTGAGTATCCCTATGACCTCTTTGAGGGAGGGAGGATAATTTTTTTTTCTTTTTTTTCTCACCCCTATCACATGGGATGGCCCATGGTGGATTATGTGCACATATTTATTATTTGAATAAATAAAAGGGTGAGTGAAAAAATCAATGAATGAATGAAAACATACCTCTAATTTCTTCCAAGTTTAAATGGACTCAAAGAATACCAAGGTAAAAATTTTCAGGACTCTATAAGATCTCAGAGACAAAAAGAATTTACAGTCTATCCCTCTTAATGATGTGGAAAATATTTCTAGAGAATTCTTTTCTGTTGTTGTTAAAGTTCTATTTATTCATTCATTCATTCATTCATTCATTCATTCAGAGAGAATCCCAAGCTTACAGGGCAGAGCCCAATGTGGGGCTTGAACTCACAAACTGTGAGGTCATGACCTGAGCTGAAATGAGGAATGGGTTGCTCCACCATCTGAGGCACCCAGGCGCCCCTCTACCGTATTCTAACATTGCATGTCTGTGTGAAGGGGATGGAGAACCCAGTACTTCCCAAGACAATGCATTTCACTTTGGGGACAACTATGACTGTGAGAATATTCTTCATTCTATTATTAAGCCTGAATCTGTCTGCTGCTCAAATTAGAAGAAGCAACAAGCATACAGATCTATTATCTAGGGAGATTAATTGACCATACAGACAAAACCACTGAGTGCGTGTGTGTGTATGCACACACACACACACACACGCATGAGATGTCAGAGGATGAGGTCAGCAAGATCCAAGGAACTGTGTTTAGCCTTCTGATGGCATTCAGAGCTGGCCAGACCTAGGAAAAAAATTCATACCAACCAAATTTATAGGATATCAATCTATAAATTTGATTACAATTTATTCACTTTAACTATAAAATCTTCCTTTTACATTGCCAAAATGCACCTGTATGCTATTCCAGGCTTGTGAGATTTCAACTTGAACTTCAGAAGATAGCTAAGTGTGATGATTTCAAGATCTGTTTATCCTAGGCTCTTGAGAGAGGTAGATGAAATAACCTTCTACCACATCAGGGGATACCTCTCAGAAGAAGGAATAAGATGGGAGCTTTGGATCAACTTCATTTCTGAAAAGGAAACCTACTGCATAAACTGCCTTTAGTGTCCCTTTGCTGTTCTTAGTGCAGACCCCATGTTGTCTGTTGTAGGATACAGGAATTTTGTGCATTCAGTGTAACCGGGAATAAACCAGGTCAATGTTTTCTGCCCCTTATTGTCAGTGATTGAGTTAGGCATCTGTTTCCAGTGGCTTGTATTAAGGTTTTGAATGTGCCAACACAATTATGTCATTCTCAGGTACACCCTAGTCGTCTTGATAAACTCATATCTTCCCACATTCCCTTAGCTTCCCACTTCCTGCCTTTTCCTTGGGTTGGACATAATATGCATGATACCATTCATTATTTGATGATTTTATCAGGATAACTGTCAAAGAGAGGGCAGGAACTGTAGGATGGTTCTTTCAATACTCTTTCTGGCTCCCTTCTTTCTATTGACTTTGTCTACTGCAGAGACATTTCTCAGCCTCTACTGGAGCTAGGGATGGCCAATGACTCATGAGTGGAAATCTTCTACCCTTCCTCCTTGCCCTCCTCTGAATTGTGTAGGCTGATATGGTACTATATCCATTAATAAATCAAGCCTCTATGATTTGGATCCATTTTGTGACCTGGGACATTCCAGGCTTATCCCTTCTACCTTTGGGATCCTCCTGGCCTCTCAGCTGTGTCTCAGCCTCTTGAAGCTCTGAGCTTCTGCCTCACCAGCTGCTGAAGTTGTCATCCTGGATGATCTGGCCCCACCCTCTGAGAGACTAACTTGGCAGGTATTTCTCTTGCTTAGTTAGTGTTGGAAGAGGCAGATATGTAAAGTCACAGATCAGGAAATATGATGGCTTGCCAACTTGGCCAAAGCAAGTGGAAAGACTCAAACGATAATTCTGTTCCAATAAGAATAGGCATACCAAAGAGGAGAATACCTTTTTCATCCTAAAGGCATGCAACTCTTAAGGTTGTTTTAAAAGACAGAATGGTTTGGAGAGTGGTCTTTGGAGTCAGGTCAATTCAAGTTTGAATCTTGGCTCTAGCACATCCTAACTGTACTACTCTGGGCTGATTACTTACCTCCTTCAGACTTAGTTTCCTCATATATTGAAGGTGAATCATAAAAGAACCTAATTTCTAAGGTTGGAAAGGACTTAATGAAACAATATGTAAAACATTTGTCTGATATCTAGTAAAGTGCTTAATAAATAATATCTGGTGTTATGATTAGTGAGCTATTAATGATTGTTAAGCAATTTTGATTAGATATTCATGTTTATTAAGCTTTATTTTTTTATTTAGTAGAAAGAAGTAAAATTTGTATCTAGTACTTGATAAATAATGGTGTCAGTGCCCAATAAGGTTAGACCTAGAAGGTTGGTTTATTCATTAATATGTTTTTGTTACAAAACTATAATGGGTAATTTAGTTGTCATTGTAAGTTAATTGGGCAACAATGTCAGGGGCTGATTTTATTCTTTACCTCAGATCCAGAACACTTGGCTATGTCCCTTTGGCTAAAGAGAATGCACATGACCTGGGTAAAGAAGGAGAGGGAAATGTTCTAGAAATTCAGTGGGCAGGCCCCTTATTCTCAGAGGTGCCAAGTGTCCACAGCCACCTAAGTTCCTGGCTACCCCACTGAGATGCTATGGAGCTCATCCTTTCCTGTTCTCAGTCATAGAGAGGATTCAAGATGGCTGCAAACAGAAAGATCCTTAGACATCATCGCATCAAACCTCCCCTTCTTCTACATGGGTAGACTGTCACCCAGAGAGGAGACATGATGAATAAAGGTCATCCAGTTACTCTATTTGTGTTCTATTTTTTTTAATTTTCTGAATATTTTTTCTCTCACATACTAAATGCTTACCTACTGATATGACCATTATCTGCTATCAAATGAGAAAATAGCTATTCCCAGGTAGGGGATGATTAAACGTGAGCCCCAATATCCCGATAAAAGAATCGAAACAGTATAGGGAACTGGGTGTCTACACCAAAAATCACTCACTCATATACTAGGACCAGAGATCCTAGAATTTCCCATATGGTCCCTCAATACCAGAGAGGTAGAGAGCTACACTTGTATGAGGAGAAAATCTATGGCAACAATAAATGAGATCTGTCCCCAGTCTAAGAAGGGCAGAGATATCAGGCAGACATTCTTATAGTACCCATCACTGGGGAGATGCATCACACAGTAAGAACACAGATTTTGGAGCCAGAATGACCAGGGTTTGGATACTTCCTCCTGGCTCTGTGAACTTGGATATGTTATCTCACCTTCCTGTGCTTTGATTTTGAGAAATGAATGTGTAGTTCCAGCTGTTTCCTAAGATAGCGTGTTGCTCATGGAACCTGATTCTGGTGTTTTGTTTTTGTTGTTATTGTTGTTAGCGAGTGATCCTTTTTCTTCAAAGAGCAGCCATGTTAATGTAAAGGGAGGGATCTTGCCCCAACATTCTACCCTTGTGACCACAAACTCTTGGGTGGATCCTGGCTCAGTCTTAGTAGGAAGAGGTGTGCCTGAGGCCTGGTTTCTATCCCATTTGCTTCTGGAGAAAATTCAGCTCTTATTTTTGGCATTCCTTGGGCAAGTGTAGAGAAAACTCAGAGGGTGGGGAAAAACCCAAGTTTCTTAATCACTGGTTTCCCAGGCAATGCATCCAAACATTCCTTTTCAGTACTAGTGTTTTTTTCTCAAATTGTCTACTGCATGTTGTTCTCTGATGTCTCTAGTTCATCTCAAGATCTTGTCTTTTTTTTTTAATTTTTTTTTAACGTTTATTTATTTTTGAGACAAAGACAGACAGAGCATGAACGGGGGAGGGTCAGAGAGAGGGAGACACAGAATCTGAAACAGGCTCCAGGCTCTGAGCTGTCAGCACAGAGCCCGACGCGGGGCTCAAACTCATGGACCGCGAGATCATGACCTGAGCCGAAGTCGGCCGCTTAACTGACTGAGCCACCCAGGCGCCCAGAGATCTTGTCTTCTCAACAACATGGAAATGATTTTATCATTTCTTTTTTTTAATGTTTTATTTATTTTTGAGAGAGAGACAGCACAAGCAGGGGAGGGACAGAGAGAGAGGGAGACACAGAATCCAAAGCAGGCTCTAGGCTCTGAGCTAGCTGTCAGCACGGAGTCCGATGCAGGGCTCAAATCCACGAACCGTGAGATTGTGACCTGAGCTGAAGTTGGACGCTTAACCGACTGAGCCACCCAGGTGGCCCTGATTTTATCATTGCTTTATGGAACACAAGAAGTGCACAGAAATCAGTATCCAAAACCTAACATTACAGATGAGGCAACCAAGTTATGGAGGCCTGGCTTATCTTAAAATTCACAGTTCATTTCATAGCAGAGGTAGACCTGATTTCTGGGAGTCCTACCTAGACCTGTTTTCTCCATGCACAGATGAAGAGACGTCTCTGTTCTTGATATCACTTATACTTTACAAAGCTTCCTGAGAAGTGACTTTGTGTGACACAAAAAGAATAATCTGTGGATTTGTGACTGAGCCATGATTGAGGTTGCAGCCTTGGCCACATAAAATTCTTTGCCCATGTTTCTATCTGTACCTTATCTAGGGCTAGAGTGAGTCAGTAAGGTGACATGGGTCATATGGCAAACATTTATCCATGGAGTGTTTTAAGGAGAATAGGTCTAACTGATTATTCGGGCAATAGCGGAAAATGCATCAGAGAAGGCAAGGAGAGAAGGCATACAGAAAGATGCTGAACTAGTCCAGGTGAGAGGTAATGGTCTGGACCATTGCAGGTTCTCAGGACTTGAACAGTAGAGAGGCCTAGGTAGGAACCAAGGGAGAATGATTATGGTGGTTGGTGAGTTCCTTCAGGGCTGATCTCAGTGAACTTTCTGCAAACTGCCTTTTGTTCCCTGAACTATAACATCTTAGCATAATTTTTGTTCTTCCTTCTAATGCACAGTGAAGCCCATCTCTTCTGTTGCTAATAAGTGTATCAGTTCTACTTCCACAAAGTTCATAAGTTCTTATTGGGGGATCTATGTGTTCAGCACAGTGTGAGAAGATGAAGTCCAATAAACAAAGATTTCATGATGGATTAGATTTGAAGGATGAGGCAGGGTGTTGTTACAAAAAAAATTTAAAAAAAGGCTCTTTAGATTCTGGCTTATAAATGTTTGGTGGAGAAAAACTTCAGGTGGCAAAACTGGGTCTGCTGAATGGACCTTGAGTTTGGTTTTGTCATGTGCCAGTGTTCAAAGGGAGATTTCAAGCAGGTAGTTACACAGTCTGATTAGAACCATGTACTCTCAGCATGGCTTTGAATGGGTTTTAAATCTTTCTAAAACTCAGTATCTCCACCTATACAATATGTAGACTAATACTTCTTTTTAATTAATTAATTAATTAATTAAGTTGAAGTATGGTTAGCATACAATGTTGTATTTCAAATGTACAACATAGTGATTTGACAATTGTATACATGAAGCTGTGTTTATCAGGGTAAGTGTTGTTACCATCTATTACCATATAATATTATTATAATATTATTGACCATATTTCCCATGCCATACTTTTCATACCCATTATCATACCTCTTAGCACTGCAATTGGACTTAAATGATCTCTCTATAAAAGCATTTAGAACAACGACTAGAATCCTATAAATGCTCCATAGTTGGTACTACAGTATTAGTTTGCTAAAGCTGCCATACCAAGGTACGTTAGATTGGGTATCAACAACATAGTTGGGTTTAAACAACAGATTTATTTCCTCATACTTACGGGGGCTGGAAGTCCAAGATCAAGGTGTTGGCAACCCTTGTTTCTTCTGCAGCCTCTCTTCATGGCTTGCAGATGACCACCTTACCATGTGTCTTCTCATGGTCTTTTCTCTGCTCACAGGCCCCTAGTGTCCCTTTTTTGTCCAGATTTCCTCTTCTTTTTTTTTTTTTTTTAATTTTTTTTTTCAACGTTTTTTATTTATTTTTGGGACAGAGAGAGACAGAGCATGAACGGGGAAGGGGCAGAGAGAGAGGGAGACACAGAATCGGAAACAGGCTCCAGGCTCCGAGCCATCAGCCCAGAGCCCGACGCGGGGCTCGAACTCACGGACCGCGAGATCGTGACCTGGCTGAAGTCAGACACTTAACCGACTGCGCCACCCAGGCGCCCCATGATTTCCTCTTCTTATAAGGACACCAGTCAGATTGGATTAGGGCCTACTCTAACAGCCACATTTTAACTTGATTGTCTCTTCAAAGGCCTTATCTCCAAAAACAGCTACATTCTGAAGTACTGGGGCTTAGGGCTTCAACGTATGAATTTGGAAGGTAAGGAGACACAGTTCAGCCCATAACAGCTACTGTTTTGTTACACTTGCGCCTTCAACAACAGGAGTTTGAACTTCACAGGTCCACTTCTATGTGGAATTTTTTTCAGTAAAGTACAATATTATACATGAATTTTCTCTTCCTTTTTATTTTCTTTTTTTTTTTTAATGTTTATTCATTTTTGAGAGACAGAGTGCATGTGCAGGGAAGAGGCAGGGAGAGATGGGGACAGAGGATCTGAAGCAGGCTCTGTGCTGACAGCTGTGAGCCCAGTGTGGGGCTCGAACTCATGAACTGTGAGATCACGACCTGAGCCAAAGTCAGATGCTCAACCAACTGAGCCACCCAGGCACCCCCTTTTGATTTTCTTAACATTTTTTTCAAGCTTATTTTATTGTAAGAATACAGTATATAATGCATACAACATACAAAATCCACATTAAGGCTTCTGGTCATCAGTAAGGCTTCTGGTCAACATTAGGCTATTTAGAAGATAAGTTTTGATGGCACAGGGGTTCAGCAGCCCGTAACCTCCACATTGTTCAAGGGTCCGGTGTATTTTACTTCTTATTAAGTTACAAGAATAAGATTTTGTGCTTGTTTCTGTCTGTCTCCTAAACTTTTAATCACATCACACTTTCCTTGTTTCTCTAATTGAAGAAGTGTGTGTGAAACACAATACCGTGTGGTCAGAATGATGTGGCATTGAAGTCAGAATCAAGAGGAATCACCACAACCAAGAAAGTCACCCATATGCCCTGAGTCATTTCTTCAAGTGTTCCTCCATTTCTTCCTTCTTTGCATGAAGCAATAAGGCTAAGTGACTTTGTCACTCATAGAACTTGCTCTGCCTACCATTTGTTCACTCTTCTTCTGGTAACGGAGCTCCTTTTTTTCCAGTCAGAAACCTCTTCTCCCTCATTATTAATCTATGTGATTTCTGTGGGGCTAACATCACTGCAGCCTGCATGAGTAGAGTTGTGATCCAGACATGACCTAAAATGTACAACATCCACCTGGATCCCATACTCAGGGTTTCTCCATGTAACTCAACACTTTGCTAACACAGGGGAGAGACGCTGTGTCTCTTAAAGAATAGTTAGGGCATGTCCCATATTGACTACTTTATAAACAGAGTCCAGCTGGAAATGGAGCTGACAAAGAGGATATCAGAACCAAAAGATGAGTGAGAAATATCACTGAGTGGCTACACCAAACCCTATCTGATACCATATGAAGCCCCTTGACTTCCTAGGTATGTGAGTAAATAAATCCCCTTTTTAGTTGAAAACAGTTTGAGTTGTATGGTAATCACTTATAGTAGAAAGATACCTGACTATAGAAATTGGACTATAATCTATTTGTTTGACCCAAAGGCTCAAGCTTCTTCAAGTAAGTTGCAAGTGATGAACAAATGCCTCTGCCTCTAGATGTAGGTTATCTTAAGTTAGTTACTCCAGAAACAAACCCTGAGGATAGACTTGGGTACATTCCATGTCAGATGACATGTTTGATATAGGCTTGCAGATATTCAGCCCTACCTCTACAAGAGCTTCCACATCACTAAGATGCTGGGCAACGATGGTCATGACCACAGTGCCCCAGCTCATCGAAGACATTATTGCTTCCAAGGTCTCATTACAACCTGAGACATTCTTGGCCCCTGGACCTTGGCTTCTGGGTTATATTGTTGAGGATCTCTGTTACCAGAAGAAATTTGTGGCTCTGGGTACATGCTCTGAGTCCTTGAATGAGACTTGGAAGGAGCATCTCTAGCTTCCTCATTTTGTGGTTACCACCTTCTGCTCATCCTCTTAATTTTCCCGACAGTCAAGTCCAGTCTTACATTGTCTCTCTGCAAGTGGTCGACTTGGTGTATGATTCAGGAAGCACTGTTAGAGGAGAAATAACTCAGGAAAGGAAAGGAAGACAATAAAGACTAGGTTATCCCCCAGCTTACTGCTGAGAGAAATCAGGACTCATTCTCTCTGGAGAACTTTCAGATACAGTGTTAAATAGCCTTTTGTGTTATGTTCTTAAAGAGCAAGGACGTTGAGATATTTTCCACCATCTCCTATTAGCCATTGGTGTATGGCTGCTCCCTTGGGCCCTTAACTCCCTAGCGCTTCTGGCTTGCTGATCAGGCTTTGTTGGCTGGAGGTAATCTTTGGGCAAAGAGTCGCAACTGCTTGCAGTGGAAGCCATCAAAATGGGGGTCGTGAGTGTTGAGGGGATCTAGGCAGGATAGAGACCATATTAAATAAAGGTAGAGCCCGGTAGTTCTAGCTGCCTTAGACCATGGTGGATCTGTGGGGTTATGGTGGGCATTGGTGGAGGGGGGATGTAAAATATAATGAAAGAACAATGAGGCCATGTACGAAATTGCCTGGTGGTAGGATCTGGGAATCATTCTGTAAAAGTGGCCCAAACCAAGTTGCAAAGTGCACAGATACAGCTCAAATCACAGTTTGATTCATACTTACATTAAAAGAGATAATTCTGTACACTGATTTGGTGAAAGTTTTACTCTGGAAAAACCCAAAGGAAAATCTCCCCAAAATTTGCCTGTAAGTTTGTATAAAACATACTATGTTTCAATGTAATCTTATAGTGTGGATTGTAGACTTTCTGAAAACAGTGATCCTTACCAAATTCATGTGTGTATACATGGAACCTATTTCAATATCTATTTAACAGCCAATGCTTGAAGAACATTTGTTAAATAAAGTAAAGGAACTTGGGTAGGTGATTTATGAGACCCACAATTGTAATCAAAGCAGCCTTTCCTGGAAAGAAACTCCTTTAGACCCTCAGTATGGTGTCTCCATCCACTCACCTGGAGGGAGCTAAGAGAAATTCTCCACAGATTTTGCTCTCAGCCACAATTCTCTTGCAGTTTGAGTAGTCACACTCAGAGTACCTTAGAGTAGGAATAAAGGGTGATGCAGATTTTTTATAGACATATGATGTCACAAATGAGGAAGAATTTTGAGGCTGTGACGCTGAAAAAAAAACCCACAAAGAACACAAAAGGAGGTTTTCAGACATCTTATCTCTGGTAATACTCCTTGTCTTAATGTTTACTTTGGTATTAACACAGTCTGTAATTCCGCTTTCTTAGGATTAGGATTTCTTTCAGCTATTTCTTTTCCATCCTTTTATTTTCAACCTGTCTGGGTTTGTGAGCCCACACAATTCATAGTTGGTTGAGCTGGTGTTTACACCCAGGTCTGTTACATTCCCAAACCTGGGCTCATCATTTCTATACACTGTCTTCCGTAACTCTCACATGGATTAGTGGGGATTATGCCAGGCCATATGTAAGAATGGACCCTTCCTGGTGTGAGCCCATCCTCTTCCTGTGTTATTAACCCCTTTCTTCCCACCTGTGCAGAGTTTAGCACAAGAAGACACCCCAAGTTGTGCACGTCATTCTTGTTAATGAATCAGACCTTCAGATGATGGCTTTTGGTCCATTATTACTTTCTCTAATAATGTCTAATTTATAAATTTCTCACAGGTCCTGTAGGTTAATTTACCAGGGGGGAAAAAGTGAGTAAAAACCTATTAGTCTTTTTTTCTGCCTCAGAAATTATAGACTTGGATGTTTCTATGAGGCAACATTAATAATGCATTTATCATTTCAAGCCCTTAACCTCTTAAGTTCTTCAAACAGAATTAAAAGAATCCCGAACTACTAAATAATTGCATTATGTGGCTGAATGGAGAGAGCGAACACCTCTAAAATGACACTAATCTATTTATTCTCCTCCTCAGAGCCTCCCACTCAGAGTGGGGTGGATACTGTCACACACTTTGTGTCTGCCTCACAGCCTTTTTGGAACTTCTTCCCAGTTGGATACGGATGCCTCTTCCCCTAGCCACCCCTGACTACCATCCCACTCTCTATTCCCACCTCCCCCAAGCAGAAGCCTACACAAACTAGTGCAGCTTCTCTTTGTAAACACATCACCCTGGCTTGTTTGTTTTGTTTTTCTGCTTTTCTGGTAGTTGTTTGGGGGTATGAGGACATAGTCATAGGGCTTATGCTTCAATATGTATCATGGCACCAATGACTTTGTGGCCCAACCTAGGCCAGCCTACATTCAGGGGCTAAAGACTTTCACCTTGAGGTTCTGTCCCACCCACTGTTTGGACCAGTGCTGACCAAGGATGAGACTGGTCACCACCTTCATGGCAGTCTGGAATTAGTCTTGCTACCCCAGAGTGTGTGGCTGGGGAAGTGTGAGAGAGCATCTTAGCAATCACTCACATGTACTCTAACAAACATTTGTTAGACATTGTCACTCAAAAATTGGTTAAGTAATTGAATGGATGAATGTATGGATGAATGTATGAATGAATGTCACCGTATCCAGATTCCCCACCCAAGGGTGGCTAGGTTCAACTTAAAAAGATACGTACAACTTTTCCTGAGGTACCCCACTCCAAGAACAGAGCCCTTCCCCATCACCAATATTTAGTTTTATTTTGCTCATCACTTTCTTTTTTTTTTAATGTTTCTTTATTTTTGAGAGACAGAGCATGAGTAGGGGAGGAGCAGAGAAAGAGGGAGACACAGGATCCAAAACAGGCTCCAGGTTCTAAGCTGTCAGCACAGAGCCTGCCGCGGGGCTCAAACCCACAAACTGTGAGATCATCATGTGAGCTGAAGTCAGATGCTTAACCCACTGAGCCACCCAGGCGCCCCTGCCCATCACTTTCTGAGGAGTCTGCCTTACATTGACCAAGCTCCATGCATCTGCCCTCTCCTGTTCCCCAGGTGTCCACCTGTTTGACTGGTGAGCCAACAGTGGTCATGATAAATCCTGATGAATCCTTTCACAATGACCAAACATTTGGGTGGATGTTCCTGGCATGTTTCATTAGTACAGTGAAAATCTAATGAATAGCTTAAATACATTTTTTTATCCCCTAAGGATCCAAGGAACATCTACAAAATATACCCTTTCATATTTCCCATAAATTAACCTCTCAGTCCATACAAGTTCTCCAAGACATAAACCCCAAACTCTGTTTCTTTCTCTGAATTTACTCTTTCTTACTCTGCCATTGTTACTCTGGGTATAATTCTGTGCCTTGGTCTAGATCCCAGGCTTATTTTCTCAAGGCCTTCATTCATGCTTCAGGGGCTAAGTCTTTCATAAACTTCAGAATAGCTCCTTGACAGACTCACCTTTATCTTTTTAATGGTAATGGCCTCTTTGTTTTTGTTTGTTTTTTTTTTATCATAACAGTTTCTGCCACTTTATTCTTGCTCACCAAATACTGTCTCCACACATGGCTTGGGAGAGTAAGGATAAAGGCATGGGTAAGGTGTATAGGTAGTCCTATTTTGTTTCCTAGGAATCTCTGCCAGGGGACTTTATGAAATTTGCTTTGAAACGTATTCAAGAATCATAATGCTTTCTGTACATATTTTTCTCATCTTATTTTAGAATGGCCAAAGTAGGTAGTTGGGAAGGACACAGAGACAGGGACAAAATTCATCAGTGGTCCCATAAAAATTTTGTGATTTCAGAATGCCACAATTTCTCTCCTTTTTTTGTGATTTCTCTTTTTCTCTGATAAGCAACCTCTACCTTGAGGCAAAAATGGAGTCCAGTATAATCTTCTCAAGTACTTCTTCCATGGTAGTCTCGAATTGGTGTACACACCTGCACACACACACAGGACTTCTCTTTTATTTTGGTCTCTGGAAGAGTGTTTCATGACCACAAAGCTGAGATCTATCCCACCTTCGCTATTCCTGATTCTTTATCAAGGGGATGAGAAGTTCTAAAATGCATGCTGTTCAGTTCTTGGAGGTCTTACAATCTGAAAATGAACTTTGTTTTAGTTAAGCCTCACCTTGTCTGATGCCCTATCATTCAGTTTAACTGCAGAGTAGTGAAGTCCATATATTTCTTCAGGATCTCTCTAACATTTCCCATCATGTTTGTGATACTGTTTATTCATTATTCCAGTTGTTTCTTGCAAAAACTCTCAGAAGTATCTTCATTTGATGCATGAGGACACTAAGGTCTAGGTACATTTATTGACTAGTTCAAAGTTGTATGTCTAATAAATAACAAATTAGCAATTTAGAATCCAGGCTTATTATTGGACTTCAAAGCCAGCATGTTTCACTGAAATTCTTTAGAAAACAATGCTTTAGTTTTACAGATTTCTATTTTTATGTTCTACCTTAATTTCTTGTCATCATTGTGCTACATAAAGAACATGTAGAAAAAAATAGAAGGGGGAAGGAGCAGGTAGAGAGAGAGAGAGAGAGAGAGAGAGAGAGAGAAGAAGAATTTACCATAGTCTCAACTTCTAAACCAAACCACATTATTATTTTTAGGATAAATTAGAACTGCATGATCGGTGCTAAGTGGGACCACTTCCATTAGAAACCCAAGAGCAGTGATTGCAGGTGATTGGAGAACATTTTCATTGGTTGCTGTGTTTGGATTGCTCTTCTGTCTTAATCATAAAAGATCTGACCATTGAGTGGTGAAATTCTACTCCTAATGTGAGCCGAGTGCCTCTCATATTGGCATATCTTGTGAAGCGAATTAGCCATCTAATAGCTAACACGATGACATGAAGAGAAGTCAAATGTAGCATTGATTTCCCAGGAGACTTCAAAGTAGATCAAGTAACACTAAAATAAAATTGTCAAACTAGAAAATGGTTCTCATCAGAATATTTTTTCTTCTCTATAAATAAATGGCTCAGACCAGTTCAAGAACTTCACCGGCTGTGCAAGACACAGCTTAGTGGTTTCACAAAGTGCTTGTTACCATTTTTTATGCTTGTCTGTAATATGAGATCAGTCATTTGAAGACTTGGAACTGGTTTCAGCTCAAGAATTCTCCCCAATCCCTGTCTCTTGCCCTTTCCCTTTGAGAAAGACAGAAATAACATGATAAAATTGATTCCCAGCTTCCTGCGATTCTCCTTCCTGGAAAACGTTTAAGTAGCTTGTCCCCAAAACTTGCAAGGTTCTTTTTGCTTCGCTATTGGAGTTACCATCTGGTTCAGGGATTCCCAATCATAAATAAATGGGAGGAAGAGCAATTGTAATAATTATTAAGAATACACGCTCCTCTATTTCCTATGAGAGAGCTTTTGTAAAACATATGTTATCACAAAGAATAGACCATTTGGAGTCAGATAGACCTGGGGCTTGAATCCGATGGGCAAGCCATTTCTCCTTTCAAATATCTGTGTCCTCATCCATGTCACGGGACCACAGATCCTTTGTGTTATTACTAAATATTTAGGATTTAAAAATCAATGTTTACCAAGTGTTCACTCTGCTCAGGCATGAAACTAACTAAGCACTGTATATGTATTATCTCATTTAATCATCACAAAACTATAGTGTACACATCCTTTCTTTGTTGTTGTTATTTTTCCTTTTGCAGATGAGAAACTGAGACTTGGAGTTGTTAAGTCCGTTTTCTAAGGTTACTGTGCCATTATATGGCAGAGCCAGGGTTCAAAGTTTCATGTTCTTGCTGTGGAATTCTTACTTTACACTATTTTGCTATTAGTTCAATATCATTATTTTTGCAAATGGAGGTGGAGCTGTTTAGAGAATTTAGAAGAGGTGTAAGAGACTAGCTAGCAAGTAAGTGACAGAATCATGACTTCTGAAAAGGCTGAGGCCAACCAGGGGGGTCTGACCTTTGGGGATCCTTAAAACTAAGTTTTTCCTCTCAGTCTCAAAATAATTGCACACCATCATGACAGACAGGAGTCTGGTGTCATTAACTGGAATGCTGAGCTTTTCAATTTGGGAAAGAAGGATCTTCAACTCTGAATTTCCTAAGATGGTTGGAACATCTGTTCTAAATGCATGTTGACATCACAGGGCATAAAACCTGAAACACAACAGAAATTATTCCCTTTGCAAAACAAATGCTAGAGGGAGAAATAACAGTGTAATTCCGCCAAATTTCTCAGCAATTCTCCCAAGATTGTGCATGTTAATTGCTTGTAGCTGCAGGTTAGTACTGCTTGTCCCTGTGTAGCAGCTAAGTACCAAATGGCAGGCCCTTCAATCACAGAATTACAGACATTAGGGGCTAGAGACGTTAGGAGCAGGTCAGGCTGCCCATTCTCTACCCACATAGGCTATTCCCAAAGACAGTCTTCACCTCTTTTTGTCTAGTTGAGTTTGAGGTGACTGAGTGATGGGGCTTCTCCGGGGAAGTCATTATAACAGTGTAGATTTAACTGTGGGACAATGTTTTATTTGGTTCAAATTATCATGTTATTTGTTCAGTTATACTCATCAGTTCTAGCTCTTCTCTGGTATGCTTGGACTCCCATTACATATATTAAACTCTTGGCTTGTCCCAAGTCTACAATTGATTTTAGGGGTGACTACAGGATGCTTATTTCTCCTCTCTGGTCTTCAGTTTCCCTTTATGCAAAATGGAAGAATTGGAAGCAATGGTATTGAAGGTCTGTGTTTCTTCCTTTTCCTTTCTGTTCTTCCCTGCTTTCTTTCTTTTCTTTCATTTTGGTTGTTTCCACTTTAACTCTGTTCTTCCCTCCTTCTTGCCTTTCCCCATAAGTGTTTTGAAATGATCCGTTCTTTATCTCAGGACCTCTTGGCATACTGAAGCTAGGCCTCACTAGCTTGGGAGAGCCAGATGTGCTTATTTCTTCCCAACTCTGTGATCAACGATATCTCCTTGCTTGCTTGAAATTGGCCATGGTGGAAGTATTTACACTATGAAATTCAGCAGAAGTGACAGATCACCCTTTCCCTCCACAGAGAGCCAATTGTCAAATGTATACCAGCACATCATTGCTGTGATCACTTTATAAATAGAGCATTAGCATAAATAACCTTCTCTTATTGAAAAAAGAATCAGATCATCTAGCTTTCAAAGAGTGCACCTATATTCAGTACTTGGAAAAGAACTCATATTCAAGGAAGCTGTGGGTGTGGGGGAATGAAGATTGGCAGATGTAGGTTATAGAGTAGGTTTTGGGCATCTTCTATTTACCAGAAATATGTTTTCTTAAAGCAATCCTTACCACAACTTTAAAAGATCGGAATTATCCCCATTTTACATATAGGGAAACTGAAGCTCAGCAAGATTAAGTAATTTACCCAAACTCATGGAAATAGTAAGTGGCAGAATCTCACTGCTCCATAACAGTCTGAGACGTCAGCACCATTTGTGTTTTTGCCCTATTCAGCTAATGTTGAAGGTGTAGAATGAAACCAAAAGTCCTTGAATTCAGGCAAAATCCACCAAGAACCCTTCAGATGGAAATAACTCAGAATACACATAGATATAGCTTCAGAGAGGATTTCAGGTAAGCCTCATTGGGATTTGGATATGACCGTTTTACAGATGAATGTGAAGATTAGAAAAGAAAATTGTGTGGTTCACCTTTGAAGTGTCCAAGCCTGTATGTCTAGAATGGTCAGTTGGTTTTAATATTTTAAAGGAAACTAGACTTGTTTTCTTAATTATTCCTTTCTGTTTTTAAAAATAATGTGAAGTTTACTTAGGGTAGAGATTTTCACAAATGTCTCTGTGGACCTTGATGTAACTTCTTCACCAGTCTTGAGGCTTAGGGTCACTGCCACTTGGTAGAGCTTGAATTCAGACCCTACTCTCTGACTCGAGATCACATGGTTTTGTATCCATCACTCTGGCCTGCTCTCCAATGATGGAAGAGACATGAGTGCCCTTCTGGATGCAGCCTCAGTACTGTCTGTGTCCAACACACTGTTGTCTGCCGCAGCCCTCTCCATACTAGTGTGCTTTAGCACATCTCAGATTAGGACGTTCATTGGCTTCCCCTCTTTAATAGATTGATGTTCTCCCCACTGTTAATAGAGAACAGAGGTGCTGGCCACAATGGGAGACCTCCAGGCAGAACACGGGTGGATTCTTCAAAGGCCTGAAGAAGGGGGGCCTCCGGAACCCAGCTGCCTCACAGATGGGGCTCGTTATCCACACCACTCTCCCACATTGAAGGGAGGCCAGCAGAGAGCCACAGAAAATTAGAGGCTTCTGTTGGAGAGGCCAGATGTCGAGACAACAGGGACATCCTGTCTCCACTGGCCGGGCCAGTGGCTTTGAGTGCTCTTTGCTGTGGTGGACCTGTGGGCTTCTGAAGGTCATGTTAAGAAGTTCTGTTAAGTAAAAAGTCAGGAGAAGTGGTTGTGAAATGAAGTGAGAGCATCGTTTCTTTGAACCCTACCTGTGCACATATGGAGGGATACAAAGAGCCCAGACATGTAGTTTGTGTGCAACTGTGCTTTGATACACATTATCTTCTCAATCCCTAAGGACAGAATTTTGAAATAAGGACTCTGTTCAACATTTTATAAACAGCAGTAGCAGCAGTAGTAACAAAAATTCCCTGTAGCACAAACAGATGAAGTGACTTGACCAAGACCACATGATTATAAGTGGCAACAGTGGGACTTGAGCTTATGAAATCTTGATTTTGAACCTTTTCTTCCCTTAACACCAGTGCTTCTCAGTATGGTCCTTAGACCAGATGTATCAGCCTCTCCTGAGAATTTGTTATAAATGCAGATCCCTGGGCCTGACTCCAGACTTACTAAATACCCTGGGATTTGAGCTTTAATATGTCCTCCTATTGATTTGGATGCACACTGTAGTTTGGGAACCATGGCCCTACACCATGCTATTTTTCTTTGAAGTACCTCCTGAGACTATGCTCTGGAGGTTTTTGTAGTCTCTTTTAGTCCCTTTCAATTAAAGCTCTAGATTTAGGAACAGAGGAACAGATCTCTAGGTGTCTTCTGGGCTAGACATTGTGAGATTGGTCTATCTTCAGTGAAAACAAGTACCAGTGAAATAATTTTTTGCATGGCTCAGCTTGACTCTCTCTGGTTCAGTGACTGCAGGTGGTGAGATGCAAAGAGGCAAGAGAGCAGAACATGGCAAAACACTCTGAGGCAACCAAAATCCTGTCTTGACTTGAGAGTTCCTTACCCACTGACCAGGATTGACATACTGGCTTCTCAGCAGGCACCATGGATGACCCTAGGGCTTAAAGAAACCAACCCACCAGTAACCTTTTGCCATTCGAATGCATGTTCTCCCTCCTGGGCGATGATCAGTGAACAAGCACTCACCCACTGGTGGCCCAGGC
This sequence comes from Prionailurus bengalensis, assembly GCF_016509475.1. Classification (NCBI taxonomy): domain Eukaryota; kingdom Metazoa; phylum Chordata; class Mammalia; order Carnivora; family Felidae; genus Prionailurus; species Prionailurus bengalensis. Next base: position 41,535,606 of record NC_057352.1, read on the forward strand.
CATTCCTATCTCTGTGATGGGCCCAGCTTCTGCCAAGGAGTCCTATTTAGGTTGGCGACTTACTTCCTTATAGTTTTGTTAGGCCTTCATTAAAATGCCAACTTCAGGACTTGGAAACTGGCACTTTTCATAACCAAACATGGCAAATTTGACATTAAAAAGGTAACAATCTCTTCCAGAGTATTGCAAAAAAAAAAAAAAAAAAAAGGTATCAAATTAGGAAACTAGAAATTTGGGTTAAAAACAGCTCAAGAAGAGCCAGGATACTAGCTACTATCCAAGCAATAACCAGTACCAATTCCTGTGAGAAAGCATAAGTTACAATATCATCAAACAGACTGAGGTGTAGAGAGATGATTTAAGGAAGATATGTCATGAGGATAATGAGGCCTTATGGGCACACTCACAAGAGATGAAGTTACTTTTTTGCCATTGGCATAGGCTTCCAGGGTGGTTGTTAAAATAAAGGCTTTATACAGTTTTTACAAGTTATTTATCTGTTGGTTCAACCCATTGGAGTCACAGGATAAGAGAGTTAGGTTGGGGGAAGTATACTCTCCCATATCCTCCTGATTTAGTGCAACGTAGGTAGAAAAATAAATAAAAGTGATAACCTCGGTCAGCTCACAGTTTGACTGTGATGCTGTTTCTGAATTCTGTGTTTTAAAAAGATGTTGATAAGCTGGATGAAATCCAAAGACGGAAATTCTATCTCATGAGAGACAATGGCAGGACTTGGACATGTTTTGACTGAGGAATAAATAGCATAAGAAAGATACGGTGTGAAAAAACCCTATCTTGAAATGCTTCAATCTAAAAAGTATGAGACATTTTGACCAGTTTGAAACATTTGAAAATGGATAACATAAGTCTTCATGGTTTCACCATTTCAACATGAGATCTATTTATGTATTTGCATATTCCCCTTTAGTACTCCAGTACATGTGCTTGCAATAAGAAACTAAGCTTAGTTGCAACCCACATGTACTTCCTTTTCCATGGTTCCAAAACTCAATCTGTAAAAATTACAAGGAGACCATGTGTACCACATTACTAATAAGAAGGTTCGCAATATGTAGCACATTACAATTAAGAGGGGCCTGTCAATCAAAGCCATGTAACAGTGGAGTCAGACACCATTCTGGGGAACAGCTTTTTCTTCCCCATGGAATTATCTAAGTATGAACTGTAAAGGAATCTATTAACAAGACTGCCAGAGGACTTTTAAGATCAAGTCACTGGTTGGTCAGGATACCTTTCACACTCTCTTCCTGTTCATAAGTGTGCAATGGATCCATGATTCCAATATAGCTGTTGCACTTCCTGTCTTGAAAACAGATTTTTAAATCACCATTTTAGAAAGTAAATGGCAAGAATGGAACTAACATTTTTTTCCCATGCATTCCATGTGTTGGATCTGTGCTTTTGGTCCCTTTTATATTAACTCTCATCCGGACAAACTTTGTACCAGTTTATCAAAGTATGTACACAGTATGTACAAAGTAGGTACCAGTTATCTTTGTATTACAGATGGGGAGTCTTAGGATACATTTTCTCTGAAAAATAGATTTATAACCAAACTCATCCAAAATAGAAATGATTCCAAAACTGAAGAAAAAGTAAACTACAGAAGTCTTTGACATGGACAGGAGCCAGTGTGCCTTCAGGGACTTCAGAATGAGGAGTTGCTGGGTCCTTACACTTCTATCCCCCATTAGTAGGATTCACCTAGCAACTCTAAGAATGCCTCCTGAGTGCAAGTTTTTGGGAGAGAGAAACTTACTGATTTAGCTTAGAGTGGTTGGCCTTAGATCAAGTCCAGTGAACTGTGATGAAGTTCATCACAGTGATGAAGTGAAGTGTGAAGTGAGTCCCGTGAGGTGCTTTGTTCTACAGTGTGTGCCAGTTGTGCGTGGTGGTGAGCATTGGAGTTATTTTAGGAAGATGTGAGTAGGGGGCAATGGTTGGCATCTCTAGGAGAGTGTGACATTGCTCAAGATCTCACAGCTATAGATCCCAGAGCCAACAATTGGAGCAAGGTCTATCTGGATAGAGTCAGTGATCATCCTAACACACCTGTTAACAATAGGATAATGCTGACTCTCAGAGAAGCTAATCCCTTGTCCAAGGTCACGAGGTTAGCAGGAAGAGGACAAGAGTGTGGGTGACAATAAAGAGCTCTATCTACCATTGGAACACACTAGAGAAGTGTCCATTCAGGCACTCCTTTCAGTTTGTAGTATTAGAGTCAGTAGAATCCAGTAGGCAATGGATAAGGGTTTCATGGTTAGACTGATGTGGGTTCAAGTCCAGAATCTGCCTCTTGGCAACTGTGGAGTCTTGGGAAAGCTTACTCATGGATGAACAAAGTACTGGCTCCGACATCAAAATCCTCAGATTCTAGGAACCTCAATGTAGTAATCCATAAATGAGGGCTTTGAATCGTGTGTTCTCTCAAAGCCTCTCCATATCTCAATTTCTGATGATGGCCTAAAACAGGGATTGGTAGACTCTATCCCATGGGTCAGAATCATCTATTTTTGCAAATAAATTTCGTGGAACACAGCCACACACATCCATTTACATATTATCCATGGCTGCTTTTATGCTACAACTACAGAGTAGAGTAGTTGCAGCAGACCCCCTATGGCCTGCAAAATACAAAATATTTACTCTCTGACCCTTTACAGAACCAGTTTGCTGACCTCTTGCCCAGAGGAAAGTAATTTTTTTCTGCCTCCAGCATCCATCCTCTTTTGCCAAATTCTTGCCTTCCTTTGATACTGTTCTTCTTCAGTTCTTTTCATGCGAACTTAGAGACCAAGCTCTGAACATACTCTTCCTGGGATCAAATCCCAGCTCTGCCACTCACTGCTGGTGTGAGCTTGGGCACATTCCATAAATTATATGAGCTTCAGTTTTCTTCTCTGGAAAAGAAGATTGGATAGAACTACCTCACAGTGTTCTCCTAGGACTTTAATGGGATACTCCATGGAAACTGCTTAGAAAGTGCCCAATGGATGTTAGCTGTTGTTACAATGACTGTTCCTTTCTTCATTCATCTATCTGGGCAAATGTCCATCTCCATGTTTCTTCATTTAGGAATTTGGCACTTAATAGCTGGTAGCTCATACTGCAATAAATGGTCTGGTCCATGGCAAACAAATTAAAGTACAGGAAGATGTCTGGGAAGTGAGAAGGTTGGCAAAATTATACGTGTAGCTCACCCCCTCTTTACACGGTGAAAGCCAGCCGTGTGTCACACCCTAGTGGGGCAGGGGCCTGATGGCTGCAAATGCCAGGGAAGATGCCTGAGATGCTTTTGCCCAGTCTTTTCTCATGACAATGAGACCCAGACAACGTACAGAGGTCCAGATTCCTGAGACAGCACAGCCCAGGCAGGGAGTCAGGTTGCCTGGCTGTCCTCCTTCTGTTAATCAGAAACAGATGTATTCTGCTGAATGGGCTGCTCCGGAGGGAATACAAATGCCTGAGCCTGGGGGTTAGAGAGTGGCCTCCACCAAAATCACACATCCCCTTTCCTTCCATTTCCCCATCACTGGAAGCCTGAGGCTAAAGGCTTAAAAGCCTATAATACATCCATTCCCAGCATCCCCACCCCCTTCCCCAGCCACAGGGGTCTAAGTTTCATTACATATCTCAGGAGGGGTCTTCATTCTTCTTTCAACATCTGGCCCAAGAGACCTCCTAATTAAAACCACAAGCTAATTATTGTCACCTCCTCTTTCCTCTTATCGTTTATGGTCTCCGTACATTCTCTACCCTGCCCCCAATATACATGGATCCTACAGGAATGGCTAGTCTCTCCTAGTTTTCTTTCTCCTTTAATGAATCTTAGGCCCCAGCTATGTTTCTCAGTGGAGTTGGAGGTCTGGGACCCTGATTACTACCAGGGTTTCCAATTGCCTATTCTCCCCCTGGCCTTTCTGAAAGGATCCATTGAGAAAGAGGTCATGATTAAAGCCCTTGGAACAGGCAAAGTGTAATTGAAGCAGTGCCTGGCGCCTCTCGGCTTAACCTCCCTCCCCATAAACCACAGCCAAGCTCAGCAGGCTGCATAGCAAAATGTGAAGTGTGAAGGGGGGGTGGGGGACATCTGAAGTCTAGGAAAGCCAGAAATGCAGGGTGCTAAGAGGAAACATCCTTGACGTGTGATGAAGATGTATACGAAAAGTCATACAGAAAGAATTATGTCAGACTTGTCAAAAAGAGAGTGAAACATATATTTATATTACAACCACTACAGATTCTTACATGCAGCACACACATTAGCTGTTTGTTATGGGGGGATTCTCTCAGAAGGATGCTATGATGTGGTGGACAAAAAGTGGGCTTCTGATACCTGTGTTTGAATTCAGCTTAATACTTCCTGGCTGTATCATCTTTGGGCAATCACTTCATTCTGAGCTCCATTTTCTTCTAAAGCTCTTCCTTGGAAAGTAGTGGTGAGGAGTCAAGAAGTTGATGGGTGCCGTGTCTGATATAGAGGCTGCACATAAAAGGTGCTTACTCATTGTAAATATCTATCTTTTCTATTAAGTACTAGGACAAGAGGAATGGAGAGTGGGGAGGCAGGGAGAGCCAGGAGGAGCTTGCTACCTGACTCAGAAAACCATGATCAACATTGTCATCACAGCAAATACCAATATTATTATGTGTCAGATGCACACACACACACACACACACACACACACACACACGTATGCACACACATATGTGCACACTAGTCCTCCAGCAATTATAAAACATATTAGCTAGGTACTAGTATTTTTCACACTTAAGGAAACAATTACTAAAGATGTGGCTTTTACTAAGAAGGGGATCGGGGGCATCTGTGTGGCTCAGTCGGTTAAGCATCGACTCCTGATTTTGTCTCAGGTCACGATCTCATGCTTTCATGGGTGTGAACCCCATGTCGGGCTCTGCGCTGACAGTGTGGAGCCTTCTTGGGATTCTCTGTCTCCCTCTTTGTCTGCCCCTCCACCTATCATGCTATCTCTGTGTCTTTCACAATAAACTTAAAAGAAAGAAAAGAAAGAAAGAAAGAAAGAAAGAAAGAAAGAAAGAAAGAAAGGGATCAGGTCCTGCTTCAAAGTCACTTCAAGGCATTTAACATGTTACTATTTTTGGACTCTGATCAGTGAACTATATTGTATATAAAAAGAAGCTTATTGCCACATTACTTATACCCCCGAAGCAATAAAAACAATAAAGGAAATAACCCAAACATGTACCCAAAGCTTATTGGTGTGAATAAACTATGGTATACATATCCATACTATTTATCAATACTATGCACAGTGTAAAACCATTTATAGTTGTGGTTACCAGGAGTTTATGATGCTAATATGTTCATGATACTACATTTTTTAGAAAAAAGTAAGATGTAAAATTCTACTCATGCACAACGTATCAACTATGTAAACACGAATTATGCAAAATGGAAAAAAAAGATTGGAAAGAAATGCATCACTGTGTTAAGAGTAAATCTCTAGATTATTTCTTCACATCTTCCTTTGCAAACTTTGGCATTTCAGTGTAGTGGAGAGCATGGAGTTGAATCTGAGTTCTGATACTCGATGACTGGGGATGTTGGACAAGGAGCTCACTTTCCTAACTCTGATTTTCTTCTTGTATAAAATACAATGATAATGTCTCCAATGTAAGAAATGCCTCGAAGGTTAAAACAGAAAACGTATGTACATACAAACAATACACATAATGTTATAGTGTATTGTTTCTTGATATTAAAAAACAAACAAACAAACAAACAAACAAACAAACAAACAACAGTGGAATTGGTGGGAGCAAAAGCCCAGAAGACACAAAGAGAGATGGGCTTTCTGGACAGAGCCCCATCTGGTGCTGAATAGGGGGCTGGCAGTCGTGGAAGGCCCCTATCTCTTTTCACAAACAAACAGAACAGTCCTGGAGGGAAACTCCCCACTGACCATCTGCATTCACTCAACATCCACATTCATCCTTTCTACTTCACTAGTTTCCATTTTCAGCTTTTCCTTCTCTTTGATGTAGATAACAATCTAGCTGGAGCAGTCAAATGTTTTTAAGTGTGGGATTTCGACAACAGAAGTGAGGTCAGGGACACCTGGATGAAGGGGCCTCCTTCTGCCCTATGCTAAGCAAACAGCTAAGCAGGACCCTGGCTGGGGAATTTACAATGAAGTTGGGGCTGTGTTCTGGCTTTACTCAAACCCATGTGCTCTCTCTGTCTCTTTCTCTCTCTGTCTCTCTCTGTCTCCGTCTCTCTCTCTCTCTCTCTCTCTCTCTCTCTCTCTCTCACACACACACACACACACACACACACACACCATTGGAGTAGCAGGTTAAACATCACTCACTCAGAGATCTTTTCCTGGGCCCCAGATAATCTCAAGAATTCACGTTACCCCTTACCATTCCCACGACACCATGCATTTCTGGAGAGCAAGATGTGTCTTATTTTACAATTACTACTATAATACCAGCCAAGACAAGGGTTCTATCTGACTTATTTGACATTGTGTCCCCAGCACAATGTCTGGCATGGTAGTTTGATACCCAGCTGAATGAAAAAGTGAATATACCAGCATGCAAGCCTTAACTGAGTGTAAGAGGCCCCAGCTAGATACAGTTTTGAGAGTTACACGTTGTAGGGTACTAACAAAGACAATGCCACTGGGTGGGACAAGATGGGCTAAGGGTTCCAATGCCCATGCACCACTTAGTCTTTCCATCTTGTAAAGAAGTGTGCCAACTCAGGGCCCTGACTTGTTATCATCCTTGGTTGTAGGTATGTATGTATGTGTGCTGAGGGAGACCTTTGAGCTTACTACTAATTATGATGGTGGTAGCTATTGTGATGCTGTCAATGAAGCTATTCCCTCCTCCCCAGCACGTAATATGTGTTTCAGCTGTGCTTTGACCAATGCCTGGCATGTAGTATGTGCTCACTTATGTTTGTTGCCTCTTAAAATATCTGAGCATGCAAAGAAAACTTGGAAACTTCAAAACCAAGATTAATTTACTTCCTGCTTTTATGAGTTTGGCTGCTTCAGATACTTCATGTAAGTGGAATCATGCCAGGAGCTAGGGGGAGAAAGAAGTAGTGAGTTGCTGTTCAAAGGGTATAAAGTTTCAGTCATGCAAGATGAAAAAAGTTCCAGAGATACTGCTGTACAAAATTGTGCTTGTAATTAATAGTACTGTACACATAAAATTTTGCTAAAGAGGGCAGATATCATGTTATTTTTTTACCACAATTAAAAAAAAAGCAACTAGGTTTTCTTTTTTTTAATTAAAAGAAAAGTCTTGCTTTGTGTGGACCTAGAGAGGTTTAGTGAAGGTACTGTCTATCTACGTGGTCTGCATGGGGAAGACCAGATGGCTCCTTGGTGTGTTTTGAGAATACCAGACAACCTTTCAGGTCTCCTGGGGGTTACCATCGTCTTTGACCATGGAGATTAGCTCCATTGCCCTCCAAGATTGGGTTGTCATTATGAAACCAATCAGCATCTCGGAATGTGATCTTGCAGGCTCCAGACACAGCTCTGGACTCCAGCCACAGCTATGTGACATGAATTCCCATTTCTTTTCTTGCGCTTTTGGCTTTCATTCTCCAGTTTCATGCTAGGAATTGGGATTTTTGTGGAGCTGACTCCCTGGCCCTTCAGAGGCTCCTTAGCTTTGCAATAATGCCTTGGGATTCTGTTGGCCATGTTTGTAATCAGAGTTACACAATCAAGGAAAAAATTGAACAGAGCAACCGTTGCTTCATATGGAAGAGCAGGAAAGTTATTTGTTGTGCCCAAGAAATGACATTGAACCCTCCAAGAGGGCAGTGGCTTTTCTGCCACCACCTCTTTCTCTGCTGTGCCCCCTTTGGGTTTCCTGCAGAAGCAGCTGCGGTCATTTACAACTCCTCCCCAAAGTTCCGTGCCTAACTATGGGTGTCTATTCAGTTCAACAGGAGGTAACCTTGAAGACAGTGTTAATAATGGATTTGCACAATTTCACTTCTGACTTCCGAATGCATTTTGGCTGCATGACACCGTGGGAGAGGTGAGGTGTGGCGGTGGTCGGCAGCCCCTGAGCTCTCTCTCCCTGTCTTCATTTAAGGAGCACTAGCCTAGTTGCACAGGAGAATGTTAACACTTAGCGGTCTTGCACACACTGGAGGGAGAGATAGGATCACATAATAAGCAATAATGCCTGTGTCCCCCACTCTGAAACCCTTACTCTGAAACCCCCTCCTTTATTTCTCTTCCTAGCCCTTATCCTCTTAACACAGCACACATCTTTCCTTGTTGCCTGTCCTCTGCCCCCTCTAAAATGTAAGGCAATACCTTCTCTCTATTGTGTCCTGCTGTATCCCCAGTGCCAGGAACAGTGCTTGACATGTAACAGGTCCTCAGTAAATATTTACTGAATGAATGAACTGGCAGTGAAGTTTGAGATTAAGTACACTACAGCGACAACTCTGTTGCTGCTAGCCGACAACTCTCTAGTCCCAGCGCCAGCCCCTCTCTTGGAGCCTCAGTTTCTACATCTATGTAAGGTGGGTTGTACTTAGCAGACTTTGCAGATAGCTGGTGAAGTTTCAAAAGGAGGATTCAGGTGACAGTGCTTATTAAGCTGTGATATTCCTCTGACATGTGTGAAGCATGATTTGTTTGGCTTGATTTTCATGTTTTGATTGCACCTTTGTCTTTTGCTGTAAGTTACTTACAATCCTTTTGAAAGCAGACAGAATAAAAATGATATGGGCAGAAAAAGAAAGTGAATGAAGGTATTCCACAAACAAGCATGGAGTATGAACAGGAAATTCACAAAACAAAAAGAAACTGTGCAAGTGGTAAGAATATGTAAGAACAATGAGAATTAGCCCACTGATAAGATATATTAGTGGAAGAACCAAATTAGTAACGTTCTACGGACATGTGCATGCGTACACACACACACACACACACACACACACACACACACACACACACACCCAGGATAGGCAAGGGTCCCATGAGATGATACTCATATGTTTCTGACAGAAATTTAAATTTTTGCAAAAAATAATTTAACATTAAGTGTCAAGAGCCTTGAAATATCCATACTTTTTGATTGACTAATCTGTTTGGAATTTATCCAAAGAATGAATTGCAGGAAGTCACATGCACAAGACTGTTCAACACAGTGTTGCTGATAGTAAAGAATTGTTGGTAAGAATCTAAATCCTTGACAACAGGGAAAAATGTTTCAATAAAGAATAATACATCTAAATTCATCAATTAAAGATATTATGCTCTAAGAATGGTTAATGTCAGAGGAAAATGCTCTCAGTATAATGTCAACTGGAAAAAGAAGAAATAAACCATATATATATGACATTTCCCAAGGTTGCAAATAAAATCATATCTATATATAATAACAATATCAAAAATATAAAAACATAGAAGTAAAATTGTCAGTACCCCATCACATGATAAATATTGTAAATGTCTTATATATGTATACATAGTATATATGTAATTCATTTTTCTGTTAATGTGTTTATGACTTCTTCACGTTGTTCCTGGTAATAATGTATTACTTTTCAAGTAGGAAATGATTGCTATTTTTTCAAAGGTAAAGTTCAATTTAAACTCTGATTTCCAATTTTCATATTATATGCCAGTAAACACATATACTAGTTGTATTATTATTAAGCCTCAGAAGCTAATTATGGGATTTACTGTCAATGAATAAAATAGTTCTCAACTGGAGAAAGACCTGAAATAGGCCAGTGAGGCCCCAGTTAGGCCCCAGTTATCCCAAGGATTCAGGCCAGCTCTGCAGATCCTGCTTTTCACACTCACCTCCAGCCCTGAAGCTGTCTTTCCCCATTTCCTGATAGTGCTGTGTGGCTCTGCCTTTCCCCACCTATGTCTGTCTCTCTCGGGCTTTTGCTTGCTTCCCCCTGCCTCTTCCTTATGAAAGGCAAGTCCTCCCTCTCCCTACTTCAGAAAGCAAATGCATAATCAGGATCAATTTAGAGCTGAAATCACAGACCCCATTTGTGCCCTTTTGTCTGTGTCTGTGTCCTTCCTGTAGAACTGAGACCTCCCTTAGGGTGCCTTCCCCTTTTATGCACCCCAGGCATCCAGGCAGAGCCCTGGTCACCATCTGGGCTTTCTAAGGACATGTCCTAGGTAATTCAGTGTCTCAGCATTCCAGGGACGAACATGTGGATTCTGGGATTGTTTTTCCTGTACCAAAATGAGAATTTTGGAAAGGCTCAAAGGTCACACGGACTAATGCCTAGTATGTTGAGATTATACTCCAGATATCTATGCAAGGGTGTTCCACATCTGTGAAGACGGGAAGCAAAGAAGTAAGAATAACAATGGATTCATGAGAGAGATGAGATTGTGCATTCCCTTGCTATTTTTCAGAATTCTATTTGAAGTTGCTTTTATGTGGCTTACACAATAAAATTCTTTTATTAAAAAAGTAATTCTAAATAAGGAGATGGATGCAGAGAGGTTTAGCAGTTTCCCCCAAAGCACACAGGAGGTAAGAGACAGAGCTAGGATTCAAACGAAGGCCCAAGTCCACTGTGCTTTCTAATCTCTACCTCATGGCATTTCTATGAAATGAGATCAACCATCAACAATGTTTGGCACAAATGGTAAAAACAAGCAAACAAACCAAAAACAAACAAACAAACAAACAAAAAAATTACTCAGAACCAGAAGACCAGATCAGGTGAATGGGGATACAATGATATAAAGGGAAAAATATAAAGAAAATGGAGACCATGCAGTAGACTATCAATTTTGCAAAACTATGCCCTAGAAATAGTTCAAAGTTTGGGATCATAAAATTTACCTCCTTCCACTGCTATCTCCTCTGGCTAATTTCGAGCCACTCATCCTCTTAATAGTTTAAAAATTAATTTTAGGGCATTTGTCTTCGTTGCAATTTTACATTTAGCTCATTTAGTGCCTGTTTCCTCCACTAGATCAAAAATTGCTAATTGCAAGGGCTATGTCTGCCTTTCTTCACTTTGTACCCCTAGAATCTGGAACCAAGTTTGGCATATAGTAAATGTTCAACTAATGTTTATTGGATGAATGGATGGTTGATGAATTTTCATCTGTCTTGGTGTTTGAAGCGCCTGTTCCATTGTCCATATTTCTCCTTCTCCCATGAGCTGCCAGATGGAGAGTACACCACTCCTCTCCCATCATCCCTTCAACATCCCCGGAGGAGACCTTATAGGAATGATTCAGTCCCTCATCAGCCAAGTGCAGGAATCATCGTCAGGCTCCCTCTGTACCAAAGCCCTAGATTGAGAGCCAGGATTGAACCCTGAGAACCAACACCAGGAGAAATGAGAAGGCTTCACAAACTTGCAAGCTCTTTCCGGGGAGGCCTCACCTTTGCCTACCTTGTCTTTGCCTCATTTTTCATAGCTGCCTTCTCTTTTCCTTTAGACCCAAGGTTCTTCAATTCATGGTCTTTTTGTATACATCACTCCATGCCCAGCATAGACAGAGATCCAGTCACCCATCCATTCTTTAATTTATCCATTTCTTTGACAACTTTTTATCATAGTTTTCCTGGCACTGCGAAACACAGATAACAGTGCCCAGTTTAGTTAGAAAGACAGAGAACACTGGGGCGCCTGGGTGGCGCAGTCGATTAAGCGTCCGACTTCAGCCAGGTCACGATCTCGCGGTCCGTGAGTTTGAGCCCCGCGTCAGGCTCTGGGCTGATGGCTCAGAGCCTGGAGCCTGTTTCCGATTCTGTGTCTCCCTCTCTCTCTGCCCCTCCCCCGTTCATGCTCTGTCTCTCTCTATCCCAAAAATAAATAAACGTTGAAAAAAAAAATTAAAAAAAAAAAGAAAGAGAACACTAAAATTATGTTCCCAAGAACGAATGCCATGTCCTTGAAGCCCTCCATGATTCATGCTTGAGGAATATACTAATAGATTAATTTATAGTGTTTTCTTGTGTAAAATCTCATACTTAAGGCAGAAAAGTAAATATAGGTGGCATTAATGATATTTTCCCATTCTGGGTATTTAATTGACATTTATTCTCCATTTATAATCCCTTCCATATGATGTTACTGAGATGCTTTTAAATTTATGTTGCTTTCTTGATAATGGCATGCTTGTTAAAAGGATTAAAGAGTGTGTCTGGTCCATCAGGCAAATATCTATTTCCCTTTGATTGGATGGAACATGCTTGACTACCATAGCCTTGGCCAATTACAGAATAATTAGAATACTCTGTAATGTATATTTAACAAATTTCTAGAAGTATTTCTCAAACCTCTTTGCAGAGTTTTATTCATTTAGAACCCCACTCTCCTGATTTTTTTTTCTTTCAGTATGATTACCAGTGAAGGGAATTAAGTCTTGTATTCTCCAGTTTGAGAAATAAGAAAGCGGTGTACGAAGTGCAAGTCCATATGCGGCAGTCCCTTAAAATAGTCCCCATTGGCACAGAGCTATTCCGAATAATCGATGATTATGGTAACATGGAATGTCAAAATAGGAACTTCAGCGGAAATCTCAAGACAAGAGACCTCTTAGAATTGGCAAATTGGGATGATAGTTTTTAAATGGTTCAATTACAGTGAAAGTGATGAGAAATGAAAGGAGGCAGCTCTTGCAGAGAGCTGTTGGTTTACTGTGAGTCTCCCTGGCTTTCCTCAGTGAAAAGGGGAGAAGGGTATTTCTTTCCTTCACATCTCCACACTGGAGGGATTTGACAGTGGTAGGCCTCGGCAGGACCACCCTGACATTTTAATATACTGTCTCTTGATTTTTTTTTTTTTTTTGAGAGAGAGCATGAGTTAGGGAAAGGGGCAGTGAAGGAAAGAGAGAGAATTTTAAGCAGGGCCACACCCAGCTCAGAGCCCATCTCAGGGCTTAATCCCACGACCCTAGGATCACGACTTGAGCCAATATCAAGAGCCAGGTGCTCAACCGACTGAGCCAACCAGGCACCCCTGTCTCTTGAAATTCTGATGGCATGGCAGCCTGGTGTTTGACACCTGACTTGAAAACAACAGCAACAACAGTAATAATAAAGAAGTGCTCACTAGTGGAACGAAGAGGTGTTGAGGTGTATCAAACCATGTGTTGAGTGGCCTTCACTCTTCAAGCTGACCTCACAAATGCTGTATGAGCATTTACCATGATCTACAAAAGCTGTCCTATGTCCCCCTCATGTGAACACACAAGGGGAGAGAGATCTGGCCTGGGATCTTCTTAGGTTGCTTGCAAACGGGATTGCCCGTAGGGTTGAACAGATCCCAGCAGAGAACCTGGGTACCTAGGGACTGAAGATGAGTCTGAGACCATCCAAAACAGAGATGGATTAGCCATGGCAAGGGAAGGTGGGTGAGAGAAGACCACTAATGGAGGCTGTGGGCCTTTCAAGAATCCAAAAAATGCTTCTGGAGAGTCTGTTTTAAATAGGATAATCACAGGGGCACCTGGGTGGTTCTGTCAGGCGTCCAACTTCTGCTCAGGTCACGATCTCACAGTTCGTGAGTTCACGCCCTACATCAGGCTCTGTGCTGTCAGCACAGAGCCCACTTTTGATCCTCTGTCTTCCTCTATCTCTGCCCCTCCCCCACTCACACTCTCCCTTTCTCTGTCAAAAATAAATAAACATTAATAAAATGTAAATAGGACATCTCAGGCATGCCACACAAGTACAAGACCACCAACCAGATAACAACTATGCTATGCCCCTTTCCATCCTTCCACCGTAGTAAGGCTCAGGAACTTCGATGGATAATTAAGAGTCCAATCCCTGGGGAAGAAGAGAAAGAAGAAACTGGGCACCTGTGCTCCTTCTGAAAATGCAGTTCTTATGTCTGCACTAGGGCCTGGCTGGGGAGGGAGGAGAAATCCCAACTTTAAAACACAGTTGACATTTGATTAGTCCATGGTGCTGGATATTATAATTGCATTGCTGGAGAATGCTTTTTGGGGAATCCAGTTGACCTGAGAACTGTTTGCATGACCTAAGACTGACAAAAAAGGTTTGGGTGCTCCTGCTGTATTTATCCAGTGGCAGAGAAAGAGATTGCACTTGGCGGGCAGATTTGGAGAGGCCATGAGAGACAAAGACGGAGGTCCTCTCTAAATTCATCTCATTCAATGTGATGGCTGCAAAGGACACAGAATCAGTACTGGGTCAGCAGGGGTAGGGAAAGAGCTGACCTAAGGGATCAGAGAAAGCATTCTAGAGGGGGAGATGTCTGGGATGATGAGTGAAAATTGATAGATTGTTGAGGCCTGATTGTTCTCAATATAGAAGCATCTAGAGCCCAAGTGTCCCTCTTTCAGGTTACTCATAAATCTGAACCTAGAAATTTACAAATTTACTTGAACCCCTGATAGTTACACTCTTGTCATCTCTGCTGGATTCTCTCTCTTTCTGCGGGAAAACACTTCATGTTCTCCATGCCATTCAGCCCTTCTCCATTTTCCCCAAAGGGTCAAGGTGGTCCATTCAAGCTATTAGAGGTAATAAACAAGGCCTGCCACACTGCCTCTGCTAGGCCCCGGTGTGAGACCTAGCAGGAATCTGCATGCATCTAATCTCTCCCAGTTTCACCATTGCTGTTTTCCCCTGCAAACCCCCCATGGCATTCTGTAATTTCCTGATATTACAAGGAAACTGATATTGCGGGAGCCTGTGAGGATTGCCTTGGGACAAACACATCAAAGAGACAACACTCAGCTGTCTTACCTTGCCCCTTAGTGTAGTTATGCAAACCATTCCCCTCAGAAATATGAATCCGTTAAAAGTATGCTCTCTGACCTGCCAGTCACTGAAATGGAGCATAGGAAGAATGGTTACATCCAGATACAATTTATTGAGCACCTGTGAGTCAGATCTTTTGACAAGAAGTACTTTGTGTGTAGTATTTATTTGCCAATCCCACCCTAACATGGCAAAGGAGGGGCTATTAAGTTCCATTTTATGGATGAGGAAGGTGGTCCTAGAGAGTTAAGTGGAAATCTGCTGTCCGTGAATGAGAAGTGGAGTATGATTTCCACTGTTTTCTGGCCCCAGAGCTGGTGTCTGTTGTTCTGTCTATGGTAGGTGAGTTCATTCTTTAACTCAGTTCTCAAAGCATCCCTGTCAGTAGAGCTATCTTTGACTCCTCCAAACAGTACCCTGAAGCCTCTTCCTTCGGTTGCTCCCCAAATCCTTTATCCAAACCTTGAAAATGGCACTTACCTTATTACTGTGAAGATTTATTCATATGCCTATTTCCTGTTAAACTGGAAGGTTCCCAAGTGCTGAGTTGGAGCCTTATATTTTCACTAGATATCTACCTTAGCTTTGCACACAATAGGACTTATTCAAGTCATTGAGAGAGGAATGTGTCATTGTTTATAAATGAGAATTAGCAACTCAGAGCAATAATGTAATAAACAGAGGTCATACAACTAGTCAATTTGGAGCCAGAATTTAAAATCCTTATCTCCTGATAGGGCTTTTTTCCTGTGTATTCAAGTCAGAATTAAAAACATGTTCGTGGTGCCTCTGGATATATTATACTAAGCTACCAAGGCAGAATTAGGAAGGTGTATGCACACATATACATCAATTTATTTGACTCTCAGAAATATAGATCAATTTATTTGACTCTTAGTTGAGATATTGGGACCATTAACATGGCAGTTCTCCAACTAGCCTCACTGGTATCCCTGATTCTATTTTCTTTCTCTTTTCTTTTTCTTTTTTTTTTTTTTGAGATAACATTCCATTTCACAACTTTTATCGAACAAATAGTTATTGAATACTTACCATGTTGCAAGCAATGTGACTTAGGTAGAGGTTGCAAAAGCATGTATAGACTTACAACTTACTCATCTGAGTTTCAGTGATATGAAAGAAAAGCTCAGGGAGCTTTGAGGGTGTATAATAGAGAGACAGCCTTGACTGGGACTGGTTCTTCACAGCAAATGTCCCTGGAGGAGTGAAGACAGATTTGAGTCTAAAGGACAGATGATATTTGTGTCAAAAGTAAGTAGATGAAAAGATAGGGTTCCATGAAGTGCCTGAGAAAGTAAAGAGAAGCTGATGTAACTGGAACCCAGAGATCAAAAGGAACAGTTGTGTGGGCACTCTGGAGACATGGACAGTGGCCAGGTCATGCAGGACCCTGCTACGATTGTTGATATTCTGTTATTTACTCTAAAAAACTATAGGGGTGCCTGGGTGGCTCAGCTGGTTAAGGGTCCAACTCTTGGTTTCAGCTTAGATCATGATCCCAGGGTTTGTGAGTTCAAGCTCTGTGCTTGGCTCTGTACTGACAGTGCATGGAGCCTGCTTGGGATTCTCTCTCCCCCCGCAACCCCCCCCCCTCAATAAATAAATGTTTAAAATAAATAAATAAAAACACTATAAAGGCAAACACTATAAAGGCACTGAAGTGTTTCAGCTTGAGAATAATATAGTCAGTCTTGAATTTCTCTCCTTGGTGTGAGGGGAATGAGTTGGAAGGAGGTAAGAATGAGTGTTGGGAGACCCATTATGAAGCACTGCGGTGGTCAGGGAAAAACTGACCATGGTATGTCTCCAGAGTCTGTAAATCTCCAGAGCTAGCTCTTTTGGACTCTCTTTGTAGACAAGGGAAAGTTCAGTCCTCTGGTTTTTGCCATAAACCGGTAAAAAATTTCTCCCCAAGAATGTAGCCCTAATTGTGCCATACCATCCTCCCTCATGTCCTTTCAAGGTACGGAGTGTGGAGAAAATGTGTGCTGGATTTTTTGGGTCTGTGTTTGTCGAAGGCCTTTGAGATGCTGCAAATTTCCCTTGTCTACTGATCTCATATTCTGGGTGTGGCTGAGCCTTTCCTCCCTAAAGCTGGTGAAAATCTGATTTGAGAGGCCCACATCTGGGTATAGCCTGAGTGGCCAGTTGAATTAGCTGACCTGATGGAACCTGTCTGGGACCTGATGGAAACTGGCTCTGCACCTTGTTTGTACCTCAGGTGGAGGGCAAGGGTGTCTTCAATTGCAGTCTTTCCCTGCTTTGTCTTGCCAGCACTCACACTCATACCTGTGGAGGCTCATCATCATCATTTTTCCCCCTCCTCCTCCCCCCTCCAGTCTCCACTACTTCTCCTTCTTCACAATGCTATGGGGGTGGAAGGGTGGGGATTGATTAGTGTAGTTGACCTTGCTCTGTAATATTCGAATTGAGGAAAAGGGAAAAAGAAACTAGAGCATCCTCTGGGTTCTTTCCTAAGCAGTAGTTGTGCCTCTCATTTGAAAAGATGAAGATAATGCCAAATTAATGGCTCAGCCAGCCGATTAAGCTTTTTTTTTTTAATCTTCTCCAAAACTTCATAGGAGCAAAAATCACCTCAGCCATCACTGCTCTGAATCAGACCTAATAACAATGGATTCTCATACCCTTTTATCATGTGAGATCTGGAGCTGTTCCCTGGGGCTCACCTAACATACTTCCTTGCATTTCACAGTTGAGAAAATTAATAAATAAAGAACAAATTTTTAAAAAAGAACAAATTCATTCATTCCTCCAAAAATTCGTCCAACATCCATTGTGTGGTAGGCTTTGTGCTAAAATAGGGAATAAGAAAAAAGTGAGTAAATGTCTTTGCTGTTCAGGAGCTCACTGCCTGGTAAACAAGTGAGTTAACCATGACCTGGTGAGGGCTCTAACCTTGCAAGGGACTGATAGTTCATCGTGAGGTAGAACAGAGTGGCGTGGCCCTGAGCCCAAGGCTCCTACAGAGTCTAAATCAAGAGTTCTATCCCTAGTGGAAAGGATTTTTTTTGTCTAAGTTTTTTTTTTTTTTTTAAACACAAAACATCTAACTTGGTCAGTCTTGGAGTAAAACATGTTTTTCACCTTATCTTGTGTTTTTCAAGCTGTGAGTGTTTCAGCTACTACCTTACTAGACAGATAAATGTATATTTTAGTGCTTTGATTTGGGTCCAGGAAAAGATTCAGAATCTTGTAAAATTTATCCAAAGGCCACCAGTATTGCAACCATTTAAGTATTGCAATGTATTAGTGCTGACTATGTGCTGGGAAATAATAGACTCTACCCTCTTATTTCTTAGCTAGTTGGGATGTCTTATTAGCTGTATACTAATAAGCATAATGAAATTCAGAATATGCTGTCATAAGAGATACACCAGTAGTGAGGATTTGGGGTAGTTTAAATGAAGGACAGAACCTTTGCATCAGTCCCAGAAGAAGGGGCACAATGTTAACAAGCAGCTGTGTACTGGGGAATGTCCTGCCATGTGTGATCCCTGATAAACTATTTCACCCATTTGAGTCTGAATTGCCACAACTATAAAGAAAGGAATGTTAATGACTAAGACCACCTACCTCATGCTGTGAGTGCTGAATAAAATATTTAATGCAAACCTAGTTCCTGATGCATAGCAATAATGATGGCAGTGGTGGTGGTCGTGATCATGATCATGATGGTGGTGATGAAGATGATGGGTGGTGATGGGTTATGATGATGGTGATAATGTTGATGATGGTGGTGGTGGTGGTAGTGGTGTTGGTGATGAAGACAAGGATAATGATTTGGGGTGATGGCAATGGTGGTAGTGGCAATGGTGGTGGTGATGGTGATGGTAAACTGCACCATTTCCATAAATGTCACTGACAAACTTCACATATGCTTCTGAGTTCTATAATAACTCTTCCTTTTGGGGACTGATGCACACTAGTTAGAATGGCAGTTTGCCCACGGAATTTTCCAGTCATTTATGAGGCCCCAAATGATGGAATGGCATCTCCCAAACGGCAAACAAAGCTACAAGGCACGTCTACCCAGGGGTATTGCTGCCCAATCACCCGCAGGTAGAAAACAACTAACAGAAGGATTTGACATCTAACACAGGAGTTTCCTCTTATCTTTCAACGGAAAGTTTATTTTCTATGTGGGAGAGTTTGATGGATATTTCTTATTTCTCTGTTTTCTGTACTAGGCAGTAAACAACACATTCCATTTCATTCTTTACAATGTTTTATCAATAACAAGATTGCCTCTATCTGCCTTTCTTGTAAGTACCTGGATTCAGGATCCTGTTGATAGCTTCTCTAATCAGGGAACTCCTTTTAGTCAGAGGAAAATAGCAGAAGGCTTGAGAGGAAGGATTTCTGGGCTTTTAATTTTGGTTTCTCCATATATTTGCAGTGTGGCCTTGAGCAAATTCCTTGGACCCTGAGTTCTCCAATACCTAGTTCATGCTTTCTGTCTCCCTTCTTCCACCCTCACCCATTTCCTCCTGCTAGCCCAGTCTTCCCCATGCTTGATGACAGTGATTTTAAGTCACCCAAGAGGTTTGCAGTGAGCTCCCTCAGACTGCCTGATTCTCTCCTTAGCTGGGTAATGACGGCTGTGGGAAGAAGGCAAAGCCCAATCCTACATGCTAGATGCATCCTAGCTGTAGAGATGCTGCTCTACTATGTAGAGAGGACCAGGACTCTCCAGGAGCTTTGGTTTCTTTCAGGAAGATACCATATTGAAAGGGTTTGTGGAGTTGTGCATAGAAGAGCATTTCTTCCAAAAATAGCCCACAGCTTCCTCCTGCAGCTTGGCCCTCTCCTTATTCTGATTCTGCTGCAGTCTGCAATCAAACGTGAGTGAAAGCAGGTCTACCTAACCTTGAGATAAAAGCTTTCTTAAAAAAATGAAGGTAGTATTAAAAACTGAGTGCTTTCCAGAAAATGGAAATAAGTCATGAAGTAATAATAACAGCAGTGAAAATAAGAATAACAGCGAAGTGGTTGAACATTTACCCTTCACTAAACTGTCTCACTAAACTCTTCATGCAAATTCTCTCACTTAATCCTTTGAAGAACCCCATGCATGAGGTTTGTGCTAGTATTTCCCTAATTTGCGGATGAGGAAACTCGGTCATCAAGAGGGTAAGTCATTCCCTCATGAGGTACAAGCTGTAGGTAGCAGAGTTAGGGTTTGCATTTGGTCCCCCTACCCTATGCTTCTTTCCAATGCACATGCTAACATTACATTTGTCTCCCAGATCGTGGTTAGAATGCTGATCTATATAAAATGACAGGAGTGATAAAATACAGAGGAACATCGGGGTCTTAGATGGAGGAGGGCTTTCTCAGCCTCAGCACTGTTGACAAAAAAGCCAGATGCTTTTTTGTTGGGGAGGGCTCGCTTACAGCATCCCTGGCCTCTACCTGCTATATGCCAGTAGCACCCCACCTCCAGTGTGACAACCAGAAATGTCTCTAGACATGGCCGAGTGTCCCCTGGGAGGGCAAAATGCTCCAGCTGACAACCACTGTTCTAATATAGTTTGTTACTCCAGGCCTTGATTCCAGGGCAAGACTGAACTTAGAATTTTTTTAAACAATTTTTTAATGCTTATTTATTTTTGAGAAAGAGAGAGACACAGTGCAAGCGGGGGAGGAGCAGAGAGACGGAGACACAGAATCTGAAGCAGACTCCAGGCTCCAAGCTGTCAGCACAGAGCCTGACCTGGGACTCAGACTCACAAACCATGAGATCATGACCTGAGCCGAAGTCAGACGCCCAACTGACCGAGCCACCTGGGTGCCCCTGAGCTTAGCTTTCGTAATCTACCAAACAACTGGGCCTTCCTTCATGTTTGGGGCCTTGTCCATCTGAGCTTTGCTAGTTGGCAACAGTCACATTTGATTCTCAGCTCCACCAACACATAAAGTGAAAATACTACTTCATAGAAGTGATGTATATTTTAAAGCATGACCTTCTTCATAGAGGACAATGTCAAATAATATTTATAAAAGACCTAGGACATGATAATATCCAATGAATGCTAGTTAACTTCATTTTACCCATCTCACCTAAAATGCTATCAAAAACAAAAGTGAATGTCTTCTTCTGACCCTGCCATAAAATAATCTAAACAAATGCCACTTTCAAGAATCGATGAAATCTTTTGAAACATAAGTTCCCAAATTTGACTGTTTTGTGTTTTTACATTGAGTAGACATTTGGAAACATCTGAATAAAGAATGACTTTCCTTAGTTTTTATCCATATGATTGTGCCTCTCAGATACAACTCAACAATGATTTTAGTTAACCATGAAACCTTAAATGGGCTACCTATGGGAGAGACTCAGTCCATCATGCCTTTTATTTAAAACAAGACCGCGGTGTCATAGATTTACATAACAATGCTTCAGATTTTGATGTGGTGTAGAACGCATTTCACATCCCTGGCACAGACTTTTCATTTTGATTGAAAAAGCAGATTTTCTCCTGAAACGAATACTACACTATATCTTAACTAAGTTGAATTTAAATTAAAAAAAAAGACAGGGCAGATTTTCTGTGTGTATGTATGAATGTTTGTGTATATACACATGTGTGTGAGTGTTTATATGTGTATGTGAATATGTGCATGTGCATCTACATACACATATGTGTACACACGTACATATGTGTATAATTGTATACATAAATGTATATGTATATAATTCCATGCATAAGTGAGAAAAATCATGTGGCTGACATTAAGCCATCTGTATCGGAGAAAGAAGTAAAAAAGAAAGTTTAACATATTGGCCAATCTGCATAGAACACACATACACAAATGCAACCCATCTTGGAAGGCAAAAACGGTACTTTTCTGCCTCTAATGGCTTGATAATAGCCATTATCAGCAACAATGCAAATGAAAAGAAAATAAAAAGAGGCATTTTTATGCACTGCCCATTAAGAGCAGCATACATATAAACTCATGAACTTGGAAAATAAATAAACAGACTGGTTGCTAAACAAAAGCTTGATTTCATTTCCAGTCCTGTCGATGGATAGTTTGTCATTAAAAAGATAGAGCTGTTTAAGCAGTCCCAAGGGAAACACTTAAAGTGGGATAAAAAGGAATCCAGTGGAGTATGCAGACCTGAGCCAATTTTAAATAATTGCCATTCCATCGTGAATCTAAAGAGATTGTGTTGAGACATGGCCTGTCAGCCACAAGGAGCAGGGCCTTCCTTTGGAAGGGGGCCATATGCCCGAGTTGCCACATTGTGGAGCCCCACGGAGACAACCCTTAGGCAAAGATGGAGGAGTCCCTGCCTTCATTATATAATAAAATTGTGCTTAAAGACTTGTAAGTTTTCCTTGATGTTTTGCTCATAAATCTTCAGAATACTGTCTGTTACTCAAGAGGTCGTTAGGTATAGCTGCTTGCCTTAACCTCTCCAAATCATCTTAGCTCCATAAGTTCCTCGTATATCAATCCATAAAGAGGTACTAACTTTATTTCTGGGTGCATTAACTCATTACATGACTTATATACATGAAGTATAAAGCACACAGGAGATGCTCAGTGTATGACCATTACAGTTATTCATATTAGAAAGGCAGCTGATGTAAGAGAAACCTTATTGACTTCCGAATTAGATAGAAGTACTTTCAAATTATTGTCGTGTGTTCTTGGTTAAGAATTTAGCATCTATGAGCCTCGCTTATGAAAGCAGATGATGATACTTCGTAGGGTTTCATGACCATTGGAAGAATTAAATGAGGAAATACTTGCAAAAGGAAAGGGGCAGGCTAAATTCTCAGGGAAAATCAGCTGTTATGGTCAACCCTGCTGTTACCATTTGCATCTCAATAAACGACAGTTATTTCTGTTACTCAAAGGCAGACATCACTGGGATGGAAAATGAATGGCACTCTCTTCTATTATTTTTGCCTTGTAGCGAAGTCATGTACTGAGTAATTTTCTTGACTTGCAGCTGACAGGGTTTTATGGGGTAATAGAGAGGAAGGAGGATGAAGAGGAAGAGGATAGACATAAAAACCCAGAGTGTGGACCTTGGGTAAGAAGGAGAGTAAGAGAGATCCAAGATGGTTCAATCAAAACCTCACTTTCATACTGCACATGGACTGTGCTGGGGGCTAGGGGTGACACAATAAATAAACCTGGCAGCTGACTAGTTTAGGGAGCCTAAGGTCTAGTGGAGGAGACAGAGATCTCAAGACCCTTAGAATACAAGTGGCAGGTACTGGGATAGAGTAGAAACGCAGCCATGGTGGCACTTAACCCACACCTGAAGCAATAAGGAGGACTTCCTGGAGAAAAATGCATCTTGGCGGCTCCTAAATGGTTCAAAAGACTAAGGAAAAGATGGCGATTGGTCTGCCATTTATGAATTACCTTGTTGACACTTTCTGAACTTTAGTCTGTTTTCTATAAAATATGGATACAAGAATAGAAACAGTGATGATCCTATGCATTATATATTATACATATAAAATGTGTGTTAAAATTATGTGGACATGTTTCACCGATATTTCTTGCTTATTCATTTTTTTCGGCCAATGCCAGTCTTTATTGCCAAGGAACGAGGAGCTCGGACCAGTTCCTCGCTCACTGTGGTCCTCCCTTTGTAAGCAGCATCTGTAAAATCCTATTCGTTTGCTGTACCATTTGATGACCAGAGCAAGACTTCTCCTTGGCAGATGTTTCAGAACCCCTCCCACCTCTGCTCTCTCTCACTCTCACTCTTTTCCACCCCTCCCTCTCTTACTATCCAGTCCCTCCTTAAAAGAGCTCAAACCCTGCTGAGTGCAAGAACACATATTTAATGCTGGGTGCACACCCATTGGGGACCACTTCCCAGACCTCCGCGGCTCCCTCCATAATTGAAGTGAAGGCTTTGAAATGTTCAGTGCACTTTTTTCTGAAGTTGTAGCTGACCAGTTTCTCCTGCTGCTTCCCAAACCTTTAATTTGTCAGTAAAATTGTTCAGTTTTCTTATGACCACGCGGGGTTTTACATCCTTCTGGGGCTGCAGAAATGGAGCCCAGTGAGCGGTGCCTATTTTTACGAGAACTCCCTTGCACAACACTCTGGCTATCTCTGGAAGCTGCTTCAAAGGGAAATGGATGACTGCTTTCCTTCAAGGGCATGTAGATACCCAGGGAATTTGAGTTTGGCTTTTTAATTCCTTGAGGACTAAGCATATATGCTGCATTTTCCTAAACAGCTGCAGCAGAGGCACAGATACCAAGAAATGCATTTTTTTTCTCTAAATCATGGTGAAATCCCAACTTTGCCTTTTATCAGCTATATACGTTGAGCAAGTTACCTGACTTCTTTCCAAGCCTCATTTTTTGCATTTATACAAATGTGACCTAAAAGGGAAGATTTGAACATGAAAATTGCCAGCACACTCCATTGGAATCACTAACATAGCTGTGGTACAATTGTCAGCACTTGCCCTTCCTTCAAGGGGAATGTAATCTAGTGAGAGTAGCTGGAAATTTGGATGGGGTTTCAGTGCCCATGTCCCCTCTTCCATTCTGGGTTCGTGGACCTAGGGAGGTATATACACAATAGCAATAATTATGGAGAAACATAGCATCAATTATATTCTTAGCTCAGATATCATTACTCTGTGGTTCCCAGTTTAGAACCTCTTGGAAATCATATTGGAGTGAGGGCTGTCTTTCTTTTTCCTCTTTGAATCTGTAACAGTTGGGCTCCTGGAGTGGGTGTTGTATCCTCTTCCCAGATCAACTGCATGGTTGAGGTGGGCTGGTCTCGTGCCTCATTCTGGACAGTGCGCTAATAGATGCTCATTACTTTTCAGAGCAGTGTGACCCCGTCCAGCAGTGAATCATGGCCAACTGAATGTCAAACAACTCCATCCTGTCTCTTGAAAAGGAGTTAAGCATGCGGTGGGTGGAGAGGGCAAGGGCATAGAGGGTAAGAGTGTTGGTCTGTCTGTTTCTCCCATCACTTGTGTGAAATGCTAAAATATGAGGTGAAGGGCACATGTGTAACACCCCCTCCTCAACCAAGCAGGGAAGACTGAAATGGATAAGCATAAGTGCAACTTGAAATGTTCTGTAGTGAAGGGATAGAAAAGGGCTGCGTTTCTATCAGCTCAATCGCAGACACTGTAAACAACATGAAGAATGAGGCAAAGAAATAGGAAACCTCAGGAATCAACCACCTCTTTGGGAGATGGCTTCATGCGCTACAGTTTCACATCCCTGCTCATGTGTAGGAATCCCTTTTCAGACAGCAGTCCTCAAAGACATATTCCATGTTCACTTCTCAAAAATTAAAATTTGGTCAGGCTTGCCTGAGCACCTATTATATACAGAACTATGGAAGTAGAGTGGGAAAGGTGAAACTGCCGCTGATGTAACCCTGAGCTACAGAGGACAGAGAAAGAGTTTTGTAGCCAGACACCTGGGAGATGGTTTTTCTCCTCTCTGGTACTTGCAAGCTGAGTGTTCCTAGACAAGTTACTTCCCCTCTCTGAGCATCAGTTTCTTCACCTGCAAATTGGGGTTGTCAAAACCTACTTCTCAGGGCCAATGATATAATTTCATATAATCATCTGGCACACAGAAGTCACTAAGCAAATGTTAGTTTACTCTTCCTACTCTACCCACAAGATAAGCCTGATACTGGACACCATCCTTAGAGAAATATGAAATAGGAAATGTGAGGATAATAAATCCCAACATCTGCCTGCTGGACCTTTTATCTGTACTTGGAGACAGGGTGTTTATTGAGACAAGGTAGATTTGCAATGATACATTATTAATAGCTTGTGATACGTTCTGGGTGATGGATATCTTCCCCCCAGACATACAGCAACAGCTGCATTCTCTCTTGGGAAAAACAATAGCATCAAGCCGGAGCAGATAGCTCCCGGGGAGAAAAAGAACAAAAAACCTCCAGACTCAAATTATAGTACTTTTTGTTTTACTTCGGATTAGTAGAAGGGTTTTCCTCACCTCCCACCTCCCCAATATCATGAATCTTTTGCTTGGAATTCACAACACTTCTGTTTAGAAGTACTTCTTGGTATAGACACGACGTTGACAGGATTTACAAAAGATCTCCCTCTTTTTGGTTGTTCTATGATAAAGCTTAAAGACCCACAGTACATCACTCTACTGTCTTCTCTGTTCTCTGTGTAATGTGGTAAGATGTTTGTCCTGAGTAGAGAATGACTATCTCTGCAGCCTTTCAGGTAGAAGTGATGCCGGAAGATAAAGATGTGGAGGTATGCTGTAGAATCAGAACATTTTAAAGTTGGCTAAGAGATTGCAGAGATCCTTGATTCCCCTGGCCCCTATTTTATAGATGGGACAAAGATCAGGTGTCATGGTCAAAGTCACACAGAAAATCAGTCGAAGAAGGGAGAAGAGCATTTCTGACATCACGCAGTCGTATTTATTTGGGCATGACTATCAATTAATCTTTTTTATGAATATGCAAATTTTGTATGATCTTGAGGGTGTAAGCAAGGACACATTGCTTTTCCACTCAATTGCTCTCTGATCTGTGCAGCATCTAGGGCAGACAGGATGCCTTTCACTTGTTCATGTTGGGACAGACTAATGTAACACTATACTTGAAGCCCTGCTGGCTATGCTCTTGCCGACATCTTGGGGAATATACTTAACCTCTTTAAGCTTTGGTTTCTTCACAGGTAAAGTACTTAATCATAATAGTTTTCCCCAACCTAAGAGTTAATTTCACTTCTGAGACTCATTCAACCACTATTTATAGAGCACCTACTAAATGTCTGATAATATCAATGTGCTGTCACATATATAAAGTGGGATAAAACATTGTCCTGCAGCTTTAGGGCTTTGAATTCTAATGCTGGCTCTGCTCTGAGCAGATTGCAGGATCCTGGTTATGTGTTTTCTGATGAACTGAGATTCTGTCAGTATAGCAAAGAAGAGCTTATCACCTGTTGAGATGACCCTAGTAAGGGTGGTATGCCCAGTGCGCCTTGAAAAATTAAACGTCTCTGGGAGGCCTTGGCTTGGCTTTGTAGCAGATATTAATAGAAATGGGATTATTGGAGAGGGCTTCCCAGTCATATCTGTGCAACTATTAGGATTAAGGTGTGCAGGTTACTCCCTCCATTAATTTCCCTTTCTCTTTCTTCTGGTCTTCCCTCCCTTCCACTCAAACATTTACTAATGCCTACTCTGTGGGATGCCTCCATCTAGGCACTGTAAGAGCTACCAAGATGAATTGGCCTCTCTGCTCATGAAGCTCATGATCTACATGGAAAAAGATAGGAATTTCCTAGGGAGAATTAGAGAGGTTGGGGTGGGGGGGCATGGGGAATATTAACGTAATCTGAAATGTTGGCAACTTCAAAAACACAATAGGAGGGGCATCACCCTTTTTAAGACAACAATCTAAGAGAGTAGCTTATAACTGATTTGGTTGAAGTTAGATTGTGATGTTGAGGACATTTCTTATTTATGGAGGTATTTAGCTGGATGAGTAAAATATACTTGTCCAGAAACCCATGTTTTAGAATAAACTCTCTTCCAAATGGTCCGGTGTTAGATAAGCAGTTCCTGCACGTGTTGTGTGCCTGTTCATGTGTGTATAGATATGTCGATGCATGAGGCATGGATTCATGAGGAATTACCCTTCTGTCTGGAGCCGGTTCCTAAAAACTACCCCTTTCACCTATCAGTCAGAACATGGTGCTCTCTTGTGAGGTAACATTATCAAATGTTTGCTCATGACAAGGAGAATGTCCTCTGGGAAGAATGTGTATTGAATAGTGAAGACCGTGAAGTTCACAAAGAGTTTGGTTAAAACATCCTTTGGTGTTTTGGATGATGGTCATTCTGAAGAGAACATGGTCTAACATCTCTATATGGGGAATTTGTGTCACTGGGAGGGGTCATTTAGGGCCTGGTGTCTTGCCACAGGGTCATGTGTAGGGGTCTTTTCCATCTCTCTAGGAGGTGTCCTCATCCTCTGCTTCCTTCTTGCAAATCCAGAGCGCCAGCCCTCAGACTCTCCCACTTTCCCCACTTCCCAGTTGTCCATGGCCAAATCCACCACCACCTCCTTATTCTACTTCTTCCCCTGGTTAAGCTCATGGACTCTTTTTTTTTCTATATTTGTTTTTAAAGTTGCAAATCTGAAGGAAGAAGGAACTTTACTACTAATTGATTTTAACTCCTTTTCAAATATGACTTTAAAGAAAGACTCATTGCTAAGTTATTTTTATGGATACTTATAATATTAAATATTGTTAATATTTATTTAATATCCCTAATAACTCTGTAAGTTAGCATTATTTTATTACCAAATGACTGCTTAAGAAACTGAGGTACCAAAAGATGAAATGACTTGCCTAATAGTACACGAGTAGCAAGAAGTCAAGCTTTTATAGACTTTTTGCTTATGTGCATGGGGAAATGGAGATGAATTAGCAAAACGGCAAAAGTTGGGACTTAATGAAAGTTATGGAACTCTTAAAAGATCCTCATTGAACTTTTTTGTTTTTGGTTGGTCCCTTTGGAATAAAGCTCTTCCATTCTTCTCTTCTTCATTATCTTTATGTCCCTATCCTTTACGCAAAGAAGGTCAAATTATGTCATTCTTTGGCAAAAGCTATGCTGCTAAAATTGTTTAAGAATGCATGATATAGTTAACTTCTCAAAATAGTGCAAAGTTTTGAAAATGAATCATGCTTCAAACAGTCAACAGCAGGCCAATTTTCCTGGCATTAAGTGGTTTCCTAGATGCAAAATCTACCAAATGATTTCACTTTGTTCCATCACTTATCCCTGACAGCATTTAAGAATCACAAAGGAACTGAACATTTCTTAAGGAACTCATAATGGTAGTAATCATGGTTGTCATTTTTCAACCCCCTTTATGCACCTTTATGTACTCTCTTCAGGTCTTTGTACACACTATGTTATTTGACCATGATGGCAACTCTGTGAAGTTGGGATTACTATCTCAGGCTTTCCCAGTGAGGATACTAAGGCTCAGGAAGATTGTGTAATGTTTCCAAAGTAACAAAGCTGGTAATTAGCAGAGCTGAAATAAGAACAGAAGTGTCCCTGCTTTTAAAAACTACACTGATAGAAGCAGCTGAGCCAGTCTTACATTTAGTGACTATATCTTCCTGATGGAACAGGCAGATGTCATAGGATTAAGAAGACAGAGTACCTTTGATGACTTCCTAACTATAATTCAGACAAGATCTCATCATCTATCAAGGTCTTAAGGGGAGATTTTGCTTCCAAAGCCCTAGCAAGTATTGTACAACCTCAGACAACTGGGACTGTTTTCCATCATCATAAGCAAAATATTGACACAAGTTAGTACACATATGGCTCAGTCAACACTGGGTACTAACTGGACTGCACACTTTGGGATAGTTTCAAAGACCATTAGGCACACACTCACATTAGACATATAGCAATAGTATAACTGTCAGAAAATTGCCTCATTTAACACAAACAGCAAGTTACCAAGTATTTCTGGCAACAGTCGCATAGTTCTCTCTGACGTAGTCAGGATACTTTTATTTTTTGCATCCCTTTCTTCTGTAAAAATAGGTATGCAGTTTAAGGAGGTCCTTGGAACATGTAGGTTTTTGGATTTTTTGTTTTATACCTTTTATCTAAAATAAGGGTTGCACTTGGGTGGCTTAGTCAGTTGAGCATCTGACTCTTGATTTAGGCTCAGGTCATGATCTCACAGTTGGTATGATCAAGCCCTGCATGGGGCTCTCTCTGTGCTGACAGCACGGAGACTGCTTGGGATTCTCTCTCTTTCATGCTCTCTCCCCAAAAAATAAAGAAATAATGTGTATATATATATATATATATATATATATATATAATTTAATATAATTAAGATAAATATATATATTAACTAAGATTTATTCCCCTCACAATTTTAAAAATATAAAACCAGTTGTAAAGTTGTGTGTGGGTAAGTGTAGTTAAATTGAGAATATGAAGAAGGAATGTTAGAGGATTCTCAAAACCTGAAATATTTATAATAGTCATGTGCTGAGAGCTGAACACATTGTGT
This sequence comes from Prionailurus bengalensis, assembly GCF_016509475.1. Classification (NCBI taxonomy): domain Eukaryota; kingdom Metazoa; phylum Chordata; class Mammalia; order Carnivora; family Felidae; genus Prionailurus; species Prionailurus bengalensis. The sequence continues at coordinate 41,565,507 of NC_057352.1, forward strand.
AAAGCATTTTGTATACATTATTTCTAATAAAAATGTGATAGGATTATATCCCCACTTTATAGTTGAGCAGACTGAGGCTTAGTGAGGCTGAGTAACTTGCTCAGATCCCCCTCTCTCAGAAGTCCACATTGGTCTGATGCTGAATGATTCCCTTTCCCCCTGGTGCACTGCAGTCCGCCCTGCAGAGCATACATGTAGCTCACATGGTATGTCACTGTCTTTTGGTGATGTGATCCAATATCAAGCACATGTTCCCTCCAGCCTGAAGAAGCTGCTCTGAGTAGATAACCCTTACATTCCAGTGAGGGGCATGAAGGAACTGCTCCTACTCTCAGAACCAGAGAAAGGGGCATGCTGGCATGCACTGGGTCCTTATACACATTAAATACATCTCAGAGCAGCCTAATACCACAAAAAGTCTCCCCATTTTACAGATGAGCAAAGTGAGGATTTTAGAGGTGGTAATGCTTCCATACGGTTCTAGGCTACATCTAATATTCTGAAGCTGCTCTGTCTGATTCCAAAGCCGGTATTCTCCCAACACCATTCCTCACTGTTTCCTCTAAGCACTTAGTATCTTTTTGTTGTCTCAAACCAGTACAGAGTGGCTCTCCTCTGGCTAGGTGACCGTAAACTCCGAAGAGATTATTTTTGCCCTCTGGGAGGAGTCCTGTCTTGGATCTCAGATGCAGAGTTTGGTTGCAAAGCTGGATCCATGTGTGACGAAGGCAATAACACTGCTGGGAGTGGTGGGGAGCTCACTGGTCAGACGCCAGCTGGCTCAGGAGACCGTCTCTCTTCCCTTTCCTGGAGCAAGCAACGATCCGTCTGGCCATGCTTGTCTGCTGTGGTGCCCAATTCCACAGCCATTTCAAGTTTTTCCTCTCCCCAAAATGAGCATTTACACTCCCATGGATCACCCCTTTGATATTTCTAACCACGTAGCTCCAGCTCAGAAAACAAATCAGGAGTGACATTCTGTTACAGTATTTTCAGCTATAGCTCATAATTTGGTGTAAGGCTTGTCATTGTCTAAGAAACATATCCCTGTGCAGGGAACCCATTGGACACCAGAATGAAATTGACTAAATAAAAGCAGTTTCACTGAACGATTTGCAAATATCACTGCTTCTTGCCAAGCCTTTTTGGCAAAACCATCTACAGTGACTTGAGAGCTTTTCCAGCCAGAAAGAGATTTGGGTTACCTTATGCTTTCCTCTCTCATTTTTCTGATATAAATACTTTCATTAAAGCCACATAAGTCACAGACAATAGAAATGTCATTCAGGGAAACATTTGCATTTATTTTTCAGGAAACATTATTCAGTTTTTCCTTTTTACAGGGAGGGGAGGGACCTTATTTTAGAGCCCAAAGTAATATTTTCTAGAGACAGTTCTGAATTATATGTTGAAGGAGTGTTGGGGGTGGGGGGGTAAGGGGCAGGAAGCTGTTACTGGAGCTGTATTTCTTAGGGGAAAATGTATCAGGTTCTCTGTCTCTCCTGAGCTTAAAATTGAGGAAAGGATGACTTTGGGATAGGAAAGAAGTATGGTCTGAGGGATAATTGTGAAAACCCTGGTGTAGACATCAATGGCTAACATGGATTCTAGTCCAAATCTAACCAGCAACTGGTAGCATGTTCTTATAAATTAAGTGTGTATATATACATATTTATATTATTTATATAATATATATCACATGCTTATATATATTATATATAATATATATTATATATATGGCAAAAATAAGGGGTTTTTTTTGCAAAATTAAGTTTAAAGATTGATTTAAGTTTAAAGATTCCTTTTAAAAAGAAAAGGAAAAATAGGCAAAATCACAAACCACTTTGATGCTTAGATATGTGATGTAGCTTCTTTAAGCCTTAGAGTTTTCGTCTATAAAATTAGGTAAAAAAAAAAAAAAAAAGCAACTCAAATTGATACTTATGCAATCATGTGCCAGACTCCACATGAAACTTAAGACAACATGTCATTAGCCCAATTTTCCACTTGGCAAAATCAATGCTATTCCAGATAATCATTTTTTGAGACATATTTTAGGGGCACTTTCTAAAGGAAGATGTCATTATGAGTAGAACAAGCCCTTCCCCTTTCTTCATGGAGCTTATAGCCTAGTGACCAAGGTCATACAACCAAAATGTGAGTATCTGGACTAGGAAGCCAGGACCCCTGGACTGAAGCCTGGGTTCTTTCCAGTGTCCAGCTGCTCCCAGGATAACCACCAGTGGATGGCTGATCTTCAAACATAATTATTAATGGCCAGTGTACTAGTTTGAATGTTAAATTAAATTATATGCTTGCACTATCAATGATGCCCAGGGTTCCTCTTAAGACTTCTAGCTGGACAATTTTTTTTTTTTCCCCTGAAGATACACAGGTGAAACTAGGGCAGAGCAGCAGCCAAAAGTGTCAGTCCAACAGAGCCTCCAGAAGTTTCTGGAATAAGCAATTTGCTGAGACATGGAAGCTTTGAGCTTTTAAAGGGCTCTTAAGAGAAGATCTAAGCCAGGACAGTTTACAGAGAAGCAAGGCCCAGAAATGGAGACTGACTTAGAGAAGGTTCAACTCAACGTGAACAAAAACAGATCGAGGACAATAACCAAGTTTTCTGGACTCTGGTCCATTTTTCTCTCAGTCTCTGAGAGAAAAGTCTCTGTCTCTGAGTATGGCCCTCAAAGTGATGTGATTGCATAATAAAGAAAGGAAGGAGAAGCCAGAGTAAGAGAGGGACTCTCTCCAGATGGAGCTGCTGGTGCCTTAAAGGTATCTGCAGGGACACTAGAAACCAAACCTGCAGAGGAATAGGACACAGGACAGTTTGGCCTGTTTTTCTTCATTCTTTCAGGTGACTTTTAAATTCGTATTCTTTTTTCCCTTTTCAAAAGCACAGTAGGACATTTTGATAGTATGATATGTACAAAATGTAATTATATAAATATATAATACATAGCAAAGCCCTAATTCCACCACTAACAGATAAGCCTGATTAACTCCCAAGGATATATCCTTCGGACATTATCTATGCATATAATTATGTTACAATAATAAGATCATACTGTTCATGTTAGCTGGTGGTTTGTCTTATGGGGTTTTTTTTGTTTTGTTTTGTTTTTTGTTTTTTAACCCACGTAACCATATCTCTAACCTTGTTTTGGTAAAAGTCTTTGAGTCTTGAGAGGTCAGAAAAGCCTTTCTTCCCACCTCCATCCCTGGAATATCGCTCCCCAGTCTCCTATGATGCCAGGAACTTCATTAGAGAGCCACTGTGTTAGTGTTGATGCATGGATTACCATGTAGATACCCACAGGACAGGCATGGCACGAGGCGCATATCAGTAATTGAAATCAGCCCGAGCCAGCTGATTGCATCCTTCTCAGCCTGCTTCCAGAGTGGAGATTTCTGTTAGAGAAGAGAAAGGATTGGGGATGGTGAGTTGCAGGATCTGTGTCACAGGGAGGGAGGTGAGCAGCACAGAGCTCCAGACACCACTCCCCAGAAGGCCAAGCGGGGAAAGGCAAATGACTTGTAGGAAAGACTTGAGTTCAGAGATCTGAGAGGAGAGAAAACAGAAGACTGACCCTGCCAAAAATGCTACCTTCTAGAGTGTCCTTATCCTCAGTATTATAGTGATAATATTGCCTCCCTCCCCTCCTCCCTCCCTTTCTTCCTTCCCTCCTTCCTCCCTTCTTCCCTCCCTCCCATCCATCCTCTTTTTCTCCTTCCTCCCATCCTCCTTTCCTACCTTCCTCTCTCCCTTCCCTCCTTCCTTCCTTTCTCCCCTCTTTCCATCCTCCCCTCCTTCCTTTCTCCCTTCCTGCCTCTCTTCATTCCTCCCTCCCTTTCTTCCTTTTGCTTCCTTCCCTCCTCCCTCCCCCCTTCCCTCCCTCCTCCCTCCCCCCTTCCCTCCCTCCTCCCTCCCCCCTTCCCTCTCTCCTCCCTCCCCCCTTCCCTCCCTCCTCCCTCCCCCTTCCCTCCCTCCTCCCTCCCCCCTTCCCTCCCTCCTCCCTCCCCCCTTCCCTCCCTCCTCCCTCCCCCCTCCCCCCTTCCTTCCTTCCACCCTCTTTTCCTTTTCTCCCCTTCCTCCCTCCTTCCTCCCTCCTTTCCTTCCTTCCTCCCTCCCTCCCTTCCATAAAATCATTCTTTTTCCAGTATTTATCCAAAGCCTGCCATGTGCCAGGCACTTCCCTGTGTGCTGGGTTGTGATGATGAGCACAACAGACATGGTCTTGCCCCCATGAAGTTGACAAACCAGTGGCAGAGTCAGGCTGTTAACACAGGGATAATTACATAATTAAATCTTGTTATAAGTGCTAAGTATAAAGGAGGAAAATGACAGTGTTCTATAAGAGAGAATAACAGAGCAGGATGAAAATTGGTCTACAGGGTCAGGGATGGCCCACTGACACTGTGGTATTTAAAGGAAATCTGAAGAATGAATAGGAATCTGGCAGTCAAGAGACAAGGAAAAGGCTCTCCAGGGGGGCAGGGGTGGGGGACAGCAGGAACAAAGGCCTGGAGGTTAGAAAGAGTAGAGTACTTTGGAAGATCAGAAAGTCTGGTCACTGTGGCTGCAGTTCCTCCCACAATTAGAGGGGTCTGCAGAGGTGAAGGCCCTTTACCATCTGCTAGGGATTTTAGATGTTCAAAGAATTTTATGCAGAAAAGTGACATTTTCATATTTATTTTTCAAATTATTCTGGCTACTCTGTGGAGAATGTTATTCAATATATTTTTACACTTGTTTTCTTTATTACCATTCTGTAAGCAAGATAAGAAAATAAACACCCATTAAAAAAAAAAGCCGAGACTATGAGTGTTGTCTCTCTGAGGTGAGAGGAGTCTGTGCTCATTGGAAATTTTCCTGAAGTTCTGAAAAGCTAGATCCATTCTTAGTTAGCCCAAAGCTGTGTTTCTGTCTAATAATGGCTCATGGTTTTTTGAGTACTTATTATGTTATGCATTTCATTAAGAAATTTGTATTAATATCTCTTTTTGCTAATAAAAAATCCTTATAGCAACTTTATGCAGGAAATGTTATTATTCCTACTCGAGACTCACTCGAACCCCCCAAATAAACTAGAATTGGATCTTTCTGCCTGGAATCTCTACTGGTGCTGACACTTCGTCGTCTAGGCCACTGCCCCAAGGGGTCTGTTGGCTATATAAGTCTCCTTCATTCCCTAAAATGGCTTACATCTGGACCAAAATTTGTATTTGGGGATACAGATCAAATTGTGGACATTTAAATACAGCTTTTCTCTTGTATTTAGAAAAAGTACTTCACTGTTGTAGGAGAAATTTTTGAGTGTCTAGAAAACATTATCAGGATGAGGGGGAAAAAAAGGAACTCTTATCAGCTGTTTCTGACTACTGCTACCTGGGCTCTGGTGACAAGTGATGTCTTAAAAAGGGATAATGTCTGTTGGTGATTCTTACTGACAGCATCAAGATTGGCTGAGCTGAGATCTCAACCCTGGAGCTGAAGGGCCCCTCGCAGAGTGTCTGGTCCAGCCCTTTGCCTTCAGACTGGGGCAAACCTAATCAATCAACCCATCCATCAGTGTATGGGTCCCCTCTTAAGACTTGCAGGATTCCATTGTGAGGTAACATTTAAGTTCAAGAAACAATGTGAGAATGCTCTACCGTTTATTCAGTTGCAAAGCAAAACATTCTTCTGATCCCCCAAGCACAAGAAACATAAATTCACCATTTTAAACTTTAGAATAATTAGGGGAAAAAAATGTGGACTGCAAACAGTGAATTAAAAAGCAACATAAGAACTTACAGAAAGACAATTTTTAAGAAATAACTTTTTTTTATGGCTCCCACAAGATCTTTTTCTATTCATTGTGTGTGTTCATGCTGATTTAAAGATGCGCTAACTGGATTTCAAGCTGACAGATGGCCATTTCTTTTCACTTCCATAAACTTTTCCCTTTTTTGTACACATCCAGGCTGGTGGACACATTAACCATATCAGTCCTTCAGGTGCTAACTTTTATGGATAATATTTCAATTATAGTGTAATATCTACTCACTAAAGAAAATAGGGAAACTGTAGATAAGCAGAATGAAACATCTCAAAGCCCTATGTGCCAAATACAACAGATTTTTCCACTATGGGAAATTGCAATTTCTTCTTTTAAGAAACAAAAATTCAACTGGGTAAATTTGAAGATCCAATTGGCTTTATTTAATGCTTCATGAATCAGGCAGCATCCCATGTAGCCAGTAGAAAGGAACAATGCTTCAAGGAACCTTGGAAGACTTTTGTAGGCAAAAACGGGGTGGGACAAGGAAGTTATTAGTAAAAGAAAAGAAAGGATTATTTTGGGCATGGTCACCTTCCTTTGAGGGAACTCAGGGGGTCAATCATGCCAGTTATCTCAAGAGTGCTAATAGGAAAATTCCAGATTGACAGGGAAAATTCACATTGCTACAATAAGTCTTGGTTTGCTGTTTGGAGGCAAGTGACTCCATTTTGGCCCTGTTGCTTCTCCTTTTCATTTCTTTTAACATTTCCTTATTTTTCTTTGTAATCTTTGTTTTGTTGTTCAAATAAAATACTTGTTCATAAACTGAAATTTAGGACAGTTAAAAATAAAAGCAGCAACTGGGTTCTAAAATGCAAATAAAGCTATGGTAAGTATTGATACATTTATCGTCTATGGCTGTGCATTGTTTAATGTAAGCATTAAAATACTTTATAGATAAACTTAATATTTGGCCACTTAACTTCTTTTTTTTTTATACAGAGACACTATTCTATCTCATTACATTGCTTTTTTAAATGTCATTTTAATTACCTCCTGTCTTTTCATCAGGCAGATGAAACTAAGGACTATTTAACCACTCTTACTGCTGAGAGTTCAGGCAGTTTCTAAGTTTGCATCTTTATAAATAATTCTGTAATGGTGATCTTGTAATGGCAAATATGCTACACATACATTACTTTCCAAGAGAAGTTTAGCTGAAATGAGATTACCATGACAAAAAGAATAAGCATATTTATATTATGGAAAAAGTTTTTCAGATTAATTTGCAAGTAGATGTTACAACTTTGTGAAAGAGTGACTCTTGTTAGACTTCCTAATAAGCACATGATATTATCATTTTTAAAACAGTTTTTAGAAGGTTTAAAATGATTCACATTTCATTAACTATTTTTGATTGTTAGTTGTTAAACTTTGCTTTTCTTGTGCCTCTTTACTCATAAATTATCTGTGTTCCTTGCCCATTTGTGTATTAGGGTCCTATGGTTTACTATATCAGCTTGCTTTAAGATCTTTCTGTGCTAAAAATAATCAGCTTTTTGTCTTCTATCTCTATAGAAAAGGTTTACTAGCCTGTTTCTTGCTTTTTAAAAAATTATTAGTAAACCTTTTTCACAATAGTTTTAGATTTACAGAAAAATTACAAAAATTGTACGGAGTTCTTGTATTCAGAAGTCCCCCCTTATGTGTGGGAGATATATTCAAAGACCCCCAGTGGGTGCCTGAAACTGCAGATGGTACCGAACCATGGATAGACTACATTTTTTCCTACACATTACATACCTTTTATAAAGTTTAATTCATAAATTCATCAGAGTAAGAGATTAACAACAATAACTAGGGGCACCTGGGTGGCTCAGTGAAGCATCGAGCTTCAGCTCAGGTCATGATCTCACTGTTTGTGAGTTTGAGCCCTGTGCTGGGCTCAGAGCTGACAGCTGGGAGCCTGGAGCCTACTTCGGATTCTGTGTCTCCCTCTTTCTCTGCCCCTCCCCAACTTGTGCTCTCTCTATGTCTCTCAAAAAATAAGTAAACGTAAAAAAAAAAAACCACAATAACTAATAATAAAGTTATAACAATATGCTGTAATAAAATTTATGTGAATGTGGTTTTTCTCTCAAAATATCTTAATGGACTATACTCTCCCTTCTTCTTGTAATGATATGAAACGACAAAATGCCCGTGTGATTGTGAGGTGAGCTGAATGTGTAGGCGCTGTGACATAGCGTTAGGCTCCTATTGACCTTCTGACAGTACATCACAAGGGGAGGATCATCTGCTTCTGGACTGTGGTTGACGAAGAGTAACTGAAACAGTGGAAAGTGACTGAAAGAGTAACTGAAACAGTGGAAAGGCGATGGGGAACTATGGTATCCTTAAATAGGTTTTTAGCCCAATTCTAGTGTGTGGGTGTGGGCTTTGGGGGATTTCCAAGCAATTCTCTGACCTGCTGAGTATCCTCTAGTTCAGTTCAATTCTGACGCTGTCTACCCAGAGATAGCATCAGATGCTGCAAGTTAAGGGCTGAATCCTATAGGAGTGCCCCCCTTCCCCTTAAGATGCCAATCATAAGACCAGGTTATCACCTGTGCTTCTGAATCTCCAGTTATAAGTCAGAGGTTCTGACAGCCTTCCCCTTGGGTTGGAATTGCTAGAGCAGCTCATAGAGCTCAGAGAAATATTCTACTTAGTGGATCATTGGTTTGTGATAAAAAGATACAATTCAAGGAAAGCCAGATGGAAGCGATACATAAAGCAAGGTATGGGGAAGGGGCATAGACCTACCATGCTGTGTCTCTGAGTGGCTATTCTCCCCAGATCTCTTTGTGTCCATTAACGCAGAAGCTTTTTGAACCCTGTCCTTTGGGTTTTTGTGGAGGCTTCATTACATAGGCACAGTTAACTAAATCATTGGTCATTAGTGATTCATCCAACCTCCAGCCACTTTCCCCAAACCAGAAATCAGGGTGGGAATAAAAGTCCCCTGCTCTATTCAGGGTTGATTCCCCTGGTCACCAGTGCCCATCCTTAGGTATTTTCCAAATGTCACCTCATTAACATACACCTAGTTGTGGTGGAAAGAGGTTTTTTGTAAGTAACAAGACACCTATTTCACCTTAATGGCTCTGAAGCGATTTCCATAACTGAGGACAAGACCAAACATTGTGTCAAAAGACGTTCCTATTGCTCTTTTTTGCTTAGGAAATTTCAAGGACTCTGGGAGATGTGATCCGGGAACTGTGGATAAATATATATATATATATATATATATATATATATATATATATACACACATATGAGAACTATATTGTGGTCACCTGAATGACCAAATATATATTTCTTATAAATTATAATATCCATTATCTAGGATTTCCTATAATTAATATCTTACATTAGTATGGTATATTTATTACACATAATGAATCAATATTGATATATTATTATTAACCAATGTCCATATTTTATTCAGAGTCCCTAAGTGTCTACTTAGGGAAAGACTACTGTTCTTTGTGTCTTCCACAGTCCCATCCAGGATACCACATTGCTGTAGGTCATGGTGGCTTCTTAGGTTCCTCTTGGCTGTGATAATTGCTCAGACTTTCCTAGATTCTGATGAATTTGAGAATATTGAGAAGTACTTTCAGATATTTTTAACAATGTTACTCAATTGGGATTTGCCTGAGTTTTTTCCCATTATCCAACTGGAGTTATGGGTTGGGGAGGAAGAACACAGAGGAAAAGTGCCATTTTCATCATATCCTATTAAGGATACATACTGTTAACATGACAGCTTATCACTGTTGATGCTAATCTTGGCATCGAACGAGGTGGTATTTGTCAGGTTTCTCCCTTACCCCTTTTATACTCCTTACAGTGAAGTCACTACTCAGCCCACACTTAAGATTTGGGGAGTGGAGTATCTTGAGAGTGGAGTATCTGTATAAATTCATTGCCTTGAGAGTGGAGTATCTATATAAATTATTTGGAATTTGTAAGCATGGGATACTTATCTCTTCTTTCCCACTTATTTGTGTATTCAATCATTTATTTATGTAAGTATGGACTCATGGATATTTATTTCATACTTTAGGTTATAATCTTTTTTTTCTTCCAAATTCTTATTTAAATTATAGTTAGTTACATACAGTGCAATACTGGTTTTAGGAGTAGAATTCAGTGATTCATCAATAACATACAACACCCAGTGTTCATCATAACAAGTGACCTCCTTGATACTCATCACCCATCTATCCCATCCTCCACTGACTTCCCTCCATCAACCTTCAGTTTGTTCTCTATCTTTGAGTGTCTCTCATGATTTGGGGCACATGGGTGGCTCCGTCAGTTAAGCATTCAACTTCGGCCCAGGTCATGATCTCTCAGTTTGCAGTTTGAGCTTCTTGTTGAGCTCTGCTTCAGATTCTCTCTCTCTCTCTCTGCCCCTCCCCTGATTGTACTCTCTCTCTCTCTCAAATATAAATAAACTTTAAAAAAAAAAAAGAGTCTGGGGCACCTAGGTGGCTCAGTCGGTTAAGCGACCGACTTTGGTTTAGGTCATGATCTCACAGTTTGTGAGTTCGAGCCCCGCATCAGGCTCTGCGCTGACAGCTCAGAGCCTGCAGCCTGCTTCTGATTCTGTGTCTCATTCTCTCTCTGCTCCTCCCCCACTTGTGCTCTGTCTCTCAAAAATAAATAAAAATGTAAAAAAAAATTATTAAAAAAAATTAAAAACGAGTCTCTCATGGTTTGTTCATCAAAACAGGTTCATCTGTTTTGTTTCTTAAATTCCACATTTGGGTGAAATTATATGGTATTTGTCTTTCTCTGACTGACTTATTTCACCTAGCATAATATACTCTAGCTCGATCTACATCATTGCAAATGGCAAGATTCTTTTTGATGCCTGAGTAATATTCCATTGTATATATATGCTTTGGGTCATAATCTAATACTACTTTGTTTATTTTGTTGATGAGATTCTTCCAGCTTTGGTAATTGGTAGCTCTTTCAGTTGGCTTCTGTATCCTTTTGACACATTCCCATTATTGTGAGTTTTCTTGCTTTTTAACTCTGGCTGTCTGTACATGCTTATGAATGCAACTGTTGTATATGGAAATTTTGTGTGTGGGTGTGTGGGTGTTTCAAGTTGTCATCCAACTAATGTTGATGATGGTTTAGACAGAAAAATCATATGAGAAAACTTGAAGCAATAAGTCCTCAACTTTATTTTATGGGCAGAGTCCTTCCCTGGAATTGGACAGACCTAGGTTTCAAAATCACTATGAGAGATTATTACATGAACAGCCCTCAACAAATCTTGTTTCCTAAAATCTCTGCATTCTGACGATCACTCTTCTGCACAGATTGACTGTAGGATTGATAGCTGATTTTCTTTGGCTAATGGGGTATAAGCTAATTCGACACAAAAGAGGCTGGATAAGCACTTGCATACAAGCGTGCACTCTTGCAATTCTGTGACCATTACATAAGAAATGAGGGCCATCCTGCTATAAAGGACATATGGAAGACACCACCACTCCAGCTGACAGCCCTAACTGGGCATGTAAATGCACCCACCTTGCCACAGCTCACCTCACTTAGGCCACCTGATAACTGCACACACATGCATGACCTGGGGAGAGTATCACAAGAACTGCTCAGCTAAGCTCACCCCAGAATGTAAAACCATGAACAAATAATCTGCTGTTTATAATCTAACATATTTTGGGTAGTTTGTTACGTTGTAAATAACAGATACAACATCGGTACCAAACTCATGTGGACAGTGAGTATTAAGGTTTATTTTTTTCCTAATTTTTTCTAGTTTTATTGAGAAATAATTGACATATATCACTGTATAAATTTTAGGTATACAACATGATAGTTTGATTTACATGATTACCATGATAGGTTCAGCTAACATGTATAATTTCATCTGGTACAGTAAAAAGAAAAGAAAAAAGAAAAAAAGTTTTTCTTATGATGAGATAAGGATTTACTCTCTTGACAACTTCCCCGTATATCACATAGCATCCCCATATATCATACAACAGTGTTAGCTTTAGTCATCATGTCGTGTGTTACATCCCAACTACTTATTTATCTTATAAGTGGAAGTTTGACCTTTTGACCACCTGCATCCTGTTTTCCTCCCCTACCTTCTGTCTCTGGTAAACACAAATCGGATCTCATTTTCTATGAGTTTGTTTTCTGTTGTTGTTGGTTATTGGGTGTTTGTTTGTTTGTTTGTTTGTTTTAGACTTCACATGTAAGTGAGATCATATAGTATTTGTGTTTCTTTTTTTTATTTTTTTAATGTTTTTATTTTTGAGAGACAGACAGAAGGTGAGTGGGGGAGGGGAAGAGAGAGAGGAGACACAGAATCTGAAGCAGACTCCAGGCTCCAAGCTTTCAGCCCAGAGTCCAATGCTGGGCTTGAACTCGTAAACTGTGAGATCATGACCTGAGCCAAAGTTGGACGCTTCACCAACTGAGCCATCCAGGTTCCCCTAGTATTTGTCTTTCTTTATCTTATTAATTTCATTCAGCATAATGCCTTCCAGGTCCATCTGTTTCCAAAAATGGTATGATTTACTCACTGTTTTAAGTTTATTATTTATTTTGAGAGTTTGGGTGAGGGACAGAGAGAGAGAGGAAATGAATCCTAAGCAGGCTCTGCACTATTAGTGCACGGCTTGACCTGGGGCTCGATCTCACAAATTGTGAGATCTAAAATCAAGAGTGTGTGAGCTAAAATCAAGAGTCAGACACTTAACCAACTGAGTCACCCAGGTGCCCCTGGATTTATTCATTTTTAATGGCTGAATAATATTCCACTTTGTGTGTATGCATGTGTGTGTATGTGTACATACATATGTGTGTGTTTGTATGTGTGTGTATACGTATCCTAACTTTTTTGTCTATTTATCCATTGATGGATGTTTAGGTTGTTCAGACAACCTAAGGTCTTGGATATTATAGGTAATACTGCTATGAACATGGGGGTGTAGATGTTGATTCAAGTTAATGTTTTCATTTCCTTTGGATATACTTCCAGAAATGGAATGTTGGATCATATGGTGTAATTTTTGGAGGATTCTCCATAGTCTTGTAGGTTCCCTTTTCTCCATATCCATGTCAACACTTGTTACCTCTTTTCTCTTTGATAATATAACAGGTGTGAGGTGATATCTCATAGTGATTTAAATTTGCCTTTTCTAAAAACCAGTGGTGTTGAACAACTTTTTATGTTGGCTTTTGGAATATCTTCTTTGGAAAAAGGTCTATTCCAGTCCTTTGCCCATTTTTTAGTTGGATTATTTATTTATTTATTTATTTATTTATTTTGCTGTTGAGTTGAATTAGTTCTTTATATATTTTGGATATCAATCCTTTACCAGATATATGGCTTAAAAATATTTTTTCTTGGGGCGCCTGGGTGGCGCAGTCGGTTAAGCGTCCGACTTCAGCCAGGTCACGATCTCGCGGTCCGTGAGTTCAAGCCCCGCGTCCGGCTCTGGGCTGATGGCTCAGAGCCTGGAACCTGTTTCCGATTCTGTGTCTCCCTCTCTCTCTGTCCCTCCCCCGTTCATGCTTTGTCTCTCTCTGTCCCAAAAATAAAATAAACATTGAAAAAAAAATTTTTTTAAAAATATTTTTTCCTGTTCTGTAGGCTTTTCACTTTGTTTGATGGTTTCTTTTGCTGTGCAGAAATTTTTAGTTTGATAGAGTATCACCTATATATTTTTCATTTTGTTGCTACTCTTTCTGTGTCACATTCAAAATATCATTAACAAGGAGCTTTATTTCTCTGTTTTTTTCTAGGAGTTTCATGGTTTCAAGCTTTACATTTAAGTCTGAATCCACTTTGAGTTAATTTTGTGAGTGGTGTAAGATAGGGGTCTTGTTTCATGAATATTAGTTTTTGTAATTTCAGCTTATTGTTTTAAGAGCCTGAACTTCAGTTATCCATCCCCGGATGGAAATAATAATAACACCTACACTCCTGCTCCCCAAATTGAGCATACACCAAATGAAATCCTGCTTATTGAATGTCCCATCCAGGGCTGGAATATAGAACTGGCTCTTGCCGAAGCTTCCTCTGCTGCAGCCATTTTACTAAAGCAGAGTCATTAGAATAGTCCTTCCTTTCTCAAACACAGTGTTATCTAAGTCAGAGTCTCTTTGCAATAAGGAACATTGCAAATCAGGCTCATTCAATGCAGCAAAATGGGGATTTTGAACTAATGCCTCATCCATAAAAACTGCAGCCTGAAGGTGTGCTCCCTGAGTATAGTTGGGACATTTTGACATAGTTTTCCAATGCCATTTATATTTAGACTAATAAAAGTATTTGATTCCAAAGATCTATATGAAGCCAAACACAGGTTTTCCTCCTTATTCCCCAGTACTTAGAAGAAATCCTGAGTGCTAGGCTGTGTTTTGTAGATTTAATGCCAGAATATAAGTATGTGCCTTGGAAACAGGGATCTGTGAGCATGGCATGGGAAAATCAGACATTCCAGAAGAGCACATATGGCTGATAGATACAGACAGGACAGCACTCCTTTCTTTCTGGGGGGAGGACAAGTTGTGCAGAAACTGTCTGGTTTTGTTGTGGTTGAGTAAGAGCATTTAAGACTGGAGTGGTACACCGTCGTCATTGATTTACCTTAAATCCTTTCTCTCTATCACCTTGTTAGATGTAATTGTCTCTAAATTCATTAAGTGACTGCAATTGGCTATATATCATAACATGTTGGGAAAATGGCGTTCAAGTTCTGACCCATTAACAAAGTGATTATGAATTATCTGCATTTCACTGTTTCTTCATCTGCCAAGTTGGGTTTAGGCAACTTCATTTCCATTCAAGGTCCTTTTTTTTCGCTCAAACACTCACTTTATGGCTAATAAGCAATTATTAATACACAGGAGAATGGGCTGAAGTGCACATGAACTTGGGTGAAGTCTTGCAGACAAGCAGAATCGTTATCAGTATGCTTGATATACTTTAAGCAAGAGAAGAATTCTAAGTTCCAAAATATGTGCCCATCTGCCCCATGCCCCATGACATCTGTCAGTGATGTTTACTGCCCAACAGAAATGACAAAATTGAAATGAAGTCTAGCAGGGATCACAAAGAACAAGTCAGTTTTAACCAAGCTCCATGTCTTGTCTAACAGACTGGTCTGCTGTGACAAGGATTCAATAGACAGTGCTGAATTCCAGTGAGGCTGTGTAGTAGTCCCTTGTGACAGTCTTATCTGTAACTGAAAGGTGGTTAGGTAGAATAGAATCCAATCCAATAACCATTCAAATGGTACTGGTTAACAGAACACTGTCAATCTGAGTGATATTTCTGAACTTTTGTCTCAGGGTTGCAACCTCCACCCTATCTTGTCCACGTCAATGATTTATTTATTTATTTGTGGGGGCATAATAGTATTTATTTATTTTTTAATATGAAATTTATTTTCAAATTGGTTTCCATACAACATCCCAACAGGTGCCCTCCTCAATGCCCATCACCCACTTTCCACTCTGTCCCACCCCCCATCAACCCTCAGTTTATTCTCAGTTTTTTAAGAGTCTCTTATGGTTTGGCTCCCTCCCTCTCTAACTTTTTTTTTCCTTCCCCTCCTCCATGGTCTTCTGTTAAGTTTCTCAGGATCCACATAAGAGTGAAAACATATGGTATCTGTCTCTCTCTGTATGACTCATTTCACTTAGCATAACACTCTCCACTTCCATCCACGTAGCTACAAAAGGCCATATTTCATTCTTTCTCATTGCCACATAGTACTCCATTGTGTATATAAACCACAATTTCTTTATCCGTTCATCACTTGATGGACATTTAGGCTCTTTCCATACTTTGGCTATTGTTGAAAGTGCTGCTATAAACATTGGGGTACAAGTGCCCTATGCATCAGCACTCCTGTATCCCTTGAGTAAATTCCTAGCAGTGCTATTGCTGGGTCATAGGGTAGATCTATTTTTAGTTTTTTGAGGACCCTCCACACTATTTTCCAGAGTGGCTGCACCAGTTTGCATTCCCACCAACAGTGCAAGAGGGTTCCTGTTTCTCTACATCCTCGCCAGCATCTATAGTCTCCTGATTTGTTCATTTTAGCCACTCTGACCGGTGTGAGGTGGTATCTCAGTGTGGTTTTGATTTGTATTTCCCTGATGATGAGTGATGTTGAGCATTTTTTCATGTGTCGGTTGGCCATCTGGATGTCTTCTTTAGAAAAATGTCTATTCATGTTTTCTGCCCAATTCTTCGCTGGATTATTTGTTTTTCAGGTGTGGAGTCTGGTGAGTTCTTTATAGATTTTGGATACTAGCCCTCTGTCTGATACGTCATTTGCAAATATCTTTTCCCATTCTGTCGGTTGCCTTTTAGTTTTGCTGATTGTTTCCTTTGCAGTGCAGAAGCTTTTTATCTTCATGAGGTCCCAATAGTTCATTTTGCTTTTAATTCCCTTGCCTTTGGAGATGTGTCAAGTAAGAAATTGCTGCAGCTGAGGTCAGAGAGGTTTTTTCCTGTTTTCTCCTCTAGGGTTTTGATAGTTTCCTGTCTCACATTCAGGTCCTTTATCCATTTTGAGTTTATGTTTTGTGAATGGTGTAAGAAAATGGTCTAGTTTCATTCTTCTGCATGTTGCTGTCCAGTTCTCCCAGCACCATTTGTTAAAGAGACTGTCTTTTTTCCATTGGGTATTCTTTCCTGCTTTGTCAAAGATTAGTTGGACCCCGAATAGCCAAAGTAATATTGAAGAAGACCAAGGTGGGAGGCATCATAATTCCAGACTTTAACCTCTACTACAGAGCTGTAATCATCAAGACAACATGGTATTGGCACAAAAACAGACACATAGACTGATGGAATAGAATAGAGACTCCAGAATTGGACCCACAAAAGTATGGCCATTCAGGGTCTTTACATACACATGTGGCACACACACATATAAAGAAACATAAACGTGTATGTATAGATAACCACATACAAATATACACCCAGATACACATATAAACATGTATACATACATGCCCTTACATTTACAAACACTTGTTCTCCACTATCAATATCAGTACTGTTATTGACTGAATGGGTGAGTTTTTATCTAACCTTCTCATATAATTTTTAGCAGGACTTAGCCCAGGGGTAAGGCAAGCTAATATGGTGCTGTCAGAGCACCCAGTGGGTACCCAGAATTAAGAGTGAGGGTGGGGAGCATCATAGGAAATCTTTGAGGAGGTGAGTTCCATATGCGTTGAGACCCACATGTCTTTGCATTTTTCCTAAGTAAGCATTGCTACATTTACTCTCAGAAGGGGGTGTTCAAAAAGATTCAGAAGTGCTAGGTTCTGCTTCTGTGTCTTCCACTGTCTTCCTTTGTGACCTTGTGTGAATCACTTTCCTTCCTGGACTGGGTAGAGACTTCCAGTCTTAGCCAAGATGAAGTAAGCTCATTATATCCCCTCCAACTGATTATAACTGAAATTCAAAACCTGAATGCAAAAAGCAACTGCCTGAAGTCTCCGAAAAGTAAAACCTTGTAGGTTGATTGGGGAGGGAAGTGAGAATTTGAAGAATGAGCAGTATGGAAGAGGGATTCTTTTCTTCTTTTATCTCCCAGCATTGACCTAAGGACAGAAGAGTACACCCAAGTATGGACAGCAAAAACTCAGATAAATTCTCTCTAGTTAGAAGAGAGACCACTATAAACCAGAGAGTATGGGGTCACACTGTAAGTCAGAGAGCCACCTTTTTTTTCTTTCTTATTGTAGTGGACATACAATGTTACATTAATTTCAGATGTACAGTTCAGTGATTTGATGAGTCTTTATGTTATGAAGGCCACATTTTGCCCATCCTTTTTTCCTCAGTTTTTCAGAGATATCATTGACATATAATATAAATAAGTTTAAGGTATATACATTATATACATATATATATATATATATATATATATATATGTAATGTGATGATTCGATACATATATGTGTGTGTGTGTGTGTGTGTGTGTATTGCAAAATAATTACCACAGTAAGGTTAAACACCTCCGTCCCCTCACACAATTACCATTTTTATTGTGATGATACTATTTAAGATTTACTTTCTTGAAAACTTGCAAGTATATACTTTTTATCCCCCCTTTCTCTCTCCTGGCTGTGCCCAGAGGCCAACTTATGTGGCTACATGGTGGTAGCAGAAGTGCAGAGGTGCGGGCAGTTAAACCCTGTGAGGAAAACCCATCTCTGTGGTCAGATAATGTGAGCTGTGAAGAGCATATGTGTGAGGGGAAGCCAAACTGTTTATTATTTTTCTCTCACTACTTTGCTGAAAGGGTACCCCCGGCTATGTGAAAATGGCCAAGAACAAATAAACTCTGAGAAAAAGCACTTGTTTTTTTCTTGGTCAGAGCAATAGGAACGGGGAAAGGGGCTCTTGAGAGCTGGAGGGTATAGGGGAATCATGGAGAGAAGAGGGCTGGAAAAGGAGATCTCCTAACTCTGTGTATGTGCATCAGAAATTCCGAGCTCACCCTGAAAGGCACATGTACAGAAGAGACCCCAGAAAGCCTAGAAGAGGCTTTGAGAATTGAACTAGAATATCAACTACAATCCACATTTGGTGAGGGCATATGGCCACACTTACTTCTTAGTGGTGCATGTGTAGATGACATACATCCAAAGACCATAGCAAAGACTGGCAACAGAACCACAATTGGAATCTCTGCCCACAGAAGACAGCACTTGTGACCTGTACCCCAGCCAAGTCTGCCACAAGCAAAATAACATCAATGTTCTCCAGAAGATTATAATTTCAGAGTCTCACAACATATTTTACTTGTCCAGGATACAATTTGAGATGAGTTACATAAAAGGAACCAGAAAATTGTGACTACTTCTCAAAATAGGCATTGGTGCACTATAGTCCATGGGCCAAATCTGACCCGACACCCATTCTAGTATGACTTATAAAGTCAGAAGAGATTTTATATATATGTAAACATTTGAAAAAAGAATCAGAAGAATATTTGAAAACGTGAACATAGTATGTAATTCAAATTTTAGTGTCCATCAATAAAGTTTTATTGGAATATAGCTGTACTAATTAATTTCTCTATTGTCTATGCTGGCTTTCATGCTACAGTGTTAGATGAGCCATTGCAACAGAAATCATATGGCTAAGCCACAAAAACCTGAAATAATTAGTATCTGATCCTTACAGAAAAAATAAAGTTGGCTCCTGCTAAGGGAAAACACAATCCAAACAAGTAGCATTTAAATTTTTTTTTAATTTTTATTTATTTTTGAGAGAAAGAGACAGAGTATGGGCAGGGGAGGAGCAGAGAGAGATGGGGACACACAGTCTGAATCAGGTTCCAGGCTCTGAGCACAGAGCTAGACACGGGGCTTGAACTCACAAATCGCAAGATCATGACATGAACTGAAGTTTGATGCTTAACCAACTGAGCCACTGAGGTGCCCCCAATTTTTGAGATAGCCTACATGTTGGAATTATCAGGCAAAGGCTTTAATGAAGATATTACTATGGTCAAAAAGGTAAGGATTAGTACTCCCAAAATGAATTGAAAGAGAGAGAGAAGAGAGAGAAACTATAAAAACAAAACCAAATGGAAATCTTAGAACTGAAAAAAATACATCTGACATTAGAAATTCACTAGATGGACTCAATAGCACAACTGAGACAACAGAGGAAATGTCAGTGAACCTAAAGATATGTCAATAAAATTATGCAAATTGAAAAACATGGAGGAAAAGATTGGGAAGGGGGGAAACAGAGTTCCTGAAACCTATGAGACAATACAGAAAGATCTGATACTTATGCCATTGATGTCCCTGAAAAAAGGAGAAAGAGATTGGGTACAGGAAAAAATAATTGAGGGGCACCTGGGTTTCTCAGTCGGTTAAGTGTCCACCTCTTGATCTAGCTCAGGTCGTGATCTCATGGTTTGTGAGATCGAGCCCCGCATCTGTCTCTAAACTGACAAGGTGGATGGAACCATTTGGGATCCTCTGTCTCCCTCTCTCTCTACCCCTCTGTGCTCTCTCTCCTTCTCTTTCTCTATTTTTCTCTATCAAAATCTATAAATAAACTTTAAAAAATATTTGAAGAAATAATGCTGAAAATTTCCCAATTTTGGTGAAAGATATAAATTTATAGGTTCAAGAAGCTCAGGAAAGTCCAAATGAGATAAAGTCAAAATTATGCCCAGATACATCATAATAAAACCCATGAAGACAAAAAGAAAAGGAAGGGGTAGTATCAAATAGTTATAAAAAACCTCAGTAGAGTCTACATTAAACTGATAAAGAGGTCAGTTACAGAAAGATAAATATGAAATAAACATGGAACTTTGTGGTTATAAGAAACAGTAAGTACTGTGGCACTCTCAATGTTTTCTCACACATGCTGTTTTTATCTGAGTAAAATGAAGGCCGAAGGATTGAACAACATGGCCAAAGTAACTCTTAAGCAAGTGTTTTCAAAAAAGTAAGACCAAAAGACCAAAATAAAGGAAGGAAAGAAGGTAGAGAGGGAGGGAGGGAGGGAAGGAGGAAGTAAATAAAGAAAAGAAAGAAAAAAATAGTGATCTGTGCTGAGTGGGTGGAGTTAATAAGGATCATAACAGTAACTCTGATTACCATATGTTTTCCCTTAGGGAAGAAAACAAAATGGTGATTTTTTATGAAATGAAGTATTTTAGGGCACCTAGGTGGCTCAATCATTAAGCATCTGACTTTGGCTTATGTCATGATCTCACTGTTCATGAGTTCTAGTCCCTCATTGGGTGAGCTCGAGCCCTGCCTCAGGTGAACATGAGCCCTGCTTCTCTCTCTCTCTCTTTTGCTGTCTCTCTCTCTCTCTCTCTCTCTCACACACACACACACACACACACACACACACACACACAAATGAAGTATTTTAGGAGAAAGCAATGCTCACTGAAGAATCTCAGTTGGGAGTTTGGGACATCCAGGTTTCTATTGGGTGGTGGTAGAGATTACAGAGATGCAGCAAATGCTTGAATGTGAAGGTGGAAAGGAGCCGGGGAGATATTTTGCTTACTTGGAGATATTTGCTGAAGTCATGTTTAAAAGGTCAGGGGAGCAGGGGCAGTGCTTTATTTTACACAGGGCAAAACCTTGGAAAACTCAATCACAAAAGATAACTCATTTCTGTGCCCAAAAAAAATTAGATGAATTATCTGTTGATATTATGTAGACAGAAAAAGAAAAGTGACAGTAGATTCTTGGCTACACTCACAAATGCTTTGGCAGAGTGTAGACATGGCTTCTCTTTCTCTTGCTTCACTTCTTCCTTCTTCTCCTTCTCCTCCTCTTCCTCCTCCTCATCTCTGTCCTACTTCCTTATGTCTCTCTCAAACCCACACACACACACTCCTGAATGAGGATCCAAATTCCAACAGGACCTACTCCCTCATCTTGAAGATATATTGAAGAAGCTCTTAAAAGTACTGTTTAGGACCTAAACCTTTGGGCTTAAGATAATGAAACAAACAGAGAGGAGAAATTCTATTTGGAAAAAGTGTTCTGAGACCCTGAGATTCATTCTAACATGTAGAGGGTTGAAATCTTGTCAAAGTTTCTGGCAATGGGTCAAGATACAGAGACTCAATTAAATTCCAAATAATACCCAGAGTAATTTATCTAATTTCTAAGACATATCCAACAATACTGGCACTTATTGATAAGACTACCCTCCAATGCTAGTGAGGAACACTAGCAGCCAGATCAGCATTAAAAACCATGGGTGCAACAAGATGGGCATCATCAGCCACCAGAATCACATCTTCCACCTGAGATGTCAGGTGACCAACACCACTCAGCAGGGAGAGCAAAGGTAGAATGAATGGTAACTAGAGGACAGCTTTGAATTCGGCCTAATAGAGTGCCCCAGGATTCTGAGAATTCTTCCGGGACAGTGGACGGGACTTGAGATCCTTGAGACCCCTGAGATGGACGTCATACAAACTACCATTTGTAGCCCTGTTGTAAATCATAGACATATCCTTTATGCTGCTGGGGTCTAGAAAAGGAAGGATCATATCTATGTCAGTGTTCCTTGCGAAGAATAACTAAAACAAAATACTTTATGGAACATGAAGATATTTTGCACAAGACCAGCATTTCAGAATAACCCCTGCAACCTCTGCTGCTTTCTGAGCCTAGGCTGATCTGGTCTAATCTTCCTGCATCTGACATTTTCCTTTGTTCTGTCTTTTTTGTCTGCAGACTCAATATTAAAAAAAATGTTGTTTTAAAAAATGAAATGGATGGCTGACATCTAAAGGAAAGACTCCAGGGGTTTTCTTGCAAAGGACGATAGAGGCCCAAGGATTGTTTTGAAAGCTCGGCTGCTTGGGCCCTTCAGGACACCAGTTGGGAAGGGGAGAGGTGATATAAACTGATTAGAATTCGGCAAGAGGAAAAAATTCCTGGCAGATAGATACATCCTATTTGTATAGACTTGGCTAAAAAGTACTGTTTCTCCAGTTTCATTCACATCTCCAATTTTGTTTCATTTATTATTATTATTATTATTATTACCTTTATTGTTATTATTATTATTATTATTATCATCATTATTGCTGCAGAGAGTTGAGCTGCAAAGACTTGCCTTGAGTAATAGTTATAAGCCTATAACAAGACACTCCTCCAGGTGACTTCTAGTGAGAAGAGCCTGTATAATTGTTCTATTGACAGTATTTTGAGAGATGTGACTCTGAAAAATAAACAAATCTAAAAATTATTGGGCATGATTGCTTGCCAATTAGATGTTAATTCGTTCTAAATGGGGCGATCAGCTTCCAAGGAAGTTTGCACATGCACAGTGCCATTTCCTTGGCTTTGTGCTCAGTATTGATTAAGGAGGGCGGAGCTCAACACCCTTGAGTGAAGACAGATTCAGGACTCTTGCAGCAGCAGTTGGGAATGAAGAGGCCCCAGTGGGAAGGGGAAAGGGAGGATTCTAGGAACCCATCGGTGAATCTGCAACATGTCCACAGGCGGCAAGGCTGGTGATGAGTGGAGGAGAAATAGGAATCCTGTGTTAAGTCCCAACTCATAAAAATGTGAACAGCAGTAGTTCTTTTTGTAAAATAAATGAGGTGCCAGGGCTCTCATCTTAATAAATTATGAAATGCTTCCCTCTGTCCACCTCTCCTCATACCCTCCTTCCATTCTTTATTCCTGTTAACTTGCAAGCTTGTTTCTGCCAGAGGAATCAGGAAAGATGGGAATGTTAATTTGCAAAAGGCCACTCCATGCACATTGTTTGTAAGCTCTGGTGTGTTGGTGAGCTGAACGGGTGTGCATAGCACAAGTAACCTTCTAGAGCCTGGTGGGCATCACCGGTGGGAATATTTCAGAGGCTTAATTCATCTCAGTAGCAGGTTTTTGTTGTTGTTTTTTTTTTACATTAATAATTGGAGTCACAAATCCTGACTTCTTTCTTTTCAATTTAAACCAATCTACTGAGTATTAATTAGCTACTACTCTGTGTCAAGTAATAGTTGCTGCTAAAAGACAAGCAAATAAAGCAGACCGTGCTCTCAAGAAATGTAGTCTAAGACAGAAGACAAAGATACAGACAGATATTGTCAGACCAAGTGATAAGTATAGACCTGAAAGCATTGCTAGTCACAGAAAAGAGAAAAATTAACTATATATAGTGATGAGATTACTCAGGGAAGGCTTTTTTAAATGTTTAAATTTGGGGGCTTCTGGGTGGCTAAGTCAGTTGAGCATCCAGCTTCAGCTCAGGTCATGATCTCCCTGTTCATGGGTTTGAGCCCTGCATCGGGCTCTGTGACAGCTCGGAGCCTGGAGCCTGCTTTGGATTCTGTGTCTCCCTCTCTCTGCCCCTCCCCTGCTCATATTCTCTCTCTCTCTCTCTCTCTCTCTCTCTCTCTCTCTCTCAAAAATAAATAGAACTTTAAAAATTTTTAAATGCTTAAATTTTGAGCTCATTTTTGAAGAAGCTAATAAAATGAGTTTACGTTTTGAACAAGGAGAACGGTATGGCATTCTAGGAAGTGACAGCCACATTTGCAAGGCATGGTAGGAAATGTTTGGTGTTATAAAAATCTAAGTCATTTGGTATTGATGGAGCATACTAGTTGTGTGTAAGCAAGTGAGGAAGCACAGCTCCGCAGAAAGCCAGCAGCCAGCAGTGTCTTCTCCAAAGAGAGAAGAAACAGTGGTGGCATTTGGTGAACTGCATCCTCAGCTAGCAGGGGGTGCAGAAGCTCAACACAGCCTCCAGTTCCATCTCGGAGATTATCAAAGGCTAAGAACCAAGGTGGGTAAAGAAATTGTCAAATGCCAGAACTTCTGTTACTTTCCCATGTATGTCAGTCCCTGTTTGTTTCCTTAAAACAGTCATCAGTGAAACCTTCAAAAGAATATGGGTCTTGGGGCACTTGGGTGGCTCAGACTTTAAGTGGCCAACTCTTTATTTCAGCTCAGGTCATGATCTCACGGTTGTGAGCCCTGCGGGAGGCTCCTTGCTGCGTATGAAGCCTGCTTAAGATTCTCTCTCTCCCTCTCCTCCTGCCCCTCCTCCGCTTGCTCTCTTTCTCTCAGTAAATAAATACAATAAAAGTAAAGTAAAGTAAAGTAAAGTAAAATAAAATAAAATAAAAAGAATATAGATCTCCAACCTTTTTTTTCTTCAAAAGAAGGAAAAAATAAAGGAATTGGGGAGAGACTACACAGATTGAGGTATAGATGTCCCTAGGGAAGAATGGGTCAGTGCAGCTATAGAAAACAGTCTGCAGGCAGGCTCTAATGGTGAAACTTTATCAGAGAGAGAATAAAGGTTGGAGTGTAGGAAACATTTTATGAATCTGAGAAAAAGCCCGGTGTTGAGGGACTGAAGTGTTCTCAAGGAAGGGTATTTTCTCTCATATATAATTGGGCCAAAGCATGCCTCTTTTAGTTGGAAGAAAAGGTCTCCTACCCCCAGGAAAGGACATGAGGATGGACCCAGTATTCCATCTCAAGGTCTGGAAGCATTAATGGGCATGTGATTCTCTGCTCTTGGTGATAAACATTCCTGACTTGGGAATCTTAGATTGTGTGCATCTGTTCATTTTGATAGCTAGGAAAATTAGCCATTTTGGAAGCAAAGTAAAATATACAACTTATTTTTTGGAAGGCAAAGTGAATCTCTCAGAAATGGAAAAAAAGGAACACCAAATACAACACCAAAACATATACTCAGAATCGCTGGATTGGATCCTAGAGACAAGATACAGTGCAGAAGTCAAAATCTAAATGATGCTCAAGGAATTGAATCCTCTCCAGCATCTCCCTCAAAAATGGAGTCAACAGAGTATGGCAGGTTCATGTAGAGGATGGAGAGATGGAATGCTTTGTCTGCAAATGGAGATAACAATACTGTATCACATGGGAATCTATTTACTGAAAATGTCTTCCTTCTCAAATACCTGACATCCAGTAACTTCTCCATATGTATACCCTCTGAGTAACAGCTGAACAATGTACAATGGCTAATGGGCTCCCTAGGGGTGTGAGATGGGAGTATCAGATTCATGAAATCGGTCTCTATTTAAACTCACAGTGTTGGAACTAATTATTTGATTTCAGTAACATGTTGTGGAGGTGTGGGATGTTGGATGTATGTTTAATGGTGACTACTTGTAGGAGATGGTACAAAGGACCCAATATGGAGATTCAGATTCTTATCTCTTCTTCACATTAACGTCAACATGTAGGCACATTACTAGACTGATAGATGAAGAAACAGGTTGAGCAATTTGTTCAAGTTCCCACTGCTGCTAAGTGGGAAAAGAAAAATAATAATCAGTACTATGTCTTCTCAAAAATCATGCTCTTTTCAACAAATGGTGCTGGGGCAACTGGATATCCATATGCAAAAGAATCAAGTGAGACCCCTGCTTCACACCATGCACAAAAGTTAACCTAAAATGGATCATAGCTTTAATGTAAGAGCTAAAAGTATAAACATCTTAGAAGAAAACATAAAAGTTTCATTACCTTGAGTTTAGCCATGGTTTCCTAGATATGATACTAAAACACAAGTGACAAAAGAATAAAAAGTAAATAAATAGGATGACATCAAAGTAAATATTTTTTTGTACTGCAAAAGATACCATTGAGTGAAAAGACAACTATGACTCAATAATAAAAAGACAGCCCAATGAAAAGTTGGACAAAGGATTTGAATAGACATTTGTCCAAAAAGGTATATAAGTGACAAGCAAGCACATGAAAAGATGTTCCACATTCTTATTTATGAGGGAGATAGAAATCAAAATCACACTGAAACACCATTTTAGACCACTAGGATAGCTAAAACCATAAGGGTAGACAGTAATAAGTTGGCAAAAATGTGGAAAAATTAGAACCCTCATAAAATCTTGGTGGGAATGCAAAATGGTGCAGTCACTTTGGGAAATAGTTCAAAAGTTCCTCAAAGTACCAAACATAGAGTTGCCATATGACCCAGCAATTCCACTCTTAGGTGTATAGCTAAAAGAACTGAGAACATATATCCGTACAATATAAGTAAAACCTTATGCATAGAGCAGTTATTTATAATTGTCAAAAAGTGTAAATAACTCCAATGTCTATCAATGGATGATGAAATAAATAAAATGTTGGACTATTATTTGACAATAAAAAGTAATGGAATACTGACACACGTGACAACAAGGATTAATCTTAAAAACATCCTAAGACCCTGTCACAGAATACCAAACATTGCATGATCCCATTTATCTGAGGTGTCTAGAATAGGCTACTCAATAGAGACAGAAAGTAGACTAGTGCTTGTCTAGCAATGGGGATTAGGAGCAGAATGGGGAGTACTGCTAATGGGTATGGGGTTTCCTTTCAGAGAATACAAATGCTTTAAGATTAGATTGTGGTAATTCACAGGGTTGCACAACCCTTTGAATTTACTAAGAACATTAAATTTTATACTTTAAATGGTTCATGTATGACAAGCGAATTATACTTCAATAAAACTGTTTAAAAGTATAAGTAAGCAAAAATAAGCAAATAATAAAAAAAGGAAAACAAACACATAACACTCATGCTGTTTTGCTCTATAGCATTTAAACAGTACAGTGTGCTCCTGGAGGTGCTCAGGATTCACACAACCTAGATCTTAGTTCTATCACTCACTATCTCTGTGGCTTTTGAAAGTTCATATCTCTGCAAGCCTCAGGTTTTTTTTCATCTGTAAAGTATAAATAGCAGTGACCATCTCATGAGATTGTCATGAGGATTACATGAGATAATGTATGTTAAGATGCTTAACACAGTGCCTGATATGCCTAAGTTCTTTGTTACTTTTTCCCCTGCATTCTTCTTCCATTTTGCAAAAGAGATCCAGGCTTAGTCACTAGGGCCATTTTCTAACACCTACCAACAAGGCTCCTACCTAAACGGCAGCCCGGGTGTTTTATGACTGTTTATTGGTACTTTGTGTTGGCACAAGTGTGACCCTCGGTGAAACAGCTGAAAATAGTGGGAAGAGCATGGACCTACTCAGGATACAAATAGGTTCAAGATCTGATTCTACCCTGATAGCCCATCAACTGATCTCTTCAAGCTTCAGTTTTATTAGTTGATAAATGACTCAATAGTGTCTGCCTGGACAGATTTTTGTGAAGGTTAAATGTCATGACCTGTGGTACTGCAGAGAACACCAAGCACAGTACTTGTTACTGAACAGATGCTCAAGCGATATGAGCTCCCTTCTCTTCCCTTTGATTTCTTGCATTCAGCCTCAATAAAATAAAATGATCTAATAAGAGAACAAGAATGCACTTGATATGAAGGAGTGAAAAACCCACCTTGGCTGATGGTTTTCTCTGCCAAAAAAGATCTTACCTGGAGCTTCCTAAATGACTCCAATTAAGAGGTATTTTTGAAGGCACACACATGTATGCTGTTTTTATTCCCTTTCTCTTCAGTGATCAGGTTAGAGAGAAAGAAATAGACAGACTACTTCAATTTCACATAGAATTTCATGAAAAATTTAAAACTCTAACCACTCCTGCTCCCCAAATTGGCATTTATTAGAGTTATGAAGAGAGTTTGCAAGCAAGAACTACATCAAAAAATATGCACAGGGCTCTTGGAGAGTTACTTTCTGCAAGTGATGATGTCTTACTGTCAGTCTTTGAAAGAAATATCAAAAAGGTAATGTGAGCTGAAGCTTAAGATTTCTCAATATGTCCATTTGAGTTACAAAGGATTTTTATGCTCCATTTCAGACATTATTTAAACATTGTTATTCCTGCAAACATGCCACACAGAGATAAGGTTTTGCTCTGAACCACATCGAAATGCAGATTGGTCTAGAAAGTCAGTTTCAAAGTGCCTTCTTGGAGGTAACTGTTTATTAAGCCTTGGAGGAATTTCAATTGCAAACCCTTAGTGGAAGAAGGGGGAGTAGTAAGATTTGTAATATTCTCCTTAATCATGTGATTTGCACAACACTGGTACAGTTATAATCTAAATAAAGTTCCTGGAGCCATCAAGGCATTATGCTGTAGCTGCTTCATTTAATCTAATGGTCCACATTTAGGTAATTTCCATGCATTTTAATCTATTTAATGATCACCTTTCTTGGGTGATTTACAGCAGCTGGATGTCTGGGGCTCTGGTACCCAGGAGCCATGCACTGCACAATAGACTGGGAGAAAGTACTACTGGAAAATGCATGTTTTGTGTAGATCTGCCTTCACTAAACACCACGATAATATTTGCTGAGGATGTCTCTCTGCCTCTCAAGATTTGGCAATGGGCATTATATAGACACCCAAAGGACAGAGTTGGCTGTAGGTTACTTTGCCCAATAATATAGAATATATTGAAATACTGGACCTTTTAGTGGAACAGATGGACAAGTACTTACTGATCATTTCCCTAGAACTCGGTCTCCTAGGATGTCTTATGGAAGATGATTATGTATAGTAGCTCCCACACTGTACCAGACTTGGGGTGTGCTGTATTTGCTTATTCAAGACTCAGAGAAGTCCATCCAAAGGAGGATATATTTTTATTTGTTTGTATAATCAACGGTTCCCAAACTGAGCTACTCATAGAAATTATTGTACCTTGTTAACCCTTTTAACATCATGCAGAACATACTTCAGGAGAGAGAACCTCGGTCTATACTCAATATCCATTTTTCTTGGGAAAAATAAAACATAAATTT
The DNA here is from genome assembly GCF_016509475.1 of Prionailurus bengalensis. Classification (NCBI taxonomy): domain Eukaryota; kingdom Metazoa; phylum Chordata; class Mammalia; order Carnivora; family Felidae; genus Prionailurus; species Prionailurus bengalensis. Next base: position 41,594,574 of record NC_057352.1, read on the forward strand.
GCAGACAGAAACATCTGGGCTTTCATCTGGCATGTACAAGCACTGAGATCTCACATCATAAGCTGTTTCAGCAATCAGAGCCTTTTGAAAAGTGAGGATGATAACAGCTACCTTGTAGGAGAACTGTGGAGTTTAAGTGGGAAGGTATATGGAAAATGATTAGACAAGAATCCAGCGCATAGTAGGCCATAGTAGCTCCTTTCTTCTCTTCACTGTAGGTCTTTTAGTCTCTAAGAAGCTGAAATACAACCATTGGTTCCTGTTTTGTAGCATCGTAGAATTTTTTTTCAAATGAAAGTCTGGTCTTTGTTTTAAATGACCCTCTGCACAGATATTTCAGGAAACCAATAATGGAGATTTTACCTTACATGAGCACTTACTACATGTTAAATATTGCACATTGTCATACATCATTTAATCATTGGAGCACTCCCATGAAGGGAGCATTTCAAATGAGAAAACTAAGTCTGCTGGATGATTGTGACTGTCTGAAATCAATCAGTGCTGGAGAAGAGGGAAATAAACCCAGTATTACCTCATTCAAAAGAACTTGTTATTGATAATCACTAGATTGTTAGTTATCACAAAGAACTTGTTCTTTGTCTTGCCATTAGGGAATCAATGACCAGTCATGAGGGTCTTGAAGAGAGAGAAGCAGGAAAGAAGACAAGTAGATAGATAATTAAAAGGCACAATTCACAGAGCCAGAATGTGAATGAGACTCAGGATGGTTGGGCTGTGTTTGACAGCCAGAGAGGCCCTCAGGTGGTTCTGTTATGTCATTGGCAGAATTCTGCAAAATATTGTGAGTTTGTCAGAGCCTGGCAGATGACATGCCTCATTAGCCCATGTAAAGTTCAAAGTGATTAATATAGATTAAAATACTGTTCCATTTGCCAAGATTTTGTCTATCAAGTATATACAAGAAATGGTAGAGATTCCCCTAGACTTCCATCCCAATGACCTCAAATGGCCTTGTCATTTCTCTAGGAGTTTGTGGGCCATAGTTTAGACTTCTGGGAAGCACTATCAGTAAAGGTAAGAGAGTTACAAGAGCTTAATTAACTCTGAAGCTGTTGAAGGTGATGAGGACATAATGTTTTGGTGGCATAAGTTTGAAATTGAGAATGATTTTGAGTAGATAAAGAAAATCCTTTCAGGACCCTGAGTTCAAATAATTTTGAAAAGTGATGAAGTAGTTATCTTTGAATATTTAGAGTTGTGTCTTATTAAATGGGCAAGAAATTTATACTTCTGAACATCTTTATCCATGTCTGTAACAGTTAGGAAACAATCTGGAGAACTTCTTTGCACAAATATAACTATGTTTATTTTATTTATTTAATTAATTAACTTATGTTCATTAAAGTTTTATCTGTCATGTACTTAATAATGCATGGAACTGGGATGGAAAAGGAGATATTGAGATGAAGGAGACCTGGACTTCTATGATCTAGAGCTCACTGAAAGAAAGAGATGAGCCCTAAGTATAGACTATTTGTGTTGGGAGACTAGAGAGGGCAAGAATTAATTTTCGTAGAGGAAGACACTTTTGATTAAAAGAGTATTTCCTAAAGGAGGGGATATTTAAGTTAAATGTTGAGGAAGGGTGGGGTTTTGACTGGGAGATGGTGGGCAAAAAGAACCCAAAGCAGAGGGAGCCTTGACAGCAAAGCCAAGAAGGTGTGAGGTAGCTTGATGTGCTCCTTGAAGTATAACCAGCTTGGGATGCTCAAAGCCATACTCCAGATGGGCACATAATGTGAGCTGAAACTGCTGGGTGAGGAGGGACCTGGTCCTCAAAGGCTTTGATGGCCATGTCTAGAACTTCAGACATTATCCAAGTGAGGACCAGAAAGCCACAGAACAACTTCAGCAAGACAAGAAGGAATGCACAGTACACAGAAAACCACCTCAGTATCTCTATGGGGAAGCCTCTGTGATTAAGTAAACCATCTCATGAGGTTGATAGACATCACAGAATTGTCACAAAGGTTCCCTCAGGCATCCAGATAGATATGCAGCCATCCTCGCTGAAAACCTGTCCTGTAGGAAGGGCTTAGTCCCTCCATTCAGTAAGGGACAAAATCCTCCTGTGTAAGCTTCGCTCAACATCTCACATCCTTTAGTAGAGTTTTGAACCCCACTGCATAAAATAGCATGGTTTAGGCAAACTTTGATTTCTTCATATTTTACATGGTATATTTTATATAGTCAGAAGTTAAAGATTAAAAGAAGCATCAAAGATAATTTAATTTTTTCTTTCAGCTGATGCTTGAATCACTCTTGTCACAGGTTGTTCAGGCTCTGAATATGTATAGTGATAAGGAACTGACTATTGGACCCAGTAAAAGAACTAATCAGGCCATTGGGGACAAAGGGAAGACTGGAACAGAGCAGGGGGCAAGTGGGTATTCAGCTCTTAGGTGGCTGGATGCAGGGCAAGTATGCCCAGGTAGTGAGTGACTATTGCACTTGGAGCTTGGGAAACTTGTGGAAATCTCAGTGTATCAGGGAGGGTTGTGTCTACACTACAGGAGCCACATTCTGAGAAGTCAGCGTCCACATCCCTGGGATTCAGGTGCAGAAGCTGGAAAGTAATGAAGTCAGATTAAGTATTAGGACAAATGGGCTGGTTGAATCAAGATATCTGAAGGTCCAGACTGAGAGTGGAGGACTATGGCTGCATGTTGATGGCAGGTGGAGATCGCAAGCACAGGATTGGTTTAGCAAAAGCCTAGGAGAAAGACATCAAGTGTGAGAATCTGCAAGCCTGTTTATGACAGAAGTCTGTAGAGTGAAGGTGTAAGACTTAAAGAAGCAGGTGAGCCTAGACAGAGCTTAGAGGAATCCAGCACAGGAAGGAGTATTTGGGACCAGGTAGAACTTCATTCCCATTTTCATATGTGGCCGATTGTGATGAGTGGCCGATTGTGCAATGCCGTGTGCCAGGTACTGCTGCCACAGCAGTGAACAGGACCAGGCTTCACGTCCACGAGCTTGGGGGCGGGGGTACCTTGCCTACTAATAGCACCTATGGATGATATTGGCAACATGCAGTCTTGGTTTCACTTTAACCCCCCTGGAGAATTCTTTCAATGTGGAGGGTCCTCTCATTTCCTGCTGCTGCTTCACTTTTGAACGTATTATATATGCTGGGCAAAACTAAGTTGTCTGACAACACGAAGAAATGGCATTTTAGCGGGGGTGGGCAGGTAGGCTTATGTGCGCTGCAGCGAGGGTAAGGGGCAAAGAATGTCCTTGAACTGATCTTTGTAGGAAATTGCAGAATGAAAAACAAAGGACAGGTTTTCAAACTAGATTTCCTCTCTGAGAGAACATCCTGAGACATCGCTATTAGTCATAGATACATAATTTAAGGGTTCAAAAGAAGTGTCAGAAAACAATTTTCATGCCAATTTTTCAAACTCAAAATGGAGGGATGAAAAATATGGAAGGCACTGAGGTCGTGGACATGCATATTTTTCAGGCTTAATGCCCTGATGTAGCAATTATAAAAATCTGGTAATTGGGCAGTTACTTTGTCAAGATACCTGACTGGTTAAATCAATTTGGCAGGTGAGGGTCTGTGAGCTTGGTGTTTAGCATTAACTCATTAAATAAGATTTTTTAAGGCATATTTAACACAGGAACACCAGATTCTTGTGTCGCTTATAGGAAAACTTCATGAAAGAAAACCTCAGAGAAAACCAAGGTTAATTTAAATCAACTTAAATTCTCTCTCTCTTTCCCCTCCTCTCCCCACCTCCACCCCCCACACGCACAATACATGAACACACACACTATTAGGAGAACTATTTTAGCTTTACTGGAATAGCTAGTCATTGAAATCAGGACCACAATGAAACACAAAGTGTAATAGCTTATTTGTAGGTAGAAGGAATCTAAAAAGACAATGAATATCCAGCTGTAGGTATCCACTTGAATAGTGAGCACTTTACCCTCAACACCTCTCAAACTAAGCCCACATTCTCCTAACACAACTCTTGTCACTTCATGTTTTCCCAAACTTGTAAATAGTACTAACATCCACATAGCAGATCAGAGATCTGGGTATCATCCTTTATACCTTTCCCTTTCTCCTCTCTTTTCAAAGCAATGTCTATGCTCTGTACAGTCCAGTTCCTGACATGGACTTCTGAGTCTGTCTACACCTGTCACCACTCATGACCAAGGTACCATTATCACTCAATCAGACTGTCACTACAATTATCAGCTACTGCGTTTCCTTCTTGTTCTCCCTTATTTTCAAATCCTCACACTATAGCTGCCCAATGAGCCTTTTTAAATGTAAACTTGATCATGTCCCCCACCTGACCCTATTGCTTAAAAACACTTAGTAACTTCCCATTACTCTTAAGAAAACAACCAAAATACTTAATGGACCTACATATCCCTTCATAATAAGACACTAACTTATCTCTAGACTTAGTGAGGCCTCTCTTTTCTTCCTACCTGCATTAGTACCCATTCTCCCTGTAAATCCTTTGATTTCCGTGGTCCTCTGTCTTTAAGGCTGCCCCACGTGTCTTTCCCATTGCATGGAATGCTCCTATTCATTCCTTAAAGTTCAAAGTGATTTCTGTATACTTAGAAATCAAAATTATGTCTATAGGAAGTTTTCCCAGAAGCCCTAGTCTAAAGCAAGCTCCTATTATAAGCCTCCTTTTATCATTTTTGTTGAAATTATTTAATGACTGTTTACCATGCTATGACTGTAAGTTCCATTCATTCAAGAAAAGATGTGTCCTCTTAACCAGTGCATCCTCAGAGCCTGAAGCAGCATCTCAAACTGAGTACTAAAAAGGCATTTGTAAAATGGGCCAATGAATTCTTTGTGTGGCCTTTGATCTCTTGGAATCACAATGGATTGTACCCATAAATCAGATGGACTCAAGGTAAATGTGAGTTTCTGATCCTGGATCCTAAAGATCAACTTTCCAATTGTAGATAGAAGAAAAGAAACTGAAGAATCTGGCTGAATATAGACATAATTAAAATGAATTGTTGCTGGTATAGCTGCTAAAGAAGTGATTTTTGTTCTTGGCATTTGTAAAGAGAAGTAGGCTATCCAGAACAAGAAATGTGGCACTTCTGTTCCATTCTGCACTGACTGAAATATTTCAGTCATATCTGAGATCTTACACATTTGAACAGTCCAGAGGTTGGAGAAGAGGATGCTAAGGGGGGCTGGAAACCATGGAAACCATGAGGTATTGTTGAAGTTGATGGGTAATACTTGGGAACTCTGTTCAAAAGTCTGGAGAATTCTCATGCTTGTAATGAAAGTGTCCTAAGTGTCCTAAAAGAGAAAAGGAGGCATGAGCCTCTGGGTGAATTTTGGATGGAGCCAGATGATGACTCTCTCTATAGGAGAACAGTTTTGAATAAACGTCCTGAAATGTTAAAATGGGCTGTGCCCAAAACGAAAAGAACACTCTAGGAATCAGTATTGTCAGGTGGTAGAGTGGGCAAACCTAGAAATTTGTGAGGTTTCTGCCACTTGGTCTAACCAATGTAGACTGCCTGTCCACATAATGCTCACATTCCAGGCTTGTTGGGGATCAGCAGTATGGGGGCACTAGTGTCCTATTTCACTGGCATTTATTTGGGAAGACAGTATGTTTCTGGACTTTTGCTGGACTCGTTCACAAATGTGGACTGATCTGTACCACACCACAGCTCCATAAAGTAGATATCTATCTCTATAGTCCCTATGTAGTAGAGGACGAAAGGGAGATTTAGCAAAGTTAGGGGACATCTTCAGAATAGCAGGGATGGCAAATGAGCATTCTCAGGTCCATTTTTTCTTTTTACTTCACGATCCTATGCCACTTTTTCAGAATGATACTTCAAGGCCCTTAGGATTTATCTTCTCCAATTCTACATACTGGGCTTGACAGCAAACATGGCCAGCACAACTGAGAAACCTAACCACAGTGAAAATCCATTTTCACAATTGCACCAAAAAACAAGGGTCTTCAGACTGGGCCATTTCTAATCACCAAATGTAGCTGATATTGCAGAGAATGAAAAATAAGTAATAGTGGCAGAAATTTGTGATATACAGGATGGCATTCTAATTTAATATTGTATTCATGTTTCTAAGAGGTAACAGTACCAGATTTGGCAACTAGGGAGGTTGTGACTCAAGTCATTGAAGGGGAAACCTGGAAAATCATGATCAAACCTTCATTATGCTCATAATTAGGCTAAAAATAAGAGCATACGGCAGCTATGGGAACACGTGCACTGCAGATATTGGATTTCCAGTAGATAAAGTTGAAGCAGAATGAGTATGTGAAGTCATATTATTGTAGGTGGAGACAGGGAAGAAATAGATGGAGTTAATAACTTAATCCATCTGAAAAAATAGGGAAGCTTTGCAGTGATAAATAGAAGTAGAAGTAGAAGAAAATAAATGAATAAATAAAGCAAAGAATAAATGGCCAATAATGCCAGATACTAAAATCCTAATGCGCCATCAAACATAATAAAAATACGGGAATGGATATGTAAGAAATAAAAAAAGCAGGAATGGAATGCATATGGCAAAAATGAGGATAAGAAATATCTCGGAACTGTGTAAGAAATCTCTAATTAATTGGTGAGAGACATGTAGCTCATAAAACCCTATGAAATTAGAGTGCAATAGGGTAGCCCCCAAGGCATTGATTAGACATTCAGAGCAACCTGAGAGAGTGCCATAATATAGCAGAAAAAGAATGGAGGTGTTATAGTATAGAGAATTTTTTCTTCCTGCAGGATGAGAAATGGAGAGGGGTATTTGAAAGAACAGAGATGGATTTTGGGACCATGCTATTGGGGTTAGAATCCTGGCACTCTGATGTGAGGAAGGTGTGTGCCTTTTGCCAATTTTCCTAACCTCTGTAACCTCAGGATTTCCTCTGCTGAGTGGGAATACTAATGCTCACTGTGGTGTCCTGTTGTGAGCATCAGATATGAAAACTGTGCCTAAATGGCCTGCCAAACAGCTCCCCACACGAAAGCTATTTTGATTGCAAAGTAGGGTGGTGTAATGGAAAGAGCCATTACAAAAGTGAACTTAAAGGGAAGGGAGAAAATTCACTTTGGTTGAGCCCTTGTGGTGTTCTGGACACAGGTACAAATGAATTCTTTTAAGCCTCGCAATAACTCTATGACAGTGACACTAATGTCCGCAAATTTCAGAAGAGCAGAAGGAAGTATAGAACACTTAAGTGAAATGTCTTTGGTCTCTCCAGTAATAATTGGTAAATTTGGAAATCAAGCCCCAGTACCTGAACATGAAAGTTCTGTTCTTTGCGTCATGCCAGCCAATTAAAATGGACGAACCATTTTCATCTGTCTGGTTCAGATGCCTGAAGGCTGTGACCCAACTTTAACTATTTGGAGTCCCATGTTCTTCTCTTAAATTTGAAGAGCTTTGTTTTTACCTCCAGTCCGTTCAGTGGGGAAAGACCTTCATTTCATAAGGTGTCTTGGGGGTCTATGAAGTTGAAAAACGACCCCAGCTCCAGCTTCTCCATCCCACTAAATATGCCAGGGGCAGAAGGTACCAGGAGGAGTTACCAAGACTTCAGACACCATGTCAGCAGAGGAGGGAAGCAAAAGACTAGAATAAAGAGCCCTGAGCAGGCTCCAGTGCCCCATAGTCTATCCCGTTCAGCGAAAAGATCTTTAATTTAGCTAGAGGACTTCTGCCCCAGAAGGACATGGGCGGCCCTTAGAAATGTATTCTCAGCAAGGGAGGTGTCAGAATGGATTCACGAGAGGCATTCATGCCTCACAAATCACCCTGAATATTTCATGTACATTAAAAAATTAGTAGACAAAACTGGAGCGGTGGTGTATAATTTACCTAGGCTTGTGAGATGTTTTGATATGGAGCAGGGCGGAAGATTTATCTGTGGGCACATGAAGCTGCACTTGGAACAAAATGCATGGGTCCTGCGTTAGTGCCCATCAGAGAGGGTAGCAGAAAGAGCCGCATTGTGGTGAAGCAGTAAATACGGGCTCAGCAAAGGGAAATATTATCTTCATTTTTCTTTATTTTCTGCAGAGTGGATTGGTGAGTTTCTGCTCTCTGAAGGACGAGATAGCATTGCCCCTGTATGAATGAGTTTAAAAGGCATAAACAAGGGAGTCTGATGGCCTAATTTGGAGGGGTCCAGCGGGAATCTGCCTCCTTGTAGATAATGAGATCGTATTTGGAATAGATATGCCACCAAGTGAGAAAATGAATTTAATAGAAATATCACTGCTATTTACAACTAAAGGAACATTGGTGAAATATGCTGAAAGAGAATGAATTCGTGGCCTGGGACCTTTTTTATGTTTGGAAAAGCACATAATATGTGACCCTCATCCTTTGGATAAATGTAACATGAGTTTATAGTAATTCAAACCTCTGAGTTATATTTAGCTAAGGTTGAAAGAGTTTGAAAATTCAGCCTTGAGCTACATTTACTGGCAGTAGAATCAGTGTCTTACGTTCACTTTCTACCTTTCTAGGTTCTAAAATTCTCAGAACTTGGCACCAGTCTCTTTTTCTCAACAGAGGATGTGCCCTAGAGTTGGTGCTACAAGGACACTGGTTTGTCTGCAACTCTAAACAGTGACTGTGTCTTGATCAGTGATGAACAGAAGTACTTTACTATGCCTTCTGCTAACAGAAAATCACACAACTATGTAGAACTTTAGTTTTTTTCTTCCATTTGGCCCTTTGGCTTTCCTACACACGGGCAGAGTCTTCCTCAGAGACCTCACGTTGATGATGAATTAAGAATTTATTGGCATATACTTGCAGCACACACAGATTAATGTCTACTCATGAACACTAAAGTAGGCGTGTTTATGGAGCAACGCTGAACTGGAGACTGTGTGCTCCCAGCTAAGTGAATGCTGGTCTCCCTGGAATCTATTTACTTTGTAAACTTTAGGAACCAGAATATATAGTAGCCAGTTCTTTCTTATGATTGTAGATAGTAGAGAAAATAGACACAGTGGACCAGAAAGAAAAGTTGGTTGGGAAAGACTGAAGATGGTCATTTGGGGCATGTAATGATCAATGCTCAAGAAATAGTCTGTGTTTTTGAGCTACCCACCTTCCTAGGGCACATTCACTGCTGCTCCATTTGACTCAAACAACATACCTATAACACTTATTTCCATCTTGCAGGTGAGCAATGATTCTTGGTGTTTTAATGATTTCTCGAGGCCACAGTGTCATCAAAAAGCGGAATTAGGTTACGCATATAGAGTTGACTAGCCCCAAGCCCAGAATGCTGAGGCTCAGCGGCCTCTAAGAGGTGGTACCCTAGGAAGAGTCACAACCAACCAACCAAACAGGCTTAGGAATTTGCCCCTCCATTCGAGGTACCTGATTTCCTCTCTCTTCCCCAGTGAGAACCCCAGCCTCCTTTTATGGATATAGGAAATAAAAAGAGATGAATGAGCTGGAGATTTAAATTGTTATAAAACTATTAAAGAGAAATCTGTCTTAAGTTATCACCTAAGGGGCCCGTAAAAATTGGTCGTCATAGAGGTGGATTTTTAAATAAAGTTTGAACAAAATTACCCTCAGATCCCTAGGGATGCTGCTAAATAATCTTTTCAAACAGAGGGTTACGCAGCGAGGTGACCTTCTTGCCTCACTGCCTGCAAGTTTTATACCAAGATATCCTGTGTCGATCAAGGCTCTGAAGAATTCTCATTCCCTCTGTGGATACTTACGTCTCCTGGGTCTTCTATTATTTTGCCCAAAGCAACACATTAATCTTGGGGGAGGAGGAGTCAGTGCTTCCTGCAAATCTGGGGACTCACCTGAAATTTCCATCCTTGAAAATCCAGTATCCTTTGAAGAATCTTTACCTCAGCACATGTCTGCATAATAATCTCTTAACCTCCCATCTCTAATATATCAGTCCCTTGCGTGAAAACCTGTCATGCTGGCCCTGGCATTCATACTACCCTGTCCTGTCTTCTGCACCATTTCCTGACTGTCTGTATTATTTTGTACTGGCCCCCCACGTACACCCATGGTAGAAACCGCCTCAAAATTTACCTCCTATGGTAAGATTTTCTTTTATTTATTTTTTTTATTTTGAGGGAGAGAGAGAGAGACAGGAGTATAAGTGGGGGGGGGGGCGCTGTCAGAGAGAGGGGAAGAGAGAGAATCCCAAGCATGCTCTGCAATACCAGCACGGAGCCTGATGTGGGGCCTCGATCTCACAAACTCTGAGATCATGACCTGAATGGAAACCAAGAGTCGAATGCTCAACTGCCTGAGCCACCCAGGTGCCCTTCTATGTTAAGATTTTCTAAACCTAGTGCAGAGACAGATTTTTGCCTCCTTAGGCCCTGTACCTGCCCTACCATCTACACAACGTGCAGGTCTGTAATTGCCCATGACTGAGTGTTTAAGTCTGGGAGAATCTTGAAGGCAGGCTTTGGCTGAAATATCATTCCCCCCTCCCATGCTTAGAGGAGTTTTGATGCACCATAAGGAGAAAGTAAATGTTTACTGAACAAAAAACAAAGGAGTGGCAGAATGGAAGGAAGGTTTATTCTGGAAAGGCACTTGGAGGCTTCCCTATCCCCAGAGCACACCTGGCAGTTCCCACTTTGCCAGGCTGTGGGACACACTTCTCCAGTGGTCCCAATCTTCCCAGCCCATCAAGACTCATCTGCAGTGTGCTTCCCTTCTGAGCCCATCTCGTCTATCGACTCTACCTTAGAGCATCTCAGTCACTGAGTCAACATGTAAGGACTGTTGATGGGCGTGGACACTGACAGGAAAGAGAAGCTTCAGGAAGATTTGCATTAGGTGAGGCAGTTTAAATGGAAAACATCTCTCCTTCTTGACCTAATTTTTAGTCATCCTGAGCACAGTTATAAGATGGAATAGAGTGGGGATCTAATGATGTCAGCAAGAAGGTGCAGATTGGCAAGCATCGCCTCCCAGGTGTGGCATGGGGCGGAATTGGTGGGTCCCAGCTAACTCCATGACAAATGTGTTTCCCTACTGAGGGGCCTGGAGCAGTAACCCCATGCGCCCATTTCAGAGAGTGCTATTCTCAAGTATGTCTTTTTTCAAAGTGAGACATTCGAGATTTACCTGAAAGGTGAGATTTACATCCTCAGAGACAACCAGAGACAACCACAGAGATTAGCCCATCATCTGCCATTGTCCTTCTGGAGGGAGATATTTCACATCCTAGAGAGTTCACGCTGGATGAAAACCACTTTCCAAAGTAGTCAGTCCAGGTATGCAAAGATGAAGAATACCCAATGCATCATTCTGTCTACACTTGCCTAAGAAGAAAATTGTTTCTAGGCTGCAGGAAGCATAATTGTTCTTAGTCTCGATACCACATTCTATCAGGATGGGGCTTTTGTCAAGAGCTCTTTATGACCATGATTCCATTAAGCTTCCCTCACACCCTGTTATAGAGGAAATATCTTGCTTCCGTCACAGATGGGCAAAATGAGGCTTAGAGAAATGTGATGCTTCTACAGAGGAAGTAGGGGGTGGGGGTTGATCATGACCTCTGATTACTAGCTTACCTGGCAACCCGAGCTCAGCTTCTCTCCCTGCATCGTTTAAAAATCTCCACAATCAGCCAAAAGATTTATATTTTCTTATTACCTTAGCAGCTTCTTCTGAATAAATCTTTTTTTCCCGGCACAAGGAATGAATTTAAAGGAATATATTAAATATAAAAAAACAGGGCTTGCAAAGCAAGGTTCTACTTTGACCCTAATATCTCCCTCAGATTTCCTCTTGCACACACACGTCCTTATCAAACACAATTCACCCCTCTGGAAACAGGCTGAGATTGGAGTCATGGCCAAAGGCGGGAACAGAGGTGTGAGCATTATCATAGCAAATAACAAGCAAGTGGATGATGGCTGTGAGGGATTTCAGATGCCAGACCACTAATTGCTGAGAGTTTTCCAAGAGTAGAGGAATTTGGGTAAATTATAATTTTTAATACAATTACATTAAGAAATACGTTTTGAAGAATGAATTTTAAAAATTGAGGTCACTGATGTTTTTGCATTTCTCTCCCATTAGAGGGAATAAAAACAAGCTTATTAATATCATAGCCTCATGCCAGATCATCCTCTTGGCTCCTGAGATTTCACACATAAGCTCATTGGACATCTGGAAATCAGCTCCATGAGCAACTTTAAAATAAGTACCTACATATTTAAACACACACTTGTGATGGGCACACTGCTTTTCCTAAAAAGTGGAACACATTTCTTACATGAACTTAATCTCAAAAGAATGACATAGAAAAGCTAAAATAGTAGGCTTTTTTTGTGTGTGATATTCTAATTTGATTTAAAATCACTCCCAATTCAAATGAAAAATAACTTCTTTGAAAAAAGTGCTTTTGTCCCCCTGATGAGAATACACAATCACTTTGAGGAATTTGAGAGCTGCTGCAAAAGTAAAGAAAACAAAAAGCACACATCATCTCACATCTTAGAAGTAGGTGTTAATCGTTTGGTAAATTCTCTCTTTCTGTCTTGACTTCATTTATCATTTTTCCCCACTTAACAGGTATCATAGTGCACATAGAACTTCATATATTTTCTTATATTCCTTTTAAGATTCTCTGATACTGATTTCCCCATGTTGATAGAAATCTTCAAAAACGTTTCTAATAGCTAGTCAAAGTTTTATCATATAGATACTTCTGTTGCCTTACATTATCAGTTTAGGCTCTTAAAGAACATTTAAAATGCATTTCTTAATGACAGAAGGGTATGAGCAAAGTGGGTTTGAATTCCATTTGGAAGAAGAGCATATGGAATCACAGAATTTTCAAGCCAGAAGACGACCACCTGGCCTCATTCAGAGATCTGAAAATCCCAGCCTAGGGGAAGGAGACTTTTGTAGGGTTACACTGTGAAGGAGCAATGGAAGAATTTGGAACTGGAAATCTGTTGATCTTTTTCCCAGCTCCTCATCCTCCCTGTGCAAGACATTTTCCTTCAAGAAGGATGATGGCTCATTCTGCTCTTTGAGAAAAATTGCTTATGAAACCAGCACCTGGGGCCCCACAGGACATAAAGAGACTGAATAACGAGTCTATATAGGAAGGACACCTGTTGTTATTTCAGGCTTAAATAAGGTCTTCCGCCAAACCAAATCGGAATGATGCTCAGAGAACACCTGGACTAATGGGCTTCAAAAAGTTTCCGGTGCCAGGAAAAAAAAAAAGTTTCAGGTATCAACATCAGAAAGATTACTGATGATGTGATGTTCTGAAACTCCCCAAATCTCACATGCTTCATACCTAAATGTCTTCGTTACGATGTTTGGGCACACGTACTTAATCTTAGAACCTTTGTTGAGAGAGTAAGTGTGTATCTGTTGTACCTCGCAATTAAGTAAGCGGCGGACAGAAAGAGTTCCATCCTCCTGGTGCTATGGAATCAGAGAACAGGTAGGAGAGAGCTGCAAAGACCCTTCCCACTCAGAAGGCTGGGACAGGGAGAGGAAACACAAGAGCTGCAGGTTTGTGTTTTTCTTAAAGTTAATCGCTAAACAACCAAGAAAGAGATGGAATGGATGGAGTGAGGGAAAGAGAGAGGGGTGGATGAGAAAGAGAAAAGAAGGAAAGAGCCATGGAGGGGGAAAAGGATGAGAGAAAAAAAGATAGAATGTCTTTGTATGCTGATCATGCTAAGTACGTCAAATATACGTGCAAAGGAATGCTGGCTTTCTTAGCCTGTCATTCCCTACGTTCCCTATGGGGCTTCCTGAAAGATCAGTTCAGAGCTTAGTCTACCACCAACCCCCGACCCAGCCCTATTCTCCCTGATTGTAGGAAAGGAAAACTAAATGCAGGTTTGAGGGGTATGGGCGAGGTGGAGTGCAGTGTTCTTGGATGTTATTCTGTCCTCTTTGGTGGAAAAAGGGGAGAGGGTTCTACCTCTCTGTGAAGCCAGAGAAAAGATGGGGTGGACCAAGACAGTCACCTGTGAAGACTGAGAAGGCTACAACAAAAATCTCCATATTGAAGTCTTAGTAGATTTACCGACCTGCCCTTCAGTTACCAAGGCAGGAAGGCAGGCAAACACAGAGGGTCCATGATGTGCTGATACTTTCAGGTAGATGAGTATGGATACCCATAAACCTCCTCCTAAGTTCTTTTGTCCTGAAAGTTTTAGCAGGTAGATTCTACATTTGGTTGCAGCCTGAGGGTTAATTGAAGTAGTTGAGATGGATGAGTGGCCAGGCACCGGGGGGATGTACCAAAAACATGTCAGTTTCCACATCTGTAAAATAGGAATATTTTAGCCTTCTCTTAATGTGATTTAAGTATTCATTTGAGCTAAATAAAATATTTAGTTTAAATTTAATATTATGATAAATGTATGTATTAGGCAGTGTTCTAAAGAGATTTATTATAGGGGACTGGCTAACATGATTATGGAGGAGGGCAGGTCCTAAGATCTGCAGGGTGATTCAGCAAGCTAGAGACCAAGGAGAGCTGATCGTTTAGTTCTAGTCCCAGTCTTAAGACCAAGACCAAGGAGAACCGATGGTGTAGTTCCCATCTAAAAGCCAGCAGACTTGAGATCTAGAAAGAGCTGATGTTTCAGCTCAAATCCCAGGCAAGAAAAAAACCAGTGTCCCAGTACAAGTCCAGTGAAGCATAAAGATTTTTCTTATTAAAGAGAGGGTCAACCTTTGCTTTAGGTGGCCTTCAACTGATTGGATAAGGCCCATCCTCATTAGGGAAAGTATCTGCTTTACTCAGTCAACTGATTTAAGTGTTAATTTTATTGAAAAGCATCCTCACAGACACTGCCAGAATAACGTTTGATCAAATACTTGGGCACCTGGTAGCCCAGTCAAGCTGACATAAAATTAACCATCACAATATAGTACCTGGCATATAATAAGAATTCCAAAATGGCGAATATTGATTATTTTTATTATTTTTAATATTTTGGATCATTTCATTTTGTCTTATACTTCCTTTAATGAAAATGCAAATATATACTAAGCAAATGGATGATGATAGGAAGGCATGGTTTTAATAGCACCTTAATTATAACCTACAGTCCAGCTAGATCAAGTTTTGCAGGTTACAACCATGAAAGTTTAAGCATTTTGTCTACTAAAATATCATACATGAAAGATTTAGAGAACTTTTATAATAAGTTTCATCCATGAGTCAGTCACCTGCAAAACATACTTTGGAAGGTGTTGGTGAACAACCTCTATGCATCTCTACTTACAGGTATATGACTGTACATCTGGGTCTGCATAGATACTCATACACACAGAATCCTAAAAGTTTTTGGTAAGTTTGGAATAATTCAACCAACTTATGAATGTAATTAAGCGTTTCTCCACATAGTGTGTTGGAAGAGACAGCGGTTTATACAAAGACCATAATCTAGAAAAAAAATTATTTTTCAGAATGGAAACCAGGTCCTCAGGACAAATGGGACATTTTGCTTGTCAGCAAAATAAATTTATTCTGAATTTATGAATCGATAATAAGCCACCTTCTCATAATGATTAATGGTAATTAGCCTTTTAAGGTTCCATCACTTCCTGGCCATCTCTGGCTGACAGGACTTGGAGACAGGACAGAATGCTGATGGTGGAAGAGACCTTTCTCTGGACTTCCAAGGTCCTGTGAGGTAGAAAACACCATTTCTGTGTGGATTTGTGACAAATGTAATGCAGCCTCAGAGAATTTCAAACATGGGGAAAATATACGCATGACCCATAAGGGTCAGTTGCTTTCTCCTGGAAGGGCTTGGAAGTTACAGTCAGCTGTACTGCTGAAACCTGTGTGTGGGACGTTGGTAAAGTCTTTTCACCTGTGTGCAACCAACTTCATCTGTAAAGTGGATGAATACTGAATTCATTAACAATCAACCTCTGTTTTTTTAAGAAAAAAAGGCTTTATTTTGAGAGAGAGAAATAGAGATTGAGGGGGAGAGAGAGAGAGAGAGAGAGAGAGAGAGAGAGAGAGAGAGAGAGAGAATCCCTAGCAGGCTCTGTGCCGTCAGCACAGAGCCCGATGCAGGGCTCAAAATCATGAACCGTGAGATCATGACCTGAGCTGAAATTAAGAGTTAGACGCTCAACCAACTGAGCCGCCCACGCACCCGACAGTTAACTTTTTAAATGAAGAGTCCAGGGGGCTCGCACAGGACCAAAGGCCAGCCCTCTTCTCAAGCAGGCAGCACCACATGAAATCTGCCTTCCAGCAAGTGAGCACTTGTCATACATGCTGACACTAACCTAGATCCACGACATGCTCCACATCTTTGCCTGTTCTAGGCTTCCCCACCACAGACATTGGCAGTATGAACATCAAAGATAGCTGGGAAGTAGATTCTGGATTGGGGTTTAGCAGGTAAGAGGTTTATCAAGGGGAGCCCTGGGGAAGAGTGGAGAAGGAAGCAGGGTTCAGCAGAGTGAGAAAATCTGAGGCACGATGATAGATGTGGTTGAGTCCTGGAGCTTGAATGGCCCCATTGGAATTGGAATTGTTATTTTTTTTTTTTACATTGAGGGATAACTAACATAGAGCATCATATTACTTTTAGGTGTGCAATATAGGTATTTGTGTCCAGCAGAGTCATTCTGAAACAGCATCAGTGGCCAAGACTGTATAGCCCTGCAACAATCAGTCATTGGATGCAGGCTGCCCCAGAAAGAGTTATGACCTTGATCAAGGTGGCACACTATACCTGACAGAATCCCTCTCGAGGGGCTGAGGGTTGAAGGTGATTTGCAGATAGCACTCCAAGCTTCTGCAGCCACCAGCCCTTCATGGAAGGGGACATTGGGTGGCCTAGCACATTGCTCTCCACACCAGTATTCAATAAGCATTTACTATATCCCAGACAGACTCTTCTGGGCTGGTACCTGCTGTATCACATTTCACTCTTGCTGTAACCCTTTGAGGTAGGTATTAGTGTGCACATTTGCCACATGATGAAATTGAGGCTAAAGGTCTAAGAGCCAGTAACTTTTGTGCACCTAGAATTCAAACCAGGTCATTAACTCTACTTAATATTAACTTGCATGAGTCCAAAGGTTTGCAGTAAGTTGAGAGTCACCTCACACTAATCACCAATTCTTACTAGTACTTCTGATTTTTACTTGGGGACTGGTTTCACTCCCCGCCCCTCCTTTTCAATTCCATATCTCTGTATAATTCATTCCAGACCATGATTCCATCTTTCCCAGTTAGCCAGAAAATCATTACCTGCTCTTTGTCCTCCAAGTATTTGGCTAGCTCTGTGAACTTGCAGAAGGTACTTGTCTCTCTGAGCCTCTGTTTTCCTCATCTGTAGTATGGGAATCATCGTGGCCCTATCACATCAAATTTCCAAGAAGATATTAAAAATAAATGCATAGGTATGACACCGACAAACATGCCTGGTGTAGTAAGGGCTATCTTAAGTATTTACTAGTGTTTTTATTTGCATTTTCCTCTAATAACGTATGTCAGTAATATCGTCATTAATGGTCATGTGTCTATGGATTTTCTTGTTTATCAGCTTCTTTTTTATAAGGATAAAGTAGTGTGATATTTACCATTATATACTTAGGTCTTAGCATAATGCCTCCTAGCAGTAGGTGCCCAGTAAAAGGCTATTGCATTGAATTACATTTTAACAAAATACAACCAAGTTTTATCAATTATAAACCTTATTATCTTTCAAAACGGTCTACTTGGCTCCATGCATCACCCTGCCCAAGTCTGTATCATTTCTTCCTTCTGATTTGAAGTCAGTCAGATTTGGGGGATCAAAGTCTGGCTGAACATTTGTTACTTAACCAGTTTAGTCCTGTATTTCTACACTGTAAAATGGAAATGGAGTGCCGAGTCACGGGGTTTGTAAAGAGAATTAAATGAGATATGTAAATAGAGTGGTTAGTCCAGGACATGGCACATAGCAAATCCTCAGCAAATGCTTGTTCACTAACAGTAACAGCTCCAATTACCACGACAGTCTTGTTGAACTTATTTAGTGCTTCTTAGCCTTCTGTGGGATAAAAGCACCAAATTAGAAGTACAGTAGAAAGAGCATATCCATTGGAGTCTGGTTGCATCAGAAAGCATGTCTTTTTTAAATTTTTTTTAATATTTTTTTTTTTTGAGAGAGACAGAGACAGAGTATGATTGGGGAAGGGGCAGAGAGAGAGAGGAAGACAACAGAATCCAAAGCAGGCTCTAGGCTCTAGGCTCTAAGCTGTCAGCACAGAGCCTGACACGGGGCTTGAACTTAGAAACTGGGAGATCATGACCTGAGCCAAAGTCAGCCACCTAACCAACTGAGCCACCCAGGCACCCCCAAAAAGTATCTCTTAACCTTTGAACAAATTAATTAGTCTGCCTTAGTCTTGGCAGGGTTTTTTTGGTTGTTTTTTTGTTTGTTTGTTTTATTTTGTTTTGTTTTGCTTTGTTTTTGTTTTTGTTTTTGCAGTTGGGAACAGTATAATTCCTATATCATAGAGTTTTTGGGGTTAAGTGGGGAAATACATCTGAAGCATTTTATTTAGCTACTGAGACCCAGTAAGCACACACGAAATGTTAGCTTTGTGTGTGACGTGACACACAGTAAATACTGCAGAGTTGCTCGGAGAGCACGGGAGATGCTGGCACAGAGTGGGTCCTCCACACACACGGAAGCCTTTCTGTTACAGATACCATTCTATGCCAGGGGAGACTGGCCACTCCCAGCCCCACATCCTGCACAATGCCCAGGAGAATGTTAAATGGTGGGGAAACGTGACAAAGTCTGTTCTAATGAGATGTCCCGTTGACTCTGGCTGCTCCTAGGTCAAGCTGCCTGTGTCAGAGCAAGAACACTAATAGACTAGGTGGTCGTGTCTCTCCATCTGACTGAGCTCTGGGTTTTTAATGAAGCAAGTGGCCCACATGCCCAGACGGTTTTGGTATGTGTGTGTGTGCCTGTGTCTCCAATGACAAATGATTTTTGTCCTAAAAAGAGAATGGAGAAAAACGACAGGACATGAAGGCTCAGAATGTCCTCTTATTTGCATCCATCAGAGAAAAGCTGACCAAGACCTTCCCACACATGCAGATGACCCTTGCACCAGGCAGAAAGAAATAAAAAACACACTGCTTTTCCAGAGGGGCCATAATACCTTCAATAGCTTTAACAAAGGCTAGTGTCAGCCGCTTGACTTCTTAATGATGAATAATTCATATACATCAAAGCAGCCCTCACAATTTTTTTTTTCTACAGGCTCAAAGACAATGAAACAACAGCAAAAAGGCCAGAAGGGGAAAGTTTTTTTTTTTTTTTGAAATCACAGCATCTCTACTATCTGTCCTCCCTACTTTATACTATCCATGCTGTGGTCTTGATTGAAATCATCTGCAATATAATTTTACAAAAACATTTTTTAATACTCTGATGTGCTTCTTAGCTCACATAATGGCAAACTCCTCTGCAGCCTTCAAAGCCCAGTTTAAAAGTCACCATGTTTTGAGGTCAACTCTGCTACCCACCAACCTTTTCCAATTATATGAAACACAGTCCTACTGTAAGCATTATTAAGCTCTCATTCCTTTAAATCTCTGACTCAGACTTCGAAATTCTTAAGCTTAGACACCCAGTCTTAGGCATTTCAGAATCACAGCACCCAACACGGAGCTTAAGACACAACAGGAACTGAATGAATGCTCATGGATTTGAAATGATTGAATTCTTGAAATAAACAAAGAACATACTTCAAGTGTAGAATTGGAATGCTAATATATATTAAGTCTATAAAAACCAAAAGTAGATGGAAAAGTATTTTCAGAACCTCAAAAATATCATCGAGCATTATTTTTATCATTTAGAATTTACTAAGAACCCAGGTCAAATGCTTAGAAAGGCAAGGAGTTGGGGGATCCATTTGGAAGGCTTATCAGCACTCTTTAAGGGGGCAAGCATTTTAAAGTGAAATATTTGTCAGAGCTAAGATAAAATTAAAATGGCAGGCTCGCAATCTAGGTTATTTTTATAGTCTGTCTTAAAACATAAACTCCTTAAACTCCCTTTCTTTTTGATCATCGTAAATGAAAATTTACTACAGACGTACACACATCAAAATGCAGACGTTACCCACTTTTCATATTTCTCAAGTGGCTGCTGCTTCAACGAAATACCACTTCAGTGTCAAGGGAGAACACATTTCTTTTTGTGGGGTAAATGCTTGTTATCAAAGGGAAAAGATATATTTTTAAACTGAACTATTTATTCACTGAATGTATGATAATGCTTATTGTGTGCCAGATATTGGGCTAATCACCAAGGGGACATTCGGATGAGAAACGTCATCTTCTCCTCATGGACATCATAATGTAGCAAAGGACAAAGATGCAATGAGATGATTGTTTTAAAATATGTTTTCCTACTTAATGTATGAACAGAGTTATGGATTTTGCAGAAGGTGCAGTGACTGATTCTTTCTGGAGAGTTAGAAACGGTTTCAGAAAGAAGAGATGATTTTTAATCTGATTCTTCAGGGGTGAGTGAAGGGATATTTTCCAGTGGAAGAAAGGCAGCTGGAGCTTGTCAGAAGAAGCGAGCAGTGCTTTCAAAGATCTGGGGTTATGGAAAGTATTGATGGAAAGTTCCATATGGCTGGGTGCCTAATCTATGGCAAGAGATAAAGCAGACAAAGCTGGAGAAGCCAGAAGACACCTCTTGCTAAGAGCCTTAATTCTAGGTTCCTAAGCACAGTGTTTATGATTAAAGACGACCCTATCTGCCTCTTGGGTGGTAGAATGGGGAGAAAAGAGGATGGGAGCACCAATTAGCCGTTCTTGGCAATGAGTAAAGTGATGACAATTTGACCTGAGACTATGGAAGAGGATACAGAAAGAAAGCCTAGGCTATTAAAGGTTACTGAGATCTTTCTGAAGATGGCAACTACATAAGAAGATCAGACATGCAAGTGAAGGTGAGGAGGAGCAGAGAAGGACTGAGTGGGGGGAGGTTTACAGTTTTTCATGAAATTAGTTGAATGAAAGAAAGAAAGAGAAAGAGAAAATGAGAAAGAAAGAAAGAAAGAAAGAAAGAAAGAAAGAAAGAAAGAAAGAAAAAAGAAAAGAAAAAGAAGAAAGAAAGAAAGGGGGGAGGAAGGAAGGAAGAAAGGAAAGAAAGAGGCAGGGGGAAGGAGGAAAGAAAGAAAAAAGAAAAGAAAAAGGAAGAAAGAAAGAGAAAGAAAGAAAGAAAAGTAAAGTAAAAGAAGGAGGAAGGGAGGAAGGAGGAAAGAAAAAAGGAAGGAAGGAAGGAAGGAAGGAAGGAAGGAAGGAAGGAAGGAAGGAAGGAAGTTGTGTAACTTCCAGAAAGCTGGGAACGTAGCCCAGTTCATTTTAAATCGTTGGAACCAAAGATAAAATGACAATTGCAAATTGAGGCACACTGAGTTTTGGGTGAGGAGGTAATGGCTGGAGCTGCAGGGCCTGGGACCAAGAATTGAGGTGGTATTAGGAAAGGTTGCACTATGGCAGGACTGTCACCTGTTATGAGCTTCAGGATCATGCGTCTGGGTTTTCAGGGATGGTCCTTACAGGATCGTGGGTGCAGGTGTGAAGCAACCATCTCAGGTCTACTGGTGAAGACAGTAGGAGAGCACATTCTACTTCTCTTCTCCCGCCCTCCCCTGAAAACCTTGCTTCCTTACTCAGTACTGCACATTTTGCCACTCATGATTCTCTCTTTTGTGACTGTCTAAGGTGTCCAAAGGATGACTCCAGGACCTGGGTCTCACCAGTCTGGATATCCCTTAAAATCAGGAAACATATGCCATTGTAAGCGGACAGCAGAGTGGGTATGGAAGGACAGATAGATTAGTATCATGCGTGGAGGAACCAGGGCTATGGCCAGAAAAAAGACACAGACATAGTCAAACTATGATGCCTTACACCAAGGCATATCAGGAGAACCAACAAGCAATAAGTGGCCAAAAAGTTGTTGTTGTTGTTGTTGTTTAAAGAAAACACAATAGATAAAATGCAAGGTGAAGTGGGCAGCTCAGAAACCAGTTCTCCATTAATCTGGATTTCTCTTAGGTAAAGGTTGGTCTATCTCTGTTGCTAATTTAAGTCTTTCCCAGCGTTTGCAGGAAAGGTACAATACAGCTTCTTAATCCTTGAATGATGAGGAAGATAAAGCCCCGCCTTTTAATAGACATATATAAAAGGCAGCCATTTGGTTCAACCTAATTAATAAATAATTCTAGTTCCTTATCAGGCAACTAAAATTGTTTTGCATGTACTTCTGAAATGCAGGTTGCCAGATCTTCACTCATTGTTAGCCGATCTTTACTGAGTACCTCCCGTGAGGCCCTGTCTGTGAATGAGACAGTGCATGAATACGTGACAGAGAGCAAAATCGGGCATGATCCCTGTTCCCATGGAATTTTCAGTCTACTGAGGAGTGATAGACATTAATTACATAGTCACAAAACTAAATAATTGTAATTGAGATTAAATCTCAAAAGGGATAGAATAAATTTTTATAAGTGCAGGCATGACCTTGATTCAGGGGTAGGTTAAGAGTTCCCCAAAAGATGAGACTTGAGCAGTGATCTTAAGGATGAGTATGGTATACAAGCAGTTTAAACAGAGGGAGCAAGCAGCCTGTGCAAAGGTCCTGTGTCTAGGTTCTGAAAGATTTCTATTGTGGCTTGGGGTACAGAGAACCGGTAGAAGGGAAGAGGGTAAAGCATTCTGGAAAACAGCTAAAAGTCAAGGGAGGGCCACACAGATGCTTCACTAAGGTTTTGGATTCTTTTCTTACTGTTCTAAGAGCAGTGAGTTTCTGTGCACCAGTAAGTTCCATAATTTTGTTGCTTCAATATGCATGTGGCTTTCATTTCCTCCACTCTTCACAACAGTATAATCAGAGCTATGTACCTTGATGTAAGAAATAAACCAGAGATGAACCAAATTAGACAGGTTTGCAACTCTCAAGAAACTCACGGTTTACAAGAGAGGAAAGTAAACATAATTATGAACAGTGTAAACAGTGGTAGGAAAAGGATGAGCTGGAGGGGGGCGGCTAATAGGGGTGGGCTCCTCACTAAACTTCCAGAGTAAGGACAGATTTCAGGTGGGTAACATTTGAGCCCAAAGAACAAGTAGAATTTTCCTAAAATATTTAGAGCAATAGCTAATATACATTAAATGCTTACTATGTGCCAGGCACTAAGTGGTTTTCACCTGTATTTAAGGTAGGAAAGACCATATGACATATGTTCTATTATTATCCTCCTTTTAAAGACGCAGAAACCGAGGATCAGAAACGCTAAGCAATTTGTTCAAGATCACACAGCTAGGACATGGGAGAGCCATGCTTTGAACAAAGATTATGTGTGCTTAACATAAGGGCCAGAGTGCAGGGAGATTAAATTGAAGATCTCACATCAAAATATTAAAAATTGAG
Source organism: Prionailurus bengalensis (assembly GCF_016509475.1). Taxonomy (NCBI): domain Eukaryota; kingdom Metazoa; phylum Chordata; class Mammalia; order Carnivora; family Felidae; genus Prionailurus; species Prionailurus bengalensis. The sequence continues at coordinate 41,618,064 of NC_057352.1, forward strand.
ATGTGTTGATTTAGAATGATTACAGCTTCTTTGAGATTGTAAGTGCAGCATCTTTGCCCAAATTTGTGAATAACAGCTTGAGCCAAAATAACACTAATCTCCACCCTTAAAATAGTGCAATCTTTTGTGTGATGGGCATATTAAAAATGAATAATGCATATGCATCAGAGAACACATCAGTACTTAGACAATCCAAAAGGACCTGTTTTTATTTCATTTGACTTTTCTTCTCTCCCCCTATAATTACTTCATTTCAGCTAAATCACACTGTATTATGATTTAACAACTGGAACAGTCACTTTAGCATTAATGTTTTGCAAGCACCTTTCCAGCATTCCCAGCAGCTATCCGGGCTTAAAAGGGACAACAACGAGGGATCAATCTCTTAGTGGCCCAGATAAACCATGTAGATGTGCCCAGTGTTCAGTTTTGCTGCTTGAATGCTGCCCTGCCTGGCCAACAGCTGCCAGAATTCTTATTATTAAACTCTCAGGTAGAATAATCATGGAGTGAAGCAGGAAAAAGATTGCAGCTCTTAGAGCAAAGTGAAGTTGGCAATGGGCGGGGAAAGGCAGGGATATTCCGACTATAGGTTGCAACTTTACCTACCCTTTCAAAATTCACCCCTCCCCTCCGTAGCCCACTCTAAAACACTGTAAATTTCTTTCTTTACCCAGTCACCTCCAAATGAAGAGGCAATGTGCATCCTGAAGCTCTAAGATGAAATGCAGAACCCTAATTGTTCCCATGCTTCCTGCAGATTTGAAATTCCAGCCTGTTTCATTCCCATGCATTTCTTGGTAACTCCACACATATGTGAATAATCAGACACATCTAGTGGTCAGGGGTTGTTTTCTCTGTAAAATGCGTATGGAGTAGGAGTAGGCAGAGCCCTCAGTACAAATAGTGACTTGTACTTGCAGATTTATGGACTTTTAGTCCTGAAAAGAATCTTGAAGACTGCCTTCCAGGCCTTGTGTGATAAATAAATAAGGGGCCTCGGGCACAGATGGGGAATGTGAACTGCCCAAGTTTGCAGGATGAAAACATTGGCTTCCTGATCTTAAGCGGCTGTTTTTCCAACTACCCTGCGTGGACCTAAAATAGCTTTGCATTTCGTGCTAAGCTCTATGTCCCCTTACTTCCTAATCAAAGGCATAATCAATCATCATTTGTAAGGCACTCATTTTAAAAAGTAGGAAATGAAATTTCCCAATGTAGTTACCTTTTAATTTGCAGAGAACCACCAACTCCAGAAGCAGAAGCTCTTGAGGGGAAGGTCACCAAAATGCATGCTGGTATCAGCCTTGCTACTCGGACTCACTGTGAGTCACAAGCAGTGGTCGGCAAACTTTTTCTTGTACAGGTCCAGCTAGTCAATGTCTTTAGGCTTTGTGGGCCAGTATAGCAACTACTCAACTCTGCTCTTGTATCAAGAAAGAGGCCACAGATGATACATAAAGGAATAGGTTTGATTTAATTCCAATAAAACCTTAGTTATGGATGCTGAAATTGGAATTTGATATACATTTCACACAAACCAAAATCTTATTCTTATTTTTTTTTTATTTTTTGAAAACAATTTTAAAATGTAAGAACTATCCTTAGCTCACAGTTATACAAAACCAGATGGCAGGCTGGATGTGTCCCTCATGCCATAGCTTGCTGTTCCCTGGTGCAGAGTACAATACTTGTAGCTGCTTCTCAGTGTGGTTTGTACTATTAGCAAATATTCATTTGGCTGCAGAATTATTTTTCAGCACAGGTCCTATTTTCCATTGTATTCCAAAACACAGCTAGATATTTCCCTATAGAGAAGTCTGCAAAATACTTAAAGGTATATAAAGTAAATCTTCTTTCTCCCCTAGATTATAATCCTCTCCAAAAGAGACACACTATATTTTATTTGCCTTGAAATTATGGATATGTAGCAAACCACTAAGCCCATATAATCAGCACTTAATAAAGAATTATTTGGGTAGAATTAACCATATTAATGCCCTCATTAGAATGCTTCAAGGTTTCACTCTCACTGTAGACATCATGATTCCTAGTTTCAAGTTATTGTTTTTTTTTAACTTTATTTCATTCATTCATTTTTGAGTATCTCATGAGCACCTACATGGTGGCATTCAAGTCTCCCTATGATGTGACACGGATGGAATTCTGACATCATCTCATGATATGCCTCCATGCACATTCTTTCATTTATTCAACCCACAGATGCTGACTATCGGTGTCCCAGCTACTGTTCGAGCTCTTGAGAGTAAGCAGTGACCAAGCCAGTCATAATTCCTGTTCTCACAGAGCTTTCAGTCTGGTAAGGGTCTTCAGCAGATAAGGGATACTGAACTGTATGAATAAATGATTAGAAACACGGATACATCATGGAGGCAGGCCAGGTTTGTGATGCATGGAGAGTTACTCGTGGGGACGGTTATCTGGCACTGAAAACAAGTCAGCCCTTTTCAGATACTTTCCGGTCCTCTGCCTCACCTCCACCCCCAATACACACACCTGAATTTCAAAGCAACATCATTTGCAATTGCTCTTTTATCCGCCCCCCCCCCCCCCCCAAAATCACCATTGGGGAGGAAGGTCATGTTGCTTTGCTGTTGTTTTTTTAAGGAATCTGTCACCCCACCCCCTTTCTTCAGTCTGACTCTGCATTCAGCAGTTCCAGAAGGTAAGTCCCTTCTTGTTTGAATGGGGCTTGGAAAGCAGCCACATTTTACAGAGTCCAGTAGAAACAGCCAAAAACATTACTCTTCATCAAGAGGTGACACCATTTAATCCCAATTAACTCACATCTTACGTTCAAGACTTCTGGTTTACTAACATGAATCAATACCTTACTTTATCAGTTATGTAAATGCAAACCAGTAACATTCCTTGGCAGTTTTTTGGAATTAGTATCAAAGTCCTGCCAAATGGGGCATCGCTGCAAGCCAGATTATGCTCCTGTCTGGAAGTGTTGCAAGTCAATCTTATTTTGCATTTTTGTTGTTGAACAAAATAACAAGAAGTATATGGGGGTAAACTTGGTGCCAGGAGCATAGTAAGTACTCAATAAATATTAGTTAACATTAGTGTCACATCCCCAACTAGATATTCCAATGTTTCATAATTCTCAGTCCAATTTCAATGTTCTTTTGAATTTTCTTTTGTTCATTCATTCTTTTGTTCAGTAAATATCTATTAGGCATCTATGAGGTGTTTGTAGCTGTGTTACGTCTCTGGGGAGGAAGTAATGAATGGGCAAGACACAGACCCGCTTCTCATGAAGCACATGGTGTTCCCTAACCTACCACAAATATGTCGCTTTTCTATCCAGACAGTGAATCAATGTCAAGCTTTCTCTTGCAGAAAGAGTTAGTCTGCCAAGAACTATCCTTCTGTGCTTGGCACATAGTAGTTGCTCAGTAAATCCCAGTGGAATGAATAAATGTGAGCTGAATGAATAGATGGTTAATGGCAATGAATGTCTCATATTCTTGAATACTGAGGCATGAGTGAGAGGATGTAGACTCTTTTTCAGTGTTTTCAGTCAGAGAGACTATGTTGTGTGTGCATGCACGTGGTTTGCTTAATTTACTCTCAGTCAAAGAGAGTATCCTGTGGAGGTTTTAGCATGTTTACATTAAAATTCTGGTATTAACTTTATATCCAGTTGTCATGACAACCGTGTTATTGAGATAATTAGATACTAACCTGAGTGTCTGGAAGGGCCAGTCATTTTTGGCATGGAATTTGATTGGAGAAAGACAGCCCTGTTGAACTTTGGGTCCTGCCCCTCACAGTCACTTCTCTCAGAAGACCTAGGATCCATCAGCCCTACTGTGTCAGTGTGTTAGCTCTGCCTTAACAAACTATCACAAATTGGGTTTATTAAGCAACAGAAATTCATCGTCTCCTTATTCTGGAGGCTCCATGTCTAAAATCAGGATGTTGACAGGATTCCTTACCTTCAAGAGCTGTGAGGGAAGTTCTGTTCCAGGCCTCTTTCCTTGGTTTGTGGATGCTGTCTTCATATTCACACGGTGCTCTCCCTGTATCTTGATGTCTTCCCTCTATATGTCTCTGTCCAAACCTCCCCTTTTTATAAGGACACCCTAAGGACCTCCTCATAACTTGATGGCATCTGTAAAGATCCTGCCTCCAAATAAGATCACATTTCTAGGTACTGGCAGTTAGGACGTCAACATATGAATTTTAGGGGGACACAATTCAATCCATAACACCTTCTCACTGGCATTGACATTGGATCATGCTCTCTGTGACCTCCCAAGGTATTACAAAGATGCAGTCAACAGTCCTGTTTCATTTAGAGGAAAAGGGAGACCCAGGAGGGTGCAGCTACACGCATCAGATTATAGAGCTATACGATTATAGATTATAGAACTGGGACAGTTGCCTCATATATGATACTCCCAAATGCTAATACCCATTTTTTATCTGGTCATGTCCAGAAGTTTTATGTTTCCTTTATTAAACAGTCAGAAGCAGAAGGAGATCTATTGTGATTTTTAGTGCTCAGCTCCATCAGAGGAAGGGCAGAGTCTTCTGGATCCTCCAATATTAACTCCTAATCAGTTTTGTGTGGCTCTGGCAGGCCTGGCAATTAAAGAGATCCAAGGTGCATTTACCTTCCAGGCAGTGAACCTAGATGGCCACCGAAGCTGTCATATTTTTTCCTTCCCCAAAATGAAATGTTAATTTACCCACTAGACCCTCCACAGATTGAGTTTGTAGGCTAGTAACACTTCACATAAAAACAAGGGAAATGCCACCCTTGCTTTGATGTATAGTCACAAAAAGGAATGATCTTTAAAATTCCCTTCAAAAGGGGCAATGTTTATGCATCCACTTTCAGTGGAGGATATAAAGGGATCTGTCTAGCCCTGGTGTGATTTTACTCATGCAGAACAGCAGCCCCGTTCACTGAGCCCGCCCAAGTAGGAGCTCGCAAATGGGGCCGACTTTCTTCCACAACACCAGCCCCGGGGCTTGAAGCTGCCTCAGCCTCCTGGACCACTCAGGGCCTCTGGGGCATGATTTCTTTTTCTTCTTGCTTATTAATTAATGTGTTTCTTTTTCTTCCTGCTTATTAATTAATTTGTTTCTTTTTCTTCCTGCTTATTATTTATATTAATTTGTTTGTCCCTTGTGCTCTTGATGTGAGAAGTGAGGAATATAATGGAAGACTTTTTTTTCTCTTAATGTTTATTTACTTTTTTATTTTGAGAGAGAGAGAGAGGCAGAGAGAGAGAGGGGGAGAGAGAGAATTCTAAGCAGTCTCCACGCCCCATGGAGAGTCTCAGTGTGGGATTCGATCCCACGACCATGAAATCATGACCGAAGCCAAAATCAACAGTTGGACGCTTAACCAACTGAGCCACCCAGGTGCCCCTATCATAGGAGACTTTTTACCCACACTGCCGAACACAGCCCTGGCTGGGCCTTGATAACAAAAATGCCAAAGATGTTGAGTCTCTTTGGTTGCTTTCCTTTCCAAGTTTATGCACCAAAGGTTGTGAGCAATGGATTTCCTAGTGAGATCATTCAAAGGCAGAAGGTAATAAAATGTCTTTATTTTTATGTGCTGGTAACTGGTTACCTGATATGTAATGCCCATTGTTTCATATTGCATCCAAATTTTAAACTAAGTTTTATATACCCATTTTGCTGATGAGGAAAGTGAGGCCGAGGCAACTCAACTAATTTTGCCAAATTTATGCAGCTCATTTAGATTCCATAGGAGGTTGACCTGACTCTTCCTACTACACTATGATCCCATAAGCTTTAAAATGTCCATATTAACCATACATCTGCTCATTCATAGGCATGCTGGCTTGTTGCTGCCTTTATGGCTCTAAAATAATTAATTTCATAAATGATGAAATAGATCAGTTCTCTCAAGAACACCATAAGAGATGTAGTCCTAGAAGTTTGTTAGATTGACCCTTGTTTAAGATGACTGTTATTCACTTTAGACTCTTCAGGAAGTTCTTGAAGACTCTTCAAGAAGGTAATTCTCTCATTGAAGAAAACTAGAAGAGCCAACATCCAGATTGTCATGGCCTTAGCTGCCATTTAGTTTCTGGAGGAGGGGACTAGGGTGGGAAAGCATAGTCCTGTCAGTCATGAACCTTAGCTCTTTGTTCTTATTCTGTCTCTGGCTGCTTGCATGACCTTTGTTAAATCACCCAAACCATAAGATGTCATCCGTGAAATGACTAAAAACGGGTATGTTGTTTAAATACACATACGTCTGTGCACACGTAAACACACACACGTGCGCACTGTATACATTTGTTTAATTATAAATGCTCAATAACTATTGGAACCCTACCAAAAATCAGCTTTTGTACTAGAGCTCTTATATGCTTTTTAAGTATTAAAGTTATTCCTGTTTATCGGATGAGGTGATTGAGGGTCACAGAGATTGAAAGAATTTCCGTAGTCACACGGTGATGGAGTTGCAAGTCAAACTCAGGACTGTCTGGCTTCAAACCCATGTCTTTCTACAATATATATTTCCCTATCTAGGATTATCTGAAAGAGTTTGCTATAGTTTATATAGATGCAACTTTGAACATGATGTTGAATCTAAAGAAAGCTCAGTATATGATCTGACATTCTAATGGGGTGTCCGACAAGGACAACTAAATTTCAGAGGTGTTTCTCTGGGCTGCAGGAAACCATCGGTGTGCACAGCCAGGCAAATAACAGAGGGCTTAATCTACCAGAGATTCCCTGACCTTGAAGGTGCCCAAAGACAGTGGTGCAGGCAAATGCCAGATTCATGTATAGTATTTGTGTCTATTCTCATGAATACAAGATATTTCATCCCTAACCACCCCACCTGCTTTGAAAATTTGGCTTGTTAGCCATACACCTGCTACACAAATTTTCCAGTGCTCGTTTGACTACAGTTCCACTTTTCTGGCTATGATTTCCTGCCAAGGGAAATTTATGACCTGACCTAAACAAACAACTGCGACCACAGCCTACCTTTCCTCTGCAGCTGGGGAGAACCCATCTTTAAAGTGAGGAGGGGGCTATTTTTGGCATCGTCACTCATTATCATTTTCTATTTCTGCTCCATTTTAGGCATGTCATTTGTTGTAAAACAAACCCAAAACACCTCACATCCTTTCTGGCAAGAGGGGGGTTCAAACTGTTTAGGCCCACAAAAAATGTAGGTTAAAGATGGAGGGAGGTCCCATCACTAGACTGGAATTGCCAACACAAACCTCTTCAAATGGTATATTTCCACAATTCCAAGATTATTTTTCTATGAAATATTTCCAATGAAAATTTGTTCTAGACTTTGCCAGATGTATAGGCTCTCCTCACTTCACATGGCAACTGGAGTATTTATTCAATAATCATAAATTCAGCACCTATAAAGGGCTGTATAGAGTCATAAGTAGAATAGGGACCCTGCTCACCTCAGCTCATGGTGTGAGAGACAGACAGGAAAAAAGGGCGAATGCAATATATTATGAGTCCTGACCCCTTCTCTTGGTGGGGTGGAGATATGAATCTTAGAAGTGCTTCATTTCACTTAATTTAACATTTTCTCATTTTTTATGTCACACTTAACATTTCAATTCATTCTGCAACTTAGACCATCCCTCTTAAATACTATACCAAATATTTATTTTCTCCAACCTCTCCCAATCTACTAATTTGCAGTTGTCAAGGGCTTTCTTTTATTACCTATAGAATCAAGAGTAAATTCTAAACATGCCATTGATGCTACAGGCCCATGTTACACATCAAGACTTATCCTCTGGAGTCCCCTCTGTGAACTTCACACTCCACACAAGCTGCTTTCATCCCCCTCCTTATGCTCATATGAAAACCCATTTGTAATGATAACCTTTTCTTTTCCTGCTCCTCTCACCTCTCATTTCCTCTACCTGTAAATCTCAAATCATCACGGAAGCCCCAGATCTGAACTCCACTCGCTCTCCAGATCTTCCCCAGCTAGGGCCATGGAATCTTTGAATTGACTGAATCATCTGTGGTCACACTTAAACCAAGTCAGTAATTCCTACTCAGTAGGAGTAGGTAACTCCTACCTCCAAGATGATGGCTAACACCATCCCTGCTCGACATTCAGTAAATAGAGTGATCCCAAGATTTTAAGGAAGATGTACTCATCATCGAATTGTTCTTATCTCTAGGAATTTCTTTTGATGCAGCCAGAATTTACTTCTCTGGAACAATCTTGACCTGGTTTCTGCTCTGCCTTTTGAAAGAAAATAACAAGTCTGTCATCTTTTTCACATGCCTACCCTTCACATGAGTGGAGGCAGTCATGTTTCTGACTTCATCATCCTGCTTAGATCTCTTCTCCTGCAGTCCAAATATCCTAATGGCCTCACCTCTCCTGGGGGAATGCTGTGTTCTCTCAATGCCCCATTCAAATGCAATACCCCAATGCAGCATATACCTCAGCTGCAGTCTTTTATAGAAGAAGATGGTTCACCTATTTCTTCTCTTCTTCATTGATTTTATTACTCAAACTAAGTTCATAATTGTTTTTTTTCCAGCACCTATTTCATGCTGGTAGTCATCGTGAGAACAAGGTCAACTGAAACAACCCACTTTGTCTGCAGACACTGCTATTTAGACAGGCCCTCTCCATCTGGTGCTTGGAGAGTGCAATTTAAAACTTGGTCTAGACAAGCCCATGCAGTTTCCAACCACCAGGCTCTGCATCCACAGAACAGTTTGCCTGCCTCACCAGGGTTCTAAAGCTTGAAACCTTCAAAAGCATGAGTACAGTATCACGGGTATTGAGAGCTGGACTGAAATATTTCAACGTCCTCTCATTCCAGCAGACCAAACTGTCAGAAGTAATAGTTATGTTTTACATGTCAACGTAATAATAGTTAATAATGATGCTTTGTATTTATCCACTGCCTTTCCTCTGGAGACATTGGCAGAGTAAAGCAAATCTAACATCGATATTAAAAAATAAACCCCTGAATTAACACCAGCATGACACCCCCCCCCCATAAAAAAACCAGAATGCATAATATATGGTTCTCTGACAGACTGGAAATGAATGGTTTTTCAAAGCCTGAAAATCTGGCCTGTAGGGTGACAAGAAAGTAACGTGTCACCTGTGACTAGTCCTAACTCCTACCTTCAGAGTGGGTGTTGGTTTAATTTCCACTCTGGAGAGTAGCAGAGAGGTGAAAGGCAAAGAAAATGCAGTGAGGTTGGGGCAAGGCTACCACCTCGGAGAGGAGAAGCTGAACATAACAGCTTGGCTGCCTGGACGGTGGAGAAGCGACCCATTGAGAGGGAAGTTTTGAAAGCTGCTCTGTGAGGGGCATGAAGCAGTCTCACACCCCTCCCTTCTAAGGGATGCTAAGTAAAACAGACATTAGTCTCCGAGGCTTTGAACATAAAGTAATGACTTCTGGGAAATGTAAACAGATGCCAAGTCCTCTAGGTATCAGTGGACTCACAGCAAAGACTGAGAGAAGGAGCAGGATTAAGAGAAGAGCTGACATCTGCATAAGAGAGTTATTAGGCATAAATTAGTATATGTAAACACCTCCTCGGAAACACTGCATCAATTATCATGAAAGTAATTTATACATGAGCCATTTTAAGCAGTAATAATGCCTTAAGCATAAGGAAGAAAGTTCTAATGGTAAAAACCTAAACATAAACTGTAGACCAAAAGGAGGGAAAATAAAGTATAGAAGTTAATTATAAGTCTTTCTATATCTGCAAATAAGCCATGGAGTTATCAGTGCAAAAAATATTTAATAGATTAATAGATTAGCCAATACTCCTTAAACCAGGAAGTAAAATACAATTTAATTTTCTCTCTCACCCTCTCTTCCTGACCCCAGCTCCCAAATACCCATATTTATTGAGTATTTAGGTGTGGAGGGAAATAGAACATAATTCCTAAACATCCCTTTCTCTCAAGGAGCCAGTACAACCATCAGGGAGATGATGTATCAAAACAAATAGCCAAAATCTAAGGAAGAAGGTGCCAATTAACATACATGAAGATAAAGGGCTCTGTAGGGTCATTGGGAAGGTGATCTCACTGGGGAGTGGGAACAATCTGGAACAACACCTTAAAGTTGCAGAAAGGGCATCCTAAGCTATGTAAACACTCATAGCAAAGACATCTGAAAAGAACAAAAGATATAGTATTGATGGTCTAGAACACAGGGGCTATCAACTGCCATTATTTACTATGAACCTGTTCCATGGCAGATAATGTCAGTGTTCTCATGGTCATCTTTTGGGATTTTTAAATAGTGAAACTATTGGGCAATATCCAATCTGTCATGACAGCTAACTTTTATTAAGCAGTTACTATATGACCAACTTTATGGTCAGTGCTTTGCATTTGGTGCTTGATTGATTGTACTGTTGGCCCTAATTATTGGCCTCCATGTACTCATGTCCCTGTCCCTTTTTGAAACTTTGAAACTCCTTTCTTTCTGGCTTTGAGTTTGCTTTATGGCAGAACTGATGATATACTAGATCTGAGCCTAAGCCCCAATAGGGTTTAGGATCTCTCTCTCTCTCTCTCTCTCTCTCTCTCTCTCTCTCTCTCTCATTCTGTGTGTGTGTGTGTGTGTGTGTGTGTGTGTGTGTGTCTTTGTCTCAGTCTCTCTCTTTCTCAACTCTGCCCAAACCACAAGAAGAAGTCCAGGAGAGCCTGCTAGAGAATAAAACACCATCTAGTAGAGAATCTAGTTATTGTGGCCAAGACCATTTTAGACTAATGCTGAGCTATCCAACTCCCAAACATTTCAGAGAACACAGCCAAGATCAGCAAAGCTTTCTACCCATCTTATAGTTAATCATACATGCGTGAGTCCAGCTAAGACAGAACTGTCCAGCTAATACATAGATTCATGAGCAATTATAAATGTGTTTTTTATTTTGAGACATTGACTTAAACAATTGAGTTTTGTTAGTATGTCGTGCATGCTCACTGATACATATATACTCCTCATAACAAACTGTGAAGTAGGCACTGCTATTCATCCCCATCTTACAGATAAGATAATTGAAGCTGAGAATATTACATCACTTTTGCTGTGTCACACATAACAAGAAAGTATTAGAGCCAGTGTTTTAATTCAGACAGTCTTTTTCTAGAGCCAGAACTCTTAGCCACTTTGCTGTACTGACTGCCCATTATGGTCCAAATATCGCGGTTAAATTTGAAATAGGCAGAGTCAGACACGTACTAAGTAGCAGAATTGAGCTGCCAAACCAGGTCTATGCGACTTCAAACCCTCATGTGTTTTCTGCTGCGCCAGCCCCCCCCCCCCCCCCCCCCCCCCCCCCCCCCCCCCCCCCCCCCCCCCCCCCCCCCCCACGGAAAGGAAGCACTAAGAACTGAATGCCATGGTAAAGCCATGTTGAGGTCAGAACATGTGGGCTTCTGGACACCAGGCTGAAAGAGCTGTGTCCATATTTGTAGATGTCAGGCAGCCCTAAAATTATCTGAACAGGGGCAGTGAAAGAACAGGGATCTTCTCAGGAAGTTTACGAAGCAGCAGGGCACTTTGAAACAAGCCTTAACCCAAGACTGAATTTGGTACTTGTGTTTCCTGCCAAGAAAAATATCTCTCTGTAGAAAGTGTTCCTCTGTTTAGCTTAAAAATAAATTCAGGATGGATAAACCTCCAAAACTTCAGGGGCTGGGTCAGAAAGGTCTCTTCCATGCAGAACATAAACGCCAACTTTGTGGAAACTTGAAGTGTCCGTATTTTCTTAAATCATAAAATATGTTGGCAAACTTTACTTCCACAAGAACCCCTACCATGAGGATAATCTTAATCCAGCACAAAAGAAAAATAGTTACAGGAACTGAAGCCGACAAGTTTCTCTCCCCTGTGCTATATGATATACTGACTACCCTGATTATGTGACAGTTTGATGGGCATGGTAGGGAAAAAAAATGCTCCAGAGTATAAATATTAATGCTTAGGCAGTGATTTGTGTAAACTGCATAGCAAAAACAAAAGTACAGATATGAGTTTTTTCACATATTTTGCCTTGTCCACAGCATGTACTATTCACCCCACATGCTTTCCATCTTTACAGCTCGTCTGTGTGACTGGGGGCCACATTTCTCAAATACTGAATTCTCATATAAGTTTTATTTTAATCAGAACAGAATCGAAGCTGGTTTGCAAACTGGCATTTCAGACATTAAAATTGAGCTTTAAAAGTCTTCTGTGAGTATTATGTGGTATCAAAAGGAATTCGGTGTGGCCATATTATGCAGCATCAGTGTATTTCTAAAAATATTTTTAAATACCATTCCAGATGATGCAGTCTTCAAAGAAGAAAAATGTCCAAATACCCTGCTGGGCATCATCTGTCAGGGGACCAGGGGCCTTATTCTACTCTTTGAATCCTACAAAATGTCCCTCAGTGGTGACAGGAGAAAAGAAATTCCTTGATTCTTCGCTAGAGGTAGAAAAGAAGCTGAATTCTTCTGTACCCTGCATGCCACACTCTTCACTAATACTACCACAGCTCATACTTTTTGTTCTTGAGCAACACTGATGTACACATTCTCTCTGTCTTTCTACCAACTATTTATTCCTAAACTGCAACATGTAGCCAAACTGAGGACAAACTTACTGTGGCTCAATAGAGCCATCCCTTATCTGGATGGTTCTAGTTATCCCCTTAGGTCAGGTGGGAACACCTGACCAGGCTACAGCATTGACCTTGTAGGGTTAATGGCAAGTGAGGTCAGGGAGGTCATGTTCTACCCTTAGAGTCTTCAGCCAACTAGTCAACAGATAATTCTGGAGTACCTACTTACTGCCAGACCTTGTGCTTGGTGCTAGGCACATAGCATTGTGGAGGGCAGCAAGATAGACATGCTCCTGGTGACCATGGGAAAGAGATCACAAACTGTAAAGAAATATGCAAACAAAGAGGTTTGGGGTTGTAATATTGCTCTGAAGGGAATAAATGTGGTGATATAGTAGAGGGTAAGTCTATAGTGGAGGGCATCTGTAAGGCGAAGGTGGAGTTCAGATCTGAGGGAGAAAGCAAAGCCAGTCATATGGGATGCACAGAGGTACCTTCCAGTGAAAAGAAAAAAGGAAGTGCAAAGGCACCAAGGTGAGAGAGAGCTGGCATGTTTGAGGAACTGGAGCAGGTGGGAGAAGATAGGACTGGGGAGTAGGCAGGATTCATATGATTTAGGCATTTACCAACTATAGCAAGGAGTTAGGATTTCATATTACATGCAGTGGAATGTTTTTGGAGTGTTGCAATCAGAGGTGAAACATGAAAGCAGAGATTCATAAAGAATCTCATTCCGTACTCAAGATTGGGGTTTCCCTCCAACCTCTACTTTGTAGAGAAGTTCCCCATGGAGTAGACTTGTCTGCCTCCTTGCTGGAGCTGGAGTCTCATCCTGACCCCAGGGATTCTGCTTACTGCCTGGCTCCCTAATTGGCTGCCGTCCTTCCCCTGATGACCATCACTGTCTAGATATCCCTTCTCCATTACCCTCCCATCCGTTTAACAAGCTTACATAATTACCCTGGCTATGCCTGAATTTAGTGTTCTGTCTCTTTGTAACTAGTGGTTGAAGTACTGTGAGAGTCAGCCCCAGGATCTGTATGGGTCTCTATGCTCTTCTGACCTGTGCTACTAGCATGCCTTCTCAGAGGGAGACCCGTGAGAGATATTCTGAAGCTTAAAATCCCCGAATAGAAAGAGCCCAAAGTAGAAAACTACACAAGAGATAGCTTGTATGCTTTGCCTTGTCAGGTCATCCAAATCTTAATTGGTAAATATTGACAGGATTGAATCCCAATCCTAATTAGATCATTAGTTCGTTAGTTCCTTTCTCTCATTTCCTTCCATCTTTCTCCTTTTCCTTCCTTCCTCTCTTCTTTCCTTCCTTCCTTCTTTCCAGTTTTCCTTCTGTCCTTCCTTCCTTCTCTCCCACCATCACTCTTTCCATCCTTTCTAACTCAACATCTAGAAGAATGATAGAGTCCTTTAAGGTATTTATGAATATGATAATCCTGGTAATAATACTAATAATGATTATGATGATAATAAAATAATCATGGCTAGCATTTACTGAACATTTAAATGCTACAGGAATGGAACCAACACCCTTACATACATATAATCTCATAAATCTTCACAACTCTAATGGGTAGTGTTACTATCTCTATTTTAAATGTGAAGAACTCAAAACCTTTTAAAGTGACAAGTGAAGACACTTGTCAAAGTTATGCAGAGGGCACACGACAGAACTGGATGGTCCAAAAGCAGAGGCCATATTTTTCACCACCCTATTTTGGATGGCTTGTGTTAAGCATGACTGAATCTATATTCTTTACTGAGAACTCTGTAAAATATACACATGTAGAGACAAAGCAACTTTAACTCTCATCTGGAACAAGATAGCTATACTTAAATAAAGGGAAATTGGATCCAGCAGACAAATTGTTCTAATCTTGGCCCTCTCATAACTTTTCCCGGAAGTGCAGGTAGAAAATCTTGACCTTTGTGTCTGATGGGAAAGGTCTGGTCCATCTGGAAAGAGCCATAGTTGTGTGTGTGTGTGTGTGTGTGTGTGTGTGTGTGTGTGTGTGAGAGAGAGAGAGAGAGAGAGACAGAGAGAGAGACAGAGAGACAGAGACAAAAAGAGACAGAGAGAGAGAGAGAGAGAGAGAGAGAGACATCTCTAGATGCCATGAGTACTGAACCAGCCCAGATTCTCAATCCCTCAGTCTGAAGTCAGTTTACATCAGTAAGGATGTATCTCCATCAATTTCTGCATCCCCTCAAGGTGTCTACCTACTGAGGGCTGTACTTGTTTGATAGTTCAGAGATTGCTGTCTTTTCTGCTAACCTGAACCCTCCATTGGTGGTGGTGGTGGTGGTGTAGGTGTCGGGGGGTGGGGGCCCTTTCATTCTGACCACTGTGGCTTATGTAGGAGTATTTTAGATTCTCTTCTAAGGGAAGAGTTAATCCAGTGTGAGGCTTGTACCAAAACCAGATTATCCATTGGACAAATACAGCCACCGTAACCCTTCTTTCCTCTTCAACCCCATTAAATAACCCCTGTCATCAGGCTCAGCAGTACGTTGGGGGGTGTGACAGTATAATCACCGCATGCCCATTAGGGGGTTGGCTCAGCAGCAGCATTTACTTTCAGAGTAAGTACACCTTTGAGATGACTTCTTTATAAAAGAATGTAATTTAAAATAAAAAATCCAGCAGGTTTTGTATTTTAAGCTGTTGATCATTGAAGAAACCGGTCCTATTATCATTTACTTTGCTCTATCAAATAAGACATCATTGCACAGAGGTATTTATTTGACTAGGCAAAGTACACAGAAGCATACATACAAAATCATTATGCACAATGGTCTCTAGGAAATTAGAGTCTGGGATGAAATATTATTATGCTTAGGAAGCCTCTGTAGCCTAGAGAATTATTTCTAAAGATACCACACTAAATAGCTACCAAGTCATTTTAGGTTGTCCTGTGAGTTGTTATTTTTTGAATATATTTTTAATATGGTGATATCAATATGTTTGGCCACATACTTTTCCACATAATTGAACTTTCCAGATAACTGAGACTCAGCATCCACCCTGTTGAAAATTGCTTATTTTAGCTATTCTAAAAAGGAAACCATTTTTTAATGTATCACATACATCTTAGCTTTTGGAATCAGAAAATACAGAAACCAGTTTAACCTTTTCTCAATGTCACAGGCTACCATTATCAACAGTTGTGGCAGATGGAAAGTACTGTATTTGAAGTTATTTGATACTATATACATGTTTATACTTTGTTTCTCTTCACCAAGAATTTGAAGCAGTTTACAAAATTATATGTAATGTAAAGGAAAAGGACAAATAATTGAAGGAATCAAGATAAGGGGAAAATACAAACTTGCAAATACGAAAGCCAGGGAAAATATCCATGAGCAGGGAGCCTGCCTTAGTGTTCTGGCTGCAAGTGAAGGAAATCCAGCTTGGAATTGTCCAAGGACAACATGAGGAATTCATTGCTGTATCTAAAATAATGCATTAGTGAGGGATGGTGAAAATGGCCTTGTGGTTGACCAGGATTAGCTCCTGAACACTGTCAGGACCCTCTCTATAGGTTTCTTTTCTTTAAACATTTTTTAAAAGTTTATTTATTTTTGAGAAAGAAAGAGAGCATGAGCAGGGGAGGGGCAGAGAGAGAGAGAGAGAGAGAGAGAGAATCCCAAGCAGGCTTTGCACTGACAGCATGGAGCCCCACGTGGGGCTCAAACTCATGAACCACAAGATCATGAAACCAAGAGTCAGACACTTAACCCACTGAACCACCCAGGCGCCCTCTCTATAGGTTTCTAATCTCTGTTTCTTTGTGCCCTGGTTCCTTTTTCTTCCACTACATAAAGGGGGTGAGGTGGTTTGGCTCACAGGAAAGTGCATTTCTCTACCAGGTCTGGGGTGGGAATCTTGGAGTAGGATTCTAATTGGCCCAGCTTGGATCACATGGACATCCTTGGACAAATATTTCTTGGTAGAGAGAGATTTTTATTAGGATCAAACCAGGCTCATTGCCATGCTATCTCCAGAGCTGGGTAAGTGATTCTCTTATCTGAACAGGAGAAGGGATGATAGTCACTCAAAAGCAATAACCATTATAAAAACATTCCACATGACCTTATAAAATACTCAGTGTTGGCTAGATTTTCATTTAAGCTTCCCAGTGGGCAAAACAAAATAGGAAACATGATTGCTAACATGATTCTCAATTTCTGTAATATGCCCGGAAAGAGCGTGGGGGGTGGGGAGACAGTAGCAAAGAAGGACCAGTTTTTTCAAGGGAAGCGCAGTATCCCTTGCATTGATTCCAGAAGTACCTCTCACATGGTGGTGTCTGAGCTAGGGAACCATGGAAACCCAGAATTCAGAATGTAGGATAAGGAGCTCCAATCCCAAACTCTGGGGCTGGAATTGCATTCCCCTTTGCTGGGTGGTGACAAACAATTGTGTTCCCTCACCTCTTGGTCTTCAGGATCCTGCTAGGGTCTGGACAGCCTGCCTTTGCCAGCATTCCCAACGATCCCTGTTGCAAATGGCAACCAAAATAAACAAATGCAACATCCTGGATCCCTTACCCATAGCAGGAAATAGACATCCGCATCCTGGACACAGAAATTTGCACAGAAGGAGCCACTCTGGAATGCTCAGATGTACAATAAAGGCCCAAGTACCCAGAGATGTGAGTAACCCCAAGAAAGCCCTGGTCCCCGCCTCAAGGTGCTATTTTTAGATGTAACAAAACAGTTGCTATCAATCCAAGTGCAAGGATACTCTCCCACGTTCATGATCGTGGAGATGTAGGTTAATTTGCATTCTTCTGCCAGGGAAAACTTTAAGTGGCCTTTTGTGAAGCCCACCTTTATTGTGCATGGAGGGCAGTCTGCACTAGTGGCTCATCTTCTCTCCTGGTAGTTCCATGCCAAGCCACAGCCTCACAGGAAGTAGATCTGAGTTAGAAATAATGCCCCAAGGTCCTGAGGGTACTGACTCAGCCAGGCTTGCATCCACTTAGCCCTCAGCCTGCCAGTTCTCTCTGTTGCCAATACTAACACCAATTAGAGTTTTCCTACCCCAGACTGCCATTTGCTTGTTTCTTTATTGCTGGTCATTTCTGTGATTGTTTTGGAGGACAGGGGTTCCTAGTTCTCTGTATTTGGATTCTTCTTTCAACTGGCAGGTAATCTGTTTTATCACCTTCAGTGTGCCAAGCAGTAAATAGCAGTTTCTAATTGTTTTATAGGTTGGAAACCACATAAGAAGGTTTATTAGAATCACGTATAAAGTTACAGCCCATGAGTACTGAGTGAGTTCTAAAGTATGTGTGTGTGTGTGTGTGTGTGTGTGTGTGTGTGTGCATTTAAAGGCTTTTGGAAAGCCATTATTTCTGCCTATCTCAGTCCTTTCTCACTTATTTCTAATTTTAAGAATTAATTTGGTTAAGCTACTACAAGTCTGACATCTAAGTAAGTGACACATAACTCTTCTTACACAGATATCAAATAGCCTATGAACCATACGTTCCACACCTCTTAGAATGACTAGTCGATGTGTTTTTGTGAATAGATTGAGGACCCAAATAAACTGTTCCTGTGTCCACAGTGAAGAACATCATTGCTCTTGTACAATATGTTATTTGCAAAAAGAAATATACCTGGAGCTTCTCTTTCAGAGGGCCAAGTGTGTTCTGCGTGGATTTAGATTTCCTTACATATTATTGCTTAGATGAGCTGCCAGAACGCTCACATTTTCTGAAGAAAGTAGAGAAGCAGGAGTGGTTGCAAAGGGAGATTCATGCCCCAACTGGGCTGGGACTCATCAAAGGGCAAAGCTTTCCTGGGGCTCCAGACAGCTTCTCATCAAGATGCCCTGGAACTCTCCCAGCTTTGCTTCAGATGTTCCAAGCTCATTTTGGTATGTGCATTTACATCTTCTCTGTCTTCCTCAGGGGACGTGGTTTAAAGTAAGGAGATTGTGAATTTGAAGTTTTGGAGCTCAGCTTGCCGACATTCCTCTAGAGGAAATCGTGGGGCAGAATGACAGGATCACTCCCTAGGGTTTAAGTACAAGGAAACAAACCTTCCTTCCCGCCCCACTTCCACCTCCAGTATCCATGCACTATGCGCGTGCACAAACACACACACACACACACACACACACACACACACACACATACAACTTCAGGCAAATCGCTGAAATCATCCCAGACTTATTTATTCACTGTCAAAGGCGAATAGCAATGCCTAGACTCTACTGGGATGGGGGGGGTGGGCACGACAATTAAGCACAAAATACCAAACATGGTACCTGAGACATACTCAGCATTCAATCCCTTTTTATTTTCTTTTTAAATTTTTTTTCAACATTTATTTATTTTTGGGACAGAGACAGAGCATGAACGGGGGAGGGGCAGAGAGAGAGGGAGACACAGAATCGGAAACAGGCTCCAGGCTCTGAGCCATCAGCCCAGAGCCTGACGCGGGGCTCGAACTCATGGACCGCGAGATCGTGACCTGGCTGAAGTCGACTGCGCCACCCAGGCGCCCCTTAATCCCTTTTTAAAAAAATAAGAAATATAATTGCATGACTGGATACTTTAGGAACCTGCTGAGATTGTCCTCTCTCCATGAAGGTCTCTGTAATTTCTCCAGCTGAAAGTTTGTGTCCATTCTCCAAGGCTCACTTAGGACTCTGTTGGTTTCTGGGCAGACACAGTCACTATTTATTTCTTATTTGTGGTATTTGGTGTGTGTGTGTGTGTGTGTGTGTGTGTGTGTGTGTGTTTATGTCCCATTGTCTGTGTGTGCATTGTGTTTATGTCTGTGTTTCTTGTTGGACATTTCAGTCCTTAAATTTGCTAGTCCCAGACAGGAAATGTGGCTTTGTCTCTTGATCTCTGTGCTTGTCCACAGGAAGGATTAATAATGTCGTGACAAGTTTATTTATTTATCACCATGTGAGAGCTATTATTGTGTTCCAGGCTACTTACTAAGTGAGTTACTTTATACATGGTATTTTATTTAGTCTCCATAACATCTCTAGGAGATAGGTTTCATTAACTGCATCCTTGTAACCACGATTTATATAGTCAATCAGACTGTAATGACTTCCACCCCCCTACTGAGCAGATGAGGAAACCAAGGTTCTGAGGGCTTAAGTGGCTTACTGGGTTTCACACACCTGTGGAAGTGATGGATCTGGGACTTAAACCAGTCTTGTAACTAACTCAGGCTCTGAAATCTAATTAACCAATTGCTCCCATAGTGAGGCCTCCAAACCAGCAGTATCAGCATCACAAGGGAAGGTGTTAGAAATGCAAATTCTTGGGCCCCTGGCCCCAGACCTGTGGAATCAGAAATTCTGGGGGTAGGTTCCAATAGTCTTTATGTAACAAGCCTTTCAGCTTAGGTTTGGGAACTCCTGCCCTAAAGCATCAAACCAGGCCCAGGCCTAGAAGTCAGGGCCAGTAGGGTGCCACGATGGGTCACAGCAGCTCTGGTTCTGGTTTGAATTCCAAGCCAAGCTTCTCTGCTTTCTAACTATGTGCCTCCAACTATGTTTTTCATCATTCCTGTGTTCCAATTTCCTCCTGTGTAAAGTGCCATGATGACAACAAACCCAGGTCACTGTGAAGATGAAAAATGTTGGTAAAACATTTAACCCAATACCTGACACATAGCAGGGACTTGGTAAGTGCTATTTGTCGTGATTATAATTTAAAGACCTAAGATTACTTTCCCAACATAGTTCTTCAGGATCCAACTCAGAGTCTGAATTGTTTTGTTTGCTTTTTATTTTTTATTTTTGATAGAAGACAAAATGACTTGGGGTTCGACTTGCTTGAGCTCCTAAATTTTCCTTCTTGTGCTGTGTCAGTCTTCTAAGGATTTCCAGTTGTTTACCCCTCTCCTGAATTGCCTACCCTTTCTTGAAGGGTGTGACTTAATTGCTTTTCCTAGAGAAAGGTCTGTTGTAATATGATCTCAAAGTCAGCCTGGAATCTGTCTGCAAATTTGAGTCATGAACCTTAGGCATGCTTAACATGTGGAATCTTCTTTTACCTTATATGCAGAAAGAGGGGGAAATTATCATGGGAGGAGATGCTAACATTTAT
The DNA here is from genome assembly GCF_016509475.1 of Prionailurus bengalensis. Classification (NCBI taxonomy): domain Eukaryota; kingdom Metazoa; phylum Chordata; class Mammalia; order Carnivora; family Felidae; genus Prionailurus; species Prionailurus bengalensis. The sequence continues at coordinate 41,638,781 of NC_057352.1, forward strand.
TGAGCATTTACTGGGTCCCAGACATTCTTCCAAATATTTTCTATGTTATCTCATGCAAGCCTCAGTTTACCTGTGAGGTAGGTAGTAATACTGTCTCCTGTCACAGAGAAGTCACACAAATAAGAGTGGAATCCACAAAGTCTGACTACCAAGCAAGAATTCTTTTTTTTTTTTAAAGAGATCCCAGTATAATTAACATACAGTGTTATGTTAGTTTTGGATGTACATTAATTAAACAATTCTATACATTACTCAGTGCTCAACATGAGAAGTGCACTCTTGATCCCCATCACCTATTTCACCCATTCCCCCACCCACCTCCTCTCTGGTCTGGTAACCATCAGTTTGTTCTCTCTACTTAAGAGTATGTTTTGAGGTTTATCTCTTTTCTTCTTTGTTTGTTTGTTTTCTTTCTTAAATTCCACCTATGAGTGAAATCATATAGTATTTGTCTTTCTCTCACTGACTTGTTTTACTTAGCATAATACCCTCTAGATCTATTAGTGTTATTGCAAATGGCAGGATTTCATCCTTTTTTTTTTAAAGTTTATTTATTTATTTTGAGAGAGAGAGAAGCACGCAAGCATGAGCAGGGGAGGGGCAGAGAGAGGAAGAAAGAGAGAATCCCAAGCAGGCTCTGCACCATCAGCACAGAGCCAAAAATGGGACTTGAATTCACAAACCATGAGATCATGACCTGAACAGAAACCAAGAGTCAGATATTTAACAAGCTGAGCCACCTTATCCTTTTTTATGACTGAGTAACATTCCATTGTGGGGTGTGTGTGTGTGTGTGTGTGTGTGTGTGTGTGACATCTTCTTTATCCATTCATCTATTAATGGACACTTGAGTTGCTTCCATTTCTTGGCTGTTGTCAACAGTGCTGCAATAAACAACTCAGTGAGTTGTTGAGTGAAATAAGTAAAACACAAAATGGTGCCTGGCACATGAAAGTGCTTATTAAATATTAGTTGAAGCAATGATTAATGATAATAGTAGTAATATTAAAGACAATCATCAACAATGCTAGAGATTTTATCATTTGTTACAGGTGGGATTGAATCTCCTGAGAACCAGGTAAAGAGATCTCTGTCTTGCCCATGAGTTCAGCCAGCACTTAGAGAAGACTTCTCTCTCTTCCCCCCTGGTGAACCACTGGTGTCATTAGGAAACAGTTAACACACATCATCTTTCTTAGCTATTTTTGCTGCCTGCCATCTGGAGTGCCTCAGCTCTCTTGGATGTGTTCACACTAAATCAGCAGATGAAAGCATTAACTAATTTCTCCATTTCAGATCTGCTCATTTGGGTTACGATGACCTTTAAAACTAGTGTCATCCACCTCATAACCATGTGCCATATGTTGGATGTCAGATAATAAAGCATATTTAAACTTAGCAGGCTCCATAACACCTTATGGCTGACTGGCAAGTAATCAATGACTTCCTTACCAGCATCTTCTAGGCTAAGGCTGACAAGGCGTTTTGTTTGCCACTTAGTGTCCGTTTGCATTGGAACCTTTTCAAACATACTCCAGGGAGATTTCATTGTATGCTGAGCTTCCCCATTCACTCTTGGCATTTGAGGCCAGGACACTTCCTCCCAAGACACTTATTGCCATGCAGAAGAATATACTAGATGTAGATCCCTAAGTACTACATGTTTTACATGGGTTCTCATTCATTGCTTATGGTCATCTCACAGGACAAGGGTTTCTGTACCCATTTACACCCACTTAGCAGACAAAAAGAGTGAGGATCAAAGAGGCTGAGCAATTTCCCCAGTTCATGGAAGGGCTTTGATTTGAACCTACATTGCTGACTCCTAATGCTATGACTTCATTTTCATTTATTTTCCTTTTCACTGAAATGCAAGATATTATGTTGAATGTCTTCTTGTCATGCTCAGAGAGTCAAGCTCTGCTCACATTCATTTCTGAATCCCAGTATCTCCAGTCTCCTTCCAGTTCAACACTTCCATCACCCCGAGGGTCCACGTAGAGACAAATGAGCAGGGATTCTGACAGTTGCCCAGGACTCATGTTTCTTCCAACAGCCATTCATTCACAGCCTCAACCAGTAAGCCATGGCTAGACTCCTCTGTGCACCAGGAGATTTATCAGAAATCTTAAATCACACTATTTTATTAACTACATACGAGGAACAAATATTAATCAATTTACCCTTTGTGAACCTTAGATTTCTAGGGACTATCCTTGGTCCCAATGAAAGTAACTTCCAGTCTTTAGAAGAGGTATTTTGAAGTGATTACCTGGGAATGAAGGGGAACCAAGGGAAACCATGCATATACCCAGCTGCCCAGATATTCAGATACTCCATAATGCAGGTGAGACCAATAGAATTTGAATGGGAGAAGAACTGAACAGCACCGTGTTCCCAGAACCTCCTACAAGTCCATGTCTTTAACTATAGAGTTAAGCAGGGTTAAAGGTAACAACCCAGGCCTCTAGGAGTCATAACTTATCTGAGTTCAGTTGTAACATAGTGGAGACCTCTCAAGATCTCAAGATAAGAGAGCCAGCGGGGAGGCTAGGGATGGGCACACTAGCCAAGCAATAATGTGAGTAAGGTAGGTCCAGCAATCCAAGTCACCATATCCAAGGAGGTGGGACAACCTGGGATGTGGTTCCATTATTGTTAATGCTCCATAGATTCCCTCATTGGGGAGGGTGACACAGTACTAGTCTCAAATTTGTTCTCAGGTTAGAGCACATTATATGCCCACAGACACAAAGTAGTAGGGAAAATATGGCACATAGCCCTCTGTTCTGAACTTTCCCTGACCACTTTTAAAATAAATTATATGTTGAAATTAACAGGAATATACAAAAGGAACAGTAACTATGTGTGTGTGTGTGTGTGTGTGTGTGTGTCTGTGTGTGTGTCTGTGTGTGTGTCTGTGTCTCTGTGTCTGTGTGCGTGTCTCTGTGTGTGTGTCTGTGTGTGTGTGTGTGTGTATACACATATATATATTTTAACCAACAGGCTTCAAAATACTTTGGTCATTTCAATGGACTTTCAGGCTATGCCTCCAGACCTCCCAGGGTATGATTTTTCATTTAATCTGTAAGAGTGATAGAGAACTTTGATGAACCATGATGTTGCTTACCTGCCCTTACAAACCCACTTGAAATTCTGTACAAAAAAACCTGTAGGGTTTTTTTTTGTTTTAGAACTTCTCACAATTTTCATTTTTCTACCATACTGATCTCTTTAGTTGATGAGTTTTTTCCATCTAAAGTGTAAGCTCCAGGTAAGCAGAGATCTTGTCTGTCTTGTGCGTGGGAACACAAAGAGACCATTTTACCCAGAGTGTCAGCCACATCCACCCATCCTGGAGTCCAGATAAAAAGGGTCTTGTGTAGGTAATCTTTTCACTCTAAAAGTGACATGGCCATGGCCATGGTCAGCAGCAAAGACATTTGGTGAGCATCAGCCAGTGGCTGGGAGTAAAAAATAAAGATGAACTACCTATGGCAAAATGAAGACTCCCAGACTGTGGTGTATCAAGTTCACTTGCTTATAGTTCTTGATTGGCTTCTCTGAAGTTTGACATAGATACTCAGTGGAGCAAGACTTACTTTAGAGAAGCTCCCTAATACCTTTAGGGAGTACCTGGGGACAGAAACAGACTGACACTAAGCATTAACCTAAGAACCTGCTGAGATGTGATAGAGTGTAGGGGAAGGGAACCTTGGTCCACAGGATTTGCCTATTCCACCCTAGACCACTTCATAAAAGAAAATGCCTACCCCACTTCCAGTGAGATCTTGCTTCCTCCCCCTAGTTCATATGAAGTATTTAATTAAATCCAATCACATTGAAATGTTGCATTTCAGATTCCACTTTTCACTTCTTCATTTACTTTCTGGTAAAGACGCTCTGGGTTTTATTTAGTCAGACGTCTAACTAGAAATTACACTTTTCAGAAAAGATAAAAATAATGATCATCTAATTCCCTATTTTCTACAGAGCCACTTAACTTTCAAGTACTCAGTACTAATCAATAAAAGCCTTTCATCACAAAACCCAATAAGCAAGATCAAATTCAAGGGAAATGCTCAAAAGAGAGCATGGTTGGCACCCAAACCATTTTGTGAGGTCAGAATCACTTTTCCACATGAAGCTATTTCCTACTTATGGCCCGAAGCCATGCCACCTCCTGCTCTCTGATCTCTCGCTTTCAGAAGCTGAGTCCACTGGGTGTCCTGCTGAGAACACAGGGTCTACTGTGATCAGCATCTGGTGAAAATCTAAAACTGGAACTGACACCAGATACATTGTGTTACCTGCTTGATGCCCAATTTAAGGGCTGCTTCTCATCCAGGAGAACTTGCACGCATTGGTTTAGAGAAGAAAGCAGATATGAAAAACGATGTTAAGATTCAGTCTCCGATGACGTTAAGGTGGCATTTGGACCAAGATTTTCCGAGCTCGTTCCCTATACCTCCTTCCTTTTCTCTACCCCCTCCAGGGAAGATGAAAATATGGGGAATAGGAGAAACAAAAGTGGAAGAGCCCTAATATTCAGCTGGGCTTGAACCCCAGATCTTAGTACAGAAAACTCTGGTAAGCTGGATTGCAGTTCAGGGTCAATATTAGCCTTTCCTCCCACCTTAAAATCTAGCCTTTGAATATTACCATCCACCATTCAGTCACATGGAAAGAAAGGACAGAAGAGTGAGAGAAAAATCTGCCAACAAATGTAGACCAATTAGTTAATTGAAATTTGCTCATTGATAGTAAGATTCAACTATTACCTCTATGAAAATAGTAAACTGATGTTTGGATTCAACTCTTCTATGAAGAAAACTTTCCTGTAATATAGGTGAAACTTAATGAATACTTGTTAATTTATGTGTGAATGTGTGAGAAAAAGAAAGAAATTATAGATATACAGATATATTCCTCTCATAAACTATTTTAACCCAAATTGGAAACACATTACCACAACTAAAACATTAATAATTCCTTGAAACATATCCAAAGCACAATTTATTGTTAAATAGATTTTTTTTCTTTATTTACTTTCTGTGTTATATTTAAAAAATACTAGCAAAGGTTGTAGAATTTTGCTCTAAGTAAAAATCCATGGGTATCAGCAAAAATATACATAGGTAGAAAACTGTTAAAATATAAGTAGTATCACCAAATGAACAACAGTCCACAGTTAAAGGTCAGATGTCAGTGTAATATTAATAGCAATATAAATGCTTACAGAATTGTTTTAATGTTTATTCCAAGAGAACTCAGAAATGGGTTATTGTAAGTTGCAATACAAAATTCCTAAAAATTATTAGCTCCCAGGCTACTTGGAACATTTTTTTTTTCTTCAGATCAAGTCTAGAAGTCAAAGTAAAAGAAATCACTCATGTCCAAAGACCTCAATCCCAAAGTCACTGCTTGTTTAAGAGAACAGGAATAACCAATGGCTTTGTATTGGACTTATCCATGTGAATCCACCCACCACTGAGTATCACAGCCCATGCCAAGTAGGCTGTGGGCAGTATTTCAGTGCACTTTTAAGATGACCAAAATACTCCTGACTGAAATCTAATACAATAACTTCACTGCTTTCCTTCTAGAACCTGAACTTATGAAGCAAATAACCAACTTTTCTCCGCAAAAGTTGATACTTCATGAAGGAGAACTCTAGGAATCCCACCCACAAGAAGTCAAAATACTGATCCTTCTTACCTTATTAGCCTATTTACAATAGCGAAGTTATAAATTCTTTAATTATAAAACTTCACCTTGCCAGCCATCCTGCATCAACCCCAGAGGTCAACCAGAGGTTGCTCTTCCAAAAAATGGCCATTAAATTTGATCCACTTATTTGGAAAGAGCATCACTGTTGTCTAGATTTGGGGATGTTGCCTTGTTTGTTGAGTAGCCTCCAGGTCTTCCATGCGTCAAATGTTTATTAGTGAAAAATAAGTGAATGAACAAGTAAATTACCTTAAGTTTGGTGGGAAGGGTAGAAATCATGGAAACAAACAAAAAAGAACCTGTCCCTTTCTAAGAAAGATTTTGGCATTTTATTTTGAACAAGTTTAGAGCTGGATGCTTGGTTTTGTAACTGTGGGCTACAGTTTCCATCATCCACTGTAGAGAACTCTCGTTTTACCAGATCTTATTTTGACTTGAAATGTTTCATGACAGGTTTATGGCATTAATTTCCTCCTCTTGGGTGCCTGGTCCTTATATGTGTTTTCTTCAGAGGGTAAATCAACTTGCTAGGGCCAGATAGAGTATCGGATACGTGACCATAAGAAATGGTCTTAAGCAAACAGACTATGAGGGATTGTGGCCCACCACAGAATACCCCCTCTGCCAGGTTTTAATGCTAAAAGCCACCAGAACACATAAGTAATCAGCTTTTAAAAATAAAGGAGTTTTAATTAAATGATTTCTCAGAGCCTTATTGCTGACACTGTCACTTCTATTTCTAATGGATTTTGAGACTTGTTGTTCAGAAGTTAATCCTGTTAATAAGATTCGATTTTCTTTTTGCCTTAATAGTGTACTTTGAAATACTTATGAGGAAGCCAGGGCATATGTGGTGTGCTGGACTGGCGGGGCTCTGTGTGTAATCTTAGCAAATGAGACTAAGAGGAGAATGGAGATAAAAAGGGGAAAGATTGACTTCTTTGCAATTTAGAAAAGAAAATAGGCTGTTGTTTCCTTCTATGGGTCCAGTGAAATTCTGTTCAATCTGGGATGCAAGTGTTACAGTCAATGGCCTTTAACCTGAAAGGGACCAGCCAACTCTCTTCTAACAATCTAACTGCTTAATAACTGCATAAATGATTGTACATTTGATTAAAAAGAAAAAAAATCCTGGTGCAAAGCAGACCTGCCCGTTCTCCAGATTTTCTTCTGATGAGATTTCCCTAATGAGCTTTAATAGTCCTTTATGTTTAAAACCTTTTTTGACTACCTTAGAGATATAAAATCTATGACTCTAACATAGAATCCAGAAACAATTTTGTTTTATGTACCTCTTATTCATCATAGATGTAGTATTATGAACCTGCTATGTGCAGGGTGCCTGGATGGCTCAGTTGGTTAAGCAACTGACTTTGACTCAGGTCTTGATCTTGTGGCTCATGAGTTCAAGCCCCATGTCAGGCTCAGTGCTGATAGCTCAGAGCCTGGAACCTGCTTCAGACTTTGTGTCTCCCCTCTTTCTGTCCCTCTCCCACTCGCTCGCTCTCTGTCTTAAAAAATAAACATTAATTTTTTTTTAAATAAAAGAACCTACTATATGCAAGACAGTGGATGAAGAGTTCAAAAACCAACCAGAATTTCATTTGGATATTTGAGGATAATAGTGGAAAGGGAGGGCATGTCAGGTGAGGGCCTGCTCTAAGTAAGGACATTGTACTGTCATAGGGGAGGCAGGCTTTGAGGATGAGTCTGCATCCGGACTCCCTGTTCATGAAGGAGAGTATCTGGAAAGCAATCTGAAAGTTAATCTAGAGCAAGAAGGTAAAGGTCTTGAATGCCAGGCTAAGAAAGCATGGGCTTTATTCTGTAGACAGTGAGAAATGCTGCATTTTGGTAGGGAGGGGGGAGCAGGGGAAATTTATTGTTCAGGCTAGTGCTTGAAAACACAGTGAAAGTTTTGAATTAGGGAATATTTTCTCACGCTTTAAAAACATTGTTTCCTAACTTTCCCAGAATTATAATATATCTGGTTATTGTTGATGCTCTACTGAACTGAAAACTTTTATTAGTATTTGTGTTTTCATTTTATAAAATTATCATAACTGATGGATTTACGGTTCTGAAACAGTAACCAAATTTTAATAATGAAGCCATTAATACATACCTTGGCTTGAGGGTATGATATTTGTGACAATGTAATATTTGCTCTGAAAGTAGGAATCCCCAAACTAATATATTTATATCTCCATGTAAGTTGCACAAATGTCTCCCCAGCTAGCAGCACATTGTGTTGTCTTGACAGAGTTCTTCCACTGATGTTGGTGCTTTCTCCCTCTTTGCAGGAAGAAAAAAGGGATGTTTAAAATATAAAAGAAATTAATTATCAAGGTAATCTTGAGAGACTTAAAAAATAATTTAAGAAGGAATTTCAATTTGAAAAGCTCACTGTTCCTGGTGCTTCTCTGCAAAGGCTTCAGAGTGTGTATGTGGGTTTCCTAAAACTCACTGCTGCATTTACATTTAAATGAAAATACAGACATACATGTTTGACAAAGACCATGTACTTATGCACCTTAAAACCATTCTTTCATAAAAGGAACAGAAAACATCCTGCTATGCCAATACACCAAGATACCAATTTATTCTTTGTGGAAAAAGATAGCATATTATACATCAGTCTGGAATATTTATTGTTTACTTTCCATGTATTTGTCTATATTTATATTTAGTTTATTCATTATTTTGCTGGACAGACATATATGTTAAGAATCAGCCTCCTGAAGAAACAAATGGCTGAGGTGTGTATTCTTTTAGTTACTGACAGTGAAAACTGAGAAAACTTTGAGATTTGTTGTGACTGCACTCTGCTCTCCTGACTGCCACCGTTCTTGTTTTCATGAAACTGAGACCCACATGGTCACATGACTTACCTTCACTTCTGCCCCATGTGACAGTGCTGGGATTTGGAATTATGTCTCTTGACTCCTCATCAGTGCTCATTTTTGACATGTTTCTTGCATGCTCACTTAAGATACTTATTGGGAGAATGTCAATAGCATCTGAAAAGGATTTTCTTCAGAAAAGGATCTTACCCATCCAAGATCTTTCTGCTTGTCGTAAGCCAACCAGTGTCCTAGGTTGGGGATGACATGGACTGGGGGATGTGACCAATTAGTACTGATAAAAGAGCTAATTCTGAAAAAGTCAGGGTGTGTAATTACTTCCCTAGCATGTGTTCTTTTGTTCTAAGTCTAATTATTCAATACAGGCAATACCATAGTATCTGTGTTACTGTCTGTATTTATATCATGTGAGACTTGGAGACATGAATTGCTTGTCTAATAGCACACAGCTAGTAAGGTTCTGTGCCCAGCTTTGAACCCAAGTAATTCTGAAATGGAAGTCCATCGTTATCTCTATGATGCTAGCTCTCACTGCCCAAAGGACTACAGCCAGAATCCATCTTAACAATTCTGCTAACCGCCTATCCCTTTGCACAGCTTGTCCCTTTGGCTTCTAAACTGCATATTGATAAAGTATAACAACTGATCAAAGTATAAGGACCACCTGTGATAGTTGAGATACTTATTTCCACATGGAGCCTCTGGGGTCTTCAATTTTAAGTATCAAAGCAAGACTTCCAGGCATGACACAATGATCTTCCTGAAATGACTAATGCTGCAATGTTGGTATAAACCACTTTGGGAAACTCCCAAAGCTAAATTACTCTCCTGAGTCAAAGGCCTAACTGCTCTTCTGGAGAGCCTTAATTATAGTTGAGCAACTACTTATTTTCAGTCCTTTGGGACCAAGTTCACCCAAACCCCTTATTTTTCTAAGATGCAGAAATGTTTCTATGAATGTGATTTTCTCAGTTTGGCTTATTTATTAAATTTAGTATTGTTTATTATTTCTCTATTTATTAAAAGAAATATAGCTGTGTACAAACCTGGTGAGGTAGTCATGTGGATGGGAGAAAGCTGTTGTTTGTACAGTATCTAGAACTGAGGTCGATGGGTAACTGTAAATTTGCTTCCTGCTCGATGTCCTAGGGAAGGCGCAGGACAGACACAGATTCCAAGGAACTGAGCTGGAATTCCAGTCCAGATGCTCATCAGCTGCTGAGTGTCCTCAAACCGAAACTAGAGACTTGGCAGAAGGTAGCTTCAAAGGAACAGAGATCAAATGTTGCACCCCATGTACACTTAGGGATAGATACCTGATTGGCCCTTGGAGGTCAAGTTTTCCGTAGAAGAGGGGAAGCATATAATATGAGTTCTGGGCAAATCCATGACGGGTTGAGGCCAAACAGGGAGAAGAGACGGTCCCACTCACAAAGTGGGGCCCCTGGTCCCACTCACAAAGTTTTCGCAAGCAGGCTCATTGTCACTGGTTCTGTTTCCTTTTGATCTGTCTTAAAGGCACCATTAAGCATTTAAAGTTTGCTAACTGGCAGCCATTTTTCAGCACTATTTCCCTCAAGGCTGTAAGCTCCACAGGGACAGAGAGTAAATCTGCTTTGTTCCTTGCCATGCCCCAAACTTACTTCATGCTTGGCAGCTGGCAGGTATGTCCTAGAGGTAATGGTTATGGTTATTACTGAAGGCATTTCTATTTTCCATATTCATATTTCTATAATGGACTCAGATAATTTTCCAGAATCACTGCACTCTACCATCTTGGCTCCTTTGTTTGCATTTGTTTGCATCTTATTGCTGCTTTTCAGTTTTTACTCATTTTTGTCTCACGGTTCTTAATTTCTATGAGCACCTGATTCTCTTTTCCTATCCCATACTTCACATCACCCTCCTTGACTACCTTGATGTCCTTGCACAAGAAACGCCATGTCTGAGCCTCATTTTCCGGATGCTGGGTTTCTGGGTGGCTGTCTAAGAAAATGCGTGTAAATTATCCAGCACGCTATTCGAGATGTGTTTATTCACTGCCGCACTAAAAACCTTCTGACTAATTGTGTGTTCGGTAAACTCTTCTGATGGGATGAGAGCTGTAGTTACCCTTCCCTCAGCCTGGAGAAATGGAGCAGGGAGAAATAAACCTGTGGGTTACGACTCGCTGTAGAATTTTCCTGGGCTGTTTATAATGGTGATTTCTAGAAATGAGTAGTTGCTCTGAGCACAAAGCAAAGTAGCGATGTGTACATCCTGAAGTCCACCTGTACTCATTTACAACCGAGCAATAAATGTCATTTGCACTTAAGAACAGAGCAGTGCAAAGCTGAAATTTATTTCACTGAGAAAGAGTAAAAAAAAAAAAAAGATATTTGGACAGACGCAGGCATAAGCAAAACCTCATGTTCCCAGTGGCCATGACGCGATGTGATTCATAAGGTCAAATTTTACAATTACAAATTTTGCATAGGTCACTCCTTTGGCTTGGAAGATAATTCTTTCTGAGATGTGTTCTCTCTTCTACCCTAGCTCTAGGTGGCCTGTCACACTCTTTAGGTGCAACATTGCAATTCAGCAGTGTAAGAGATTCTAAATTTGAAATAAGCTTTGGCAGAATTAAATGTGCCCTAGCTAACTCCAAATCAAAGTTGGTTTTCCATTGCCCCTTTCTGATATTTGCCACTTTATAGGGAAATGAATGTGTGAATGACTAAACTCATCTATATACTGCAAAATGGGCTAACCTCACCTACCTACATATCTGAACATAAAAATAGATACCCTTAAGAGTCCATAACAACAAAAAAAGTAAGTGATATAAAAAGAAATGTATAGAATCAAATTATATGCGATATGCATGTATCAATTCAATCCATAGTTGAATAGCTGAATGTGCTTTCTGTAAAGTAGGATTTAGTCAAGCAATACAAACTTTCACTCTCGAAAGATTAGACTAGCCATATTGTTGAAACAGGGTCTGTCCCTGACGCTGAAAAGGAAGGAGAGAGATTAAGAAAAATAGGAGTAAGAGAAGATCCTAGTGGAGAGAAAAGGCAAGAGTATTCACAGGCAGTGGCTCATCAGTTTATTCTTAGTTCTGTGCTCGGAGTGACCTTCCATAGTACCTGGTGTCATCTCTTAAGGCTCCTGTTTGGTAACCTTCATTATTTCCCTATAGCCCAGAGGGAAAGGGCAACCTAATGACTTGGCAGTCAAGATGCTCCCCAGCCTGTCCCAGGCTCCCTGTCCATGTTTTATTATTCCTCCTTTCCCTGTAAAATCCAGTACACATCCATTCTTTATCGTAGCTTAACTCCTATGGAGTTGAGTTACGGGCGTCCATTCAGCTCACCTTTCTCATCCTGGTGCCTATCTTAGCCCCTCCTTAACCATCTGAATCCCACTCAACCCTCCTTGAATGTTCAGAATGGGTCCTCTCTTGAGACCTGTCTTGCCCTGGACCCTCCCATGTGAAAGCCTGGAACACCATAGGCTTTGCATGTTTAGGGAGGCATAATGGCTAAAAGTTTGAGATGTGGAGCCAGCCACATCTTGATGAGTCTCCCTTTCTGAGTGTGACTTTAGAGTGCTGACTTATCCAGCTTAACCTCAGTTAGCACTGCTTGAACACGGAATGATAGTACTGTAAGTCTTACAACATATTTGTGAAAATTAAAAGATAGTGTAAACAAAGACTCATGGCATATGATCAATAACAAGGTTCATAACTCCTTAACCCAGCCTTACATACTGGTTCTGAACTGAGCCTCCTTGAAATCCACTGATAATTCTGATGAGCCCATCAATGTTAGCAGGAAATACATTAGCAGTTCATGGAGCACTCTTTTAAAATACACTTTAGCGAGGATTTCTTTTTGGAGATAGGATCACATGGGAGGTTTAGCAAAAAGATTTCTCCATCCTCCGTTTCCACTAATTGTGTGTGTGTGTGTGTGTGTGTGTGTGTGTGTGAGGTCGACTAGGGGAAGTCCAGGAATCTGTACTTTTAACAAATAATCCTGCTGATTCTGATGCAGAAGTGTAGGGAACACATTCTAACAAACAGGACCTTGCAGAGGTAATCCTTATTCTAAGATTGGAAACTCAAGACACTATATTTAGGATTGTTTGACATTTATACTTTTTATTGTCATACCAAACCTTTGCACGTGTGTCATTGTATTGATGTGTAATTCATATAGAGAGACACAAATGTAATATTTTACTTATGTATTCAATTATGTATGTGTACCTGTGTCTAACCACTATTCAGATCAAGACGTAGACCATTTCCATTCATCCAAAAATTTTCCATATGTGTCTTGCCAGCAATACCCACCTTAGAGCTAACCACTGTCTTTACATTTATCATCATAGCCTAGTTTTACCTGTTATTTAAGTTCATATAAGTGGAATAATACATTCTGTATTCTCAACATTTATCAGATTCACCCCTGATGTTGTGACATGATATACATTAAATCTCTCAAACACGCTCTCTCGCTTTACCCAATGAAAGCTACCTTCCTCAGCAGTATTGCAGTTGCCTAGAGGGACCGACCTTTCTGAGACTTGAAAACCACAGCACACAGCCCCCAAGTTCCAAGCTGACTCACTGAACAAGTTTCAGATGTGACCTTTTGGAAATGATGCCTCTTCTGACACAAGCACATGTTTTCCAATCCAGGCCAATACTTTACATTCAATCCTGAGAGTAGGCACGAAGGGGGATACATGTCCTGGGCACAATCTATAATTAAAGATGACATTTTTCTGAACTTGGAAAATAAACAAAAACCTGCTGAATGAATCAGGGCAGAGAGCACCACGGAAGAAATCAGCAAAAAAGGAGCAACTCCTTTTCAAATCATATACCCCTTGAATTACATTGGTAATTTAGTGTGTCATCTGTTATTCAGCCAATTTTATAGAAATTATAGAGAGGTTCATTCCTAATTAAGAATAATCTGATGGCTGGGCTTGACCCAGTTAAATTCTTATCTTTATGACATCAATCTTTTATAATGCTTCCAGAAGCCTTGGCAAAGACTCCAATTTTATAAGTAAAAATTAATTAATTGGGACATTAAATTTGAAAGATGCTTTTATCTTTTCCCTGGTTCATGCCTTCACAACAGAATGCAATAATTAACAGTTTTATTCAAATATATAAAATGATTCCTTGAAGATTTCTAACCACTTCAAGTACTCCAAATATCAAGTGTTTTAATGTCGAGATATCAAGAGACAAAGGAAAGTGAATCTTTTGGAGATATTTTATCAAGAGCGTTCTCTGTAGTAATCACTTACACTGGGGAAAAGACTGGGTGACCTGATGTGAAGTTGACTTGGGACCAAATTATACTGCCGAAAGAAAAAAAAAATCCAACACGATTTTTGGTTTTAAAAAAGTGATTTTTGTTGTTGTTGTTTTTTTAATTTTCTTTAAAAAAAAGTTTTTACTTATTACTTAGAGAGAGAGAGAGAGAGAGAGAGCTAGGAGCAGAGAGAGAGGGAAAGAGAGAGTCCCAAGCAGGCTCTGTACTTTAAGAGCAGAGCCTGATGTGGGGCTTGAACTCAAGAATCCTGAGATCATGACCTAAGCTGAAATCAGGAGTCGGATGCTTAACTGACTGTGCCACCCAGGTGCCCCTATTGGTTTTGTTTAGGATTTCAAAGCTTTGTCTCTGGAAAGTCTTCCTAGCTAAACTCACCTAATATGAGTACCCATAAAATAAAGTCTCAGCCTGCATGTTGAAATTATGATTTGAATCCATTGTCACAAAACTAGTATTTGCTTATCCACATAGGTTCCATGTGTTTATTTGCCTGCCATTCATCACTACTTCCTCAAGCATGGCACATTTAAGAAAACTATACAAGAAGTTAAGAAGACTATACAAACTCCAAGAGGCCAACAAGGACTCCTAGCAGGCCGAGTACTGCCTCTCAAGAGTTTGGTTGGCCAGCCTGAAAAGAAGCCTCAGGTGGTGTGCCCCAGCACTCTGGCCTGGCTGAAAGTTTTATTACAAACTTGGGAGAAGCTGGAAAAAATGAACTGATCCTTTCAAATGAACTGACTTATTCTGATAACATGAAATGAATAAAAACAAGAAATTGAGTGGACCGGAGAGAACCACCTTGCAAGTCTGAGAAGGGATGGTGGCAGGCACTGCAATACACTCGTTCACAGACTCTACTCCTTTTCTCACCCCAAAAAGGATTAAAAGTGGGGTGTGAGTAGGAAGATTACTTGCTCCAGATCACACAACAGTACATATTAGAGTTGATGGCTTTTTGAGGTAGGTCTGTGGGCCACAAATTCCTTGACGCACCTCTTATTGGGAAGTGGGATCTATGTCCTTGTCCCTTGAGTCTGAGTCAAGCTTTGTGACCTGTCATCGATGGAGAATCGTGGAAGTGGTGCAGACCTGGTTAGGAAAGGCCATGCAGCTTCTGGCTGGTTCCTTTGGGTTACTCACTCTTGGAAGCCAACCACCACGTTGTGATGAAGTTAAAGCCCATGGAGAGACACATGTTGAGAGAAACCAGAGCCCCTGGCCTGACCCACAGTCCTAGCTGGCTTCTCAGCTAACAACACCAACTTATAAGCCATGTGAGCAAGCTATTTTGAAAGCAGACCCTCCAATCCCTCATTGAATGTACACTGCTGAAGAAACTTAGAAATCCTTAATGTTCACTATCAACTGCATGAGGCTAAACTCTAGGCAAACAGGGTTTGGGCCATTAGCTTGTATTTGTCAGTTGAATCCACATTGTGATGGGTTAACTTGGGGGACCCAGTTTCTGCAGAGCATTTGTGACTGCCATCAACTGAAGAACAAGCTCAGTAGAAAGTACATGTGGGTCTTTAAATGCAAAGAGGGCAAACCCCATTCCATCCTGACCACAGCCAGAAGGGTATGCTCAGTTTGGGGAGCCGTGGTCAGGAAAACCATTGAATAAGCTGACCAGTGTCCTGGAGAAGTCAATTAAATGATGAATGGTGTGCCGATTATGTCCTGTGTGGAAGAGATGGTGGTGCCATTGCCATCTAGCCAGCCAGAACAAGTGAAGTATGGAGCAAGAACCAGGACAAGGATGCAGTGACCATGTAAGGAAAGAACATTCACTTTGAAGCCAGATGGCCTGGCTAATCATCCTAGTTGTGTGGTTTCTGGAGAGTCCTACATACCCAACCATGAACTCAGTTACAAAAGGAAAGGATGGGGTGCCTGAGTGACTCAGTCGGTTGAGAATCTGACTTCAGCTCAGATCATGATCTCTTGGTTCATGAGTTCAAGCCCCACATTGGGCTCTGTGCTGAAAATTCGGAGTCTGGAGCCTGCTTCAAATTCTGTGTCTCCCTCTCTCTCTCTGCCCCTCCCCCACTCACACTCGGTTTCTCTCTCTCTCAAAAAAAAATCTATTAAAATATATATATTATATGTAAATATAATACATATATAAATATATATATAAAGGAATGATCTCTACCTCTCTCATAGGCTTAGAGGTACAACATTAGGATTATTGAAGATAATGTATAGGAAGGCACCATGCATGGAAGACCCTCAATACTATTGGCCGTTAAATTCGGGAGTTTGGACTTTGGCTTTATTTTAAAAGGAGATGTCCGTCAGTTGAATGTCTTACTTTGGAAAACAGCAAGCCTCCTATGTTAATCTTCCTTTAAGGGCTGGATGCTTACTCATAAGGGGTATCAGAGAACATTTGGCTATGTGTGGGAGGCTGGCCATAGTGTCCTCTAACTTCCCTTTGGTCCCTAAGGGATTGCACTCACAGCTGCCTTCAGAAGCTCCGACACTGTCTCCCTTACTTGCCCCTCCACCCATCCTAGAAGCCTGGAGTGGCCTAACTCTCAACAGGCATTAGCATTGCTTTAGCATGGGATGAGTCCTCCAGAGTTCCAAGTTCTGTGGCCAGCAGGCCACGCACATTCAGACTTTGAAGTCGTGCATTCAGCTCTCCTCTCCCCCTCCACCACGAGTATAGAGCATCTTGGTTGAGATTTAAAATATTTTCAGAATTCATGTATGCAGAAAATGTTGTCTATCAGACAAGTGTCTGTACTTGAAAGGAACTATGAGCATTTAATATTCTACACCAAATGTTGAAACCAAAATTCAAGGGCATTTTGTTCTTTGAATCGGAGATGTTGTCATGCCTCTTCTTCCCTCTTCTACTTTTGTGTTGAGAGTTACTATTAAACAGGGAGCAGCAGCTATTTGTAAGGGGATTCAGTTTAAATTTCAGCTTCATGACTTACCAGCTCTGCAACCTACAGCAAGTTATTTAACCTCTCTGAACTTGAGCCTCCGTATACAAAATGAAAGTAATAGTACTTACCTCTGGGGGATGTTGAGAGAATTTAAATAAGATGAAATGTGTGCTGGTGCCTGCAGCAAGTAGGAAATTAATACATATTAATGTGTTAATTTTTTCTCACTCGTTGATTTCGTTGGGCTGTTTCCATGAAACTGAAAAGGAGGCATCATTTTTTTCCCATCTTTGTCTCTCTCCCCAAGACAGACATCTGAATTGTGCTTTGTCAGGAGAAATAGCTTTTAGGGTTTGAGTCTTCATAGAGGAGGGAAATGTAACTCCCTTCACTTGCATTGTTTTGTTTGTTTGTGTGTTTGTCTTAAATTTTTATCCTGGATGCTGTGGCTGTTAGTTGCCCAGCTCAAGGCACATTCTCTCCGAACTGCTTAATATCAGAACCCCAATTTTTGGCAGGGCACTTTGCCTTCTTAGGGAAAAAACGGGGCAGCCAAATGCTGCCATGCACTTAATGTTCTGGCCCAAGAGGTGTATACAGGAATGGTGTAGACTGATTCATACTTAAAGAAAGCCAATTTAGCTGAGGCGTGCCTCCAGTTTGCTCTTCTCGATTGTCCTCCTTCTTCCAGCTTGAACCTTGTCCTTGCCACCTACAGCACCAGTACGAATCCTGGATCATAAAGTAACCTTGAAGACATGATAGAGAATAAAGATAGGACCCTGAGTCTCTGTGGCCCCAAAGAAAGGAGCCACCATGACATTTTGACTTCTCAGTCTGACACTTCTTTCACTTGGGAGAGAAATAAGGCTGTATCTTGGGTTTAGCCACTGCTATTGATTTTCCCTCTTGTTTGTAGTCAACTCTAATGCTAACCAAGAAGCACAGTGTGTGTGGGGGTGGGTGGGGGGGGAGGTGGGTGTTCCAGGGAGAAGAGTGTTGGAAACAAAGTTTCCTGATCCACTTTCCCTAAAAGGAGTCAGTCAGCTTTTCTCTTAGGAGGTGGCACAGGTGGTGACAGTATAGTTCTGTGTCATAGAGCAGAACAGTCTGGGAGAGGCATACAACTCATACATTCATCAAGAATTGTCACAGGGTATGGAGATCACTGTGGATGCCATCAGTATACAGATCTAGAGCAATTACTCTAGCTTGAGTTGAGGAAAGGAGGGTTCAGGAAGGCTTTGCCAGGAAGGTGTCTGTGCTCACTAAGGCAGGATAATAGGCTTCAACCACGTTGAAGAAAGGACCTGCATTCCAAGGTCTGCAGCCCTGACTGACACATCCCACACCCCGTGGCAGAGCACTGTGTCATCACTAATAACTTCTCCCTAGTCTTGATGTTTGTTCACATCTGCCACAATTTAAATCTGGCTCAAAGGCCACTCAAAATCCCAGTCACTCAGTCAGTGTTGGATACAGACAAGTGAACACTCGGGGAAGTCTGCATGTGGTAATTACCAGTTTAATCTCAACAACCTTGTGATTTGGGAAACACTCTTCCATGTAACTGTCAAATTAGCTGGAGAATTGCTCCCATACCTCCCATGGTGGGTAGGGGCAAATGCTTGGGGCATAGTGACCCAGCAGAAGCTCCAAGAGCCCTCCCAAGATGGCAGCCCAGTGCTCAGCAGGCAAAGAACGTCTGAACCTCATTGCCAAGAGGGCCGGGGCCCTGAGAGGTGCAATAATGTAGGTAATCAGGCAAGATTGATCAGCTCTTTAAGACATAATAGATATATTTTTTTACTGCTTGCCTTTAGGGACGAACAGGAACATCAGAGGAAGAAAGAATTGAGGTTGACATTTATCTAGCATCTACTATATGTCAGACCATTATTTTATGCATTTAACATATATTGTCTTATTGGATCATCACATTAACACTTTAAAGGATATACTGGAACCCACATTATGTAAATGAGAATTACAATTACAAAAAGATTATGAGAATCCACGATTATGAAGGCTTCCCCAGGGTCACACAGGCAATCAAGGATTTGGGAATCCACTCCAGTCTACCTGCTTCCCCTACCCAAATCCCACACTGTCCCCTCACACCAAAGCACATTCCATACCAGGCTCCAATTCAAACTGACTCCATGAGGCAGAGAGACCACATTTTTATGAGTGAAGACAGGATGGAGGGAAGGCTAATAATGATGATGGACTAGCTATGCTTCTTGGTGTTTCTGTACCAGGAGCTGTGGAGATTTTCCCTGGTGGAGAACAGCTACCTGACAAGATATATTTACTGGAGATGTTTTATATTCCTTTCCCAAGGGGATAAATGTAGCTTCTGGTCTCTAACTAGGAGAAATAATTATGTGTGTTTCCTGTTTGTCCTCTGCCCAATAACGTTTGCCAAGCTGTTTGCTAATTACCCCAGAAACAACAGGTCCCCAACAGAAACAAAAAAGTGATCTATTATCTAGGTACCTTTTCACTCTGGGTTAGAGAAGAAAAGAGAAACACACCATATATCCTCAGTTAATGGGCAACCAAACAGATGACTTGGCAGAGAACAGGAGAAAGGACAAAAAATATCCTCTCTCTGCCACAGGAAATACATAAAGCAAAACAAAACTCAATATCACTGTCAAGTGCTCCTGGGTGCTCCCCTGAAGGGACAAACTCACAGTCCAGGTTTGGCTATGTTATAAACTTGAAAGCTATCTTTCCTTTGCCCCTAAATTATCCAGAGCTATTTCATCTCTCTTCCTCAGAAGAATCTTGACAACCCCTTTGGCACCTGGGAGATGGCCAGGTACAGCAGGAAGAACACGGAATTTGAAATCATTAGACCGGAGATTAGATCTGGCCCCACGACTTACTACCTGTGTAACCTCAGGCGACTCATCCTTAGGAGTCTTACCAGACTGTTGAGAGGAGCAAACAAGAAATAGGTATGTGTAAGCATTTTGCAAACTCACAGGCGCTCTATAATTTAAAAGGAAAAAAGTAAACATTGATGGGTCATACCATTAAGATACAGAAAGTATAAGTCACAGTCACAGGAGAATGTTAATGATAAATAGAATCACATTCCCCTTTCAGTGAGCACCTACTAATTGCCAGGTATTATCTCCTTCCAGGGAGGTACTATTTGCATGCCCATTTCACAGATGAAGAGGCTGCCACTCAGATAAGGTGATTTATTCATGGTTACAGAGCTGGTAAATGGCAGTTTGAATTCAGATACTAGTTGGTCTGACCCCAAGGCCTACGTATGTTTCCAGGGTACCACCTTAGCATTTTCATCAAAATTCAAATAAAAACTTTATGTCACCTGACACCAGTGACGTATCATGAAATACATATAGCTGGATGCCACTGGCAATGCTCAACAGCTGGCTCATCTCTTGACTGGCACAACACCCAGATGGAGGTTGGGACTGATTGATTGATTGCTCTCAGTTTGTCTGTCTCCTATGTCAGTGCCACTCTTTGGAGTGAGGTCACCTCTGCTCAGTGGACACAGTAGGAAACTAATGAGCATATTGGAGAAAGAAGGCAACTTGTGATTGAATTTTGAACTTGTCTTCTTCCCACATGCCCTGCAAGTTGCTCCGTTAAAATTCTCAGGTTTAAAATCTATTCGTTTTAGGGCCGCCTGGGAGGCTCAGTTGGTTAGGTGTCCGACTTCGGCTCAGGTTATGATCTCGTGGTTTGTGAGTTCCAGCCCCGTGTCGGGATCTGTGCTGACAGTTCAGAGCCTGTAGCATCTGCTTCGGATTCTGTGTCTCCCTGTCTCTCTGCCCCTTCCCTATTCGCACTCTGTCCCTCCCTCTCAAAAAAATAAATAAACATCAAAAAATTCTTAAATCCATTCATTTTATACAAAGATAAAATGAGTGCATGTGAAAATTGGTGACTTTTGAGTCACATCTGTGGACTTGTTATTGTAATGTGCCAATATCAATTTCCTGCTTTTGACAATGTAGAGTGGTTCTATAACATGCCACCATTGGAGGGGATTTGAGGGATGTGTACATGGGATCTTCTGTACTATTGTTGGAACCTAATACGTACTCTTTCAATTCATGTTACTTTCCCCCCTTGTTCTTTTTTTTTTTTTTAATGTCTGTTTTTGAGAGAGAGACATACAGACAGAGCTCCAGCAGGGGAGGGGCAGAGAGGGAGACACAATCTGAAGCAGGCTTTAGGCTCTGAGCTGTCAGCACAGAGCCCAATGTGGGGCTCGAACTCACAAACCACGAGATCATGACTTGAGCTGAAGTCGAAGGCTTAACTGACTGAGCCACCCAGGTGCCCCTCCCCACCTTGTTCTTATTGGAGTGACCCAGCCCGGAGCGACCCAGCCCCCTTCACTACTCTCATAATACCCAACACTTACCTTGATCTTGGCACTTAAAGCCTGTTCCGATTTCTTCCATTATCTTTTATATCTTATTGCTAGACTCTGAACTCATAGAAGGCAGGGATATTTCCTGTATGCACTGTATCTCAGGTAACTGTATGGAGTCTGGTCCATAAATTTTTGCTGAATATATAGAAGAATAGATGAGTAAGCTATAATAAATATAGTGAGCTTGCTAGTAAGAAACCTGTGGATAACTCACCAGGGAAACCCAGGGTAATGTTGCTATAGTTTCAGGGGCTGCCGTACGATGCCCAGTCTGTTCCCAGAGGCCCTCTTCCGCAGGTCATTTCACTTACCTGGTATGTCAGGTGCATAATGGGAAGTACAAATGGTAGGAACTGAAAGTAAGTAAAAAGCCTTTCTCACACACATAGTTCCACCAGAGATTTGTGCAGCAATTTTCGAAGTGAAATAGAAAGGGAAAATTGATGAGATAAAATATAAAATCAGAGGGAAAAAAAGAAACTTTTCTTTTGTATCATATGGACTCTTGCAGTTACTGTTATTGGGAAATGAATGTTCCTATTTTCTTGGAAGAGTCATATGGCACTGGGCATGTCACCAAGGTGCAATTTGATCAGCATTAAGTGATGCTGTAGACTTTGGGGTTCAGAATGGAATTTTAACAGAAACAATAAAACAGTTGTGATGGACCTTTTCTAACTTCATGAAGTGAAATATTGGTCCTGGAGTTGAAAATGGGACTCCCGGCTTATCAGTGCACATTATACAGATGCCTAGTGATCAAAATAAGCTCCAGACCAGTTGATGAGCCTCAGGTACATTCTACACCATACTTTTACTGTTTTTCAGGCATATTTGACTTACCTTTCTTTCTTTCACATATTAACTTTAAAATCAGAATGCTGTTGGTTTGGTAGGTAGAAAGCTTGAAGTAGTTGTCATTGCCTATCCATAGGTATTAAAAGTTGCAGAATGATGGGGGCGCTTGGGTGGCTCAGTCCGTTAAGCATCTGACTCTTGATTTCAGCTCAGGTCATGATCTCACGGTCCGTGAGTTCGAGCCCTGAATCAGGCTCTGCACTGAGAGCCTGCAGCCTGCTTGAGATTCTGTCTCCCCATCTCTGCCCCTCCACTGCTGTCTCTTTCTATCTCTCTCTCTCAAAATAAATAAACATTAAAAAAGTTTTGTTAACAATTTGTGGAATTAGGATCAGTACCTCAGGAGATACCCGTTGCAATAATGCTCCCCTCTTTCAAGAAACACTGTATCACCAGTGGCCTTGGTATGGGAAAGACCAGATATCAATAGCTTTGAATTGAATAGTGAACCTGAAAAGTTTTACTTTGAATGTGAAGAAATTTTATTAGTACCTTAATCAATTAATTTCACTTTTAAAAAATAAATGCACAAGAATTATATGTGGCAAAAGCTTATGTCTAAATAAGTCTAAAGGAGCTCTTTTCGATGAGTTTTTTAAAGACTCAGAGTGATAAGAAATTACTGTGCCATAGTTTAATTGGAAGCAGTTTTTCTTTTCTAGTTGTCTATATAATAATGATACACCTTAAAATTGATGGTTCCTGGATACAATGAAATAAATTGTGTTCTGGGTACAAGTGTCAAAATTCAAGTTTATAAAACATATTCCCAAATCAATTATGTAAAACCAATTAGAGGAGTGACCTAAAACCACTTTCTGAAAGCAATTACTGTCAATATCCAATGGTTGGAGAGAGAAAAGTTTTTAAAGTTTAATTTCATTGAAAATAGAAATTCAAATGATATATAGCAAAAATGGAAATTACCCATATTACATTGAAGAGCCCCCCCAAAAGTTAATAATAACGTAGTAAATGTATCTCTTGAGTCCCCTGAGCATAGGGACACAACCCTCCCCTGGAAGGAGTAGCACATGGCTCCATTAACTAGGATTGTCTTTGTTTTTTAATTACTATTAGGTTTTTTATTTTAATTCCAGTATAGTTAACATACAGTGTTATATTAGTTTCAGGTGTAGAATATAGTGATTCAACAACTCCATAACTACTCGGTGCTTATAATTAGGATTGTCTTTGAATCAAAATCTTCAGGTTTCAAAAGTAGAAGGGTAGGGCACCTGGGTGGCTGAGTCAGTTAAACATCCAACTCTTGGTTTTGGCTCAGGTCATGATCATGCGGTTAATGAGTTTGAGCCCCACGTCAGGCTCTGTGCTGACAGCATGGAGCCTGCTTGGGATTCCCTGCCTCCTTCTCTCTCTGCCCCTCCCCAGCTTGCTCTCTCTCTCTCCCTCACACCCTCAAAACATAAACAAACATTTAACAAAATTCAAAAATAAAAGAGCACCTAAACAGAGCTCTTCACTGTACAGATGAAGGAATTGTCACAGGGTTGATTCTGATGCTTAAGTCACTCACAAGGTTGTTCTCAATCTAAGACTGTACTTACACACCAGAAACATGAAAGAAAAATATACATTCAAAAATAACATAAATATCAGCTGAATCATGGATCATCAAAAGACTTCGGTCCACTTAGGGGAGCCTGGGTGGCTCAGTTGCTTAAGCGTCTGACTTCAGCTCAGGTCATGATCTCACGGTCCGTGAGTTCGAGCCCCACATTGGGTTCTGTGTTGTCAGTTCAGAGCCTGAGGCCTGCTTCGGATTCTGTGTTTCCCTCTCTCTGCCCCTCCCCTGCTTACGCTCTGGGTCTCTCTATCAAAAAATGAATAAACGTTTAAAAAAAATTAAAAGAAAAGACCTCAGTCTACTTCAACATCCATTGAATGTCTTGTTGTTGCTGCCTTACCTAGAGGATCTCATGTAAGAGAACACTCACAAACCCTATTGCCCAGCCTAAAATATGAGGAATCTGAAGCCTGAAGGTTACAGTGCTTTGTCCTAGGTCACATGGCTATTGGGAGCAGTGAGAAGCAAATCAAGTTCTGTGATATCCATGTCATCGTTCTCTTTCTGTCACGTGACACTGCCTCAAGGTACAACCATGGAAGAAATGTTGCAGTCTTCTGAAACTGACACTCTCAAGGGAAAGAACAAATATGAAGATAAATAGTTAAATGCATTTGATCTAGTGCCTCATAGAGGTCTGGACACCAGCGGTCTGTTCCTCTCTACCTTTGCTTATAGCTGGAGTGGTCCCCTCCCTCTCTATCTACCACAACATTTTCTGCGGTTAACTCCTACTCATGAATTAAGCTTCAACACAAACATCAGTTCTTAAAGAAGAACTCTTAATACCAATTACTGGCTTCTTACTCTCTGCTCCCCTAGACCCCATGTTTCCCTTTATTGTTGCATTTATGCCATTACATATCAATATCACATAGGCCATTAGATAATGAGCTCCCCAAGGACAGGTAATAGCCTTTTCATCTTTAGATCCTCAAGGCTAGCACTGATAACAGGACTGTTGAATGAATCCCATGCCCCATGTGGATTGCTAAAATTTACTTGTCCCCTCTATAAGCAGAGACCCTTTGCTTCTCTACACTAGTAACCGCAATCAAAATATTTTAAGTGGTGGGGCATATGAGGAAGAAAGCAGCCTAGCTCGCTTTATTAAAAATTGGATGACTAATTCCCCCAAACACATAATAGAAACAAGGTTGGGGATAGTCTGTGGAAGGTGCTGAAAATCTGCATCCGTGTGTCATGCAGCTTAGAGAAAAAAAGAAATCAGGATTTGATAAATCATTACACGTTCTTTTTCTAAGATGTCATATTCCTCTATTGTTTGGTCAGTGCCTGTACTTCTTTGCATCACACTTTCTTATAGAATGTTTTAGGATGGCAGCATCGAGGCAGCCTGAAGAGAAGTTAAGGCACGTCTAGGAATTGGTGAATGAATGGATGAGAGTGGGTTCAGGAATCCAGGATCCTCTCACATTCCTCTCCTGCTTCTTTCTCATTTTCCTCAGTAGCCCAAGATGTCTTTTCAAAACAAACCCCTCAGGAAACCTGGGTGGCTCAGTCAGTTAAGTGTCTGACAGTTGGATTTTGCTCAAGTTATAAGCTCACAGTTCATGGGCTCTGCGCTGTCAGCACAGAGCCTGCTTGGGATTCTCTCTCCTCTCTCTCCTCTCTCTCTCTCTCTCTCTCTCTCTCTCTCTTTGCCCTTCCCCATTCACTCTCTCTCTCTCTCAAAAATAAATAAAATTTAAAAAAATAAAAATTAAGGGGTGCCTGGGTGACTCGGTCAGTTAAGCGTCTGACTTCAGCTCAGGTCATGACCTCACAGTTCGTGGGTTCAAGCCCCACTTCGAGCCCTGTGCTGACAGCTCAGATCCTGGATCCTGCTTCGGATTCTGTGTCCCCCTCTCTCTCTCTGCTCCTCCCCCACTCACGCTCTGTCTCTGTCTCGTTCAAAAATTAATAAACATTAAAAAAATTAAAAAATAAATGAATAAATAAAATAAATAGAAATCCCTCAACATGTCACTCCTAATTATTAGAACCTATTAAATTAAATTATTAAACATCCCACCGGAAAATACCTACCAGGCCTTGCAAGGTTGCCCCCAACCTATTGCTCTGACGTCTTCCCCCACAACTCACCTCTTCTCTCACTACACAACAGCTACATTGACTCTCTCCCCTCCGTGAACATGCCTAGAACCGTTGTGACCCACACTTCTCCTTCTGGAGCTTTACCCTTCTCTCTTCATCTGGCCAGCTCCTCCTCCTTCAAATCACTGCTAGATATCACTTCCTCCAGGAAGTCTCACCTGATCCCATAAGCCTAAGTGGGATCTGTTATCTGTTATCTGTTGCATTCCATAGTTCTCCACTGGAGCACCTATTACAGATGAAATTAAATCATTATGAGTACAATAATTAGTTGGATAACTCTCTCCCCTATTTGGCCTCCTCCCAGGGGCAGAGACTGCCTGTCTTTTTCACTACTCCCGCCTCAGCGCACAACACGGTGTCATTAATGTTCAATGCTATTTGTTGGAAAAAATGTATATTTTTGGACAAAAGAAAAGGAATAAGTGAATGAATGAATAAATAACGATTCCTTTGGGGATGAAATGGGTACCATGTAATACAAGATAACATGTTCCTCCTTCTACCCTTCCCATCCTGCAAACCACTTTCCCACCCTGCAGCTGCCTTCTCAAAGAATCTCAGAATCTCTGCTCTTTAAATCGTGAAAGCTTGCTGCTGGGAACACCCACAGACGCTCTCTACAAACACACACAACTCACTCTGAGTAATCGTATTGATTCGGAATTAACGGCCATTCAGATACCTCATTGAAGATGCCATCTGGGATGTTATTGCTCTTCAGAGGTAGATCATATTCTGAGAAAATCTGTCAAAATGTAGAAATAACTCATCAAAATGGCCATTGCAGAACGTAGCCGCGCTTCAAAGAGAAGCAGAGTCTGATGATTCAGGTTTCATTCCCCCTAAGGAAGACGCAGGAGGAGGAGAGGCTGTTTCTTTCCTCTGTTTCCAAGAGTCAAGAGAAATGGAAAGTTGAGACGTGCAGAAAATGATCTTAGACTCCTTTGCTCATTCAGAGACATCTCCCTGAAAAGAAATGTTTCTTAAGAGTATCGCTGATCCTGAGGGTATGTGTTTAGGCAGAACTCAGTTTCAGTTCTTTCCTGGCCACTTTACTGTAGAGTTTGCCTATTTTCCTCGTATAAGTACCCCCACCATGTTCTGATTCAAGCAAGACAGTTCATAGCTAGCTCCCCAAAGTATAACAATTAAACATTGCAAGCCAATACAAGCCAGCTTCGAAAAACCACAGGAGGAGCATGTTCGTGTCCTACCTGCCCTCCTTCTGGGTTGCTGCCAGGCCTTGATTGTGCCTGGAGAAACCCAAAATACAGGCGTCTCAGTAGATGCCTGCCTCCTCCACCACTCATGGGGAGCACCTGGTGGTAGCCCAGGTGCTCCTGGCTTCCGCATCATCTTTTTCATCTCCACAGAAGACCCACCCTCCGTGGGCAGCACACCATTGTCATACTTGGGAAATCCAGTATTATTCACCAGGCACCTTTGAATTGAAAATAACATTTGAAAAGGATTATCGGGGGCAAAGTCATCAACTGCTGTGTACTCATTGAACTCAAAACAATACAAGATTGATTACTTTTGTAGTCTATGCAAATTACAGATGGCATTGGTATTACTAAACCCTTAGTATTTGACTTCACCTCCAAGTGCTTCACAATTATTGTTTTTAAATCAAGAAGCTGGATTTTTTTGTGTTTTGGGTTTTTTTGTTTTGTTTTGTTTTGTTTTTCTTTTTACAAAATCAGTTTATATATGTATGTATACCCGTCTTCAGAACACAAAAGTGAGGAAACAAATCACATCTAAAGTATACTAATTAACCTTAAATGCTCATAGGAAAAAAGCACTTTATCAAAATGACCTCAGTCCTCTGAGGTTTCTGACCTCCCGCATGGCACCTATAATAAAATGTCGTGCCTTTGCCGAGGTGGTTCCTTTGACTCTAATTGAAGGTTTTACCTTTTCCCTTTACCTTTTCACAGCTTGGCCTAGTAGATTTATCATCTTCACTTCCAACATATCATGGGTATTGGCATTAATTTACCTAAATGTCTTCCATATGCACAAACACTCTTTAAGGAGATTGAGCTGTAAGACCTTGGACACAGATAGGGGTATAAGAGGGAAGAATTCTTTAACATGGTCTGGGGGGGATGGCAGGGAACAGGTGTGCTAATATTTGCATAGCACTTACTGAATGCCCACACAAGATTCTGAGCATTACATAAATTATCACACTGTATTATCACAACATTTTAAGAAGACATATATTATTCCCCTCATTTAAAAAAAATGCAAAAACAGATGCTGAGCACTTAAAGAAACTTTTCCAAAGTGGTACATCTGAAACTGGACAAGGCAGGATTGGAAACTAGGTCCTTCTAGTTGCAAAAACCATTGCTTTCTGTGTGGCATCACTCTGCCTTATAAATCCGTGCCCCAACAGCTGTCTGGAAGCTTGTCTCATTCCTTCCATCTATTTCAAGTCAAAAGCAAAGGCACCTTCTGTTTCCACCTTGTCTAAAACTTGAACTTGAGATGATGTCATGGGATAGTCAAATTAAATCAGTACAGATTGATCAAGGTCTTACTTCATTGGAAATGCTATGCTGGGTGTAAAATAACTGCAGAGTCCTTCTCAGTGGGAAAGTTGGCTCTTCTGCAGAGAGAGATGTTGAGTATGATGAGACAGAACCTGACTGCAGCCAGACCTGAGCTCTTCCTCTCATCCCTTGAGCCCTGCTTGCTCTGCTCACATCAGAACCTTCTGGTTCTCCTCCCCCTTGGTTTCCAAGCCACCTAGAGCCTACCTGTGCCTCAGCTCTAAATCCGTATGTACCCCTGCCCCATGTAACCATAACCACTGCCATTACCCCAGCCCTTGGTTGTATTGTCTATTTAAACAACTTTGAAGCTGACATCCTTCTTTGTTTCATACTACACGTACACCCAGATTAATCTTGTGTTTATAAATTCAGCCTTTATCATGACACTCCCTGTCTCCAAATGATTTACACATTTAAAAATAATGTAAATAATATTTTCTCAAAACAAAGAATCTTGCTTAGAAGCTTAGAAACAAAACAGGTGAGAACAGATCATCTTTAGTTTAGACCTGAGAATTGGGGGCCCTTGCCCTTTGGATTCCCCCTTCCTTAGGCCCCGAGCACATCCAACGCACCTCCATGTAAACACTCAAACACGTTGCAGTTTGAGATCACTGGCCTGAGAAAAAAATCCCAGGTCATTAGTACAATATTCACGGACCTTCAGCCCTTCTGTATAGTGGGCTTAAGAGCCACCCCATAGGGTTGCCGTAAGATTCAGAGTCAATACACTCAAGGACTTAGAGCACTTCCAGTACATGGTAAATGCTCAGTTAATCGAGTTTGCTTGTTTCCAATCCTTCACCCATTTCTGAACCCTAAGGTTCAGTTTACATGAGCTTCTCTGCCCAGTGTTTTCCTTCCTCATTTATCTATCTCTAGTCATGCCCTTAAAACTATTTCCTCAGCCTAAAATCCCTTTGCCATCTCATTTCTGCATGTTCAACCAGGTCCCTCTTCCAGGACTCATAGCCTCCTGAATTATCATCTCAGCCAAGAGCCATCCCTCCTACCTCTGAGCATTTGGAGACTTGTACCTGGGCCTTTCCCAGAACCTGGTTGCAGCATTAATTGTGCTATTCTGTTCCATCTCTCCCACCCTAATGGGCATGCTGAATCTGAGCCATTTTTTTCCCTTGCCTCTATCCCTATGTACCATGGTAGGTTCCCAGTAAATGTTGAATAAGTTACAACTCACTTCATCCCTTGAAATGATGATGTGATGCCACCACTTTGGCATTGCCACTGCTGAGTTAATCAAGGATACCTATGACTGTGAGATACCAACAAATGTTATTTGAAAGCTAAAATGTCATGAAAGGTGAACAGGCCTTTCTCAAAATATTTTTGATTGAATCATACAGTGCTTGCATGTCAACCTCATTTTATTCCAGGTTATATTTCATTCCTGTTGTTGACCTGGAGTTTTTCTCCAGCAGGTTGTTGGCTGTCATGCTGCTCTGGCCCCAGCCTGTGGGTCACGAGTCTACTGAATGAAGAATCCCAGACAAGGTAAGCTGCCCATAGCTCTGAGCTTGCCTCTGTGGTACCTCCCCCTCCTCAGCTCTGCCTAGGTTGGACCACTTGGCTCTCATACCTGGATTACTGGGGTCAGCCTTCTAAGCTAACCCTGCCTCATCTCTTCTCTACTTGGCCATCCTTCAAAGCCCCCTGAGTGGGGTTTTATAAAGCAGGAATGTGACCACATTATTTATTTTATCCTTTCTTAAAAGCCATCATTAGCCACATTTCCCAAAATTTGATCCACAGAATTATCAGAAGCACTTGGAGAGCTTGGTAAAACGCTGATTCCTGAGCTCTGTCCTGGACCCAATAAGTCCTGGCAGACAGCATTTTTCAATAGCTTCAAAGGTGATTTCTGTGCACACAAAAGGGTTTTTTTTTTAACTTTATTTAATTTTGAGAGACAGAGAGACAGAGCATGAATGGGGGAGGGGCAGAGAGAGAGGGAGACACAGAATCTGAAGCAGGCTCCAGGCTCCCAGCTGTCAACACAGAGTGTGACGTGGGACCTGGATCCACAAACCTTGAGATCATGACCTGAGCCTAATTCGGATGCCCAGCCAGCTGAGCTGCCCAGGCACCCCTATGCACACAAAAGTTTAAGCAACCACAACTTAAATACGGGCCAGTTGTCCATGTCAGCATCCCCTGGAAGCAACAGCGTCTTTCTCATCTTGGTCCCGTGGAACCTCCTCATTTCCCCCATGGGCACACTCTTGCCCTATGAAATACTTTTGCTTCCCTCTTGCTGTCTAGGAGATGTCACTGCTTCTAGAAAACTTAGTTTCCTATAGGCATGTTCAGTTTCCCCCACTCAAGGTGCCTTACCTTACCTCCTAAAGCACTGTTCTGTGAATGTTGATTTACATGCTTTTCCTCCAACCCCCATAAGTCACCCCCATAAGTCCACCATAAGTTGGAACCATGTGTGGATTTAAAGTCAGTATAATACTGTGGTTTTTGAGCCATGGGCTCATGTAGTATGCTTCTTCTCTGTGGCTTTCTCACTGAGTGACAATGGATATATCCATGTATCTCCCTGGGCCTTGGTTTTGTTATCTAAAATGACTACATCACTAATCACTACCCAACTTTCCTTTTTTGGGACTAAATGTGATAATACATGTGAAGGGCTTAGAAGGGTACTCAATAAATACTAGTCACACTTTTGTTGTTATCAATATTATCATTCCCGTATCTTGTTATCTCAAGGGTGAAACAAAATGCCTGCCACAAAGGGACGTTAAATCACTATAGACCTTACCTCCTTGTAAGGCTCTTCGGATAAGGTCTACATCCTTGGTAGAAAAAAAAAAATAAAGTAGCATTACTTTTCTTTTCTCCCTCTTACTTTATGTAAGATAAATGTCCAGACTTTGCTGGCTTGTAAACCAGAACTCAATTCCATGTGAGGTTCCTGTGACTGCTGATGGTTCTCTCATGGTACAGGCAGAAGAGAGCCACAGGAGAGGTATCAGCACATTGTGCCTCAACCATGAAAAAGATTGCTCTGTATTGACCACTGAATACCAGAGACCAGGCTCAAATGTAAAAGACTTTAGTGCACATTCTGGGTGAGAAAGGAGAATAAAGAGCAATGATTATAACCATTTACATTGATTGAACAGCCTTCTACACTCTTTATCCAGTCAAGAAATATTTATTAAGCACCTACTGTGGGGAAGGCATCTACTATACATGATACAAAAAATGTTATACTAATGATTAGTCAAAAATCCCTGTACTTAGGTAGTTTACATTCCCATAGGGAGAAAGAGTAAATAAAAACAATAATAAGCAGGGTGCCTGGGTGGCTCAGTTGGTTGAGCTTCTGACTCTTGACTTAGGCTCAGGTCATGATCCCAGGGTTGTGGGATTGAGCCCTGCATTGTGCTCTGTGCTGAGCCTGGAGCCTGCTCAAGATTCTGTCTGTCTCTCCCTCTGCTCCTCTCCCGCCCATTCTCTCTCTAAAAAATAATTTAAAATAAAAACAATAAAAAGCATAAAAACCTACAGATTATGATATGTGCTAAAGAGCATAAAAGGAAATAGAGCACCATAAGGAGGGTGTTTCGTATTACCTCAATAGCCCATCATTGAGTAGACAGATTCTATAGTGTTCTTAACTGAAAAAACTGAAGCACAGAGACAGGAAGTAATTTTCCCAACTAGCAAAGAATCAAGTTAGAATTTGAATTCAGGCCATCTGACTTCAGAGTCCATGCTGTCAACCACAGTGTACCCCCACAACCAATGTCAGTGGTCCAGGCAGGAGTGACAACTTGCCTTGTTTGTGGCTACCGTGTGCAGTTGGACAGTGGGACAGCTGGCCTCCTACATAAACAGCATCCTGAGCATGTCTGCTCTTCAGGGATCCAGGCCCTAAATGCAGTGAGGACCAGAGAGACGAAAATGATTTTCCTTCACTCCAGCCTAATGCCCTTATTCATTGGCTGTGGTCATACTTTCAGCCTCCTTCCAGGATGACTGACAATGTCCATGTCCAGTTCTTTCAGGGAAACCCAGTCCCTCCCTGCAATTAAAATACATTAGAAAAGAATTGTGCAACCTCAGTGTGATTTACTCTCTGCCTAAGTCACCTGCACTCAAGTGGCTCAACGTTTCCATTTTCTTTAGGGTCTTTGGGTGGGACGTTGTTTAATATTCTAGTGTAGTGTCTAAGAGATCCTTGAAGTGATTTCCATGGAAAAAGAGACAATCTGCTACAATGATAAATGCAAAGTTCAGTCTGAGAGACAGAAAACAATTTAAAGGTTTGAAATGGCAATTTTAACATTTCAAAACTCTTAGACACTGTCATATCCAGAGCTGTCTGTGATAAGTACTACAACTAGGACATCCCAGAACTGCTGAGATTGAGAGAATCTAAATGGCTGACCCATCCATCAATCCATGCCAGAACAGAGCGAGCTCTTCAGCAGTGGTGAAGCCCCCTCTGAGCAATGCTGTGGAGTAGTCCTATTGTCATACATCTCTTTCCATCCACACTCTGCTTGCACCCACTTCTCTGTGTCCGCTCCTGCTTATTCCTGCCGGTCAAAGTTATCCTGATTCTTTTCTACTTCCTAAAAGCCCTCTCATTTTATCATGGTATCTGGTTCCCACCTCCTCTGTGAAGCCCTTCAATGAGAGCTTTGACCACCTCTGCATCTCCAAAATTGAGATGCCCCCAGATTGACATGAGCGGTTCTCACAGTGTTTTTGTGAATCTACCTTCTCCCTACTATTGTCACATACGCTTCATGCTCATACACATTCACTCTCTGCCCATATTTATTGAGCAGAAGCTGCTTTCCATACCTGAGAACTATAGACATAGAACCAGACTGGTAACTGTTCCCATAGAACTTTTAATAGAATAATAAAGCATCCATATATTTCCCTTCTGTTCCACACACATGTGCATTATATGCACGCAGTAAATACCTGATGATTGACTGAATTATTGATTGATTAATTAATGTTTTTCCTTACTCAAAAGCTATGATCCTGTGCTACACCAGGCAGTGTGCTAAGCACTGCGGTTTCTGGGTGGGCATAAAAGAAATGGTGTCCATGCTCATGAAGCTTTGAACCAAGGTACCTATGTAAAGCCTAGGATTAAGTCATTAATTTTTAAAGAAATATAGTTTGTAGAAAGACTTCTAGACAAACGCATCCTTTCACCAAGAGCATCCATACTAACTTAACATCCAACTAACTGCTTTTACTTCAAAGATGTTACTTAATCCACACAATTGTATGTGGTTGGTACAGCTCTGAAGGTAAGAACACTGATGATCAGAGAGGTTAAGTGACTTCAGCCTGTGTCTGAGTGGTAGAACTGGGAACCCCATGCGGGTCCCCTGAGTCCAAACTCCAAACACTGTGCCCAAACATCTGGGAATGTTTCTCTTACTTTTAAGGATCAGAACTGTGCCACTGTCCCTTACACAATCAAATAATAGAGAGATGGAGTTGAGATTCTCATGCAGACTGTTAAGTATTATGGAAACATAAATGAGAAATAATGATAGTTATGTCAGGAAGCAGGATTTTCAGTATGAAAGAAAGAACATGAAGATGTAAGACTGAAGGGATCAAGTAAAAACCTTGCAGTCAAAATGAGATTTATTTTTGTTTTTATCCCTGCAAAAATTATACCTCAGATTTGATCTTGAAAATATCTAGAAACATGGAGAATTACTCAGTTTTAATGTTCAAAATATTTTATTAGTTTAATCTGTATCCAAAGATTTTTTAAACATTGGATAAGATCGTTTGTTAGAGAATAGATGGAGACGGGATTTCGTTCAATTCTTAAATAATTCAGTTACTGTTCACAAAATACTTTGAGTAATGTAGAAGGAGACTTTACAACATAATGGAGTATCCTCAACTTACATCTTCATTTTACAATAATATTAAGATCATATTTCCAAGATCCCTATAGAGTCATGATAAGGTAATCCAAGTAATTTTTCTTACAAACAAAAGAGATCTGTCTC
The DNA here is from genome assembly GCF_016509475.1 of Prionailurus bengalensis. Lineage (NCBI taxonomy): Eukaryota > Metazoa > Chordata > Mammalia > Carnivora > Felidae > Prionailurus > Prionailurus bengalensis. The sequence goes on from NC_057352.1 coordinate 41,673,218, forward strand.
TTACAGGCTAATTATGTACTATTCCAATAAAAGATCCAAGACTTCTCCAGGCTCTGCCTCCACACCATAAATAAGAGCATCAATAGTAAGTAATCCTTGTATTCTTGCTTCGGCCAAAAGAATATCTAGTTATTAGTTGTGGCTCCGTTAGGTTTTTCCTTGGATTTCTAACTCATTCCTGAGAAGAAGGGTGCATTGTGTTTTACGTTAGCAATATTTCTTGTTGATTCTCATAACTCCACTTAATGAAAAATAGAACTTGGTCTGGATTCTTAGTGTCTTGTGGCTCTTTGTTGAGAACTAATGGATTTGAGACACAAATCCATTGCAGTAGTGTGGGAAACCATCAATATATTTTAAAGTCAGCTGGTATAGTGGAAAAAAAATAATGAAAGGCTGGAGACTCAGCTTTGGGTTCTAGCTTCCTGACCTCTTGTGAGTAAACTTTGGAAAGTTATTTAACTGCGTGGAGTCTTTGTTTCTTCAGCTATAAAATGGGCTAACCCTTATAGGATCTTTAGAAGGACGGAAATAAGATCAAGCATGTAAAATATTTTGCATAAGGTAGTATCCAATACATAGTATTTATTCCTTTATCTTCTGAGCTCGAGTATTACAACTTTCTGCTAGATTTTTAAAGAGTAATTCACCACATCTATGTATTTATTTACATACTAAATGAGTATTCATATCTATCTATATGTCTTATAAATGAAGATTTCTACTTTATATGGAATTTATAAGTCTGTCTCTTTCAAATTTAATGTTCTTTAAAATTCATCTCTTTCTGTCCACTTATAACAGTTCAACCTGTGTAATATTCTTCTATAACTCACATGAGCAAAGATTCGATGAATCATTGGTTGTCCTCCCTTTCACCTTCCCAGGCTCGGCAAGGTCCTTCTCATAATTAATCCACTGCCAGAATCCTTGACAGACAAAGGGAGACAAACTTTCTCAAGAACAGATGGCTGTGTCCAATCTCAAATCCATATCCGCTCCAATTTAAAAAGCAGTGATTCCTCCCTATGTTCTGTACTTCTGGACACCACCAGCATAAATATTTACCTTGATATAGTGTCTTATTAGGAATATCTTCACCGTGGACTTTCTTTGATGCTTTTTTCTTAGGGAAAGGATTCAGAGAGTTAGAAAATAAAATTCCTCTTTGCTACAGGCATCTTGGTGGAAAATGTCATGTTACATGAGAAAATGGGCCTGACTCTCTAGTTACTGTTCACTCCCCATTTATTTAGTCTTTCTCTTTTTCCTCTTTATTTTTCCCTTTTATGCTCTGCCTTTAAACATTTTTGAAGTATTGTGATGTGCCAAGACCTTTGAAACACATGGGCAAATAGACTATTCATTTTTAAAAGGTTAATTACCAAAAGTCAGTTTCCAGGTGTTTTAAATGTTAATGATTAAAAGACCTGAAAATAACGTATGGATTGTAAATCACTATATTTTTGATGGTATCCAAGCAAAATAGTGGTTGGGGAATCATAAAATTCTGCTTTCTCTATGCTCTTTGTCTTAGAAATACCTTGCAAATGGTAGAAAACTTAATGTTTGAAATAATTTATCTGGCTTCAGGTGATGCAATAACCTCTATAGGAACCTCTTATTTTTCAAGGATTTAAGACGACTATGTTGTAGCCTTTCAACACATCAATATGAAATCTTTAACATAAACTTGGCTTAGAAATTGCAAATGCCTGTATAGATTTGTTTTAAAAGATAGTCACAAATCAAATGACCAATTAGAAAAAAATATTTGCACCTGAAATCACACAAGCAGGATTGATATCCCTTATAGAGAAACAATATTTTAAAAATAGAGAATAAAAATAGCAATTCTTTAGAAATATGGGCAAGAAATATAATGAGGCAGTTCACAAAGAAAAAAAAAGAAAAAGAAATGGAAAGTTCCATAAATATGTGAAAAGATGCTTAACCTTGATCACAGAAATGCAAATTAAAACTACAATGAGATACAATCTCTCACCTATCTGTTGGCAGAGTTCCGAATGATAACATTGTCTATTGGCATCTCTGTGGAGAAATAGGCATTCTTCTGCGTTGTTGGAGGAAATGCAGCAGTGTGTAACTGGTATGGACGAGAACTTGGCAATGTCTGGCAGAATTACTAACCATTTAACATTAACCCAGCAACTCCGCTCCTGAGCGTCTGTCTCCAAGATACACAGACAAAAATATAAGCCAAAAAATATGCAAAAGACCGATTTTTTAAAGTTTATTTATTTACTTGGAGAGAGAGTGCACAAACAGGGGAGGGGCTGGGGGAGAGGGAGAGAGAGAGAATCTCAAGCAGGCTCCACAATGTCAGCACAGAGCCCAATGTGGGGCTCAAACTCACAAACTGTGAGATCATGACCTGAGCTGAAATCAAGAGTTGGACGCTTAACTGACTAAGCCACCCAGGTGCCCTAAAAAAATAACAATTTTTGCAGCATTATTTATAATAGAAAAGGATGGGGGTAAATCACAGTAAAGGTTGGACTTTGAACACTAATATGTATCCATATAATGCAGGTGTAATGCCAGTATGAGAAATATATGATATATAAAATGTACTTTAAAGTGAAAAAGCAAGGTAACAAAAAGGTGCATAGTATATAATAAAAGGAAGAGATACAAATACAGATACACACATAGTTTGATCAGATTTTTTGAAAAAGCTACACAAGGGGATAAAGAGGAGAGAAGACCCAGCAATAAATCTAAACTCTCTCTGGATTGAACATGTCTTGCTGTATAGCCTGACTCTTGAAGCATATCATTATCTTAATAATTATAAAACAAAATTAACTCTTAGAAAGGCCTTTCTAAAAGTGATATGAAAAGTAAAACAAATTAAAGTAAGACAACTTAATACTATTGGTGTATTAAGTTGTTAACATTAGCATAGACAGGAGTAATTTCAGTAACTTTAAAACACAGTGATTTAACTGTACATCTCTAATAAGACATATGAGGTTAACTCCAAAACATCTTTGGTTCTTTTTGGTAATCTTATTTTGTGGTAATGTTGGTAACCATATTATGAGACTCTTGCATATGGTGGGGAAATTAAGGATATAATGATACTGGGAACCAGGAGTTTCAACATAAAAGTAAGAAGATAAAGATGTATTGTTGAAGAAATTAAGTAAAAACCTTGCAGTCCTAAATTAAAATTCATGGTGTATTTCACCTATAAAGCAACGTATATCTTAGTTATGTTATTTTCAAAGAAGTTGAAACAATGGTCAGCTACATACAATGATGTCGTTAGGTATACTGAGTGTGGTCTCTAAATACTATTTTCCATTAAAAAAAAAACAAGAAAGATTCTTGATAAAAGATGAAGTCTGAATCACCTTATCATACCACAAAACAAGGGAGCTTTCAAAGACTTCTAGTCAGCCTGTCATGGCAAAACAACTCAGGAGTCAAATTGACTCCACTAGTCAAAGACAATAAGGATAATAACTGCAGTGGAATGAAATATACCAAATACACTTAAGTTCGTCCTTGAGGTTGTAATAATTATATTTAAGATACACAACACTTTGATTACTTTTGGATGATGTTAGGGAACCTATTGATTTATTCTGCATATTGGTAAATAAAGGAAAGGAATAAAGCCTTTCCTGTATAAACTGTATCTCAGTAGTCTATGAGGAACAATTTCTCTTTGTAGAATATTTCCTGTGAAGTTGTCTTGTAAAAAATATATATTTATATTATATATATATATATATATATATATAAAATAAGTAAAAACCAAATCTGAATCTCATCAAGCTTCTGGATCTAACTTCCAACTTAGAGAAATGTAGAAAATGTTCAACGACATCATAGAGATAAAATCAACAAAATCTAGAATGTGGCAAATTCTGTATGACAAAAGGATTTGGTTTCTTCATCAAAGAAATTGAAGAATTGGAGAAAGAGACAGAAATAGAAGAAGAAAGAAGGTAGTGAATGATGGAGGGAGAGAGAGAGAGGGAGGAGGGGAGAAGAGTTTGATAATGGTATTATGGTTGTGCTGAAGTCATAGTTCTTTACTTTTAGAGATACATAATAAGATATTTATACATGAAATAAATTGTCTGGAACCTGCTTCAAAGTTAATTAGGGTAGGGAAGGTGGGTAGGGATATAAATGAGGTAAAGATTGCTATGAGCTAATGTATTTTGAAACTAAGTGATGGATACGTGGGGGTTCATTATATTATTCCTCCTACTCTTATATATGCTTGATCTTTTCTATATTTAAAAACTCTTTATAAAAAAATAATCAGAGACTGCATGGTAGCATTTATGAATTTGAGAGTGACAGTTCTACGTTAAACCTCTCAGCGAGTTCCTTTGGTTGGTTTTCAGGTTGAATTCCAAACCATTTAACATGGGACGCAGACTTTCCACACTCAGGCCATTGCATGTACTCTCTGTTGCCTGGAACATTCTTCATATTTTGTTCTGCCTGAAGAAATTCTGCTCATCTTTCAAGACACAACACAAATGTAGCCTTTTTCTTGACTGCATTTTCTGCCCCTTATTTAGCAGAATTGATTACTCTCGCCTCTCTTCTTTTTGCCATACCCTGTACATTCAACAGTTATGTCTTCACTTGATTATTCTAATTCTTTTTTTTAAGTTTATTTATTTATTTTGAGACAGAGAGAGAGGGAGGGGGACAGAGAGAGAGACAGAGACAGAGAAGGAAAGACCCAGAGAGAGAGAATCCCAAGCAGGCTCTGCACTGCCAGCGCAGAGCCCTTCGCGGGGCTTGATCCCACAGACTGTGAGATCATGACCTGAATGACCTGAGCTGAAATCAAGAGTCAGACATGCAACTGACTGAGCCACCCAGGTGCCCCATCACTTGATTATTCTAAAAAATTTTTTTTCAGTGCCTAATGTAAGCCAGACTTAGTGCCAGATACTAGAGATGTTGCAACAAGAGTCCTTGCCCTTGAAACCTCGAGTCTTGATGGAAAGTCACCTAAACCATTATGAGTGTAATGCTGAGAGAGGTACTGGGAGCTAGCTAAGGAAATATCTGCTGGGAAAAGGTAACCTAATCTGAAGCAGGGAAATCCTCAGACCCTCTCACCCAGAACGGCCTTTATGTTTATATATCTCTGTGTCCTTCCCATTCCACCTTGTAAACTCATTGGGATTACCCTAAAATTTCTTAAGGATTTTGCATACTTTGTTTTATAATCCTATAATCCATCAAAGTTGCTATTTTTATTCTCATTTTGAGATGATAAAATTGAGGTTCAAAGAAGACTACTTCCACCTAGTAAATGCAAAAACATGGTTCACCTGATGCCAGGTTCCAAGTGCTGTGTAGTGTGCCATAGTGTCTCTGAAGAATGAACCTAAAAGTGAGATATTCCCATTAGGCTGATTGATCCATATAAATGTCAGGTGGTCAACTTTCATTAAGAAACAGAAATATCCTTGTTCTAAGGGTTATCTTTGTGTTAACTGATTGGATGTCCTCTTTTCAATAGGAAAACCACTCTAGTTAACTATACTGATATCAAAAGTCCATGTGGAGACCATAGAGGCTAAATGAAAGGTAATGAATACCTAGGGCAGTGCTTCTCAGTCAGGGACAGTTTTGCCCCCAAGGAGACATTTGGCAAAGTCTGGAGGTATTTTTGGTTGTTACAAATTGGAGGGAGTGTGCTACTGATAATTAATGGATAGAGGCTTGTGTGCTACTAGACATCCTACAAGTCACAGGCTAGGACACCCCCACAAATTGGAATTTTCCAATTCAAAATTTCATAATGTTGGGGTGCCTGAGTGGCTCAGTTTGTTAAGCATCCAACTTCAGTTCAATTAATGATCTTGCGATTCATGGGTTCAAGCCCCACATTGGACTCTGTGCTGACAGCTCAGAGCCTGGAGCCTGCTTTGGATTCTGTGTCTCCCTCTCTCTCGGCCCTTCCCCCAGAAAGGCAGGAGTCTTTCTTTCTTTCTTTCTTTCTTTCTTTCTTTCTTTCTTTCTTTCTTTCTTTCTTTCTTTCTTTCTTTCTTTTTTTCTTTCTTCCTTCCTTCCTTCCTTCCTTCCTTCCTTCCTTCCTTTCTTTCTTCCTCTCTCTCTCCTCTCTCTCTCTCAAAAATGAATAAACTGTTTCTAAAACAAGGTCATAGTGCTGAAATTGAGATCCCTGCAGTAGGGTAGCTAGCTGCACATCCCTCTGCACTGTAACATATGGTTAAAACTGACTGCTAGAGTTTCTTTTCCCCCAACACTTGGGGAAGAATGAATGAGACCAAGATGCCATTTCCCTTCCTAATGTCCATTTAGTGCAATCATTTGGTTCCATTTTCTTTTCATCAGAAATATGGATTTTAAAGAATGATGTGTATTGCTAGAATAAAGATCTAATACCTAGGAAATTTGGGTGACAGTTCCACCAGTTGAATATAGTTATTTTAATTTTTTCATGTTCTTGTACGGTTCTTTCTTCTTTTCTCACAGAAAGGTGATATGGAGTATTGATTAAGAACTCCAGAGCTAAGACTAGAATACCTAAGTCTCCGTTCTCCCTCTGTCACCTTAGGCAAATTACTTAATCCCTCCAAGTCAAAGTTGGCTCCTCTGTAAATGGGATGCTAACAAACCTCATGGGGCTGTTATGAAGATTCAGTAGGATAGTCAATGCAAAGTGCTCAATAAAGTGGCTGGCAATAAAGAATACTGTATAAATCTTAGCTATTATTTTTTAAGTCTGTAATCACAGTATAGTTCCCATTAAATATTTTATTTATTTTCTACCTAATTAGATATTATGAATACTTTTCATGTTGCTACAAAGTTGTCAGCATTAGAATGTTCAGTAATTTGTCTAGGCAATGGATATGTCATCATTTATTTAACCTGTTCTATGTTGGATATTAAGGCTGCCTCCAACTTTAAACTTTAAAAATAATAAACACACACATAAATTAGCAATTTTCATTCATGCACCTCCTCCTGCATTTTGGATTATTAAATCCAGGAAGGACTCCCAGATGTTGATTACCACATAGGAATGTATTTATAGCTCTTGACAAATTCCTCCCAAAAAGAGATTTATAAAAATTAATTGCCATCAGCAATACAAAAGCATGGCCATTCCAACACACGTTTTGTGTTATCATTTTCTATCAAAATAAAAGATGCAAAGTGATAGCTCGTGGTTGTTCTACTTAGCAGTGTTTGTTTATTACTCAGGCCAAACCTTTTAAATGTTTATTTAGTGGTGGATTTCCTCTTATATAGTGTTCGGTATTTCTGTCATTTCTTTATGTATCATTAGGATGTTTTCTTAATTATTTGTAAACACTCTTTACATGTAAATTATATTGATACTTTTTAATTAAATCCTCAGGTATACTGTCTCCCTTTGAAACCATGGAACAGTTATTTCTCCTCTTACTATTAAAGGCAGATACATGTTGTCACATTCATGCCTGTGACCATGTGGAAAGTATCGTAGCTGACTTTTGTTTCTCATTTCTGAGGAATCTGTCACATCATTTCTGATCTTCTTTCAGAGTCAAAACCTTTTCATCTGAGTTCATTCTCTTCCACACTCCATTCCCCTGAAATTGCACCAGAAACCCATGATCACATCATACCACCACCGATAAACCCTGTGCTGAGCGTTATTGTTCCTCCAGGCATCTGAAATGGTTCTAATGTTCAAGTTCCGAATGTCAATGGGGACTGCGCACCCTTCACTCTCAGTAGATGCTGAGTTTTATGCCCACCCATTACTTTCCGTTCACTGCCACCAGTTCATATAGTGCATCAATTTTCTTTCATTTTTGTTTCTCAACTCCTATGGCAAAGTTTAGCACCGTAAAATATGTGACATGACTCGAAGCAGCAACTTCCTGCTAAAACTTCAGAGCAAGAGGCACTTTTTTCGTTTTAAAGAAAGAAAGCCATCGAGCTACCAGCTGTTCTCCTAAAAACAGATGTGGCAGCATTAGCCATGCAGATATTCTGCAGTTGTTCCCTGGCCACAATGAAAAGGGATCTTTTCTCTTTGTTTAAGGCTCAATTGCATGTGGCTTCCAGAAACTGGCCACAGTAAAGATCTGTTATCTTTGCGATGGCTAAACTGAGTCCAGGTGCCACACTCAGCCATCGTTAAGGTCAGTGTCTTCATTTCTTGATTCCATCTGCAATTACTGAAAGACGTATAAAAATATAGAAAATGGTGTTTTTAAAAGGTTACATGACATTAAAATGTGTCTCATTCTACTGTCAAATACCAGTAAATGCCACTTAAAAGAAGTGTTGCCCAGATTAAGGCAAGCAAGAATTCACTTGATCTTTCTCGCTTCCTGTGCCCTTCAACAATATTATCCAAGAGGAACTATCCACAACACAGATGGAGAAGTATACTGGGGGCAGGTTTGATGCTAGGGTGAGTTGTTATTCTCCAAATGACTTGAAGAGCAAAGACAAATGGAATCATTGCTCCAGATAGCACATAGTAGGAATGGCTACTTTGCACAGATAAAGCCATAATTTTGCATTTACCTGTCCAGTAAAGCTCCTACCACCTGGTTTAAGAGCACTTCATACAAAATGATAGTCTACTCTCTCTCTCCCTACTCTCTCCTTAAAACCCACCCCTGCTATGGAGCTTGGAGTAGAGGCAGGTTGGGGAAATGATTGCAGAGGCAGGCTTTTTCTACTTCCTTTCCAAAGAGTTGAGCTACCAGGGTTTATCACAAAAATGTTGACACAGTTGGGGAGCCTGGGTGGCGCAGTCGGTTAAGCGTCCGACTTCAGCCAGGTCACGATCTCGCGGTCCGTGAGTTCGAGCCCCGCGTCGGGCTCTGGGCTGATGGCTCGGAGCCTGGAGCCTGTTTCCGATTCTGTGTCTCCCTCTCTCTCTGCCCCTCCCCCGTTCATGCTCTGTCTCTCTGTCCCAAAAATAAATAAACGTTGAAAAAAAAATTTTTAAAAATGTTGAGACAATTAAAATAATTAGGGGGAAGGAGAGAGAAAAAGGGAGAGACCATACAGAAGTCATCCAGTGCTCTGGGGATTGTCCTTGACTTACTCCTCTCTATTCCTCCTCTGCAACCAATCACTTACAAAGGCCTGTGATTTCTGTCTCCCAAAAAATACTTCCCCAGTGCTTCCCTATCCAAAGGACCTCTTACCCAGTTTTCACGAGTTGGCTGTTTTCCCTTCCTTCTGGGTCCACCTCACCTTCCAACCTTTCATCCCAGGCACTGGGTGCTGGCTCTAAAAGGCAAACATACTCATTTACTTTATAAGTTCTTATATTTTATAAGGTTCCTTATTTTACACAGAAGACCCTTTGCTTTGTATTCTATAGAGAATAAAACTCAAATCTTACGCTGTCATGTGGGAGAGAAAGTTGCCCAGCAGGGTGGGGGAAGCAATCTGGAAATCCAACTGTTTCTCAAGCACACATTTAACAGTGGTCCTACTCCTTAAAAGCACTGTCTTCACCTTTACTTTCAAACATGTTGTCTAATCCTGATCCATTAGCTTGGTCTACTTGGTCGAACTTGGGTTGCCTCTCAATTTTCCCTATTACCAGCTTGATGCTTTTCTCAGTACTACCAAGCCTATTAGTATTTATCCACCTGCTTTCCACCTTCCAAATTTTTGTGGAGGTTGTCACATATTTCTTTCTCTGTTTCTTATTTATGCCTTTTAAAGAAACCCCTTATTGTCATTTTAATTGGATTTGGAGAAGGAAAGAAAATCTATGTAAATCTTCAATCTCCCATCTTTATTGGAATCCACCTGTAACTTCTTATTCTTTATGTAAATACAATAAACTAGTCATAGTCACACAGATTCATAACCACATACATACAGTATTTATGTGAGGAGGTGAAAGGGATATTTTCAAAATTAAAAAACTGTGTTGAGTCACAGTACCATGCAAAAATGAAATTGTTAGAGATCATTTGTAGTTTAATATGGAACTTTAGAACATAGCCCTAAAAGAGATGATCAATTTTTATGCTCTTAAAGCAGTACAACACAATAATAAACATAAAACATATTAAAAATTCACCCATAGTGTGATATCCAAAATCAAACTGTTTCCGTCTTCTTTACAACTCTTGTGTATTATGAAATATACAGTTTCATAAACAGTTTCATGTGAGAATAGTCTTCATAACTATCATTTGTAATTGTTGTGGAGTTTTCTATTGAATTGATACACCACGATTCACTAATTCATTTCCAACTGCTTCCCTAGCATAAATAAAACTCTATACACATCATCATGCTACTGCAGTGGTGATCCACCCCAGTTTTACCACGAGTTCTACAGCATTTGGCATTTCCATTTTAGACCATGTTTATTTAGTAGTGATAAGTGTGTCTCCATTACAATTTTTATTAATAACTTTAAATATTGTATTTCCAATGTTTACCATGATATTGTGTTATATGTTGTGGGGAGTATTGATATCTTCTCTTCTTTTACAACTTAGTTATTAGTTTTCTAACCAAGCAGCGTGAAATCTTTCTTCATTAGACACACACCTACAGCAAGCATGTTGTGGGACAGAGAGCAGGGAAGGACCTGACCATTGCCTGTTTTGAATTCACAAGATATTACAGTGCAGGCTATAATGAGCTTGAGAAGACTGGTGTGGACATGGTGGGGGATGAGCTGAGGATGCCATGTGCCTGCCTCAGAAACAGTGTGGAGAGAGCAGTCTCGGTAGATGAAACAGGAGAATCAAAGTTAGGGAGGCAAATATTTAGAAAATATAAGAAATAAACATACTGTCTCATCTCTCACATTTGCTGTAAACAGTTTTTCTCACTTTTGCCTTGCAAAAACTTATTTAATATTTTGAAGTGCATATACATGATCAAATTTGTCAATCATATTTTTGCATTCTTTCTCTAAATATGATTCCAGCAGGATCTGGGTCATCACGGTTGACTTGGACAAAAGCATAATCAAGCTAACGGTGTTTGCCACAGCTAACACCTCTCCTTAGGGGCAGTTATACAAACATCATTTTTTTTTTTAACCATAAGTAATCGATAAAGAAGTATTTGATTAAGACAACACTGCATTAAGGCAGTATTCTCAAAGTGCCTCTCAGAATGGTTTTGGCTGTCATGTGTTAGGATGGCAATCAACATTGCTGCTCATTATTCTGAGTAAAGAGTGTAGTTATTTGGCTATTAATGACAGATATGGAATGGGTCTGAAGGGACTGAGTCTGGCTCCATCCTTGATGCAGAAATACTTCTAAAATGCAGGACCTTATAAAATGCTATGGTCTTTGCTACATCTTGTTGCATTTAGACACAAAGAGAGTCACAGTTCTTACCACAAGCCCCTGAGGGCTTGATTATTATTTGGACAACACGTCTTCACTAAGGTATACATAAGTAAGAGAGATGTCAAAGATATGAGTGAGTTTTTTCTTCTAGGGTTTATAGAAAATTTGGGCTGATCATAATACTTTGAAGACTATGTTCAGTTACTACTTGCCTATCTATTGCTTGCTAAAGTGTAAGCCCCTTGAGGGAAGGAATTATGTGCATCTTTCCTTATATCCATAGTGCCTGCTATATAATAGAAGCTCTAGAAGCTCGGTGAACATGTATTAACTGGCTGGAAGATGTGCATGAATGAGACGTGTGCATGTTACAGCTCTAATCCTGCTGCCCTGTGTGAGTGGTGGAGAGAGATGTGAGAATTTGTGGGCTGGAAAGAGGATGACCAACTGGGGAAGATGAAAACAGACTACTAGCAGAGTCGGTTTGTGGGCTCAGCCTGTGGGTAAGCCAGGGGCATGCAGAGCGGGGAAGAAAGGCAACTAAGGCAGCAAAGGGAAAGGTGAGATTGAGAGGTACAGCATCAAATCCCAGCAACAGTGACCAGCTCAGATTGGCCACAATTATGGGTATATGGAGGAGAAAGGAGGACAGTCAGGTAGGCAATGCTATCAATGAAGCCAAGGGATATTAGGATACTCTCGGTAGGTGATGGGAAACCATACCCAATATATGCATAGTAGCATCATCAGATTTTTGCATTTGAGAGTCCATTCTAGTGGCACTGTGGGGAGGGAGGGAGGGAGGGAGGGAGGGAGAGAGAGAGAGAGAGAGAGAGAGAGAAGCCTGTGCAAAAGGAAGCAAATTACTAAGCTTCTGCAGTACTATATATATGGAATAATATATGTGAAGGTAAAATAGGGCAACTTTAGTTGAAACTATAGCTTTCATGCATCTATTACGCAAACAATACATAGTAACACAGATGTGAGGGCCTCTGCCTGCCACACCTGTATTATGTACAGAAGATACAATCCTAAGCAGACAGATTGCCTCACCTGCATGAGAACACAATCACAGACTGCATGAAGGACAACAAAATCTGATCCTGCTTAGGGGTTTGAAGAAAGACTTCAATAAGAAGACTTTCCAGATATCAAAACCTGAAGGACAAAGTTGTGCCCCTTAGATAAAGAGGGTTGGCAGAGGATGAGGGTTGTGGAGGAGGACATTAGACAGAGGTGCACAAACAGCTTCTCTTAGCAGGGACACGGGGCATTCTGTGAGCTACACACCACATTCTGTATGGCTGACGGCATTGAATGAAGGGATGCTCGCTGAAGGTGACTCCAGGGCATGCCCAGATCAAGCATGGCCAGCCAACATGAAGAGGTATTGAATTTTGTTTTTAATCAGAGGAGATGACACAACTAGATCGTTATTTTGAAAAAAAAAAATCATTCTGGATTTTTTCTGGAAAATGGGTTGACAAGAGTGAGAGGTAGTGTGGAGGCACCATTTAGGTGGCCACCAAAGGTAACAGGTGAGGATTGCTGCTCAGACCAGGAGGGTGCTGAATAAGTGGAAGAATTCCACAATTATGTAGGAGGCAGATGGCCTATGAGAGATAAACCTGCCAGTGCCATTAACTGTGATAGGAGTCTTAGTAGGTCCCAGAAGGAGACCAGGTTGGGCAGGTAGTTTGGGAAGAATCATGAGTTTGATTTTGGACATGGCAATTTTGAGATTTTGGATAGGCAGAAGCCTAAATAAACCTTGATTTCGGGGTATGTGCAGATTTGAGTCATTGGGTCAGGGTAATCTAAATCCTCAATGTTATCCCTTCTCCAGGAAATTAGGGAGGGCATAAGGGTATATGCAGAAATGTAGCATCAGACTGGCCTATAGTCCAGGGAAGTTCACAGGAGAATGGAAGTCTCTTGACTGAGTGAGGAACTGCTTCATATTTTCTAGACTCCTTCTATACTAGGAGTTTTCCATAAGCAGGTTTATTACCCCACTCTAAGGAGGACTGGAGTGGTGCCATTCTTTGAGGTGTCACTCATGGAGTTGGGGCCATTCTTCTAAGGCCACACAGAAAGGAGTTTCAGATTTAAATCAAGTCCATAATTTTTCTTCTATATAATTTAGTACTCCAGTACATGAGATCTTAGGAGATCATAAGTCTTGCTCAGGTCCAAAACTTGATGACCTTATACCACGAATCTACCTTAAATATAGAATGCCTCTTTTTTCCTTCTTAATGGACTTCACCTCCTGTGGTAGTGTTACAGACTGAATGTTTGTGTCTCTCCAAAATTCACACATTGAAACCACACCCCACAATGTGATGGTATTGGGACCTAGGGCTTTGGGGAGGTACTTAGGATTGGATGAAGTAATGGGGGTGGAACCCTCATGAATGGGATTAGTGCCCTCTAAAGGATCACTTGAGAGCTTGCTGCTCCTCTCTCTCTGCTCTCTGTCATGTGAGGGTCTAAGGAGAAGTCAGCAATCTGCAACCCAGAAGAGGACCCTCAACAAAACCTGACCATACTGGCACCCTGATCTCGGACTTTCAGCCTCCAGAACTGTGAGAAGTAAATTTCCATTGTTTATAAGCCACCCAGTCTGTGACATTTTGCCTGAACTAAGACCAGTAGGCAGAACAAAACATTCCTGCCCCACAAGATGTCCACATCCCAATTCCAGGAAACCGTGAATATGTTACCTTACATAGCAAAAAGGACTCTGCAGATGTGGTTAAGGACTTTGAGAGAGCGAGATCATCCAACGTCATGCATGTGGGTCCAAACTATCACATGAGCTCTTATAAGTGGAAAGCCTTTGCTGGCTGTGCTCAGGGGGAGATGAGACTATGGAATTGTCAGAGGGATGTAACATAGCTGTCTTTGAAGATGCAGGAAGAGGGCCATGAGCCAAAGAATGTGAGAAGCTTCTAGAAGCTGGAAAAGTCAAAGGAAACAGATTCTTTCTTACAGCCTCCAGAAGGACACTGCCTTGCTGACACCTTGCTTTTATACCAGCTAGATCTCTGTCAGACGTCTACCCTACAAAACTCTAGAATAATAAATTTGTGTTGTTTGAAGCCATCATGTTTGTCATAGTGTATTACAGCAATAATAGAAAACTGTTACACCTTACAGGAAGAACTCTACATTTAAGTTGTATGGTGGGCGTAGTAGGAATCATGTGACTCAGGGTAACATGAGTTTAGGTGGCTGTGTTCAGTGGCCCCAGCCTGCCACACTGCAACAGCCAATTACCCTCACAAGGGTCAGGATTCACTCCGTGGAAATATTGCAAAAATGTCATTTTGTTTCATCTAAATGATACCACACCTGGAGCATAAACACTGAAAGCACATACCTTCATAAATAGATCATGAACAAAACAGAATGACCTGTCCATAGCAGTCTGGGTCTGAAGGCCTGAGATCTAGGAGACCTGATGGTGTAAATTATAACTGAAGGGTTGAAGAAGGCCAATGTCCCAGCTTGAAGATAGGCTGAGAGAGCAAGTTCTCCCTTACTTAGACTTTTTGTTCTATTTAGGCCTTCAGGGATTGGATGAGGCCCATCCATATTAGGGAGATCAACTTGGTTTACTCTGTCTACTTAATCAAATGGTAATCCCTTCTAGAAACCCCCTCAGAGACATATCCAGAACGATGTTTAACCAGATATCTGGACCACATGGCCCAGTCAAGTTAGCACATAAAATTAGCTATCAAAGATAAACCAACAGATATATTGATAGGTTGACAGATAGACAGACAGACAGATAGGTATATAAAGGAAACCAGAGGAATCCTGACAACTGAGTTTACCTGTTAGTTAGACTCAGCTAAAGCCAACATTTCTGGAGATAGAAAGAAAAAAAGCAATCTACACTCAATGTTGTTCACTTGATTTTGGACAAAAAGGAACCTGTATGGGCACCAAGGTTGGAAGGATAGTCTAGCTTTGCCTATTCCTGGAAAAAACACTGACTGCTGGTGGCTAGTCATTAAATGACTTAGTCTTTAAAAGACATGTTAATAGCTCTTAGTTTATGTGTGTGTGTGCATTTTGTTGACTGTGTTTGCTTATTTGAATTCTTACTGCTTTTCATTGGTTTCGGAGAGGTACAGTTCCTGAGGCCATATTCTCTCGATCCTTGCAAGCCCTGGCCTCAACCCTAATAGTGCCCTCCTGATACCGGAGAGTGGGGGGAGTTCTTAGTGCTTGAGTCATTAACCACCAGCAGGTACCAGGTTCTTGACTTTGCCCAAGGAAGCATTCAAAGATGAGTCAGAGTAAAGTACAGCAGAGGGAGCTTTATTGCCAAGTGGAAAGTGCACACTCCAGAAGAGGAAGTGCACTCAGAGGTTCTGAGTCACCCAGGGCAGATGTGGGGGCTCCAGTTCTTAAGGGTGGTTATAATTTGGGCACAAAATATTCATGTGGGGTTCTGGGAATAAGTGGTGTTTCCTGTGAACTCTGCATGATATTATGCATGTTTGATGTTAGCTACTGTGCACAGGCGCAGTCTGATTTTCCTCTTGCGGATACTCCATATACAATCCAGATGTGCTGAGAGTCCTCTAGCACCCCCAGTGGAGGGGTCATTCTCAGTCATTTGCAAGCTAACTGGGTCATTGTGCACATACATGCCAAAATTAAGCAACAGCATCAGGATGCTTAGGAACCACAGGTATATCACAAGATCATTTAATCTCCAGAAACTCTGTGTCAGGTGTCAAACTCAGTTGCCTGGTTTTGTTCCTCCTGCAAATATCCGGTGCTTGTGTATTCCACCTGCCTCCCTCCATAGTCAGTGACGGAGAGGGTGTGCCCCAGAGCAGTGCAGTGTCGTCCTGGATCCCATCCTGGGATCCACGTCACATTACTGCATGTGCTTCCCTCCTGTTCTTGGTGGGATAGACTTTTAACTTTCAGAGTTTTTTAAAGAGTAGATTAATTTATTGAAAAAAATAAAACTTTCTCTTGCTTACATTGATCATTGTTATAGATATCAATGTGCCAGGACATTTAAACATACTCCTCTTCACCAGGGGTGAGGCTAGGAAGGAAAAAGCCGGTAAATGAGAAAAGAACTCTGTGATGCCACATATATAAAGATTTCATATAAATAAATAAGGAAAGAAAAACTAAAACTAAGCCCCTAATAGAGAATTAAAGGACATAAAGAAAACAATTCACAAAAGAGGAATTTGAAATCATTAACAGGCAATTGCGGGGTGAGGGGAGGATTTTCAAACTCTCTAATAAAAATTAAAAAAGGAGGCAATTGCAAAAATGAGAGGCGGTTTTTCACCCATCTAATTAACACACATGAAAAATTTAAAAGACAGGAGAGAAGAGAAAATGATGCTTGAAAGTGTTTGGCTTAACTTCCTTTCTCCGTTTCACTAGGGAGTGTTAATTAGCACAACCCTTTTAGGAACATTTTAGCAATATGTATCATGTGCCTTTAAAATACTCCTACCTTTTGACCCATTAATTCTACTTCCAGGATACACGTAAAAATGAACATAAGAAGTTCATGAATAAAGACCTTTATGGAAATTATACTTATGATAGTGATCCACTGAAAAGACCTTACACATCCAGAGAATTAAAGTTGTATCTATGAAAGATATCTTAAAAACAAATTTTGTTATTGTTAGATTCAAACTGATTTTTTTAGAATCAAAACTTCCTTGAAATATGCATA
This sequence comes from Prionailurus bengalensis, assembly GCF_016509475.1. Lineage (NCBI taxonomy): Eukaryota > Metazoa > Chordata > Mammalia > Carnivora > Felidae > Prionailurus > Prionailurus bengalensis. Next base: position 41,690,279 of record NC_057352.1, read on the forward strand.
TAAAGAATGCATCAGAATTCTAAAACTATTTTACAAAACCTTGATTGGGATCATAAGTGATCACGCTTCTTTTCAGGTTTTTTTTTTAATTTTCTAGATTTTATATAGGCAGTCCATATCACTGAATTAATTAGGAAGAAACTATTTAAAACAAAAATGTAGAATCCATTGTGAAGTCCTTATATGACAGATCATCAGTGAGGCCCCAAATGAAGAGTCTTATGTGTGGCTTTAGCAGTTTGTGGGGGGGAGTGGAAGTTATTTGATGGTACCACCCCAATCACATTCATAGAGGTGACCCTAACCTAGTAATCATTTGTAATATGACAGTGCCACATAAGCCTCTGAAATCCTCCCTCTACCTGCAAGAGAGAAGCAGTCATTTTGGAGGAAACTAAATTCATATTGGATGAGAGCAAGTCACAATCGTTGCCAAAGCCAATTGTGTCAGAATTGTAGCTGATGAAAGTTCTATACTCCAAAAACCAGTTCCTGAATGACTGGAAAGAGAAGGAATTCTTTGCAATTAGCCTATCAACTCCCCACTCAAGGGACATTAGCTCTGCAAGAACATGACACATTTGCTGTCAGGTCCACCTTCCTAATAGCCAACATGTGGCTTATCCTAAGTGCTCAAGGAATATGTGTTAAGTGAACAAATCAAGTCAGTTGCTCAAGCCAGATCCTAGGAGCCTTCTTGACTCTTCTCTAGCCTCAGCCCCATATCTAGTCCATCCTTTTAGTTCTGCCTTAATGTGTCTCCAGTTGTTCCCTCCCCGCCCCCCACTTCCACCACCCATCCCTCACTCCAGGCCAGCATCTCTCTTGTCTGGAGAACTCAAACAACCTCCTGTCTGCTTCACCATCTCTGGCCCTCTTCCTGTGCATTCTCCACTGACATATCAAGTCATTCTGTTGCTTAACTTCAAATTTCTCCAGCGATCCACCTCCTTTCATGCTCCCCAGTCACCTGTGTTGTCTGCCACTTTCTGTTTCCTCCCAATTCTCGACTGGTCCACCTTGACCTTTCTCACCATGCCACCATCACCTTGTTCTTCCAGTTGACTGAGGTTTCTTCAAAAACCAAGCTCCTTTCTACCCCAAGGCCTCTGAACCGTGTTCCTCCTGCCCCCCAGCACATTTTCTTCAACTTAAATCACCTGTCTTCAAACACCCCTTTCTTATCCACCTAATTAAAGAAGACTTCCTTGTTATTTTTCATATAGCTCTCTCACTTCTGGCCTTGTGTAGCACTTATGACAATTTATAATTACATATATTTATCCTTTCAGTCTGTTTCTCCCGTTCGGATGGCACCCTATGAGTACAGGAATGGTGATCAGCCTTACCTACTTCTGTATTCCAGTGTCTAGATGAACATCTGAGCAGGGTAGTGACTTCATGTCTGTTTGCTAAATGAATGAATGAGCTCTGCAAGGGAGAAGTGAATGAAAACACAGATCCATTGAATGAGTGCAGGAGGGGGTAGACCAATATATAGTTGGGAAGCAGGTAAGAGCAAAGTACTAACAATAAAAGCAGCACTGATGTGTAATAGTCCATCCTGCCCAGAATTTCACCAGTGCCCCTGGAAGAAGTGAATGGCAGGGTGTCCTTATGAGGTCGTGAGTACTAATGGACAATGACGTACTCCTCAGTACCTCTTTATAAGCTGTATGCAACTCATTAGTGTGAATTCTCTTTCTTTTTAAAATATATATAAAATAAAATATATAGAGTTTATACTTTTTGTTTTCAGTAATTCTCACCAATCTTTGTTTATTTATTGATCTTCATGTTATTGTTATTAACATAATATCCTGAGTTTAAGAAAACTGTTGGACCAACAAAATCAAAGTGAAGCCTGGGTACCCAGAGTGATCAGAGCAGCCGACGTTCCTTATTACGGATTGGATCTGAAGAGAGCCTACTTACATGTATGGGGCAGAACCATCCCTTAAAAGAACACAGATGGTGGAGGACACACTTTGAAACTATGCACCGAACATGTTGGGAAAGTAATTATGAAGGGATTTAAGTAGATGGCAAAAATTGAGAGGTTAAGTCTTGATCTCTGCTGTGGTATATTAAATGGTAAAATGAAAAAGCTTTGGAACATCAAACTAAACTCATCTGGCAAATTGTTTTGGGAAAGAGATGAGCTTGTGCATTTGGACTCCTGTCAGCTGTGTAAACACCCCATTATCTAGCTGGTTATCTCCGCGGTCCTGAAAGCCCCGTGCAGGCTCGCTGTACCTGCCCACGGATGCAGCCCCCCACCCTGAAAGCAAAACAAAACAAAAATGCCTGTTATGGTAAAGGTGCCTGTCTGGGTGGCCTTGGCAGTTGCTGTCTCTATGTTGGAACACTTTGCCGCTGTTCACTTTAGGGTCACAATGACCCTTTTTGGTGGGAAGCCAGCTCTGGGAAGCACAATTTTCCAAAAGAACGAGGGGTTGGTTGACATCCCTGACTGAATGGCAGGATGCAAAAAAGATGGTCTGCTGGCTGAATAGTCATTTTGTTTTCTTTTTAGGTCCCCCAATTATGTTAATTTGGAAACTGTATCTATTAATTGCCCAATTAGACATCTGGTAATCGCTCTCTACAGAAATATCCCAAATCATAGTGGCAAGGGCTGGGTGCACTATTTTATTGTATCGCAAATAAAAATCTAATTTAGATTTAATAAAAACTAATTCCAGCTAATTTAATACCAATTGATCATTAACAGCGTGCATTTTGTGGTTTATCAAGAATATAAGAAGGGTATATAATTAACTGGAAATGGCGTCCGCAAGGTTATAATTAAATTCTTGGTAACTTTTAACTGTCAGCAAATGTTTTACCACTTAATTAACATTTCAGAAGATGATTTATAATATGACTTGTTAAACACCCATTGCACAGAGTGCTGGACAAGCTAATCAGTGCAGTGATGGAGCTTCCTATTTACAAAGTGTTTTCTCTTTTCAAACTGTGTAAATATCCTGTTGCAGAATAAACCAGATATCTACATACCCTTTTAATAAAAATTAATAATCACTCATGGGCTAAAGTGATCACATTTTGAAAACATTATGGTCATAGTGTTTAAGTCACACCTATTTAATTTCTATTCAGCGGAGACCTGGAGACTCAGATGGAATAACCAAGAGTAATGGTTTCTTTGCTTGATTTTTGTTCACCTCCTTCCCCAGAAGCTAGACACCATCTCTGTTAGCTTGTGAGGGGCAAGAGGGCTGGGACCAGTCAAGAAGTGGGAGGTTGCATCCCCAGCAACACATAGTCAGAATCAGCGAATCATGATTTGCACATAGTCAGATTTGCTGCTGAGATACAGAGCAACTGTGAGGAGCACAGGAATGGAAGGCAACAATGTCTATGATGTCTGCAATACCTAGGTTGAAAGGTTGGCTGCAATGAATTCTGCATTTTGTACGGACTTATGGTGTGTATGAACACATCAAATGCAAGTGTCTTTGTGAGATTTAAGTAAGATGATGCCTATTAAGAGCATGATGGAGTAAATACTAAACAAATGTTGGCCGCAATCCTCCTTATCTCTTTATCACAGTTGTAATGTCGCACTGAGTTGGATGATCACCTGATCACTCACTTTCTTCCCCACCGGACCACAGGGCCTGTGAAGGCAGCACCAGAGCTGGGTTTGCTCACCATCGGGTCTCCAGCGCATGGTAGTAAAAGCGACCACAATATTGGCTTTCGGTCAATATTTGTTTAAGCAATGAATGGATGAACGGAGTCGTTATTGTTCTTCCTTATTCAAAATGGCCAACATATTTGGCCCTCTAATTCTATGTTCTTCAAAAGAAGGAAAGAAAAGCAGAAACTCAGGTGATGGTGTGTTACTTGTAAAGTGAACTGTGGTGTTGTAAAACCTGTGGCAGTTTGTTCTCTGTGGCAGGACAGGTCTTCACAGGACTCCAGCCACAGGATCTGTCTTTAACCTTCCAGCTGGCCTCCAGTGACTCTGACGTTATGAGCAGCCTGCATTCTGTGCCATCTTTGTTCTCCCAGGATGGCCATCGGAGCTTATTGGAGAATCATTTCCCCACAATATCTCAATATGCTCTTACACCAAGCCTGGTCCTGCAGGGGCTGTCTCATTTGCATCTGAAGGTATCAAAATCTTGCTGAGCTAGTCCCTTCCATCCCAGGCATCTTTTGAGATGTGAGCTCAGCGCCGTTTTAACGTGATGCTTCTCGCTTTCCCTGAGGCCTGTTCCAGGAAGGTAAGCTATATTAAACTTGCTGCTGTAATGTTTGGGCTTATTGATTTTTTTTTAACTTGGCACCAAACATCCAACAGGCAGTTTAAAAAAAAAAAATCAAAAGGGGAGAGAAACAAGAAGGGAAAAAAATGTACCCAACTGCAGCATTTAGCATTGTCCATCGTGCAAGGCATTTAAGGGCTTATGCTCCAAAATGTATCAAAGCCAGGGCTCTTCCCTTGACGGCCTTCGTAAATGGAGGAGGCAGTTTAAGGCTAGAAGCAACACCAAAGGACAGGGATCTGAATCCATAGTTTTATACTGTCAGTGTTTGGCTGACTCCCAGAAGGTAGAAAACACTTAGGTGAGGCTCCTTGCAAGTGAGGATTCTCTTCTCCCATTAGTTCTGGCAACCTCTAAAATTTGACAGCCAGATTCATTATGGGAATCTTGAGGTCTGTAGTATTACCACAAATTCAAAGGCACTCTTCACACAGTTGCCTCTTGAGGGTTGTAGGATCAAGTTTGCTCATCGATTATATGTGGCCCTTTTGAGCAAAGTGCAGGAAGCCTTAGGAAGGGATGTTTAACCCAGTCTGAGGTACAAAAAAGTCATCTCAGATTTGTCTCCAGGAACCATCAATGAAAAGGAGGCTGAGGCCAGTGTAAAGTTCATCCATCCATCCATCCATCCATCCCCCATTCATCTCTTCTCCATCCCTCCACCTGCCCTTCCCTTCCCTCCATCTGTCCCTCCCTCCATCCATCCATTCATCCATCCAACAACTATATGTCAGACACTGGGCTACGCACCATGGATTAGTAAGATTATAAAATTATTTCAAATCATCAAGTGTCTCTATCTTCCAAATCTTTCATGATCTATGCTTCATTTTTTTGTTCTTGCTTATAACCAACCCCGAAATACCCTTTCCCATCAGGAAAATTGCTTCTCGTTGTTAAAATCCCAGTCCAAAGATACCATTACCTGAGAAATATTTCTCAAATGTTTGAGCCTGAATTAATTGTTTCTGCCTGTTAATTTGCTTGATTCTTTATGCATATGTATTCACTAGCTCTTGTCACATTTTATTTTAGTCATTTAGGATAATGATAGCAAAGAATAATAGCACTAATAAATAGATTTGATGTAACAAATACTCACTATGACTGGGCACCTTTGCCAGGCACCTCACATGTATTACATATTTAGTCTTCACAATAATTTCAGGAAGAATCTACTATTATGACCCTTACTTTTGAAGAAACTGAGGCACAGACAAGTCATTTATGGGTCATTATAACTTGGCAGTGAGCTCTGCTTGGGAAGTATGAGGGACACTGTACCAAAAAGATGAGTTAATGCCTATCACAGAGGAACAAAAGAGATACTCAAAAAATGATTGGATGAACCAGGGAATAAAAGAGTAAGTAGAATTCAGAAATTCCAGGTCTAATCTCACCTTCCTAAAAGATTGGACCAATTATAATAATAACCACAAAAAAAGCGCAAAATGTTATAGTGGTTCCTACTTGGCCACCTGCACTTGTCACGCATGTGTGGTTTTACTGTGAATTTTGGTGCAGTTCAAGGGACCGTCACTGGGTCCTCAATTTATGTCAGGCAAACCAATATACATTTTTTAATTTTTTTTAATGTTTATTTATTTTTGAGAGAGAGAGAGAGAGAGAGAAAGAGCATGAGTGGGGCAGAGAGAGAGGGGGAGACACAGAATCCGAAGCAGGCTCCAAGCCGTCAGCACAGAGCCTGACATGGGGCTTGAACTCACGAATTGTGAGATTATTACTTGAGCCAAAATCAGACGCTCAACCAATGAGCCATCCAGGTGCCCCAAACTTTTATATACATTGTACATAGATTTAGTCCTTTAGGAGCTTACAACACCCTATGAGGTAAGAACACTTGTTATTTATTTCACAGGTGCAGGAAAACCAAGGCTTAGAGATATTAGAAGCTTACCCAATGTTACCTGGCTAGGAAGTAGTGAACTTGGTGTTCAGAGCCATGCAAGCTATCTCCAGGGCCTTCAGACTTCAACTGTGTGTCTTTGCTAAGAGGCACACAGAGAGAGATAAAGTGATGAATGGGAAGAGAAAAAGACCAGTACAGAAAAAATAAGACAGGGACATCATTTCCTGAACAGTATACTTAAGCTGTTCTATCCATACTTTTCTTTCAAGCTCATTGTTTTCAATAATATCTATTCAAAGTGCCTTGAAATGCTAAGCACTTGATTAAAATTCCCCTGAGAAAAGGCTGGACTTCTCCTCAATGACAAATTATGTATAATTTGTGGGGTTTTGTGTGTGTGTGCTTTTAGGTTCAAAATGATATTGTTAATTGCATAGCCATGATGGCATGGCTGACCATTATGTCTCTTTCATCTCTATGGGATGTTTTCTGTTCAGGTTTATGAATAGATCCATATATACCACAGGCCTTGGCATTCAAAGTAGCCCTACTAATGCAATTATTTCTTACCCTACCAGGAGTTCAGCAAAGCTATGAGTACAGATGGTATGCAATCTTTCTGCAATCACTTGCAATTGTTTATCTTTTCCTATCACAACCTTGAAATACCTTTCTCAAAGTTCACAAATGACCCTTTGCTCACCAAAATCAATGGCCTCTTCTCAGCCATGATGTTCCTGGAACTTGCTGAACCATTTGATATCCGTCATCACTCTCTCTGTGAAGTTTGTTACTGCCTTGAACTTCTTTGTCTTTGAATACTGGGCACCTTTTAATTTCACCACTTATTTATACTTTCACTTTATAATGCAGAGATCACCACATTATCTAGCCTTCAGGGTCAGCTTTTCTATTGATATCTCAAATAAAAATTGGCTCGAAGCCTGTTCTGTGATATAATGGGAAAACAACATTTTACCGTCATCCCATAGATTTGGGCCATCCATTTGAGAACTCCTATTTTAAGATTATCAACTGCCAGAGCCAGTGTCCAAAATTCATGTTGAAATAGCTCTACATAGAAAAGGAGCATAAACTGAGTTTTATGTAGGTGTAGGACAACTTCATTTCTAATCATCAGACTCTTGTACTTGTGATTTATTTGGCTTCTACCTGTTGAGTATGACAAACCACAATTCATCACAACCCCAGACTTTGGGACCTGAGAAATATGACAGACAGTAAGTGAGAAATGGAAATAACATGTGAGCCCTCTTTAACTTATAAGAAGTAAGCATTCTTTCAGACCCTGTCTACTAAACAATAGAGAGGAATGGATGTTTACAACTGGAAACAAACAAACACCTATAATTAACATATAATTGTAGAAAAGAGTAAAGGAACAAAAATTATGTTTTTAGAGAGGTCCATTTTGTCTTTGGGTTTTCAAGGACTAAAAATTGAAGCAGAGCACACACACGTACACATGATTAATATTTGTACTGCTTCAGCACAACAAACCACCTGCTGTGATTTTGGTTGAACTGACATGAAAACAATATTAGAAATATCTTCACTCACTTTTGAGCTATTCACAAATATTTTGTCAACTGAGACAGCTTTCTAATTCTCCCTTAGGCATTTGGGAAGTGAGGGCAGCATGGACCACCAAGTCTAAGCTTAACCTGGGCATCTGTTATACAGCTACACGTGGTATTCTAAGGGAGGTGTTTAAGGGTCCAGCACTGGGCTAATTTTTTTTTGACCAGTCATGGCCAGAAAGGCCTAAGGTGTTTTCCCTGTCAAAAGGAACATCAGTTGTAAAATCAGATAATTCAAATGTAGACTTTGGTTGCAAGGAGAATCAGTGAGTAGTGAGTAATGAAAACAAGGCAAGGACTCAGGAGTTGCCTGGTTGTAGAAATCAGTAAGGGCTAGAGAAGTTGGGGACAGGGAATAAATAAAACACATGTGTCTTGGATGTGCACTTAGATGTCCTTAAGGACCCATGTGCCACTGCACTGATGCTGACTGAGTGGGACGTGGGTGGGTTGGTCTTGTTTCAAAGCACAGTGTTGGCAAGGACAGGAGCCAGCAGGGCAATAACACATACATATTTCTCAAAAAATATTGAATGAAAGACTGAAATGTTATTGGAAGGTTGTTGGGACCATTTCTTTGCATAGGAGAGGATAAGTTCTACACAAATATTTTTTTTCTTTTTATACTTTTTTAAGAGGAGACATTATTACAAATATTTTATGTAATGTCTTGATAAACTAAAAACCATTTCTCCTACCCCTGTTTTCTTTGTGGATTTTTTACGTCCATTTACTTTGAGAGGGAGAGAGAGAGAGAGGAAGAGAGAGAGTGAGAGCATGCACATTCATTCATGTGCATGTGTGAGCATGGGAGGGACAGAGAGAGAGGGAGAGAGAGAGGGAGAGGGTGGGAGAGACAGAGAGAGAGAGACAGAGAGAGAGAGAGAGAGAGAGAGAGAGAGAATCCCAAGCAGAGACAGAATCCACACTATCAGTTTAGACCACGACACTGTTCTCCATCTCAGGAAGTGTGAGATCATGACCTGAGCTGAAATTAAAAGTCAGACGCTCAGACCAACTGAGCCACCCAGGTGCCCTTCTTTGTGGATTTTTAAATACTATTTACAGTGATATGACCACCTATTTTTCCTGTCAGTTGAACCAGTTGATATGGAAATATTTAATTTCTTGAAGAAGTACCTGTCAACCTTATGGTGACAAAAGTAATGCTGGTACAACCAATATGAATCATCACCACCTTCAACAACAGCAATAATAATTATTACAATAATGATAATAATAGTACAAACCAACAACACTGACAGTACAATATTTGAAGTAGTTAAAGCAGAGACTTGGCAGTCAAATATCTCAAGACCCAAATTTCTAACTCAGTAACTTTGGGTAAGAAACCCTTTAAGTGACAATTTCTTATTTAGAAAAGGAAGCTAATTATACATAACCAGTAGGGTTATATACAACTCACAGGGTTGGGGGAAAGTGAGTATGTTATAAAATTAAAAAAAAAAAACATATCTTCTAATGCATATTTGGCTTCTAATACATGATAGTTCTCACATGTATTTTCATGATCCCAAAGCCAGTTGAGTAACTTTTGCAGAGTTTGGAGGAGAGAAAGGTGGCATTACAGACAGATGAGCAAAGGTCGTCCAAGTTGTTTTTTCCCCACCCAAAACAGCATTATCCCTGGAGTCATTTGGATATTATTACCCATAAATTATTGTTAACTCCACAGTGCCTACTTAAAAACCTCTCTCTCTCTCTCTCCAGCCTTACACAAATTCTTTTATACCCATAAAGTGAGACACTTTGACAAGTCAAAGCTGAGAGTAAAAGACAATCTTTATCCAGAAAGATAATGGTCAAAACAATTATCAAAAAAGAGAGTAAGAATGAGTCTATAGACAGTAACATATACAAATTCAGTTCTTACGTGAGAGGCAGTGCACTAAGAATTTCACATATGAATCTTATTTAATCCTCAAAACATTAGAGGCAAGGAATATCTGACCTCCACTTTACAAGTGAGAAAACAGAGATTTTTATCAGCCATTAAAACAACTGTTCAAGGTCAAACAGCACCAGGTAGCTAGCTAAAATTCAAATATAAACAGGCTTTCTCCAGCCTATATGTTCCATTTTAAATTTATCCTACCCAGAAGAAAGGAAAAATATACTATAAACAAAGACAGGGAGAAAGGCAGGAAGGGACAGACAGAGGCATAATTTTTAAAAAGTGGGGTTTTTGGGGGGTTTTTTTGTTTGTTTTTTTTAAGAACGGTACATAAAGTTTCCTATGGAACTCAAACAATTGAGTTGGTTCCAAAAAAAAAAAAAATTCCCATGACCCTAACACTATGTTCTCCCTAATAACCCATTTTGAAGCACATTGTAATGTTAAGACATTGAATTAAAGGCTCAGAGGAAAAGTTAAACCTCAGAGCAGAGGCAGTGCATTTGTACACGTGAAGAGCACAATTTGTTTACATGTCTTCTAGAACTTTATTCTCAAAAGAATGGTCTTATTTCTATTCTTCAGCCTATTATTCAGTCTGGTTTGGCTGGACCTTATTTTTCTCCTCTGAGTCCCAGTGGTACAATGTTGTTTTCAGTTTGCATCTATGAATAGACCTACGAACACCACTGACCTTGGTGGAGGAAGCCCATGCCACTAATGGAATTATTTTCAGACTAGAATTACCCCCAGGAATTCAGCAAAATGTGGGGTAGTGATAGCACGTTATCACTCAACAACCTTTTCAATCTAGTGTGTGCTCTCTCTGTAATCTTTAAATTCTTTATCTCAAGGATTGCAAGTCACTGTCTCTTCCAAACGTAATGGTTTCTTCTCAGCCTTCAGTTATTTCACGATTTTTTTAACCATTTGATCCCACCTATCTCCTTGCAATGGGTCTTCTGAACTTTTATAATTTGTTGACTCTATGGCATGTTTTTAGCAGTAAAACTCTTTATAACATCCGAAAGACTGAATTCCCAGCTTTAAAAAGTTGACAACTTTCCTTTGAAACCACGCTACATCCCCATTGTGTTAAAGGCCGAAGTCTACATGCTTTGGTTGACATTATCTACATCTCATCTCCAGTGTCAGGTGTGAACCCAGGTCTCCAGGATCAACCCAGGTGGATTCCTAGGCCACAGTGATGAATTCAAAAGTCAGCATGTAACCTTCTTTTCAATCCCAGGATTTCTAGGGTGAGATGTCCTCTTTAAGAACTTGAAAAGCGCCAGTCAGAATGGCCAAAATGAACAAATCAGGAGACTATAGATGCTGGAGAGGATGCGGAGAAACGGGAACCCTCTTGCACTGTTGGTGGGAATGCAAATTGGTGCAGCTGCTCTGGAAAACAGTGTGGAGGTTCCTCAAAAAATTAAAAATAGACCTACGCTATGACCCAGCAATAGCACTGCTAGGAATTTACCCAAGGGATACAGGAGTACTGATGCATAGGGGCACTTGTACCCCAATGTTTATAGAAGCACTCTGAACAATAGCCAAATTATGGAAAGGGCCTAAATGTCCATCAACTGATGAATGGATAAAAAAATTGTGGTTTATATACACAATGGAGTACTACGTGGCAATGGGAAAGAATGAAATATGGCCCTTTGTAGCAACATGGATGGAACTGCAGAGTGTTATGCTAAGTGAAATAAGCCATACAGAGAAAGACAGATACCATATGGTTTCACTCTTATGTGGATCCTGAGAAACGTAACAGAAACCCATGGGGGAGGGGAAGGAAAAAAAAAAGAGGTTAGAGTGTGAGAGAGCCAAAGCATAAGAAGAGACTCTTAAAAAAAACTGAGAACAAACTGAGGGTTGATGGGAGGTGGGAGGGAGGGGAGGGTGGGTGATGGGTATTGAGGAGGGCACCTGTTGGGATGAGCACTGGGTGTTGTATGGAAACCAATTTGACAATAAATTAAAAAAAAAAAAGAACTTGAAAAGATGTGAGGTTTAAAGTGCTGGCAGCCATTCTGCCACCAGGTGTTGTATGAGAATAATCCATCATGGAGGAGAGCAGAATTAGATTTCCTATCAGAAACCTAATGGACACTCCAGTGTTTTCTGCTCAATCCTGCGTCAGCTGACACTTTTTCAGTCTCTTGTTTTGCTGTTTGCCTCAGCACTCCTGGACATCTGTTCTGTCCTGAGAGATCACCTGTTACCCACTTCTCACTGTTCCTTCATGGTGCTGCTCTGCCCATTCCTGTGAGCCTAAGGAGTAGATGTTGACTCTCTCTTAATCTGCTAAAGCACAGTTGAAACCAGACTGTTTGAAAATAAGCCTGTGACCTCAGGTCATAATGCAGACAATATCATAAAGGCATATAAAACTCAAAGCTAGATTGTGTACTCTGGACTCCTTTCATTGAATTACTGGTCCCATGCTTCTACAGGGGAATACCCCCTCCCCATCTTTCCACCCAGCCTCTGGCCTGATGCCATATTGCAGAGGCCATATTGCAGATGCCATATTGCAGACCCCCCCCCCCACCCTGCCAACACCACTGGAAGAAACTATTTAATTATTTCCTTATCCCTCTCAGAATCTGTACCCACATTTTCCTGAAGCCCTTACAAAGGGAAATCTTGTCAGACTTACTTCTCCAGAGCAATAGAGAAAAAATTAAAAATTATGGCACTGATTTTTAACTTCAAGTCTGACCCCATTTTTAGCCATAAAAATTTTAGAAATATATCAGCAGTTTAGTCACAGGGCACCTAGTTACATGATACACCTTTTATTTCATATTTGTAATAACATTAAAGACACATACATTTCTGTTTCCAGTAATTCAATTAAAGGAGAAATGATAGGCTGATCTTACTCAATAATATAGGTGTAAAGATACTACATAACACGTTAACAGAAGGAATACAAGGTTGTTATGACTAAATAGTATGTATTGAAGGATGAAACAATGGTTAAATGTTAGACAAGCTAGTGTAATTCTCCATATTACATGATTCATGGAGAAAAATTATATAATCTTTCCAAGAGATACAGAAAAAAATTAAATAAAATTTAACACCTATTCATGATTTAAACAATAAAAAATACTTTTAGGAAATTAGCAGTGGAAGGGGACTCCTTTAACCCAATAAAAAGTAAATGAAAATTTAGAAACTTTTCCATTACACTCAAGACCAAGATGTGAATTCCCATTTTTACATCAACCTTGTTCTGCATATCTTAGCTGGCAAAAGAAGGAAGGAAGGAGGGAAAGAAAGGGAGGAATGAAGTCACTGAAAGGGAAGAATCAAAAGTGTTCACAAATGATATTGCCTTTGTTGAAAATACGAATATTTACAGGCAATTTACTGGAACGAATGAGAGTGTTTATCAGTACTGTTAAGTAATCAATGTAAAAATGCACATTAAAAAACTAGCTTCTTATAACTAATAGAAACAAATTAGAAAATGTAATTTTTAAAGATTCACAGTAGAAGCAAAAATATAAAACACTATGTGAAATTTGTAAAAATTTATAGAAGGAGGTGAAGTAAGACCTAAGTAAAAGGTGAAACATACCATCGTAATATATGAAAAAATTTGATATTTTAAATATACCATTTTTTCTTAAATTAACCTGATGTGAGTCTTATGCTAAAACATATTCTTTACCCCCATCAAATACTACCAAAGGGTTTCTCTTGAGAAACTGGATAAGCTTAACCCAAAATAACCTACATATATATATATATATATATATATATATATATACACATATACATACACAAACACACACATATATATGTATATATATAGAGGACAGAGAAACAAAAAGAGGATTAAAAATTAACAACATTTAGTATGAATCTGTAATAATTATTTCATAGTGGCTGGTGCAGCAATGGACAAATAGATCAGTCTACCAATGTACGAATAATATACTGTTGTAATTACAGAGTCCCAAAGCATGGCCATGTATAAATGGGTATGTGCTATATTTCATATTTGGCTTTATAATGAGTGAGCATGGATATACAGTCTAATAAATGGTGTTGAGTTAGGGAGGGGAGTTCCAGATTGTCATCCATATACAAAATCAAATACATTTAGATACTTGCCTCACACTGAACACGCAGAAATAACTTCCAGAGGTACACAACGTCAAAGACTGATGCCACTACTCTCCATGTTAAAACAATCCTAAATATAGTTGTAAGGACATATATATGAAGTTGAAGTGTGAGAGCATTCATGGGAGGATTTCTCATCAATTTTAGGGCTGTGGAAGGAGAATGAAATGAGAGTGGGTAGGTCTTTAGCTGTATCTCTAATATTTTATCTCTTTTTAGAAAAGGTAAGGTAAACATGGCAGAATATTAACAGTTTAAAATGTGGCCCAGCGCCTGGGTGGCTCAGTTGGTTAAGTGCCCGACTCTTGATTTGGCTCAGGTCATGATCTCATGGTTGTGAGATCAAACCCCGTGTCAGGCTCTGCACTGAGCATGGAGCCTGCTTAAGATTCTCTTCCTCTGTGTGTGCGCTCTCTCTCTCTCTCTCTCTCTCTCTCTCTCTCTCTCAAAAAATAAATAAAAATAAATACTGCAAAAAATTTTTTAAAAGTGTGGTCAATAGGCATAGTAATATCTGATTGCTTTTTTAAATATTTGTATCTATGTTCAAATACCCTATAATTTAGAAGGAAAAATAAGCAATTATAATAGGTCAGTCACCATGTATTCAGTCAATTAAATTCACCATTTTAACAGAATAAAAGAAGAAAAAATAAACGAACATTTCAATAAATGCATAAAATACTTCTGTTAAAGTCAATACTCATTCATTATAAGGGAAAAAAATCTCTCAGAAGACTAGGAATGAGGTAAATCACTTAATCTGATAAAAGGCATTAGACAAACTACAGCTAACATAATACTTAATAGTAAATATTGAATGCTTTCTCCTCTACACAAGAAATAAAGCAAATATGTTCGCTGTTAACTCAACATTGTACTGGAGGCTCCAGTCAGTGAAAATAAGGTAAGAAAAATAAATATAAAACGTACCATTATAAAAATAAGAGGTTTATCTTTTTATTTACAGATGACATGATTAGGTACATAGAAAAATCAAAAGGCAACAAATAAACTACTAGACTATAATAAGTGAAATTAGTAAGGTCACTGCATGAAAGGTCAAAATATAAAAACAAATTGTGTTCCTATGTAACAGGAACAAAAAATTGGGAAATTAAAATCTAAATTTATTGAGACACATTAAAGTAGACATAATTAAATGGACAGAGATATATCATGTTCAAGGATAGAATAACCTGATATTGAAAATATCATTTTCCCCAAATTGCTCTATAATTAATTGTTTCACTCAAAATCCAGTACATTTTTTATAGAAATTAACTATATACAAATGCAAAGAAATGCAAAGAACCTGGAATAGCCAATACAATATTTAAAGTGAACACAATTAAGGATGCCTGGGTGGTTCAGTCAGTTGAACATCTGACTCTTGGTTTCAGCTCAGGTCCAGGTCATCATCCCAGGATCGTGAGATTGAGTCCCACATCAGGCTCCATGCTGAGCGTGGAGCCTGCCTAAGATTCTCTCTCTCTCTCTCTCTCTCTCTCTCTCTCTCTCTCTCCCTCTTTTTCTTTCTCCCTGTCTTTTTCTTTCTCTCTTAAAAAAGGAAAGGAACAAATTACTCTTTTAAATGTTAAAATGTACTGTTGACACTACAATAATTAAGACAGTGCTCACTTAGTGTGAGAACAGACAAATGAATCAAGCTGGGAAGGAACTTTAGAAATAAACCCACATGTATGTAGGTTTACATATACAAATATACCAACCTGATTCAATATAGAAAGGAGATCTTTTCAGTAAATGGTGCTGGAGTAACTGGGTATTCACAAAGGAAAAAAATGTTTTAACCCTTACTTAACACCATACATAATTTTTTTTTTTTGAGATAGAGAAGAGGCCTAAATGTAAAAGGAAAAAAAGAGAGAGAGATTGAGAGAGAAAAAGAATCAATAAGGATAGGAAAAGTGGTTCAATGCCATTAATCATCAGGGAAATATAAAATTAAACAATTAAGTTAAATTAATATTCAGAAATAAAACCAAAAGACAAAAGAAAATATTCAGCATTAAACCCACCATGGGGCAATAATACATGGTACCCCACAGCATGGCTAAAATTTTGAAGTCTGATAATACCAGGTGTTGGTGAGGATGCAAACCAGCTAGAACTCTCATACATTGCTAATGGATGTACCACTTTGGAAACTGGCAGTTTCTGGCAAAATAACCTATGAGTCAGTCATTCCACTTCTAGGTAGTTAAGAGAAAAGAGTACATACGCCCTTAAAGAGACGTGTACAAGCATGCTCTATGGAATCTTTATTCATATTAGCCAAAAAACTATAAACAACCAAGTGTTCCCATCAGTAGAAAGATGAATAAATAAATTTTGATATATTCATACAGTGGAAATCCTGGAATACTAGTTAGTCATGACAAAGAACAAGCTCTCTAATATGCTTAACAAGATGGGCAAATCTTTAAAATGTTATGTTAAGTGAAATAAACCCGACAGGCCAGTAAATACTGTATGATTCTATTTGTGCCCAGATAAGGGAAGGGGAAGTCTAATAGGGTAGGAATGAGTCAGTCCATTAGGATAGGCTATGCTGTGTTGTGGTAATTAATATCCTCATAATCTCGGTGGCTTAGACAAGAATTTATTTCTTGCTCGTGTCATGTGTCCATCATGAGTTAACAGGAGGGTTTTGCTTATAGTCAGGCTGTAGGAACAGCCACTATCAAGCAGGATAATTAGGAGGATCGCATACTGACATTTAAATGTTCAAGTCTGAGGGCACCTGGCTGGCTCAGTTGTAAGAGCATGCGACTCCTGATCCCAGGGTCATGAGTTCAAGCCCCACATTGGGCGTAGAACTTACTTAAAAAATACATACATACATACATACATACTCAGGTCTGGAAATGTCACAAGATACTTGGCCATTAAAACTCATTGGTAGGAACTTGCTCAAAGGAAGCTAAGAAGCATAGTCCTTTTATTTGCTCAGAAAGCAGAGTTAGAAATACATGTCTGGCAGCATGAATGACTACTGCAGCAAGATGAGGCTGAGGAGCTGGAAAAGAGACATTAATAATCTAGGGAAAGGTCTTAGAAATACCAAGATGCTGTAGCCCATGGGAATTCTCTTGTAATGGCTATCCAAAAGGCTTTTGTAACAGGAATCTCTAACATTCAATTATAACTTGTTGGCTTTGGTTGGTTTTATATACTCCTCATCAAAACCTGCTACAGAAACACACATGTACCATTTTCTTGAATTTAGGTTTTGTTGTGCGAAAATCAAAGTATGCAATGACACAGTGTGTAACAAAGAATAGACCCAATATCAGTGCTCTGAGTCAAAGTTGCCAATGAAAACATAGCTCTCAAGGAATCTATGAAAATCGTGAAGAGGCAATTGGGCTGTCCTAGAATCATGGATTGGGGTCACACCCAAATTTATCTAACTCTTTTTAAATGATTTATTTACTTATTTATTTTGACAGAGATAGATAGAGTATGAGTGGGGGAGGGGCAGAGAGAGCGAATCCCCATCAGGCTCCATGCTGTCAGCACAGAGCCCAATGTGGGGCTCAAACTCAGGAACCATGAGATCCTGACCTGAGCCAAAATCAGGAGTCAGACACTTAACCAACTGAGACACCCAGCCACCACTGAATTTATCTAACTCTGAAGAAGAAGACATGCCTCAGTTAATGATGTTATCAGAAAGAAAAGCAATCAGCATTTTGTGAAATGGTCTCAGAGAGTGCTTAGCACTGGGGCATTGCTTTGTAAATACTAGTTTTAATGTAAGGCCTGAGAGAATTATATAACTTCTGATAAGAAATGGTGTGTTAAAGAGTTACAGTGTGACAAAAATATGACACAGCAGCCTCAGTACAGTCCAGGGATCCATGGCTGGGTCTCTGGTCTTCATTGCAGAAGGACAGTGGCTTCTGTTACACTAATGGGAACTCTGCCTAGGTTGTGTTTTCTGCCTGTTTGCAAGGGAGACCAAAAACCTAGAAGAAAACTTTTTCACTGCCTAGTAGGGTTAGAGCCACACTTTTTTTTTTTTTCCTCACAAATGTGGAAGCTGGAACTCAAGGCTAGAAGCCAGACAGGGGTCCAGGGTGGGGTTAGCAGTTAAGAAATGTTCCATCTATTGAGGAGTTCCATCTATTGAGGAGATGTCTTATGCCTGATCCCCAACCCTAATGAAACTTCAATGGGACTTTCTAATTTGGAATTTCCACTTGTCTTTCGTTTATCAATTCCATTTTTGTGTCTTTCTACTTCTCACAAACAAATGTTTTAATAAGAAAAAAAATCAGGGAGCAAGGCACGATGCATCTCCTCATCCCCTCAGCTCTACTGACAAAGTGCTGCTAATTCTGGCTCAGAATGCACTCTTCTGCCAACACTCGCTGGCCTGCCTTAATTCTATCCCTAGACATCTCTACCCTGGATGTGCAAAGCAGCCTTCCTTGGGGTCACACTGCCTTCATTCTAATCCATTTCCGGGCTGTTCTTTGCACTGTCCACAATCAAAGCTCCAAAATGGAGTTGAGCTTGACATACTTGTTTGTAAAATCTTTAGTAGTCTCCATTATCTGAAGCAGAGTTTACAAGCAGGGTGCCTACAGGGGAGCTGATGGTACTCCCCTCAGGTTTTTGCATGTCTTTTTGCAGTTTCTGCTTGACCCTATCTTGTCTTTCCTGTGCTTTTGCCCCTACAGTTGGGACTGGAGCCCCTTCACCTAGTAGCACAGGAAGCACCTAGAGGTTTCCATCCTGTGGGACAGCTCTAAGCCAGTAACTAATGGGCATGGAGTATGAAAGCCTAAAAGTGAGCCCCCTTGCCTCAGGTCAGGACAACTCTGAAGTACCACTTCCACTCAGAGCTCCCCTGCAGGAACAGCCTGAAACTCCTGTTCACAGGCCTTCCCTGCAAACACACTCCTGCCTTTCCCACCCTGGCCTGTCCCACATCGTCCTCCATTCCCAGACTGGCTTCTCCTGGGAACACCTTCTTAATAACCCACTTGCATACGGATCCTCACCTCAGAATCCACCTCTAGAGACTGACCTAAAGACACTCCACTCCTCATGGGCCAAATTTAGATTTTAAAACATTGTTTGTCATATTTAATTTTCAAGCTGAGTATTTTTAAACTTCATTTACTAACCGAGTTTACTTCTTACCTTCTATTTTATTTCAGTCCTATTGTTTACTGATCTTCTTTGCCCAGATTGTGAAGGCATTTGAGTTTTTAACCCCTGACCTATGGGCTTTTGACCAAGGTAGAGTGGTTTAAAGTCCTTGACAGTCTGACTGTATTATACTGTCTGGCTTCATCTCCACCTCTCTGCCCCAGGCATACTGATTTCCTGCCACCACTGAATGCTTTTGTATCCCCCAGCCATGCAGACACTTTCTCAACTGTGTTCCTTTACACATGATTCTTGATCTGAATGAAAGACTCTCCCCTGCTTTAGGTTCATCTCACAAAATTCTATTCATCAAGGTGCGCATCAAATGTCTCTTCCTCTGGGAAAGCTACTTCTGCAACTTCCCATAGGTTCCCCTGAGACATTTTACACATGTCTGTGATTTGACATACCATACCAGAGTGAAATCTGAAGGACATCTGGGACTAACTTACTGGATGGAGACAATGTGAATGTGTTTTAGGCAGAGAAACAGCAGAGGAAAGACCTCATGGTGGACTGGAAAAGGAAGGATGGGCTGGAGCATCATATGCTGGAAGAACTGAGTAAAGACCAGTGCTGGGGGCAGCTAGAAAGGCAGGGGCAAAGAGTGGACAGTAGTGGACAGGGGCAAAGAGTGACTGGGAGTCACAGCAGTTTCCAATCTGGAATTCATGGATGAATGCTACGGGATGGGAAAACACCCTCAACTTTATATAATGTTAGCGTATTTCCATTTGTTTCTGGAGAGAGAGATTGTAGTTTTCATCTCATATCTCTACTAAGAGACAGGAAGGGAGGAGAAAGAGAGGGATGGAGAGAGAGAGAAAAGAGAAAGAGAGAAGGGAATAGGAATTTTTGAACATTCTACATGTCAGAACTCCACTCAGGCTCCTACTCTCCATAACAACATAATGAGGTCTATAGCTACCATTGTTCCCATTTTGCAGGTGGTAGAGCTGAGGTTCAGAAGGGCAAAAGATCTCCAAGAACACAGCCTGTCCATGTCAGAGCCAAGATGCCAACCCAATTTTAGGACATGCAGGATTATGCTCTCTGTTCTACTTGCTTCTGGACAAGAGAGATCAAGTTGAGGTATCTCCAGAAGGAAGGCTTTTGTGTGACATCATGGGGCTAGGGCAGGGCAAGTTGCAGGCAGAGGCTGGCTGGTATTGTTCTATTATATGCTTCTCTGGCCTGTTAGCTTATAAAACTGAGATTGCTTGGGAACTGTGCTCACTGGGGCCAGAGCTTGCCTTGACAACTTCATTTGGGAAAAAAAAGTCCCTAATAATCAAAAGCCAGAAAATATGAGGAAAGAGAGATAGAAAATTAAAAAGCCATCTGTTCTCTCATGACCCTGTAGCCTCCTTTAATTTAACATGTGTTCTTTATAATTATCTACACTTTAAATCTGTGTTTCTCAAAGCATGGTCTCAGGACTGGCAACATCAGCATCATGTGAGAACTTGTTAAAAATACAAGTTCTTAGGCTCCACTTCAACCTACCTGATCAGAAACACTGGGGGTGGGGCCCAGCAATCTGTTTTTAACAAGCCTGCCAGTTGATTCAAATGCACGTCTAAGTCTGGGGACCCCTGATGTAATGTGTGCAAAGCCCTCTCAGATTTGTGATCTCAGTGGTTCTTCCTGGAAATGTTGAATACATTTTTCTTAGTTGCACTGTACATTTGAAGACACTGAGGATAAAAAAGGATGTGGTTTCCTGATCATAAATCCAGTTTGTTGGCTTTGTAGGATAGCCCACTTCTTTGAGTATAGTGTATCTCCCACCACATTCTCAAGGTATCCCTGTGAGACTCACAGCTCACCAGAAGTTAAGAAGGCAGCTTTGTCACCTTTCTCCTGAGTATTCATGTGCTTCATGACAAGCCGGTGGACAAATATCCAATTTGTATGCCTTGTAGGACCCTAACTGATGTTGGAAGATATATTCAGACCAATCCACTTGACTTATTTTCTAGGAAAATAATTTGGATGTCCAAGACTTTTGATCCATGAGAGATATATGTTTCCCCATAAAAAAATTCTACAGACATCTGAAATAGCCAAGTTTTTAAAAACGAAGTGCTATAAAAATTTTAAGAGTCACCACCCTTTTGATGAGCATCTACTAAGCGACGTTACTTTCCACATGTCATCTTTTTCAGTCCTTATAACAAGGGTGCAGAGTTGGTCTCTTCTTGCTCATTTTATTAAAAGAGAAAAATTAAGTTTCTAATGTAATTGTGATCACTATCACTCTTCCTGCTCCAAACCTTTCAGTTAATTTCCATCCACCTAAGGCAGTGGCTCTCTACTGTGGTTGCAGACTAGAATACCTGGGGAATTTAAAGTCTTGATATCCAGCCTTTATTCCAGACGGATTAAATTAGAACCCCTGAGAGAAGGACCTGGTATTTTTCAAAGTCTTCCAGAGGGTTCCAGTGCATAGCACAGCTTGAGAATCGCAGATCTAGAAACCTCAGTCTCTTCAGTGTAGTCTACAAATGCCTAGATGCTCAGGCTCCTAGCTATCTATTTAAATTGCATCTTATCTCTTCTCCCCAGAACTCAGCATCCTGGCTTTTTCTGTGCCTCAGCTGTATTTCAATGGCTTCTCAGGGTTTTGCATCTGTTCTTCCTTCTGCCAGGATGTTTGTTCTAGAAGCTCTTCATGTGTTTGACTCACTAGCATTCTTCAGGTCTCAGCACAAATGTCTCCTCTTCTTAGAGCACTACTTTGGCCACTTCATCTAAAGTCATGCTCAGTGTTGCCTACCTCCTGGTTCATTTCTTTGGAAACATGTTTTACAAAGTATTGGTTATATATTATTGACTTGTGTGTTGTTGGTCTTACCTACTTTAATAGAGGATCTAGAGAGCCCAGAGACCATTCTCTTCTTCTTCACTACCATATTCCCAGTGGCTGGAAGGGTGTCTGGTTCAACAAATATTGCTTGAATAAACAAATGAAGGAGAATGAATGAATTCAGAGCATTTAAGTGATTAATCTTCAGCCCTATAATTGTATTCAGTATTTGGACTCCAATGTTCTGAGTCCAGGTTCATTGATTTTTTTTCCAACACAATCTAACCATTTCTGCTTTCACTCTATTCACACATATTTAAACCAACAAGGTTAGAAAGACATACTGTAGCTAATAAGGAACCTGGGACGTGGTGACTTGGAGTTCACCTTCTGGGACGCAGCAAGGAGTAGGCGACCGGGTATGGCACAAAACCAGCTGTGTAAATAGCGTCACCTCCAGTCCAATTTAAATGAAGTCAGTAAATTATGCTTCCAGACCTTAAACCATTTATTTCACCATGCTGGAGAAAGAAGAAGGAGTGTTCAGAGAAGTAATTTCTCTGCCCAGGTATTTCATTAAAAACGGAATGGAAGGGGCTCCTGTGGGAGAACATGGCACCTGATATGATGATGGGCGACACTTTCTAACAAAATGGAATAATCAAACGGCAGTTCGCCTACCCCAGTCAGTTCTCACCATTATCAATAATGGAGGGCCACAAGCTGGAATGAACTCCAGCCCACAGTGTGCCCTGGCAGAGAGACACAGAGGTCCAGATCAGCCCTCCACCAGCAGAAGCAATAACACCAGTGTTAATAACAAGTCTCACCTTTGTCAGTTCTTTGGGGGATAGCTGTGTGTGTGTGTGTGTGTGTGTGTGTGTGTGTGTTGTGTAGGGAGGTGATCTTAATATTTTTCTCCCTCTCCATTGTTTCTGACAATGGAAATGCACCTGCGGATAATATTTTGTTGGCTTAACATGCACAATAGAGTCAGCTTTCACTCCTTTGCCACCACAATAAAACAACCTCATTCAGTATCAGAGAAGGCTAAGTCTGGGCAGCTATGGCTGAGAGTTGGCTATCAATATTTACCTAACTAGCATTTGTTCTTAAAGGATGATTGAGGGACAAGGGTACAGAGATTTCAATAATTCATTTTCAAGAAGTGTCATTTTCTTTGAGCCTTGTTATAGTTCCAAGAACAAAGCAAGAGTTCTTGTTCCCATCTGGGAGAAGAGGAACCTGAAAGGAAGACCATGCAACTTGCTTGCAATCCTTTAGTTACTGAGCCACAGAGCTGGGATTCAAACCCAGACAGAACACATTTTGTAACACACTACAGACTTGAGGGGCCTCTGTGGGTGCTAATAATAATAAATATACTAATATGATTAATATTAACACTAACATTTATTATTAATATTAGCACCTAATAAATGTTAAGTACATGCCAACACTGTGAGTGTATTAGGCATCTAATTTTATTTAAATTTCATACACAATGTTATTTAATTCTTATCACAACCTTACCAAGTGAGACCTATTACTTTCTCTTTATAGATAAAAATACCAAGGCTCAGAAAGTTTAATGGGTTGCCTAGAATAGTCTAAAGGTGGCAGAGATTCAAACACACATCTTTGAACCTCTTTTTGCTCTTCCCTGGTACCCCATGTGGACCACACCAGATATCACCAGGCTTCTCACAGCAACAATAATGAACCCAGAGGTATGAAACCTGCTTTGGCCTCTAAGTCATGGTGCGAACTTTGGATGAGTCCTCTCTCCTCTCCAGTGGACCGCAGGGCTGGCCAGCATCTGTTGCATTTGTTGCCTCTTCCCATGTTCATTCCCGTAATGTAAAGACGAGGATAGAACACACAAAGCCACCATCTGGTAAGCATTCCAGTTGGACACTTTCAGATGCAAAATCACCAGGTTTAAATATTAACGGTAAAAGAAACTTTCCTCTCTGGACACGAGTCTCAGGAAGACAGAGGAACAGGGGCTGCTGGTAGAGGATGGGCAGGAGACACTCCCATGTCCTTTTGCTGTCGCTCCAGGAAAAGGAGCAAGTGCCTCATGGCCTCACCTCATGCACTCTTCACAGGAGCTTTGGGAAAAAAAGAAAAAAACATACACACACAATCTGGAGCTGAGAACATAATTACATGAACTTGAAAATGAGGTAAAAACCAAATTAAAGCAGTAAGCCTTAGGCATAAATACAAATGGATGAAAATTGGCAAATCCCTTGTGGCAGCAAGTTAAAAAAAAATGAGAGAGATCCTCTTGCTATTAAAGTACAAGTTGAAAGAAAGAAAATGTGGGAGGTAGCACGGAGGTGGAATCCAGGGGTTTTGCTTTCCTCACAGGGCTCCAAAGAGATATCATTGTCATAGCAATAGAGGCATCAGGCCCTGTGTTCAGCTTCATCTCTCTGAGTGTTCACACAGTCCCACGAGACAGGTGTCATCACTACTCCCAATCTCACAGACGGGCAAATGGACTCCAATGCTAAAATCTTGTCCAAAACATACAGCCAGTTAGTGATACCGCCAGGAATCAGAATCAACATGTCCTCATCCTGAGATTTGCTCTTAACCAGTGTGATAGACTGGTTTGGGGCAGAGTTTAAGAGCAGCTCCCATCACTGGTTCTATTCCTGACTAGGGAAACCCTCTTCATTCAAGGGATAAGACAATGTGTTCAGTCCCAGCAGCCAAGTTTGCCACCAGGGCTCTCGGCTTCTTTTCTCAGCCCCATGCAATGTGCTGCTGTTGTCAGTTGCTTAATCTCCACACTCCCTGCTCAGCCCGCTAAGTCATTGTTCTCTCTCCTCATTATGTATGACATTCATTTCTTCCACTGTACTTCTTTATTTGGTTACTGATAGCTTATTGATTGAATATTGGTTGATTCATGAGTCTTCAAATATCTCCAAGGTGTGTACTTCAGTGCCAAGCTCTGTCTGAGGTACTGAGCACATAGAGAGATAAGGGTGTGAAGTGGGGTGCAGGAAAACTCCTCAGGGAGTACACAGTGCAGTGAAGACAATGTTAGGCAAATGTACCCCCAGCTGACAGTGGAGGGGGTGCCACTATGCTATGTGCAGGGTCTGAGAAAATGCACAGAAGGAGCCCCAAAGCCCACCCAGGTGAGGACAGTAGGTTCCCTAGAAGTGACGCTGGAGGGAGGAGCTGTTCAGCCTTGCCTAGGATGGTGTGCACAGGAGGCCCGTGACACTCCAACTCTAGTGTATGAAAATCGCCAGAGGACTGGTAAGGAAAACAGAACATGGGCCTCATAACCTCATGAGCCACAGAGTCTTATATAGCCATCTGGGTGGTGTCAGGAACCTAAGTTGTTAACAAGTGATTTCATTTCAGGTGGTCTGAGCTACAGCAGGCAGTCAATTAGTACTTGCTAATGAATACATACAAACACACATACATGTATGCCACTGAAATAGACAAATACATGTTTATTAGGTACTCCTTGCGGACAACATTTCATAACACTTCCCCCCCCCCTCCTCCACAATGTAGTTATTGCACAGAGTGTCATTGGATGAGAGAGTCCACTTTTCTGGAAGTCCTGGAATAGCTGAAATGAAGGATAAACACACTTAGGTCAGAATCATAGCACAAAGCTTAATGAACAACACCACCACAATAAATGTGCACTGTCAGGGAATGTGAAGTCATAGTCTTCACTCAGACTCAGTCGATAGAGCCAGTCCCTTCCTCTGCCCCACAGAGCTTCATTTCCTTCCCAGTGGCAAGGCCAGTGCCCACCTCTACCTTTATACTTCTGATGCTTCACTAGAATTCAGTCCACACTAAGTCTTAACATGCCACAGTTTGAGTTTTCATTGCCCCTCAACACAGATGCTGCCTTTGCCTTCCCAGCTAACTAACCAGCCTCAAATCTCTTGATTTTTGATATACTAGATGTCTACACATCACATAGTAGCTATTGCCTAACTACTCACTCATCATCCAACAAAAACTTACCTAAATTAATTATTCATGCATGCGGCAGGCATTTCTTGAGCACATACTAGGCACCTAGCTCTGTTCCAAGCACCATGTGCCCTGCAGCGGAAAGGCAGACGTAAAACTCCTGCTCAGAGGATCTTGGGAAGTCCGTCATTAAAAAAAAAAAAATAAACAAATGCTTAACCCTATTGAGTGTTTTAAGAAGAAACTTGTAGGTCATGAAAATAGGGAAACAACAGAGGTGATAATGTACATGAGTCTGAAGAACTAGAAAATTCAGGACATAACATCTTCAAAAGGCTGAGTCAAGAAAGGGCTTGGCATCTTCATCAAGGTGAGGTGGTGAGAAAGAAGAGAAATAATATAAGACTAAGTTGGAAAGGCAAGATGGGCTGGATGTCCAAGCACCTTGTAGCCACAGATAGCGCCTTCAGTAGAATATGAAATGAAATGGAAAGCCATTTAAGGGTTTAAGCAAGAAGTGACATGATTTGTTAATAAGGATGCCTATTGTGTAGCTATAACACATTTTTTATGTATGTATTAGTGGTATTTGGTTGTATCTACCTGTTGGCCATTTTGAAATAGTGCTACTATGAACGTTCGTAGACAAGCTTTTGTTTGAATACCTACTTTCAGTTATTTTGGGTATACACCCAAGAGTGGCATTGCTGGGTTAACTAAATACTTAACTTCTTGAAGAAGTGACACAGCGCTTACAGCATTTTACATTCCCACAACTACGTGAGTGGGTTCAAAATTTTCCACACCTTCTCCATGTTACAAAATGGACGAACCTTGAACACACTGTGCAAAGTGAAAAAAAGTCGGACACAAAATGCCGTGTGTTGTACAGCTCAGTTGATGTGAAATGTCTGTGACAGGCAAATCCATGGAGTCAGAAGACAAATTAATACTTGTGATACCGCCAGGGGTGGAGGAGAGAAGAAATGGGGAGTGACTGGTGGCTGGTGCAACATTTCCTTTTGGAGTGATGAACTTCCAAGTTCTAGAATTAGACAGAGGTGATAGTGGTTGCACAATACTGTGGATGCATCTAATGCCATTAAATTGTGCACTTCAAAATGGTGAAAATGGTACATTTTATACTGTATGTATTTTATTGCAATTAAAAAAAAATGGCTGCCTACCAATTGCATGGAGCATTAATTAGGAAGAGGACATGAGCAAGGCTGTGTCGAGATGGCTTCAGTAGTCTGCATAAGGGACAACAGAGGCTCTGAGTAGGAGGGAGGCCGTGGGACCTGCAAAGACAAATGGAATTCCTTTCACTTGATGCCTTGTTATTCCTTCTTAATGCAACCTCTTTTTCTGTTTCCCATCAATTTACTCCTTGTACCCACTGATTCATCCCTATGTCTCTCCGCCCATTGAATCCTCTGTTGTACCAGAGGCATCTGTGTCTTATAACATTTGTTAAATAAATAAAATAAATCAGTAGCATCAGATAGCTTGAGGTTGTATGTGCAAACCTGCTGAGTGGCTCTCCTCATTACACCTTCCTCCCCATCTTCCTACCCCAGCCAACCTGGGGTCCTGGGTTGCATGGAAGGAAAAAGGCCCTGAAATCAATACAGTATTTAACGGGAAGGCGCTGAAGCATGGCCAGCCCAGAAGCAATCTGCTGAGTCGAAGCATCGGGAGGGCTTCTCAGGCCTGGCTGCCGCCTGCCCAAGCAGTGGTGGAAGCCCCAGAAAGACAAATTGCAGTCATCAATCCCAGGGAAGAAAGACTTGCATCCTACCTCCTGTATCAGCAGGAGGGAGAAAGAGTTGCAACCTGGTAGCTCTGTTTCTGAGATAGTAATGAGGATCCTTCCGACACTGGATGACAGTAGACTTGAAAGCAAGTCGGAAATCACCCGGTTTCCTGTTAGCAGTCTGACTTTATATGCTGCGGGGTCAGCATGGGCCAGGCCTGTTGGCGTGACTTTGCGGAGAAGGTGCTCTGATCCCATTAATATGGACTCTGCCTCCTTCGACCCTAACACGAATAAGCATGCTGCCATCCACTGTGCACAAAGATCAGGTACAAGGAAGAATGCTCAGAGCTTTGAAAAGTAAACACAACAGACTTATGTGAACATTGTTAACTATACTCTCTTCTCCTATAAAACAATCCTGTGTATCAATTATAATGGAGCCTAGTGCTGGGCATCATTACATTTCATTGTTGAAAAAAATAATCATTTTGTAGGCATCCCTCGGTAGAAAGCAAAGTAACAAGGAGGTTAAGACAACGTCCTCTGAAGTCACACAAACCCAAGTTTAACTGTTGGCTGTACCACTTGCAAGCTGAATGACCTTGGTGGGAAGATTACTTAGAGTCTTAAAGCCTCAGGCTCCTTCTCTGCAAAATGGACATAAAATGGAGATAATAGTATTAACTTCACAAAGCTACTGGGGAGTATAGGACATGATAAATGCATGTTAAGATCTATGACGTGGCTTGGGTGCTGGTGAAGGACTCATATGATGACACACAATCTACGTAAAGCAAATGTTCAGGACTTTTCAGTGTCACTATTACTGGAATCACTATTTTATGCAAAAGCAGAAAATTCCTTTGCTATTCCGACCTCACTTAGGATGAGGACAGCAAATGTCCACAACTATAAATGACTAACTTACTTTTTCTTAACCTTCGCCTCACCAGAAGCTGTTTTCAATACTGATCAGGAGTCCTGGTTTGAATCTACACTATATTTACCCCAAGCTAGGGGGAAAGTATCTCCCTGAGCCCTGGAGAAAAACACCACCCAGGGGAGAGAGAAGGGAGGTCCACCTATGGAGCACTGTGGGAGCAGACAGGGGTGAGAATTTGGAGGGAAGCTCACTGCCCATCAGTCTGGGTGCCCTCTAGTATGAGTCCCTGGAGTTTTTGATCCATTACATATGTCTCCACCAAAGGGGGAAGGTGCTTTCCCAGGACTCTCCCCAAGGATGTGCCTAGTGAGATGTTCTCCCTCTCTTTGGAACTCTTTGCTCTAGAAACTCTGATGACTGCCACTGGGGTGATAACCTGTGGGTGGGTGCAGGGCTAGCAAGAGTTTGAAGACCACTTTACTAAGGTGAGGGGCTTTAAGGAAAAGTGTTCACAGTTAGTAAAACCTAAAGGCTGGAAGAAGTGAAAGAATGTTTATACCAACCTGATTCATAATGAAATATCTGAATTTCCATCAACAGTAGAATGATTAATGTGTTCTAGGTTTCATTTTTTCAAAGTTCAAAAATAAGCCAAATGAGTTGATGGGTTTCAATAGGAGAATAGTGGTTGCTCTGTGAGGGGAGTGACAATAAAAGGATGCTAGAACATTCTATGTCTTGATGCAAGGGTTGGTTACACAGGTGCTTTCATTTTGCAAACTTCTTTGAGCTCTAAATGTATGATTCATGCACTTTTCTGTATATATGTGATTCCACTAAGAAAATAAAGTTCACTTAAGTAGAAAGCACTGGCTTCCCGAAGTCTCCAGGAGGCATTGGGTCAGTTCAGAACCCATGGCTTCAGCATACATGAGCACAGGTGCCTCAGGACCAGGATCAACACCCTCAGCACCACCCACCTTTGCAGAGCAGGACAGCAGCAGCAACCTAGGTCACAGAAACCAGGACACTGGAAGCTATTACATGCACTGAATACATCACTTGTTGGAGTCCACATATGTAAACATCCTTCATTTAAAGATTCTCAGGAAATATCTAGGGAGGGCTTGGAACATCCTGACTTTCCTACACAGGGGGTTAGTACATATAGAAAAAAAACACCATTTTAGAAAGTTGCTATGACCCTGCTTTCACCCTCAAGCAGGTGACAACTAAGAAACATATTTTGAAATGTTTTGTGAAGACTTCATCACCAAATGGAAGGAACTCTTGGGGAAAAAAATGCAGGCAATGTTCCTTCCCCTTTCCAAATATTTTTTAAGTTTATTTATTTATTTGGGGGGGGGGGAAGTAGGGGAGGGGCAGAGAGAGAGGGAGAGAGAGAATCTCAAGCAGACTGCACTGTCAGCATGGAGCCCGACGCGGGGCTCAAACCCACCACCCATGAGATCGTGACCTAAGCTGACATCTGATGCTTAACCAACTGAGCCACCCGGGCACCCCATCCCCTTTCTATATTATGCAAATTGAAGTCATTTAAAAACAATAAAATAATTCCTCAACTTTAATATAATTAAATAAACAATCTAAATTTCTGAACTATGGACACTTTTGCTTCTGTGAAAATTATGCAAGTTAAAATGTCCTCCCCTGCTCCAACAATATTAATATATTAATGACAATGAAAAATTATTCACTCATGCACCACTGTGCCAATGAATAAACTATTGTCTTTAAACATCAATCAATGGGCAGATGTTAAATTTTGTAACCACTCCTACTTCACTGAATATGGATATTTTCCCCAAACTTTGATGTTATAAATATCACTACAAAGAAATGTTTGTGCATAGTTTGTTTTTCCCTCTCTGTTTGGAATATCTCCAATAAGTTATTGGAATTCATGCTATAAATAGCATTACTAGGTCTATAGACTTGGGCATGTTTAAGGCCTATGACAAATACTTCCCAAGCTTTTTCTTATAAAAATTGTAAATTTTACTTCCTCGGTTTATTGTTTTATTTGTTTGTTTATTTTGTATTTATATTGCAAGATTATTTGGGAAGAGGTCAGACGACTCTGGCCCTCATGTCCAACTCTGGCGTAACTGAGCACTTAAGATTCACAGAGAGAAGCAGTTCTATGGAAGGAAAACTTTATGGTTTTGAGCTTAGCCAGGCTCTTGAAATGAGAACAGCCACATGCAGGATCTTCTCAATATTTCTAAACCAACTGAAATCAGACTTCATATTCAAATCCTATCTGGCTGAATTACTTCCAATCTAAAGTGGCTTTGAAATTTTTCATATTAATGGATTTAGATATAAAAAGTAATAAGAGAAATCTATAGACCTATATAATTTTAAAGTTTTATGTGTGTGAACCTGGAAAATATTAGAAACGTATCTCAGGCTGGTGAATAATATTCGCAATCTAAGAAGATCTATGATGTGGTCTGGGTGCTGGGGAAGGATTTGTCCAATAGCACAACCATTTTTTTTTTTTTGAAGGGCACAAGGAGTTTAAGGCAGGGAACATATTGCAGCAGAAAAAAAGAGAGGAAGAAAGGATACAATCATCTAATTGTCCCTATTTACCTCTAGTACAGTGCTTCAGACCTGTACTCTTCTTCCCACAGACATCATACTGCGCCCTCTAACCCTCAGATTTTCATGTTTGGTTCCCCCAAAAGTTTTCAAATGGTTTCTTAAAATGATATTGAAAAATTGGAATTTAAAAGGAAAATAATTAAGAGTAAAAAGGAGGGGGGGAAGAGAGCAGTTGTAAGGGTTCCAATGTTTCTATGATTAAGTATAAAGTAGGGCTCTGAGCTCCCTGGTGTCCAAGATAAAGAAGGAAACATGGTCTCTTTCTAATGGCATAAGACATCCTCCCAGTTCTCTAACTGAGTCAGAAAGAAACTTGGTTTCTGAGTGAAACTTCTTCTCTGGGCCATTTATGCAAGGGGCAGAGGGTAATGTGAAGGTCAATATTATCTGCCAAAATTTTACTGCAAATGCAGAAGTTGAATTCATTTTTTGAGCTTTTAGCACAACCTTCAATTAAAGTTAGAGGAGCTGGCTGCCGTCCAAGTCAGCAATGGCAATTGTGTGAGGACAAGGATGATATATTTCAGGTTTGTAATAGAAGTACCACAAAGACCTAGATCACATTTGGGTTTCCAGAGAATGACCCTGTAACTCAGGGTCCATCTAGACAAAGGTTGGGTGTCAACAGACAAGGTCAGCTTGACATTTAAGAAATCAGGGTTTCACAAACTGATTAAACATCAGAATCACTTGTGGGTTTTGGGGTTTTTTTTTTTGCCTTTTCTATACATTGAATCAGAGGCAGTGGGGATAGCATTCAGGAATGTGCATGCGTTTTTATTTTTCTGTTTTTGTTTTTTCTTAATTCATTCTCCGGAGGAGTCAACATAAGACAGTTTGGGTCAAATTTGAAAACAAATGGTTTTGAAATGGTTCTTCCCGAAGCCTTCTTCTGCCTTCTGGCCTTTGGCAGGAGCCAAAGAGGAGCCAGGAGGCAAAGGACAGGAGACTGGGACCCCTGAAGAGCTTCTGCCGAGGGGGCCGCATCATGTGGAAGATTAAAGGCGAAGTCTGCATCTTAAAACTGCTTAGAGACCGTGGTGGTTTGGGGAAGAAAGAACAGGAGCCCAGACCATGAGTCCACCCTGGCGTGTCCACTTCTTGCATTCAGGGGGCCCAGATATTCCCTTCAAGGCACAAGGGCCCATTACAATCATTCTTCTAGCATGGCAATGCCTGTCTGCTCTGGCAAATTTTGATAAATGCAATGCCAAGTTGAGCAGTGTGCAACCACCGCAAGCATTATTAATCAAAGAAGGGGCTGGTAGATCTCTCGGGTACTTCTGTAGCAAGGGAAAAATAATCATATGTCTGATTTCTTCAAATGACCACATTCTTTGGTTCATTTTTTTTTAACCTAACGATCAGGCTGTCTGCCGTTTAATAGTTAGAATGGTATCACCAGCTAGTGTGTAAAAAGCTATCCCCTGGAGGCCTATTCCTGATTTGTACTCTCTTCAGGTCCCTGAAACACTAAATAAATAAAAGCGAATGGCTTTTAATGAAAGCCTTAGCCTCCTTGGTTTAGCTTTTAATTGTGTGACAGTCAAAGACACACATACACATCACATCCTGAGCTGTTTATTGGAATTACAAACCCTCAGCCTAAATGTCAAGCTATGCCACAGAGAAATGTGAACAGCTCAGTTTATTAATGGCAAGTTCGGTGGTTGGTCCCATCATTCACTGCGATGGGGACTCCAGCTTGCTCAAGCTCTTAGCTTCCAATACAGATCAACAGGATCACAGTGTTGACTTAGAGCAGACTAGAAACCCAAGGCAAAAGAAGAGATTGATGAGACCCCTTTGCCGGCTCTGAGTCATCTGCATACAGAAACTTGAAACATAAAGATAAGAGGCACTGGTGTTGGCTTGGATTAAAAGGCTTTCCGGGTTTGCCCGGTGTGAATCTGTTCACTACAGATTGAATAGTTATTGAGCAATGTGTAAGTCTTCTTTTTTTCATTAGAAATTGGCCATCGTATCACCTGCCTCGGTAGGGTTGCTGTGAGGTTTCCAGGCCACATATTTTAATATCTACTAAACATATAGTTGGTTGTCAAAACAATAGCTGCTAGTTCAATTGATAGAAAAAAAGTTTTTAATGTATAGGGTATGGTCTAATTTCAGGTGAATAGTTACTTCTTTCAATTTGGAAATTCAAGACAGACATTTATAATAAAGACACATGCAGATGAAGACATGTGGTGTACATAACAATACAGTTGAAAGTTCAATACCAAGTCAGATGGGACACCTTATAGTGCTGACTCATTCTCCAACTGGTACCCTCAAGTCAGAACAGGTCTGCCGGGATCAAAAGCAGGAGTCACTTTTCCAATTCTTGTTGTCATGTCATTAAGGTGACAAAATGCCAAAGGGACAGGAAGCCAGTGAAAGAACAGTGCCAGAAGCCAACAATGAGCCTTGCAATATCTTACCCTAATGCTACTACACTAGATATTATTAGCTTGTGACATGTTCTTCTCCAGATAAAGACAACAAAGAAAAAATCATCTAAGAAATCGTCTTAGGTCAATAAACAGCTAAACACTATAGGCATCTCAGTGCTTATAAATCCCTTAATATTTTCATCCCAAGGAATGGGATAATTAATACTGGAAAAACAAGCAGCTAAGTAAAGATGGGTAACTTCGTGTTTTCTTAAGAAACTCCTCAAGAATAATTCATTTTCATTGATCTGGTATTTACAGAGCCCAAAGCTTTGCTTTATATGGTTCTAGCACACATTGCCTATAGAGGTCATCTCCCCTTGAGTGCCACAGGGTGGGAACCCATTTATCATACTTGGCTGTTACTAGTAAATTAACAGCAGCTACTAAAAATGACTCAGTTAATGTCCTTGTCCAATAAATTTTATCAGTTTTGAAGCGGAAACAGTGAAGGGTTATTTGGATGCCTTGGGGTTCCAAATGTACCTTGGTGACCTAAAGTTGACTTTCCTCTTATTATGGCAGGTGGGGCAGGATAGGAAGGTCTTAAATTAAAGCATCATGTGCTAATATACCACCAAGAATGGTCCGTCAGCTCTCAACCACAAATGCTTGCCCCAGACCTGGGCGTCACACCCTTGGGGACCCAAAGACACATCTGTGAGCTACCATGTACTGGAAGCATAGCATCAGCCAGCTCTGTGTGTACTGCATGCATAGTTCAGGCCTCACAACGTTCTTCTCGCACCTTACAGATGAAAACACAGATTTAGACAAATTGAGTATTTTGCCTAAAGGCACACAGCCAGTGAGTGGCAAAACCAAGGCTCGAACCTAACTAAATCCCAACTTCGTTCTGCCTCCGTATGCACGCCAAAACTTACATAAATGCCATTCAGGGAATGAGAAGTCTTCTCTATTCATTCCTATAACCTCATCCAGCACTGGACCTGGTTCAAAGCCTGTGTTCAGTAAATAGTATTCAATAAATATCCAATGAGGGGCTACTGTCAAGGACACCTGATGTTGAGAAGATTGGCATCCTTCAACCCCACATCTCCTTGCCTGCATTTATTTTTTTTAAGTGTTTATTTATTTACTTTGGGAGAGAAAATGGAAGCTGGGAAGGGGCAGAGAGAGAAGGAGAAAGAGACAATCCCAAGCAGGTTCTGCACTGTCAGGGCAGAGCCCTATGAGCAGCCCCATCTCACCAACTGTGAGATCATGACTTGAGCCAAAATCAAGAGTCAGATAGGGGGCACCTGGGTGGTTCAGTCGATTAAGCTTTTGACTCTGAGTTCAGCTCAGGCCATGTTTTCATGGTTTCTGAGATCGAGCCCCATGTTGGGCTGACAGTGTGGAGCCTGCTTGGGATTCTCTCTCTGCCCCTACCCTGCTCGTGCACTTGCACCCTCTCTCTCTAAATAAACACTTTAAAAAAGGGGGGCAGTGGTTGCTGGACTGACTGAGCCACCCAGGCACCTTGCCTTGCCTCTATTTATACCCAACACCAGACTGGGCGTTCTTCATACATTTTGTTTCCTTTGGTGCTTGTCACTATTTTACTGTATGATTTTGGCTTGGTTTACCCTCTGCCCCCAGGGTCTCTCATTTCTTGTAGGAACGTTCCTTGTTCTCATTCCCAGCATCATGCATTTTACAACCCTGACTCCCACTTCTGTACCGCCAGCTCTGGCCCTTGACTGATGCTTGATCATGAACTCCCATCTCCCCATGCATGAGACGAAGAAGGAGTTCATTTAGCCCAGAAGAAAGATTTGATACGTCTAGGGTAGGAGAGTATACCAAGCATTCAAGACAAGCCTCTAATTGGTAAAATATTTTGCCTTGTGTTTTTATACCAGGCATTAGTGTTAATAAGGCATTTCCAAAACAAAACTTACTTATTTTCATAAACCTGCAAAGCTCCAATATCTTGTGAGAGGGTTCACGTTGTCCTTTCTCAGTTCGTCTTCAGTGACCTCAGAAAAGGAGACAGAAGAGTCATCTAAGGGACACACAGCAACATATTAAATGCCTCATGTAATACTGAGTTATGACTTAGGCGTTCTTCATATATAGGCAAATATTTTATTATAAGTATATATCACCATGAAATACAATTGAATTGTAAATAAAGCTAAATAGAGTAGGTGAGTTTGTAATTATATCAAGGCTGTGTAGATGCTGAGGGTTTCTTTTAGAACAGGAAGGCGCTTTTCAAGATGTTCCCAATGCCTTGTCCATGAAGAATCTATTTGGGGGTTGTGTAATATGCAGTGACCCTGTCTTCTTAAATTCAGTCTGGAAAGGGCATAAGACAAGAGAAGTCAATCTAAGTCAAACCATGGGCAAGGCTTCTTGTATACTCTTAGCTGCTCTGGACCCCCTGCAGCCTTTCTGTGATTGCTCTGTGCCTATTGATTGCTTTTCCTGGGAACCTGACTAATGGTTGCAGTAAAATGTGACTTAGGAGAGCTCTCTGTTCCATCTGGATCTGGCATGATGGTGATCAACCTTGACCTCACTGCGACCCAGGCAGTATAGGTAGAGAAGAGGAGTGTATGTGTGTGTGTGTGGGGGGGGGGGGGGTTGGTGGTGGTGGTGGTGGTGATGTAAGGTGAGACTCAAAAACACAATAACTGGGGCCATTTGGTCTTGGCTGGCACATACTACCAAGGAAAGATGGGGCCAGAAAAGCAAACTGAATGGGTTTCCTATGGGGTAGCTCCAGAGGACAGCCTCTTCCTGAAGTTACACCTAACCACTCACCTGCATCCTGGCCCCAACATCTTAGCTCCATACCTCAGCTTCAGTTCCTTCCTTTAGCCTCTTCAGATTTGGACACTTCTCTGTCCTCTCCTCCTGGTCATCTGGAATTTAGGCAGATATTCCAACTGAAAAATCGACTTCTGCCCCCAAAGTGTCCAAAGACTCCAACTAATCTCTATTTGCTTTTAAGCCTACAACAGCTAAAATCAAGCTGAAGTGAGTCTGCACTAGTGAATTTGTAGGCAGCCCTAGGGACATAGGTGACAGCCACATCCCTCCAGCACCTGTGGCCCCTGCAGTCTCCATTCGCTGCTCTGTCTTATGTCTCAGCAGCAGCTCAGTTATGTTTTCTGTTCACTCAGCTCCGATACTATTTTTACATCTCCGTCAAAGCTCTCCCT
Organism: Prionailurus bengalensis; assembly: GCF_016509475.1. Lineage (NCBI taxonomy): Eukaryota > Metazoa > Chordata > Mammalia > Carnivora > Felidae > Prionailurus > Prionailurus bengalensis. Next base: position 41,726,979 of record NC_057352.1, read on the forward strand.
GATCCCCCTCCTTTGAAAAGGACCCTTCTAAATCCCATCATAATGGCAGGAATGCAAGAAAGTGCAAGGGTGGGTAGGGAATGGGCAGTGCATGGTCCTACAGCTGTTACCATTTTGGGATCAGAAAGCTGGTGACATTTTTTTAAAAGGCAGCCACACTGCTATATATCATACCATGTCTGTCTTTCACACATTTTAACTGTGTGTCTTCACAAGGCCTTCCATGGCTTTTACCTTAATAAATATATAAGTAAAATTTTTAAAATTAACTTCATTCTTTTTTAACCAAGCCCCATGACTTGAAATAAGCCAACTAGAATGCCTCATTTATTTACATGAGTCCTGTTCTCATGAGTTCACAGCTCATTTATGGGTATATGATGAGGGGAAGGGTGAGGTAGACTGCAGATAAGTAACCCATCAGTGACTTACAGGGTGACACATATCCTCATTGATGAAGAACCAAAAGCTGGAGGAGTCCAGTGCCAGGGTCCTAACTCAAGTTTGCTGAATCTGATAGTACCTTCTGGAGGAAGTAGTGTCTAAGCTGAAACCTGAAAGATGAGTGAAGAGCCAGATGTAGAGGGAACAGAGGGCATTACAACCACACGCTCCAGAATATGCAAAGGCCCAGGGTCCAAAAATGGTGCAGTGAAAGAAATGTGGTATTGTTTTTGCTTGGACTCCAGAGAGACAATGGTGAGGAATAAAGCTAGAGAGGTTACCAGGACCAAACCATGAAGACTATTGATATCAGCTTCTAAAGCCTTCCTAGTCCACTCCAGCCTTGAATCTGGAAGTCAGAGCCACAACATCTCCTGTCTTTCTGGGCAGTGCAGTGCTTGGCTACTTCTGGATGTTCTGGGCTCCCCATTACCCAGACAATAAAGTCTACCTTCCTAAGACGTTTGTTAAATGTCTCTCACCCACTCATTCCAACTCTCCATTATCATTTTCCCATACAACTTGATACCGCCATCCCAAATTTCCCCTCATTTCATGACACTCCATACTCTTCCTAACACCGTGTGTCTGCCCATGGCACCCCCTCTTCCCAGAATGGCCCCCTTGCACTTACTTTCTGCTTACACATCTCTGCCCAATCTTTTAATGTCCACCTCCAGGTGCCCAATCTTTCAATGCCACCTCCAGGAAATCCCCTCAGAGATGATTAGCCATGCCTTTATTAACACTTTGCAGCGCAATCAGCTTTCTTCTCTAGACCTTTGTTCCTAAGACTCTATCACAAGCTGTCGATTTCCTTACATAAGGTCTTCTCGCACGTGCCTAGATAAATAGTGCAAAGTGCTTTTTTAATATAAGAAAAAGCACGAGTAGTCATTTGATAAACTGTAAAGGACAATTCATAGTTACAGTCTATAATTATTTTATGTATATTCATGTTGGCTTATTTGTAAGTTCTGCATCTCCAACTAGACTATAGGCTCTTTCAAAAAAGGAAACATATTTTTCTTGTTTCTATATTCCCAGTGTTTAATTCCAGCACATGGGACATATTAAGTGCACTCGTAAATATTTGTTGAGTAAAGAAATGGGAAAAATAATACAAACAATAGACTCCCTCTATCCTCCCTGCTCCCCACTCCCCACCCCCCATACACACTCAAAAAAACCTTAATCCTCTTTAATTCTTTGCTAAGAATTTCTGGGTCAGTGACTGAGGACAGCAGTTAAGTGCCCAAAATGCCTTTTTTGGGATACCCAAGAAAAATTTAAACTTTCTGTGGTGGATTATTCAGCCTACTGGAATTCAACAAGACAGAGAGTCACTGGGGTTTTACTCTTGACTTTATCACTGACCTTTGAAAGGCACTCAACATACCAATTAGAAACTGTACATTTGCACAACTCAGTAAATTAACAGATGACCAAAATCAAAAAAGAAAAAATTAAAGAAACTTTCCTTCAGTTCACTGTGAATTTTCCAATCTAGTACCCAAATTGCTACATACACCTTCCCTGGAAAAACAGTGAAAGTCCATTTTTCATCATCAGCTACCGTCTGCTGTCTTCATTTTTTTTAACCCCAAGGTGTATGCAAAATTAACTGCCCTGAAGAAAGAAAATGGTTTCCACATAAGTCAACCAGCGAGCTCCTGCTTCAGCAACCCTGTGACATCTGAGACCGCATGCACACTCACTCCCATGTTTGCTGAATTTGGGGCATGTTCCACAGACTCTGCATCTGTTTCTAATCTGGCCATGGGTCTTGGGAGTTCTAATCTGAAGCTTGTTTGAGAGTAATTCCTGAAATCATCACTGGAGTAGACTCCTAAGAATAGAGGCCTCTCTGAAGGTAAAAGCTTAAAAGCTCAATCTGGGAGACCCTGTTCCTCTGCACAGTGGAGAAGGCCAGCAGGACAGCAGTAAGCTTTCTCCTAGTTACGGGAAATAGAAAATGAACTCACGATTTCATTCAGTTGAGTATCTGGTCATATTGACTTTAAAAAGTTACTTATACAAGGATATTAACATTACACCTGCTGGAAGCTTCCTTTTTCAGAGGCCTATTTGTAAACAGAAAACATTGCAGATTGATGGTAATTGTCACATTAAAATTATCCTGGTGGTTTATACAAATCTTGTAGCCAGTGCAGCTTATTCAATTCCAATTGCATTGTGCAAATTGGCCTAATAATGAAAAGCCATACATTTTCATTAGTGCAGTTGTCCTGTCTGCTGATGGCTGACATTCTAACTTTTGATAAACAGCAGGAGTCTCTAAACTGCTGATGTCGCAACTCAGAACTCTCCGCTAAGACAAAATGAAATTTGACTTCTGAATCTCACTGGTAAAAACTCCTCCTCAAACATGTTCTGAAATTATAAACGTGTTTTTTAAGACCACCTGAAATGGTGACTTCTTATTTATAAGCTGTCTTCTCTCGTTTGTAAAATGTACACAGTAAGGCATTTTGGAGGGTCATTCATTCATTTCTTCATTTTTTGACAGATATTTGCTGATTGTCTACCAGATAACTCGTCCTACACTAGGGATTGTGTGCTTGAAGTAATGTGAATATGCAGTGGCTGAGGGCAGGGCCTTCTCCCCTTTCTACAAGAGTCTAGGTAATAGGAATAATAATGAGAGATTTGTATCATAGTCATTTTGACCAAAGAATTGTCATCTGTCATGGGAAAGACTTAGATTTAGAGAATTAGGAACACTCTCTGATACCAAAAAGCTCTCTCCCTAACTCATGCTGGGATTCCCCCACCCCCACTGCACTGTTCATGTTTACATAACTTCAGCAAAAGTAACCTCGGAGCCACTAAGGCAGCCCATTCTATGAGTAGACAGTTTGAGCAACTGGATCTTAAAATATGCCTCAAATAGTGGCCCACCCATTCTTGGGCTTCTCTCAGAGGTAGAAAAAGTAAGTCATCTCAATTTTCTATATTTGAAGATAGTTGTTTTTTTTTTAACTCCTAAGCCTTCTTTCAAAGCTGATCACCCATTTTTTTTCTAACGTTTAAGTTGTTGATGTAGATTTTAGCCTCTTCTCCCTATTGTTCACTTACCTCTAGATGTCCGTCAGTCAGTGACCCTCTTAAAATAAAATATTTATATAGTTTTAACTCAAAGTAAATGAGAAGTAACATCAGCAGAATTTCCTGTGGGCACAGTGCTCACGGACCACTCTGTATTCAACTACTTGGGTCTTCACAAGCAGCCCTACAAGGTTTCAGTTTTAGGGTAATGATTGGCCTGTGGTCTTATAAGACACTAAAGGGCAAAGTCAATGCTCAAAGCCTGGGGGCTCACTCCCCAAGTCATGTGATCTTTTCCCCTTGTTCCACAGATCCATTATAACTGGAATCAGTTTATGAGTCATTCTCATCTACATTATTTACAGAAAATATTCTCTTGCTAACACGGACCTAAAGAGAGAATACAGAGGCAAGATTTGTTAGGAGCAGCCGTTCTATATAACCCTCTGAATGAAACCGTGAAGTGAGAGACAAGGAAGCAGACAAAAGAGAATTATGTAGAATCAAGAGGGCTTTAGATGATATATGAAGGCATTAATAGAAAAGTGGCTATTCACAGGGTTATGATTGATTATGTATTTAAAGTAAACACAGTTGCCTTTCTTTACTTTGGCTCTGAGAGGGGCTGAACTTTAGCGCCATAATGGCCCACTGTTGTCTACATGGCAGGTGGCTGGTACATAAATCCCCACAAGTGGCAGACTGAGGGGCCAATGTATGGATTCGATCTATGAATATTGCATACCCTGCATTTTTGCAGAGAAAGAAACCAGCTGTGTCTGTGTTCCCCAGTCTCTGCCTCAGCTTCATGGGAGAAGCAATGAGGACCTACCTCCCCTTTAGCTTAAAAATGGAAATTACTAAGTGCAATTAAAAGTTAATTGTTGCAATCCCTCATGTAAAATATCTTTCCAGAGTATGGAAGGAGCATTTTCATGCACTCTGAGGTTATAAAAAGTCCTCTAGGGTTATCAAGTCCAATCCCTGAAGGGATACTTTAGAAATCTGTACAAGAACTCAAAGGTATTATAATGCCTAGTGGAATATTTGGGGGGGAATGCAAACTAATTATTTCCCAAAGTAACCTACTTTTTCATATATAAATACACATTACTTCAATATGGCAACTCAGTGGAACATCAAATACAGGACAGTAGTCCCCTTTAATAACTTATATTCACTGGGGTATAGAAGACAGGAGGGACAATTTTAAAAAAACAAAAAACATCTTCATTGAAAATCCATCCATGTGCCAAGGGAAGAAATCCATCCATGTGCCAAGGGGAAAAAGAAGGAATTCTTAGGACTGGAATTATCTCTGCAGGTCACCTGGCCCACCATCCTGATGTACAGATGAGAAAAACAAAGTCCATATAGAACCATGACCCACCATTGGAGAGCCATTTCTGTTCTACCAAAGCAACAATAGTCTCTGGCTTGATGTCACGACCATCCCATTGCCCTCATCATCAGACACCTATTTAGGCAGTGTCTTACAGTGGTTAAAAATTTGTGTGTGTTTCTCTCTGATTTCACACACACACACACTGTCCTCTAATCGAATGACCAGACATTTGTTCAATTATTTTTAGAAACACGGGTCTTTTAACTGTGCCATCTTCTCCTTTTATCCTCCTGCAAACAAAAGGACAACTAAAAAACACATTATGGAGGGGCTGACCTGATTTTACAGGGAATGAACATGAGATTTTGTTGTAAATTGCCATTTTCCTCTACTAGTAATAATGGCAATAATAAGATAGTTAACATTTACTGATACATTAGTATGTTCTGAGCATTACTCTTACAGTCTTCCACAATCATATTTTAAAAAATTGTAATAGCACCAATATTTATCAAATACTAGTATCATACCCATTTTATAGAGGAAACTGAGGTTTCAGGAGGTTAAGTAACTTCGCTAATGCCACAGATCTGAAAAGTGATAGATCTGGGATTTTAACACAGATAGTTGAATACCAAAAACCTACATTTGGACATATGGCCCCATTCTTTGGGAAGGCAAGTGTGAAAAATATATAGCAACAAGACACTTACTCATACAGTGGAGAGGGTAACACAAGCATTTATCTTAAAACTTAAAAGAGCTAGGTGAAGTGAAAAATCAATAAATGATTTAAAAAGTGAGAAAAGCAAAATGTCTGATTGTGTGAGACTTGCCACCATAGTTATGAAAGAATGTACGTCTGTGCAGACAGGCACTGGAAAGATAAAATCATTAGTTTTTGGGTAGTGAGACTTGGAGCAGTTTATTTTTCTATTTAAAATATCCTTCAGCGGGGGCGCCTGGGTGGCGCAGTCGGTTAAGCGTCCGACTTCAGCCAGGTCACGATCTCACGGTCCGTGAGTTCGAGCCCCGCATCAGGCTCTGGGCTGATGGCTCAGAGCCTGGAGGCTGTTTCCGATTCTGTGTCTCCCTCTCTCTCTGCCCCTCCCCCGTTCATGCTCTGTCTCTCTCTGTCCCAAAAATAAATAAACGTTGAAAAAAAAATTAAAAAAAAAATAAAAAAATAAAATATCCTTCAGCTGATTACTATTTTTATCAATATCAATTTTTAAAAATCAAATGGTAATAATATGGACTTCTCCATGATGTCCTTTGGTACATTCTCTAAGGCACCCTAAAGGTTGGATGATAATATTGATGAAATGACCCACAGAATTCCCCATTCTGGCCCCAGCACATCCTCTCTGCATCAGAGTGCAGCCATCTGCCTTGGTTTATATTGCATTCAGCAGATATTGTGGGGCAACCACTACATGCCAGCTGTCCAAGCCAAGACTTGCTCTGCTCTCAAAATATTCTAGGGAAGGTGAAATGACCCCCACACAGAGACCATAACAGAGCAGGAGAAGGGGACACATTACCTGAGTTCAGGGCTTCACAAAACAGGTTTTATCTGAGGGGAGCCTGTAAGGATGATTAAGAGTTTGCCAGAAGAGGAAGGCAATAACTGAGGGTAGGGGGGACTGTTTGTGCAAAGGCATGGAGTTGTAAAACCAACATAAGCAGATGGGTGTGGTTGGATGTGAATCGCAAGCGGGGTGGCCAGGAAGGAAGGTAGGTAGGCACTGGGGACCATTTCTTAGAGGGTTTCCTGAGACATGCTGAGAGTCTGGAGGATCCCTGGATTCATTTTGAGTAGACAAGTGCCAGAACGTAGTATAGACCTTCCTGTTCATAAAATTATAATGGCTCCCATCCCTTCATGCTACCACCTATGGATGTGGAGGAAAACTCAAAATAAAGAGCCACAGTGGAAATAGGCTGGCTGGCTGGAGGCTTAGGTCTCCAGTTTAGAGCCCCTTGGGGGTACCTCCTCCTCAGGTGACATGCTGTGCTCACATCAATAAACCACCTCACAGACAGATCAACTAACACACAATGTCTAGAGCCCTTGTATTCCTCTGTGGACCTCAAAAGCCCCTTAGTGCACAATCTTGTGTAACTAGCCCTTGGGACAGATGAAAACACATACAAGCCCCTATGTACAGGAGTTTTTTTCTCCAGTTTGTGTTTTTCATTTTGTTTGTAAGAATAAGGAGCAAGGACCGTTCACAAATAATCAATTGAATGGTGTCCCAGTCTCCTGCTATGTTCTGCTTTCGTGTTTTAATAAGCTTAACAGTGAACACAACTCAATGTTATTAAAAAAGAAACAGCGTATGGCTGTTTCTTCCCAGTCATCCTATAAATGTGCTTCCCTCTGTTACTTCAAAAGTATTAAAAGGTAATTGTTTTATTTTTCAATTAAGACCTGCATTTGCGAGAGTTTGTGTCCATATGCATTCCCAGCACAATTGTGTTTTCACGGTGCCATGGCTCTCCCTTGGGTGACTGTTTTTCCATTTGGTGGTGAATGATGGCAACTCCAGCCCAGCTCTGGTGAGCGGTTGGCAGAGTCTGAGCTAAAACTCACCCAAGGATCGCACTGCCTGGGTTTTTGTCAGCAAAGGAATATGAATAATTGAAAGCAAGAAGAAGCAAGGATGCTGTTTCTGGAGCCTGGTTCGACTAACAGAGATAAAATGGCTTTGATTTAAGGGGAGAGAAAACCACACCATAATGAACTCCAGGATTTCATAGGCGAATTTTGCCATTTTATCAAGGGAACAGGCAAAACCGATGTAACTCAAAGTGCTGATTACCTTGCTCCCTGGATTATGCAAGGTAGTAACTTCTGGGAGCAGGAGACAAATTGGAGCAAGTTTTAGGAGAAAATGATTGGGCTGTTCTCATTTAGAACCATCTCTCTTTCCCCACTCCTACCCCGGCAAAAATGCAAATGGAAATTGCCTGGCAGTTCTTTCTAATCAATCTGCCTCCAGAGGTAGTAAATTCTCCCTGGCCTTCTCTTAACTGAGCTCTGCTCCAGCTAGAGCATGATAGATCCTCTGCCTTTTGCCGCCTCCATCTGTGACACTTCTGGGAATTAGAATCCGCAAATTTGCCACTAGGAGAGTGTGGGGTGCCCAAATACAATCTCACCAATCTTCAACTGGATTATTTCTCAGTGAAAAAGCAGCTGATTAAGAGCTATAGTATTTCATTCAATTGCAGCTCATCAGAAATTATTTAATAAAGGTATCCTATTCACCAACAGCTGCAGAAAGTCTCTGGCATTTAAGGACAGCCAAAGATGACATAGATTGTGAGGTCTGGGTTTCTTTCCCGAAGACAACATTATTATACTTTATCATATTTACCTGTTTGATATCAGCCTCACCTGTAGGATTATAAGTCACACACTGACAGAGTCCAAGTCAAACTTGTTCATCCCTCTCTTCCCCATGCCAGGTTAATGACAGGCATTGAGAGCTACCCAATCAGTGCTTCATTCATTCATTCATTCATTCAACAAACCAAGTGGGAACCTTCTCTGAATGAGCAGGCACTGTGTTAAGCCCTTGGATTACAACAATAAACAAAACAGGCATGGCTTTTGGACTCACAGAGCTCACACTATATGGGGGAGGCTTGAATTAGCAGATAACTGTAGAGAGTGAGAAAGGAAACGGACAGACACTGTGAGACACTAATGAGAGAAGGGAGCTTCATTCACTTTGGGGTCAGGGAAAGCGTTTAGAAAGGTGACATTTCTGTTGACACTGGAGGAGGGAGAAGGGCTCAGGCATACAGGGAGAGAGGGGAGAGAAAACTCCTGACATCAGAGAGGCCCTGCTGTGTCAAAACTTGGCATGTTTGGGAAACCCATGTGTTAGTCCGTTAGGGCCACCATAACAAAGTACCACAAACTGGACAGCTCAAACAACAGAAATTTGTTTTCTTGCAGTTCTGGAGGCTGCAAGTCTGAGATCAGGGTGTCAGCATGGTTAGTTTCTTCCGACACCTCCCTCTTTGGCTTCCAGATGGCTATGTCTTTCCCCTGTGTCTTCACATGGTCTTTCCTCTAGACCCATCTGTGTCCAAATTTCCTCTTTTTAGAAAGACACCAGTCGTGTTGGATTAGGACCTACTCAAATGAATGACCTCATTCTAGCTGAATCACCTCTTTAAAGACCACATTTCCAAATACAGTCACATTCTAAGATCCTGGGGTTAAGGACTTTAACATAGGAATTTTGGGGGACACTGTTCAGCCCACAACTTGATGAAAACCAGTTGGGTTGGCTCTTTCCATCTAACTGTGAAAGATCTATGGAAGGGTGATAAATAAAGAGTCCCAGGGCTGATTTGCTTTTATAGTCACTGCTTTGAGAGAAGTATGGAGAAATAATCATGGTGTCACAAAAGTAGATGTGGGTAAAACAGGAGCTATCACGGGTGCTCAGCAAAAGAGGATGGTGGAAGTGAGGTTAGGGAGAGGAGAGGGCTTCAAGATGAAGCTGGGAAACAGAAAGTCATGTTTTGAATGAGTGAATGAATGAATGAATGAATGCATCATTTAATGAAATATACAGAATGAATAAATCAAGCCCCATAGACATTATGAAAACCCTGTTTTTTCCTGCTGTCAATGAAATGAGACCTCTTGTCTTTCTGTGTCTGTCCCCCATATGGGGACTTCTCTGCATTGTGTGGTGCATTTGTGTTGGGGAGCCTCTTATTCTGCATGCAAAAGGGTCAATTCTCTGTTCTTCCTCTCCCTGTCACACAGCAGGCATTGCACATGCATTGTTTGAGTGAGCAGAATGCAAAGAAAGGGCAACATCCACCTCACTGACACTTACTGGGGACACTGGTATTGGTAATTGTCATTCATCAGCCTTTCTGCTTTTTAGACAAGCCCCTGTCTTTGAGAATGTCTTTCCAATGTCAATTGCAAAGCAGCTTTTTTTTAAAGGAAAGTGGTTTTACTCAGTTGGGTTTGTGACATTAGCCAAGCACCATTTTCCACAGTATTTATAATGTGGGTTTTCTTCCTTCACCTCACACGCGCACACACAGAGCGAGGGAGCCATTCCTTGCAAGAGAGGTCCAAATGATTGATTAATTAGTGCAACCAGGGATTCACAGATCCGTTCAGTTGCAGCTCTGAACGGGGCCTCATGGCATGTGAGTCCACGAGCCCCTCCCACCTCCATCCTGACCAGAATTTCCTCTAGAAAAGTTGTGACAGGTACCCCAGCCTCTTCTTGTACCACCCATGGAACAAGCAGCTCACTCTCTGACAACACTCTCTTCCATGCTACTGCCAATCTACTGTTCATTTTGACCTAAAGAAGAAAAATCAGGTAGTCTTTCCCATATTCACACAGCTCCACCCCTCCTTTCCTGTAGCAGCCGTTCATGGGTTTGCAGCTCCTTGTTTAATGGCTCCATTTCCCTTAGTAGATGCACAGGGCAGATGATTTCAGTGCCTTCATCAGCCTGATCGTTTATCTAACTGAGGCCCAGTTGGGTCATTGTCTCTCTTAAAATGAGGTGCAGACATTGAATAGTGTTCCAGGCGTCTATTGGCAAAGAGTCTCCATCTTGGTTGATAGAAACACCATCCTGCCAGACACCAATTTTCCTTACATTTCTTTTGTTTAAAAAAAATGTTTATTTTTTTATTTTGAGAGAGACCACATACGAGCAGGGGAAGGGCAGAGAGAGGAGACAAAGAATCCCAGGCAGGCCTCTGTGCTGTCAGCACAGAGCCCGATGGGGGGCTCAAACCCATGAATGTGAAATCATGCCCTGAGCAGAAACAATAAGTCGTACACTTAACTGACTGAGCCACTCAGGCACCCTTCCTTTCCTTTCTTATTAAAGACTGAATGTTTGTGTCTCCCCACCACACACAGCAAATTCCTGTGTTGAAATCCTAACCCCTGCTGTGATGGTATTAGAAGGCGGAACATTTAGTAGGTGATTATGTCAAAGGGACGGAGCTCTCATGAATAGAATTGGTACCCTTATTAAAAAAAAAAAAAGACCCTAGAGAGCTCTCTCATTCTCCCTCTACCATATGAGGCTACAATGAGAAGTTGGCAATCTGCATTCCAGAAGAAGGGCCCCACCAGATCACACCCATACTGGTGCCCAGATCCCAGACTGTCAGCCCCCAGAACTGAGAGAAATAATTGTCTGTTTTTTATAAGTCACCGGTCTATGGTATTCTGTGGTATTGTGTTACAGAGGCCTTAACTGACTAAGACAATTCTTTTTCTACATGCAAATCATGTAACCTTGTGATATTTGTCTCTTAATTTTTCCTTGTTTTTTTTCATCTCTAATCTACTAACTGCTCTTCTTCTTGCCTAAAGAGTACAAAAATCTCCAATTAAACTATAATCCTGTCTCCAGTCTTTTTACCCTTGCCTCAATGTTATAACACTTCCCCAAGGACTACAAGTTGTGCAATCTGAGCTTGCCCTCTCCTTCTTTAAAAGCTCTTTGATGTGTGTGTGTGTGTGTGCGCGCGCGTGTGTGTGCGTGTTTGCATGGTGAGGCAATAGGTTTCCGATGGCTTTAAAACACCTGAAAGTTCAAGTTCAAACTTCAAATTCATACACTGCCTTTCACAATCTACCCATCACCTGATTCCCTAGCTAGCCCCATCCCCCTTCCCCATCTCCATACTGTGCTTTTTGAATGCCACTTTAATCCTTGTCCTCATCATATTTGTCCACCTACTGCCAATAATGACCTTCCCCACTGCTTCGCTGGGCAACACCTACTTGTCTGTCAAGAATTAGAGTTCCACCCCTCAGGGGACCAGTCCTGGCTGCCCAGGTCAGGCTAGAGAACCACCCTTCTCTCACGAGGTTTTTTCCTGGCCCTGAAGGACAGACATATCACAGTGTGGTGACCTGTGTATCTCTCCCATTAAACCACAGACCCCAGTTCATCTGTATCCTTGGTGTCTGGGACTATACCTAGAATGGAGGAGACACTCAGTGCATGTTTACTGAGCTAAATTTTATCCCCAGTGAATGGAGGCCTGAAGATCAGGACTGCCTCAGTCTAACTGGGAGGCCATATCATGGTTCACATATTCATTTCCTGGTAGTATTGGGCACAGAGAATATACAATACCACCCCTACAGAGTCAGCCTGAAGCCCAAGAGTACGAGGGCTTGGCAGAAACCCTACATCTAAGCAGTTATATTTACACTGCAACTGGGAAACCAGATCAAAAACAGCTCAACAATGCCTCGCCTCAAGAGGTGGGAATGTTTCATGGACCAAACACAGCTCCAGCCATAGTCACTAGTAACCACTTATTACCTCAGCCCAACATGAAACATATATTAAATTGATTTGATAACTGCCCCACCCAAGTATTAAGGAAGAAAAATGCATTCACATTCTAATTAGTAATTTTAAAAAGTAATTTTATACATACTTTTATGATCAAACAATGCAATATAAAACAAATATTTAAAACTTATCTTAAAACATAGCTACCCTGATAAGCATAATTTAGAAAGCTTTAATGAATTCACCTCAATTAGCCTTTAATTAAATAGCTCATTAAAAGCTGATTTGAATACTGCTCATGGAGAAATCCTTGTTCAACTGTTGTGACAGAACAGGAAGTTAATGAAGTTAAAATTAAGCGCAATTTTGGGGGAACAGCCTGAAAGTCATAAAGCTCAAGAGGAAATAAAATCTCTGAACTTTGCCTGACACCTGAGACTTTTCATCATCACCAGAGGCTCAAGTAAAAGGTAGATTTGAGGCCCCAGGCAGGAAACGTGTCTTTCTACCCTTTGTTCTCCTCTTGGGGTTTAAGGCGTTGGAGGCAAAGGTAGTGTTTGATGAATGAACACGAGTGAATGAATAGTCAAAACTGATCTGTACACATTCTAAATTCAAGCAAAAGAGAAAGTAATATAAAATAAAGTCATATTTTTGAAGCACCTACAGTGTGTCAAACATTTTGCAGGAATTTTTAAAAATGTATTTCTCCTTATAGCTCTTCATGCTGGGGGGGCTAAAATATTTTTTAATTTTAGGTGAAAATATAGAACAAATTGGTTAACTAACATAGGTAGCAAATATCTGAGCTGAAGAGAACCCCAGCATTTTAAACCTTTCAAGGCCTCTTTATAGACTTACCTGGAAAAATATGTCTGCCATCAGCCTTCAACTTCTCATGACCCTCCCCACTGCCAACTCCTTCTAAAGAATATATCCCCAAGTTGCTGACTTTTGTTGCCATAGCTCTGACATTCTTGGGATGTCATCTATCAATTGATTATTCCTGTAAATGCTGCTCGATTGCCTCCCTCTGGGAAACCTGAGGTTTTCTAGCAGCTCCAGGTGGGCTACAGTGAAAAGACCGAGAATTTACGTTGAGGGGTATGGGATGCTGAGGCGCAGAGATCTGGTTCCCCACACCAGTATGGCCAGAACAGCTCTGTTGTTCTCTTTTATGTATCAGGTTGTTGCAAGGAAAGTCTTTAGGACTCAAGTTTTCCTGGCTTAAGGATAAAGGACATTTAGAAGATGCTGATATGACCCAACTCCTTATGCCTACAAACCCCACTGATGCTTTTGCAATTTCTGTTTGATTACTTTTGTGCTGGGCTAGAAGTATCTCTGACCTCCAGGAGCTGCGTTTTCCATTCTCAGACAGGTATGACCTTGAGGACAACCTTCCTTGCATCACACCAAGAGGCCATTCTGAAGCTTATAGCCTCTAGCCCTGTTTATTTATATTCTTTGTAGTCTCAAGGAAAATCCATTTTCTACATAGACATTAATTAACATTTACTGAGCGCCAGCTATTGGGCCAGACAATCTCTTTCGTACAACTCCCCCCGCCCACTGCCGCCACACACAGTTTATGTCAGGTAGGGATTATCAATATTCCCATTTTGTAGAAATCAGTAAGGCTCCTTGAGTTAGGATAATTAGGTTACATTGATGGGGTATAGCAGGGATGAGATTCAAACTGTGTCTCTGAGTCAATATCCCATGTTGGCAAACATACAGAATAAAGAAGGTAGAGAAAACATGGCCTCTCTGATGGGCAAGCTCCCCTAAAATCTCAGTCTGGGACACAAGAGCCTCTGTGCCCTGTGGCCTCTGGACTCCACATTCACCAGGCCATGCATCCTCTTCTTACCTCTGTCCCACCCAGGACCTAGTACATAAGGGGTACTCAGGAAATGTGTGCCACCAAAATAAATGAATGCAGAGGGCAGGGAACTCCTTGAGGTACCTTCAAGTTCTTTAAAGCAAGTGTTTTCTGGACCTTGGTTGGTTAATCTAGAAAATCTATTTAATTCCTGCCCATGAGTAAGTTTTGAAATATGTAAAGCACTGTGTACAGGAAACACTATGTATCCGTCCCCTGCCCACTTCTCCCGCCTTGCCTCCGGCCTAGTTCTCTCTGCCTTTCTGGATTCCTGTCTCCCCAGCATTTTTAATGGGCCATAATCCTTCACTTTGTCGTAGTGTTGGCATGGGCTCCTCCCCCTGGCTCCTGTTTTGTTCCGCCTTTACATGCTACTCATCCTCCCTTTCTTCAAGGAGCCTGTCTTTTTCTTTCTGGTATCTATTAAGTGACCATATGTGTCATCCCATAGGACTCTGTTATTTCCCTCTTTAAAATATCATGACTCTATATACTGAACATCCCCAGTCCCCAGTAGGGACATCTCTGAGGAGGAGAGATGGTGCCTCCTGCTCACCATGAGATTGCCACCACCTGTTACCTAGTAGATGTTCATTAAGTATGTACTAAATGAATGAATAAGTGAATGCAGGGCTCTGTAGTATATGCATACAAACAATTGTAAGATGTCAAACAAATATTTAAATGCTCATATCTGTGTAAATAGCTCACCCTTCTGCCCTATCCAGAAAGCCCTATCCAGAAAGACTCACTGCATTCCTCTCCCTACTTGCCAAGGTGCCTCTATCTATATACAGGACTGGCCAGGCCACGTCAGCACTTCTGGGACTTCTAGGAAGGTTGAGTTAGAACCACAAATTCTGTCTCCAGACCATGAAGAGCATATGGGACACAGCATCATTAAACTGAAGGTAATTGGTTGTGAATAAGTTTAAAATTTTTTCAAAGGTCCACCTATGTGCATGAGAACACTCAGACTGGGTTTGCATCTCCTTCCAGATGTTAGCACATGAATGAGCACATCCATATACTCATGCAGCTTTCAGTGCAGTGATACAGCGCAGGTGACAATCAGGCATTCTCTTGCATAGACCACTGAATTTCATCATGCACCCACCATTCCTTCCTTCCTCATTCAGTCCTTATTTGTTCATTGCCACCTTCGGTTCTTCATTTAGACCCTAGCATGCAGAATCCATCCATCCATCCATCCATCCATCCATCCATCCAACTCCATTTCTAAGCACCTGATCTTTGGCTAAGATTACTGTCTGGCCCACAGTGGGCAATTCTCAGGGATGTAGCATACAGTCTCTCAGAGGCCCCCAGCAGAGCTGAGATGCAGTTGCCCACGGCATTAATCTGCTCCTTGCAATCACCTGTATTTGCTTTCTTCAATTCCTTGTCTCATTTCTCCACTCTCTCACTGAACTCTCTAAAATCACTTCCCTAAATAAACATTTTGTGCCCAAGTTGTTGTCTAAGGATCTGTTTGAGGGGAGACAAATTAACAGATCATCACAGAAACATGTTTCTTTCTTCCAGATCACCTAACTCATTGGTGATTATGCATGCATTAGAGCCAGTCTTTGCTGTCAGTCTCCCTCTTCAGACTGTTAGCTCCTTGAGAAATGGCACCTTGCTAGCTCTTAGTTCTCCATTGACTACCTAGTGCCTGGCACAGAGCAGGTCCTCAATGAATCTTTCTTAAATGAATAAAAGGGCATGCCAGGCTGGAAATTAAACTATATTGACTCAATCCCTGATCACAGGCTGGGAGAAGCAAATTGGAATATTTATAATATACTCTCATTGAAATAATTGCCATTCATTAGCATCAGATGTTATGAGGTCTTAGGAAAGGATACTGAACCCAGCTAAAGAGTAATCCATGAAGCCTTTCCAGGGAAGTGATCCTGAAGCCTAATCATGCAGGACACATAACCCAAGGGAAGAAGGGCACATACACCAAGGATCTGTGGGATGATTGAGAAGAAGCAGAATACAACTTCATGGGCTTGATAGTTGGGAGAGTTATAATACCTGTAACTCAAAGGCTTAGAACCAGACTAATCATATTATAGTAAATATTAATAATGAAAATGAATACTGAAGACATCCATAACAACAGGCGCATCCAGTGTGTGCACTCAGATGTGGCTTTTTCTAGAAATTAGGCTGATCTAAAAATACTCTTGTGGAGGTGATCTCACTTTCTGGAAGTAGTGATTAGGGCAGCAGGGGGCTTGGCCCAGGGATGTTTCCTGTCTGCCAAAGCTTTTCACTCCCCAGGGACCAGGAGTCTTGTTCAGGGAGCAGATGCCTCCCCAGCAGAGCTTCTGAGTTCTTAACTCCAGTTCTGTCTTTAAAGAGCCATACCTGCAATTGTCAGCAACTCTGTTTTCATTTGCAAATGTACTTACTCTGGGAGGGATTTGCCAGATTGTCTATCAACTGTGATCATTGAGTAGGATCCAAATTTGTCTTCTGTATTATGGTGAGGCTGATTGCTGTAACAAACAATCCGAGAACTTCAGCTTAATATACTAAAAGTATATTTCTTGCTCACATGAAGTAGAATTGGGCATTAGGTGGGTGATCTTCCAATACTGCTATGTAGAGACCTAAACCTCATTAGCTGCTGGTTCTGCCATCTCCTCTGGTCTCAGTGTTCACTCTGGATGCTCTACGCCCTACCAGCAGCCTGGACAAGTGTCTCTCGGGTTGCACAGGAGGTTGTATTTCCTGAGCCTGGTGAGGTTTGCCATTTCTGCTCACATGTCATTGGTCATAACTCAGCTCCAAACTCCACTGAAATGCAAGGGAGCGTGAGAGTCATGGTCCAGCTGTGTTCCCAGGCAGAAAAGATAACAGGATTTTGTGGACCTAGAGTTCTCTCCCATACTTTCCAAGGTATATTTTGAAAAGATGAGGCCATGAGAAAATAACCAAATATGGCATTCCCTATCTGGTTAATGGAATGCAGTCTGCCCCTCTTTCTTGATAAGATCATTTTTTCTTCTTTTTAACTGATAATGAGGATGAAGAGCTGAGTCAGTTGGACCCACTGATCTAAAATCTTACTGATGAATGTGTTGATATGAAGACTTACTGGAGAATGTGTCTAAATCACCTTTTTCACTTTAGGAAATGCAAGGTCCAAAAATTAGTGATGTTCAAAGAATGGACTGCCTCTTGGCCAGATAAATGACTTTAGTTTTAGTTTATAAGAACTGTGTGTGCGCGCGTGTGTGTGTGTGTGCACGTGCGCACATGGATAGGTGCACATGTGCAGGTGTGCCCAAAAGGCCTTGGGAGAGGTGATGTAAAGATATACCAAGTGAGAATGTATCCCAAATATATGTGTCTTCAAAAAATCTCTCAATTAGAGCTGGAGGATCTGAAATTATTTTCTCCATATTAAGAACGGAGTTGAGGGGTGCCTGGGCGGCTCAGTTGGTTGAGTGACTGGGATTGAGCCCTGTGTCTGGCTCCATGCTGACAGTGTGGAGCCTACTTGGGATCCTCTTTCTCCCTTTCTCTCTGCCTCTCCCCTGCTCAAGCTCTCTCTCTCTCTCTCTCTCTCTCTCAAAATAAATCAATAAGATAAAATTTAAAAAAGAATTGACTCTATAACGTCTGCAACCATATTAGATTGTTATAATCATCTCCATTTAAAAGGTGAGTAAACCAAGGCTGAGAGGCATTAACAATTTAGCCTCCAAGGCTATACAGCTAGTAGAAGGTGGAGGTAGGATTAAAACCTCAAAAATCCTTTGTGAAAGCCCATCGTTAACAGTATGTTTTCCTAAGCCTCTTGGAGGTATCTACCCTCCAAGAGGGCAATATCTGCCCTATATTTTTGCAGGAAAAATATTGCTTTCTAACATGCATGTAACTCATTTGTGACTATTGTGTACTACGGTCTAAAAATTTGGACTGAAGTGGAATAAACAAAATTCCATAGTTCCTCTACCCAAACTGCAACCATGGCTAAAATTTTAGCAAAAATGAGAGCAAATATTTATTAACTACCCCACTCACCACATCTCACCTTCAGAAATCTTCTTTACTAAGTTATTAATTCTGTCCAGTCCTTCTCTATGCTTTTCATCACCCTTAATATCTTCCCCTCTAACCATGGACTTGGAGAAGCCAAAAAACCTCAGGGTCTTTTACTGAGAAGTCTGTTTTCCAACTCAAAGTAGGAATTGTGGCAATTCCAAACTCAGAGACGATGTTGTTCATAACAGATCCATTTCGGAAAAAAAAGTGGTGTGGCCCATGACTGTGTCCTAATGACATTGCAGTTCCCAGGAATGCAATAAATCATGATGACTGGATGCTGACTTCACGGTTTCTCACATGTGTGCATTGTCCCCAAGTATCGTGACATCTCTCCTTTCCATGTTACTATGGAATAATAGAAATAATTGAAGAACATTGAAGTAGAGTTCAATGCACATAGCCATTCATTCTTCCACTATTAATTGGGGTGTTCTTTGCACAAAGTGCCATGTCAGGTATGAAGGATACAACAAAGATAAAATTTTATATTATGGCACGTTTTCTACCTAGTCTGGGAAAAAAGCAATGAGAACTCAGCCCTGCGCCACCAGTGTGGTGTTTGTTCCTCTTAAGTATGGGAGGTAGAAGAGACACTTCAATATCACCATTTTGCTGAGGAGGAAACAGAGACCCATAAAGTGGGGGTCTTTATTTAGTGATTTACTGAGGGGGAAGCACAGGTAGATCATAGTCCATCCAGAGCTCAAACCTGTGTTGGTGATTTGTAATGTAAATGAGGACATTGTTGTGTAAATGAGGGCATTGTTAGGAGTTACAGGTCACCACTTAGACACATTTTATGTAAAAATCCACAAGACCCGTCCTACCCAATATTGCTTTCCTAACCACTTAATTTGGAGGATCATGATAGTAACCTGTCAGGATGTTCTAGTTACAAGTCCAAAAAAGAAAAGAAAAGAAAAGAAAAAAAAGAAAGGAAAGGAAAGGAAAGGAAAGGAAAGGAAAGGAAAGGAAAGGAAGAAAAAGAAGAGAAGAGAAGAGAAGAGAAAAGAAAAAAGAAAAGAAAAGAAAAGAAAAGAAAAGAAAAGAAAAGAAAAGAAAAGAAAAGAAAAAAGAAAAAGCCCATGTTTCCTGACTCTGAAATTGTGCATGGAAAGCCCTAGCACAGTACTCGGCGCTTGACAAGTGTTTGGCACGCATCATACATTCCTGCACTTGTCACATTTGAGATGATGAACACATTATTCCCAACTTACCTACTTTTCAAATGTGCACCTACTTCCCGGTCCCCCCCAAAATCAGGACTATGCTTTTTTTTGGTCCCCGAGACATTTCCATAAATTACTGAGGAAAAAGTACCAATTTACTAGCAAAATAAAATTTAAATCTTAGCACAAATCTGCTATAACCTCAGCATGTTTAAAAAGGTGCCTTTGTCCATTGTTTCACGCCCTGAAGTCCTGGGCTGATGTTTTTTAACAAGGAATTGATTTGAACTGGGTAGGAGTAGGCAACATGGCAAACAAGGTAAGCATTCAAAGGAGCTTTTCATTTGGGCCATATCATATGTGTATAAATTACCTTCAGCAGGGAGGTTTTATTATTAATCATTTGTGCCAATAAATGTCTCATTAAATCTAACTTTCACTTACGGAGTATGCAATTGCCATTATATAAATATTATTTAATTACATAATGGCTCAACTATTAAGAAATCTGTATTTAACTAATATTCAAACCATGTTCTTAAAATGCTCTATCCTAGTGACTATTTGAGAATTCCATAATCTTTTGATTAAAGACTGTAGTACTTTACTGATTGTATTTGGATAAGCCATGTTGTCTTTATAATAAGGTGTGTTGTTATTAAAAATGATTAAACATTTTCCAGGGAAGAGCCACTTCATGTTCACCCAACTTTCATCTCCATATTATGAATTATATATTATTCTTTCACTTCTATATCCTAAATACTTTTTTTTCTCTTTCTTTGTAGGCAGTTATACAGTGACCCATCCATATAGCTCATGAGATTTCTCAATTTTTTATGAATGTCTGTAAATATGGAGGAAATGAGTACAAAATTTATGACCAGTTGGACCATATTAATTTTTTTTGGAGGGATATAGTCATCACACTGTCCTGTTTGAATGTAAGAGGAAATTATTATAGAATAGTAGAGGAAAGATGGATATTTAAATCCAGAAATTTCTTTTAGCCTAGGATGTGACCAAGTTCCACATAAGCTGAAGCTTTGGGAGAGCTAACTTGGATGCTACTTTGATGCATTTTCTGGGACATGGCAGGAGATTCAGAGTGCAAGGCATGATGAGTGAGTTTTAGCTGCCTGCTACCTAGAAGAGGATGAATGGAGGTGGGACTGGATTGGGTCAAGTTTAGGGAACTAGTCTATGAAGAGTGTCCATGTCCAAGGAGGCATGATAGACTTAAATTCGATCTTGGCCCAATGCTAATATTCACAATAACATAACAGAATGCTTCAGATGCACTTGAAATGTGGTTAGTGCCAAAGTGGCTTAAAGCCTAACCCAGAGAGGACAGGAGGGAGAGCATGCATCCCTCCCAGGAATTATGGCAGAGAATAACCCATGATAGGGGGTAATCCCTATGAGGACAAGGCCCACAGCTTTTTCATTCATGGTTATATCCATAGCATCTGGTATATGGTCAGCACACTAGTTTTCTAGAAATATTTGCTGAATTATAGATAGAAGGAGTACGTGGCCATTGTCAAGGCTCAGACAGAATATCAGACTTGTGGGCTGGGATTTAGTACATGGTTGGACACCTAGGGAAGAGCCCTAAGAAAAAATCCAGGTGTGTGGACTAGTCCTAGAGTAAAAGGCCTCCTAGGATGGGGAAAGTACATGATGCTCAGATCTCACTCAAGGAGCAAAGGGTACCCATCTGAAGTGGAATTTGTTTCTCTCCTTCTCACTTATTCATCCAACAGATATTTTTGGACACTGGCTTTAGTCCAAATATCATGTGAAACTTTGGGACACAGTAGTAAAATGTCGTGATATCTGGCTTGGAAGAACTCGTGCCCTAGTGGGGGAAAGTCATTCAAACATCGTTACATGGTGAACCAACATAGGCTTTAAGAATGGTGTTTGCAGAGTTTCAGCTTGACTGCCTCCAGGGTGGTGCTCTGGATATCACATTTTGAGGAGGGGTTCAGAGAGCCCAAGTTCTCCTCCACAACAGGATTTGAACATTCGAGACACCCCAAATTATGCTTAAGGTATCGGTTACTTCATTTCAGTAAGCACTTAGATAGGGTCAGGCACTATGCAAAGGGCTTCACAAAGGTTAATACACTTGATCGTCACAGTGATTCTGAGGAATAGGTACTAGCATTACTATTGTAGAGGTATTCAGGGGTTAAGTCATTTGCCCAAGATCCCACAAACAGTATTTGGGGAATCCTGGATTTGAAAATCCATAATCCATAATGGTAAACTCTACCTAACTCAACTCCGAGTGATCTACTACTTCTAGATCCGTGTGGGGTTAGGCTGGTAGAGCTGGGTGTGTGGAGGTGTCTGGCGGTGTCTTATGGAAAGTAGGGACTTGAGTTAAGTCCACACGTGGAGGAGAAAGGCCAGCCATTCTAGAATGAGTCTCCAGTAAAAGTGAAGGTGTGAGTGTATAAATCCATTCATTTATTTGAGAGATATTTATTTAGGATCTGCAAAGGATTTGGGGCCTTATGCCAGGTGCTGGGCACACATTGGTAAGCAGGGTGGGCAAGCCTTCTTCCTCAAGGAGCTCCCAAGCTACTAAGGGAATCAGCAAGTCAACAGGTGATTCTAATAGCGGGGCAAGTTCAGCCATGGGTGGGGACCCAGAAGAGGGGCTCCTGACTTATGAGAGGAGCCTAGTCAAGGGAAGATTTCTGGAAGAAGTGCAACATGGAGAGAACGGCATTGGAAGAGTCTAAATGAGATTTGAGGAGTATGCTGAGCAACTTAGCCAGGGGAGCCGAGGCAAGAGGCAGCAATGCCAGGTTCAGAGAGACCAGCTCTCTGCAGTCTCTGCTTCTGCTTCCCAGAATGGAGCCAATGAGGCCTCACCAAGGACAGTGTCTCAGTATCTCCGAGGAAAATATTATCGATCACCCTCGGTTCCTCAAACCCAAAGCAACTTTTCCCCTGCATCAGCAATCCGGTAGATTTAACTAAATTATAAGACATTCCTGTTCCAATCTGCTTTGTGAAGCACTTGTGAAAAGGCCCTTTATAAATCTTTATAATAATGAATTATGAACAACAAAAAAACATGCTGCAGCATCCCCCTCCCCACCACCCTCCTTCTCCTCCGAAGGGGAAAGCTGAGTCTGATTCATATATCCTGCTTCGTCTGGCCTTGTTGTCTTTTGAAGACAAGAGAACATCATAACCTTGAGCTATCTGGTAGAAATAAAAGATTGATGCTAACTTTACTGTGTAAAATGTGGGGTCTTTTCATCCAGATGTGAAGACAGTTGAATATTACAAAAATGCACAACCCACTCGAGGAAAACTTATTTTATCCAAACACCGAGAACCTTCACCTTGAGAGAAACCTTTTTCTGTGAAAATAAATAAATACATGCCTCCATACATGTATCTGGCAATTTCAAATCCTGAAGCTAGAAAGTCCAACCACCTCATTTTAACAGTGCAGAAACTGATGACCCGGAAGGAGACATAACTCACTCAAGGTCACCAAACACAAATGGGCAAATTAAAATCCAAAGAGTTTGACCCCAGAGTTTCCTTTCACATCCACAACATGGTGTTAACCATCACCTTCCAGGCCATGACGCAAAGTCGGCTCTTCATGCTCAAAGCACATTAGAAAGGAGGAACCAGGAGAACCCTCACTGGCTGAGCCCACACCAAAGAGGGGGCCAGAAGGAGTTGGGAAGAACACCTGATATGAGGTTGTCCCAGGAACACCTTGTGCGAGTTGACATCTGATTGTCATGCTCATTATAAATGAGCATTGGTGTGTCTGACGAAGATGGCACGGGCAGGTGACTAGGCAGCCAACCTCCTGGGGCAGCATTAGTTCCAGCACCCAGTGTGGTCCAGTCTAGCTCTGCACCCCTGGCATGTAGACCCCAGTCCTGGCGCTGTTCACACATTCACTGAGAAAGCAGGAAGCAGAGGAGAGCTGATCCAGCAAGAGTTCATATGATAAAGACCTGATTTGACTCTACCTGAAAACAAATCAATGGCATGATCCATGGGGGGAAACATGCATAATCATATTATAATTAAAATTGTTAAAATTTGAAAGGGCAAATCCACAAACAAGTAATACCCTAACATAATTTTAAAGTACATTAAGAAAAGCAGAATATCCAAAGTGTGGATATGTGGATAAACTATCAGCAGCAGCATTATCATTAATATTAATAATAACATTATTATTATAATCATCTGCCATTTTTTTAGTGTCAAGCACTCTGCTAAGCATTTCAGATGGTTTAATTCATAATTCATCAATCTCCACAGCAACACTATGAGATGGGTGATTTTATCTTCCCTTTATAAAGAAAGAAAAGGAGACTTAGTCGATATGCCCAAAGCCACTTGGCTACTGAGTGGAGAAGTAGGGGGGTTCAGAGTTGGTTAATAGGGGTTTACCGACATCCTCAGTGACCCAGGTTCTTTCCACCTTTTTTTTCCACCGTCTCCATTAAGTCAGTTGGTCTGCAGTTGGCTACTGAAGTCCCAGCCATTCAAAGCTGACAGCGTCTCTTGAGGCAGAAAGGGGCTTTGTCTTCACTCCATGGGTCTCTATTTAAGAATGAGAAAGCCCTTCAGTACATCTGCCATCATAGCTTATTGACCAAAAGTGGAACTCAAACAAATAATCCCAGTGGGGACATATTATAAAAGCTCCTCAAATGATTTCCAAGAGTGGATGGTCAAGACTATGGTAGATTCACTCGTTCAGTCTCAAAGGGGTACAGACTCCCCTGAGACACAAGCTACCATACACTGACCAACTGGGATCATGTTTAAAAAAGAAGGGAGTGGGTATTAACAGTCGTCTCCCCCAGTCTCCCACAGCCAGCATGGGGAGGGGCAGTAATCTACATGCAGTGAGGTTGAACTTGAACTGAGGATTCCCAGTAGCTACCTGCTCTTGGCAAAAATCCTCTTTCCATCACAAACCTCAGGATTCTGGGTTCTGTGCTAGCAAGGAGGTGCTTGTGAATGCTTTTATGAATCATAGGAAATCCTGTTGTATTGTAGAGAAATTTGCTGGGTGGCATGAGAATGATGGATTTTCCATCAAAGAAGAGTCACCAACTGGCTTTGCTTCTGAACCCTTTCTGAGGTGTTGATTTAAGGCAAATGTAAAAGATATTGATAAATTCTTTTAGGAACCAAAGTTTAGCCATTTAGCCAAGTGTTTTCCTTCCTTCCTTCCTCCCTTCTTTCCTCCCTCCCTCTTTCCTTCCTCTCTTCCTTCCTTTCCTCCATCCCCCCTTCCTCCCTTCCTCCTTCCCTCCCTCCCTCTTTCCCATTCTCTCCCTGTCCTCTATATAAGGTGAACTGCCTCATGGTGAGCTAAGTCAGGTCTGGTCTTGTTGCTGTGCAGTCACCTTGCTCACTCTCCTTCTCCATTAAGATGACAGCCTCACATAGCACAGGTTTACTATCTATCACTTTCAATAATATCTGTTATTCCGGCCAGGCACTTAGTTCCACAAAGTTGGGCACTACTGTCTTTCCTCTACTTCTCTAGAGGTTTAACACAATGCCTGGCCCATACAAGGGACTCGGTGTCCAGTTAACGATGGATCCTTGGGTCTTCTATATCAGAGCCTTAACAGGAGGGGTAACCCCCGCAGGCTGAGGGAGCTGAGGCTCAGCACTTCAGTGATGAGGTGAGCCTTGTGCAAATAGGACTGTGTGAGGCTCAGGTGGCCCTGCCTGTCTGAGGGGACCACAGTGCAGGCAGGGGGTGCAGCAGAGTGCCTCCCCCCTGTTCACACCTTTCTGTAGCAGCGGTTCTGAAACACCAGAATCGCCTGGAAGGCTTGTTAAGACAGACTGCCCCTCTCTCCTGATGAAGCAGGTCCAGGATGGGGGCCTGAGAACTTGCATCTCTAACAAGTTCCCAGGTAAGGCTGATGGCTGTTGATCAGACACTGTGACAAGCACTCCACAGCCTGTCCTGGAGGAGTTCGTTCCTTATCTCGGGAATTCACAGACACTTCATGGGGTTGTTGTGGAGGACGGAGTCGGCCCACATGTGTGTCTGAAAGGAGGCAGTAGCTTTGCCGAGTCCCCGGGGGTAGACATCAGAGTCTAGGGACAGAGGGGGACTCTCGGGGCCAGTGCTCCCCCAGGAGTGGGACTGGTGAGAAAACCCTGACCTACGAGGCAGTGAGCCCTCTGTGAGCCCAGGGCTGCAGTGCGCCCACATGGGGGCCAGGGGACACTCAGAACTGGCGATGCTCACTTCCAACCCGGGGACTTCCGCAAAAGGTCCTTGTTGTCACAGTCACTCCACACGGAGTCTTTATCAGTAAGAGCTTTTCAACACAATTCAGCTTCTCTGGCGTAATCTAGGGACCTGCTCACCACAGGGCCCCTTTCTCTGTCCTGGGCTGTCCGTGTTTGTGTTTGAGCTCTCCTTGGCCAGGTCAGGGTTTTCCTCTGTGTGTGGCAAAGGGGCATGCATGTGAAAAAAAAATTTTTTGGCAGGAATAATCACACCCTGCTTGATTTCCTAACTAAAAATAGTTTCTCTGTGTTGTGGAGAAACTTAGAGGCCAAAAAAGTACAAGGCGACATCAACCCTCTCTCCAGAAGCAGCAACACCTGGAATGGCTGCTTAATTATTTCCGAAGCAACGACAGGCAATTTAGAGGTTTCAGGAACCTCACGTGTGGTCTTGGCAGCTGCCAATCACAGCGGGATCCAGCCCCAGAGCTGGGGGTGCTTTCGGTCCATCATTTAAGAGTGATGTGACCTTGGGCATGTCGTCTCCTCACTGGGACCCAGCTTCCTCACCAGTAAGTTGGGGGAAATTGAGCTTTGTTCTCAGGACCAATGTAGCGACACCACAAGAGCATTTCTGAGTAGAGTCCTCCCTTCAGAGACAAGTACCACTGAGGGCTGAGGAGGACATCCCAGGGGGGAGACAGGAGCAATGCTGGCAAGCATGCGCCAAGAGGCGGGCACCCAGAAAGGAGGGGTGAGTGGGTTTTGCCGACCTAAACAAAGCAAGAGGCTGGGGAAAATGAGGCATACCCAGAGCTGGTGCAGGGCGGAGGGAAACAGAGATAAAATGCAGCTTGGGATCCGATAGAAATAGTTTTCTGTGGCTGATGGGGTGTCACTGGAAGCTTTTAAACAAGGAGGGACATCAGAGTTGTATTTTAGAAAGTGTGGGGAAGATAGGAATAGCCTGGAAGTGGAGTCCAGGGAGGAGGCTCTGGCCAAAAAAAAAAAAAAAAAAAAAGTCAAAACAGTACAGAGGCAGCGGGGATAAAAAGTAGGGACACACAAGATTTTTTGGAAGGCTAAAAAAACAGGCCTATTGACTGATTAGAAATAGCTTGAAATTAGCATATGCAAATGAAGACCTGCCTCCCATTCAAGCCACGCTGTGCCCCTGGCAAATCCCAGGGCTTTCACATCACACTGGCCTTCTCTTGCCACGTCCCCACTGTCCCCGGCTTGTCCTGCCCAAGGTTTGGCCTATGGTCTCCTTCCAGGCCCGAGCTCCAAGTTCACCCTGCCGACTGCAGCCAAGGAAAAAGGACATCCAAATGGGAGGAAACCGCAGAGTTTTCTGTTTTCTTCTGCAGGAGAAAGCAAGGTTATTTTTGGCCCCTTTCAGTACAAATCAGATTTTTTTTTTCTTTCTCAAAGCCTTGTGTCTGGCAGGCTTCGGGCAGGGGAGTGGAAATTAGCGCTTGCATTTTGAATACCTCTGCATTTTTTCTGGGTGTCGGTTTTGTTTGTCTTCCTCTGCCTGGCTGTCTCCCCTGTCTCCGGATTGTTGACTTCACTCAAACGCTGCTCTCAAGCCAAAGAAAGTAAAACCAAGTCCTCGTGCTCAAGGATGGGGTGCTTCGGTTGGAAAGAAAGGACAAGAGGGAAATGTCTACAGTCTGGATCTGGCTGTGCACCCGCCACTTTCACACGCGAGGCCAAAACCTTTAGGGTCCTTGAGTTAACTCTCCTGCGGGGAACCTGTGACTCGCCCTGGTTGTTGCACAGCTGGCGGGGCTCAGCCAGAATTGAAGCCAGGCTTTCAGACACGCGGGCCACCTTTGCTCCTACGTTTGACCTCTGCCTCCTTCGTGGATTGTAGTTGCTGCCGTCCCCCCCCCCTCACCCGATGGCATCGGAACCAGGCGCCATGAGCCCCAGCTTGCCCCAAACTGCTGGAAGGGTTGGAGCCCTGACTGAGCAAACCTCCGTAAACCTCAGTTTTCCTGGTTTGCGAAATGGGGATGTTAGCAGTGCATGTTGAGTTGATGTGAGGGTTAAATGGGATGAACCATATAGAGAACTTTGGGAGCCACCCGGGACACGTTTAGTGCTGACCACGTGATTGTGCGTGAGTGTGTGAGTACTGTGTGCACGTGCGAAAACCACATGGCCATTTTCACCCAGCGGCCGTGCGATTTTGTTAAAACCCTGCTCGTGGTGTTCAGCAGAAGTTGCCAATGAGTTTTTGATCCTTTTCTCAGAAGATTCTTTTAATTTTTTCCTTCTTTCCCAATGGAATCTTACACTCAAGGCAGTTCAGGTTAATGTAAAGCTGTAAGGATATGACAAATTGGAAGGCATTGCTTTGTGCATTTTTAGCCTGTGCATTTTTAGCTCTTTTTTCTTCCGTAAACAACACTGGCGTGTGCACCATCACACACATCTACACCATCCTGATGGCACTTTGTAAGCATCACCTTTTCTCATATCCAGTCCTTGCTCATCTTGAAAAGAGATTCGTCCACTTGCTAGACGTGAGGCCCTCCAAAAGTTCCTACTCTGGTTAATGCTAACTGACAGCCAAGACAATAATGCTGAATGCACCCCATTGAATGAGCACTTGTTATGTTTTGGGAACTTTGCTTATGTTAAGCCAATCTTTTGAACAACCCCGAAATTTGTTCCCATTTTTTAGTTGAGTCACAGGGAGGATGTTGGATCAGGGATCCAGAGTTGTGAAGGATCAGCGTTGTTCAGGAAGGTAATGAAACAAGGCTGATAATGGAAAGCAGGCCCATCTGATTTCAACTTTTTAATGTTTATGTATTTTCAGAGAGTGGGGGAGGGGCAGAGAGAGAGGAGAGAGGAAATCTCAGGCAGGCTCCGCACTGCCAGAACAGAGCCCGATGTGGGGCTCGAACCCACAAAACCGTGAGACCATGACCCAAGCTGAGATCAAGAGTGGGACGCGTAAGCAAAGGAGCCACCCAGGCACCCCATATCTGGTTTCAAACCCTGTGTTGTGGTTTATTAGCTTTGTACCAAGATGCCTCTCCTTAAGGACAAGAGGGGTGTCGGCCTTGCTCTCTCTTGTATTTCCAGTCTCTGGCACATATTTGTTCAGCATTTGCAAACATTTGTTGGATGCCTGCAGAAACAAACAGGCACAAGCACGCACACACACACACACTCACAAACACACAGATTGTGTTGTTGTTTTATTGTAACAAGATACATATGGCTTCAAACCAGGCTTCAGTGGCCATGGAGAAGAGAAGTGGAGGGTGCCCGTGGTTTTGGCAACTGCCAATCACAACGGGATCTTGCCCCAAAGCAGGAGGTACATCAGTCCATCACTGAGGAGCGACATGACCTTGGGCATGTTATCTGTCCTGTCTGGGTCCCCTGTTCCTCATCGGTAAGTTGAGGAGAGATCTCAAAGAGCATGAGAGGGGGCAATTCTCTGAGGGACCTGGCAGCACAGAGACCTCCCCATCCTGCCTGGTTTTCCAAATGTTTCAGAGACCACTGAGCATCCTGGAGCTGGTCTCCGTCTCTGAAAGGGAACCAGTTAATTCCTACTGATATGAACGCAGAGCTGGCACCTGGTCACCGGTTCCCCCAAGTCAAATATTCTCAA
This sequence comes from Prionailurus bengalensis, assembly GCF_016509475.1. NCBI lineage: Eukaryota > Metazoa > Chordata > Mammalia > Carnivora > Felidae > Prionailurus > Prionailurus bengalensis. The sequence goes on from NC_057352.1 coordinate 41,756,189, forward strand.
TTTACCAGGTCTACAGAACGGCATGCCTCACGCCCCAGCTTTTCTCACCATCACTGACACTCACCACGTTAATCCCATTAGCACTCAGAGTGCTGTGTGTCAAAAAAAGCAGCTCTTTGAGTTCAATTTAAGGGCTTCTCACCCTGACTAGTGGTGGTCATGTGAAGGCTTTTGACACCAACCCTGGGAAACCAGGTTAGGCTTCTCTGCAGAGGCAGCAAACACGGGGACATGCGAGGCTGTGTGTACATATCGAAGGGGCATTGCTATGAGCTGTTTGATTCATTCGTTCATTGACTGACGGACTATTCCTCCCAGGATAGAGTTCCAGCCTTTCTTCTGAGGAACATTGTTTCTGTGTTCTGCTATTAAGTTAGACTTAATAGAGACCCAAAGAGGGAGGGAGGGCAAAGAAAGAGATGGAACATTCCTTAGTCAAATAATTTTGGGAAATTTGGATTAAGCAAACTTAAGCATACTTTTTTTTTTTTAATGCAGGATTTCTCAGCATCTTTAAGAGGTTAATATGCATTATGAGTGCACAAGAGAAATATGGTGTCTTATAATTAACATGCTCTTCTGACAACAGAATCATTTCCTCCCTAAAAACATCCCAGGAAACTAATGTTCTGGACCACACTTTGGGAAAAAGAACTTCCACAGAAAAAGAGGAATTGGAGCCTGGCCTTTTACGCAATTTTTACACAGATGGAAGCAATTCCAGGTGATTCAAGTCAGGTCAGCATAAAAGGCCTCAGGCTGGGGAGAGTCTCCTTTTCAATGGCAGCTCCTTTTTCGATTTCCTCCTCAGCAGGCTTGTGGCCTCACATGCTCCGTGCTCCGTGAAGGTAGGTCTGTGCTGAGCCTTGAGGGCGGGCCTTCCAGGCTATGCAGAGCAGACGGTAGGGCATCCTGAGCAAGATGGAGAAGGGAGCGGTAACACCGAGGACACATTCTGGCTTCGTTTCCTGGTCTTTTCTTCCGCACCCACATCAACTACACACACCATTCTCTGGGAAAGCCTTAGAAAAGGGATTTTCAAGTGTGTGAGCAGAGGTGTTACCTAGTAGGGGGGGTAGCATGTGAAGCCCAGGTTCCTAGGCTGAACCTAAAGTGATTGTACCCCAAAAGGTCACCATTTGGGAAACTCTTGTGGAAGCTCTGTGGAAGCTGTGGTGGCACAGAGCTGTTGGCAGGGGATGGCTTGCTCTGGGTGGACAGTGGCCACTGACTTGGGTATGGCTGGGATGGTCCTCATGGATTTGGTGGTCTAGGTCATTTCCCTAAGAGGGGTGGTTGGTCACAGATCCATACAAGTGTCCCTATATTCGTGATTATTCTCAGTATCTTAATGCACAGGCTCATTTTTAACTTCAAGCAACCATCTAAAGTTGAGGTAAGATCAAATATTGACTTTAGGGGTGTCTGGAGTAGCTGGGTTCTGTGTCTCGGGTGAGGTCTGCACACAGAGGTGCCCTGCCCCCACCCGAGAGGCTCTCTGTTAGAGGAGGTTCTCATTCAACACCCGCCCTGACACAGACTGGCTCTGGGCTGAGCTGATAAAGGGATTGTGATAAGAAGGAAGGGCAGGAATTTCAGAAATGCCATTGCCTCACTTCCAAAGATGAGCTTCCAAAGATCAAACCCTGACCTCATACTACCCTTGCTTTTAGTGAGTAGAGAGTCGGGGAGCTTGCCTCGGATTGCAGCCTTGGTGCCTCCTTGACTGGCATTATGTGCCGGTGGTTTCTCAAAAAAGCATTTGGAGACACACATTTTCTCTAGGATTTAGGGAAGAGGAGGCAGGTATTAGCATTCACTGAGTGATGACTATGCCTGGGGAAGACACTGGGTTAAATCTCCGGTTCACAGACTTGGCTGCACATTGGGATCCTTGGGTGGTTGGCTGGTTTATAAATAGTGATTCCTGGGTCCCATTCCTGGATATTAGGATTTAATTGATCTGGAATGTAGCCTGGGCATCTGAGTTTGTGAAGCCCCTAGGTGAGTCAAATGTGCGATGAAGCTTGAGAACCACTGGTCTGGAAGCTTCTATCACTCCCATTTACTCACCAACAATCCTCCGATGGGGACACTCATGACAGCTTCTTTTGGCAGTTGAAGAAACAGAGGCTCAGGGAGTTAGGGGCGTTCCCAAGCCCACACAGCTGTAGAGACTAGAACATGCTTCCACCGCCAGTGTTGTATCACACTGACTCACATGAGGCCAGTACTGGGCTTGAATGAGTTGGCGTCTTACTGCAGCCGTAACACTCACTCAGTGTGCTCCTCTAGGCTCCTTTCAAAGGGCAGGAAGTTGTAACCAGGCCCATGAGCTAAGTGACTTGAACCCCACAGCTATTAGGCCCACCCAGGAATCAAGACGGGCTAACACTAGGCAAAGTTTATTTTTCTTTTCCCTTCGAGAGTGGCAGCCAGAGGAGAAGACTGCAGGGGAAGTAATGCAGACACATGTGGGCCCCTGGGGGTGTGGGGTTCACAGTCCATCAGGAGCCAGCCAGGCTTGACGCATCATCCCTCCCTCTGCACTTCCTCAGACACAAGGATGTCTGCACTCCCACTGGTATTCAGGAACAGAGACTTGACTTGGAAAAGAAAAATGTGGCCAGAAAGGATGCTAGGGCTGGAAACCAAAAGGGTGTGGTTTGTACCAAGTTGTTGAAAGAAGGTGTAAAAAAGAAAAAAAGGGGGGGGGCATAAAGGATAAAGGACTTCGAATATCACTTCCCTAGATTTTGCATAAATCTCATCACCTCCAGGAACTTTAATTTCCTTATCTTCCTATCTGAGATTAAAAATTCAGGTCCTTCTCTATAAAGTAAGGATTACAATCACTCAGAGTTGTGATAATGAAATGTGATTATATATTACATATATGTATTATATATAGGTATTACATGTTATATAATGTGTTGTTAAATGTATAAATAGTATTATAGATAACTGTTATATTATTTATATGTGTATTTGCTCTAGGCACAGCCACAGGGAACAGCATGTCGCGCTAAATCAGTGCTGATTCCGTCAGTAGCCAGTTGGCATGGTTATACAAATTATGGTACATCCATTGAACGGAGTTCTTTGTAGGTGTTGAAAATAAGATCTGTCCATATATCCCAGTAAGGAGAGCTGTGCAAGAAGGTCAGGAGGAGGAAAAAGCAGTGTGCAAGGCCTTTGGAAAGGATACTCATTTTCCTTGACGAAAGGCGTTTACGTATACATGTGTGCTTGTATAAAAATGTAAAACAAAACCACCAACAGATTCTTGTGCTTATAAATGTGCATCTCCTCGAGAGGATGGGTGTGTTTTCTGGAGAAAGTACCTGTAAGAGTAGACTTTGGCAAAGGGAAAAGAGAAAGGGAATTCTCCATTTGATTTTATACTTTGCACCTTATTTCATGCTCACATGAATGGTTTGTATGTTTACAGTGTGTGTGTCTGTGTCTGTTTCAGTAACAGAAACAAAAGGGATTTGCATTAAAACATGAAAGAAAACAAAGACAGGTCTAACCTTGGGCCTTGAGCTCCTTCCCTGTGTTCTGGGCCAGTCCCGCAGACCTGGTTATTTTTCCAGCCGGGAATCGTTTCATTTTCTTGCCTCAAATCCTGGATGAGCCCGGGTCTAGCAGGAGGCTGACAGAGGCCTGGGCTGAGGGAGGCCAGCCACCCCCTCCCGCGGCAGGTGCTGTTGTTCATATGTGTGAGCGTGCAGGGGGTGTAGGGCTGGGCATGTTTGGGGAGGGGTGGGGAGGAGCTGGACAAGCCTTCAGAGCAGAGGGAAGAACTGACAGTGCCGAATAAGGAAAGCCATGTGGTGTGGCACCAAAGTTTTAAATGCTTTAAAATAAAACTGGAAGTAAATTTAATTCAGAGGAAAATGCTGATAATCCATGCATGGATGCTGGAATCCTCTGGGTGAACAGATACCAGCTTTGGGGTTGGTCCTTCCCCTCACCGGCTCTATTTTTGACTGGTGACCCCAAAAAGTCCTGTCCATACCCCACGTGTCTGGTTTACCCCAGAATCTGTGAACACAAACGTACTTGGGAAGAGGTCTTTGCAGAGGTAATAAGTTAAGGATCCTGAGAGGAGATAATCTGGGAGTATTTAGATGGGCCTTAAATCCAATGACAAGTGTTCTTGTTAGGCACTTGGACGAGACAGAAGAAAAGACACGAGGACATGGGGAGAAAGCCATATGAAAGTGAAGGCAGAGATTGAAATGATGCAGACTAGCTAAGGCACACCCGGAGCCACCAGGAGCTGGGGAGGCTTGGAAGGTTTTTCCCTGGGGCCTTCAGAGGGAGCAGGACTCTGCCGACACCTTGATTTCAGACTTCTGGCCTCTCAAACTGTGAAAGAATAAATTTCCATTGCTGTAGCCACTGATATGGTAATAATTTAGTATAGCAGCCCTTAGGGGACTAATATACTTGCTGAAGAGACAAGGGTGGCCTTGGATCGACTTCCCAGCGCAAGGGGCAGACTCCGAGGTTTGGGAAGAGAACAGGCAGCCCTCTGTACCTCACCCAGGACACCATGTCAAGCCCCTAATACCCTCTGTGGCCCTGCCCCTTCTTCTGACTCTATTGGCTTCTTCCGCCAAATTTTTTCTGCTTAGGGCCTCTCATGACCTGTTACTCTTATCTATTTGTTTGATTTAATTTTGCATAGTAACTGTCTCCCCCGGGAATGTGTGCTTCCTGAGGGCGAGGCTGTCATTTGGCTTCCCTCGGAATCTACCCCTGGAAGAGTGCTGGGCACATAAGGGTGCCCAGGTGACAAGGTGATCTTTGAGGAAGGAGGAGAGGAGAAGGGAGGCCACTCTGACCAGCACCCTGGGATTAGCAGGGCATAGAGCTCAGAGGGAGGTGGAGAGCTCTGTCACTGAGCTCATAGTTGAGGAAGGTTAGGGCCAGCAAATTGGGGGGGGGGGGGCTAGGGGGCGCTATATCACAAGGACAGAGGGGAAAGAAGGAAACAGAAGTTGTAAGAGGGGGGCAGACAGTGCTCCGGGAGGAAGACAGGGATGGGGAGACTCAGCATCTGGGGAGTCTCACAGCTGTGACACAATCCCCTGAACCCAAGAGACAAGGCCTTCTCCATGCCACCGCCTTTGCGACAGGCAGTGAGGGAAAACAGAGATGAGGGGGCAGTAGGGAGAGGCCCTGCAGAGAAGGCCCAGTGGGACCAGGAAGACATGGTGTTGTGTGTCCAGGGATGAAAGCCCCAGAGGGGCTTCAAACCAGGAGCCTGCCCTACTGCCCCTGTCCCTGGACACCAGCTCCCCCACCTCCAGGAGGCTAGTCTGTCTGTCTGTCTTCCGTCCTTCCCAAAGCTCACAGTTGTTATGTTAGGAACTGCAACTGCTCCTTGAGTCCAGAAGCTTCCATAGGTAGAGTTTTAATCCTTTCGAAACATTCATATGATAGCATGATTATGCCCTTTCTGCAGATGGGCAACATTGAGGCCTGGAGTGGTAAAATGGCCTTGGAGCTGGAAATTTTGGGGTTCAACATTCAACCCCGTGTCTCCTGCCTCCTGGTGACAGGCACGTGCGTTCACTGGGGCCTGTACTCCTCCCTTACTGCAAATGGTGCCAGGATTTCTGGAGGAGTTCACACACGGGGCTCTCCTATGACCTGAAAGCAGAAGTTTGGGACAGCCTAGGGCAGGGATTATTCACCCCATTTTACAGAAGACAAAGCTGACAATTCAAGGAATGGAGGGGTCTTTGCCAGTGAGCTGCATCAGAGGAGCTGCAGACCCAGGATGAAGGACATCAGTGTCTCGTGCTTAAAGTCCATTGCTGGGGTGGCTTGTGATCAGTTGTGTTGATACAAAAATGCAAGATGCGTGCAGTGAAGACAAGAGTAGGGCAGGAAGTGGGTGAGGTTTGCTCCAGACCTCATGCCTGCTGAGAAGGACTGTTGCCCACGAGCCCAGATCAGTGGGCAGTGAGGCTGCCCATCCATCTCCGAAGGCCCTTCCAGGGAATATCATACTCCCTGGAAGGGGCTGGATGCATCCATCTTGTAGGACAATATGCTATTTTCATGAGAAAGCCACAAGGCATAAATATAGATTTCAGAACCTTTTTTATGAGCTGACATCATGGCCTCTGGTCATCTCTTCACTAAACCAGAGAAAGCCAGACAGCCCTTTCCAGAAACTGCACATCTACCTGTGTCCCAGGTAGAGCTGGGAGCCTACAGCCACATGGCAGAAAGGGACCCCCTTTGTGGGGGGAAAAAAAATCAGTGGCTGTTTGTGTCAGTACAACCTTACAGATGAATGAAGTAGTCACCAGAGGGCCCCCTCTGTCTCTCCTGCTGTGACATCTCTTTCCTCCTGTCCTATAACAAGGTCAAATCCTGGGATGCAGAACCAATCCTGAGTCCTGTGCTCAACCTCCCTTAGCCTCTATCTGCCTTCCCATGTTCCCAGTGCTGCTCTCTCTCTTTCTCTGTCTCTCTGTCTCTCTCTCTCTCTCTTTTGCTACCACAGGGCCTTTGCAGGTGCTCTTATTCTACCTGGAATGCTCACCTGTGCCTACCATCTGTGCCTACTACCCTTTAGTTCTGACCTCCAGTCATACCTCCCTGAGCCTACCATCGGGGTTACACCCCTTTGTGATAACAATGCCTGGAACCATAGTCCTTTTATTCTGAGCACATACCCCAGTTTGTAAGGCTGTGTATGAATATTTTATTAGAGTCTGTGTTCCCCACTCCACTGTAGTGCTTCTGTTGCATTCCCAGAGCCTAAAAAGATACCTGGTCCACACTCAGTTCTAAGTAAATAGGTCCTGAGTGTAAACAAATGGACCAGTGAATCAATACTTAGATGAATAAATACATGAGTGAACAAGTGAGCAACCCGTTTGTCCCAACTGGGCACGGTGGTGGTTCTACGGGGACAGGATAGAAGCCAGGGGTGCTGTCAGCATCCAACAGTGCACAGAATAGTCCTTCCCACCTCCCAGCAAAGAACTGATCTTTCCCTACATGTCAACAGTCCTGAGGGTGAGGAACCCTGAGATTTTATTCCCTAGGGCTACGTAACAAAACTGCACACATTGGGTAGCTTCAAACAGCAGAAATGTATTTGATTTTAGTTCTAGAAGCCAGAAGTCCAAAATCAGGGTGTTGGTAAGGTTGGTTCTTCGTGGAAGCTCTGAGGAAAGACACCCCATGCCTCTCTGCTGGCATGTGTTGGTTGTTGGCCGTCCTCCGTCTTCCTGGCTCCCTCCCAGCTGCCTCCCTCCAATCTCTGCCCCTGTCACCTTCCCTATGTATCTGTTTGCATCTTCTCCACTTCTTATAAGGACATCAGTCATTGGATTTAGGTCCCACCCTAATGACCTCAACTAATTACACCACAAAGACCCTATTTCCAAATAAGGTTACATTCAGAGAGAGAGAGAGAGAGAGAGAATGAGCTGGGGAGGGGCAGAGAGAGAGGGAGACAGAGGATCTGAAGGGGGCTCTGCACTGACAGCAGCAAGCCCTATGCAGGGCTCGAACTCAGAGATTCTGAGAAGTCAGACACTCAACTGAGCCACCTGGGCGCCCCCATGAACATCTCTTTTTAGAAGATGCAATTCAACCCACGACACCTTGGTTTAACAGAAAGTTAATCTTTCTTACCCCTCTCCCCTCAAAAAAGAAACAGCAGGGAAAGGAAACCTGTCTTCTTCCTCCTCCTCTCCCCCACTCCTCTGAGGGTTTGCACTCAGCCAGATGCCTGGTGGGCTTCTTGGCCTTCTCTCCCTAGCCCCCGCCCCCAACCACCACTCTACCACTTATATGTTGTCAGTTCTTTACCTGAGGAAACTGCCTCTGTGTTAGAAATGTCCTCTACACGAGGAGCACCAATCCCATAAGCAAGGCATTCCTACTGCCCCTGTTTACAGAAAAGGCAACCAGGGTTCAGAAGGATAAACTAGGTGCCCAAGATGACAGAGCTGGTAAGTGACAGAGTTTGGGCATCTGATTCGACAGCCCACACATAACCCCTGTTCTAGGGAGTTTGGGCCTCCCTTCCTTGGGTCCTGGTTCTCTTGGGCACTTTCCTGGCTGGAGCTCCTCCCTGTCCCCTTCTGATGTAAGAAATTTGCTTCTGCCACAGCCCTGTTCTCTTAGCTTCCTTCTTGTTTGTTTATATTCCTCTCTCCCTTCCAGACAATGAGGGCTTTCAGGGTGGATACAATGTTTATTTCATCTCAGTACCTACCCCAGGGCGTGGCACACACAACCAGGCCATGCTGGCTGAATCAATGAATGCATTCACGCTTCAACAGTCAAGTCTGAAGACATTCCCTTTGTTTCTACCAGAAATCCCCAAGTTACACTGCCATGAAGACACTACAACACTGCGGCTTTCTTAGAAGCCACCAGAAAGTGAATCAAATTATAACTGAAACAGAAAGGTTGTTCTGTAATCAAATTAGCCTGGGTAACTCTAGAGAAACCAACACTATACATGTTTCCTTACTGCTCGACATCAAAATCCTCTCAGGTGCTTTTGGAATTTCAGATAGTCTTCTAGATATTGAGGATTCTTTTTTAACCAATAAAACTGGTTTTTATTTTTTGAAAAGTCTCACAGAATACTAACCATCCTACAAAACCCAGGAGGGCACGTTCGCCTTCCTGGAGAAAGACTCTTATTCCTCAGGATCTGGGAGCAGAACACTTCCTTCCAGTACTGGAGATGCCATCACCTGAGGACTGGGATGATTCTTCTTTCCCTCTGGCCTCAGGTCTGCACCCACATTCTCTTGTGACCCTTTTCAGTCTTGTTTTGGGTTGATTTTTCTCCAACTCATCAGAGCCTGAGTTCCCAGAGCTGGAGATGAATGTGGGTGGCCCAAAGCTCCCTGTACCTCATTAACCTCTACATTATCTCAGGGAAATTACGGCCATTATCACACTGGGGCTCAGGATCGAAAAGCCACCAAGGCTGGGCAGACAGAGATGGATGCTACCAATTTAAGGAGAGGAGAGGCAGCTCCTTAGGTGGTGAGAGAATCCTTTGTTTTGCCAGAAGAAGCTTTGCCATGGCAGACCCCAAGTATGGCTCTCCCGGCACCTTTCCGTAGGCTGCACATTTCTGGAGGGGACTTTGTTTTAATAGCATGTACTGGTTAATCTTGTTTCCTCATTGACTTAATAGAAGTAAAGAGGAAAACCCAAACATATAAAAATGGTCCATAATCCACCTACCCAGTGATATCTGTTGACCTTTAAAACCAATCAAAATGAAAGTAATAGAATATAGGTAGGTCTAGACAATTCAAGGACTTCAGTAAGTAACAAAGTTAAAGTGAAGGTCTTCGGCCACCTTTCCAAGTTCAGCCTCTCAATAGCTAATAGAGTTTTGTGGTTCCTTTAGAAATAACATTAACTGGTGGAGTATCCCGGCTTACAGAGCAGTGGCTCTCTGACCTGCGTGGACATTGAATCACCTGGAAAGCTCATTCTGTCATAGGTCGCTGGACCCCAACCTTAGAGAGAGTCTAGGCCCAGCAGGTCTGGGGAGGGGCCCCCAGACTTCCTTATTTAAAAGTTGTTACAGGATGATGCTATGTCTTGGGCCATTTCCAGCTGTGATTTTAAAGATCGCCTCTTTTTGCCTCAGGTTCTCCTTCTGTAAAATGGGGCTCATAGAGCTGATACGAGGATTAAATGGATCAAACTATTAAAAAGCTCCTCTAGGGGCGCCTGGGTGGCGCAGTCGGTTGAGCGTCCGACTTCAGCCAGGTCACGATCTCGTGGTCCGTGAGTTCGAGCCCCGCGTCAGGCTCTGGGCTGATGGCTCAGAGCCTGGAGCCTGTTTCCGATTCTGTGTCTCCCTCTCTCTCTGCCCCTCCCCCGTTCATGCTCTGTCTCTCTCTGTCCCAAAAATAAATAAACGTTGAAAAAAAAAAAAAGCTCCTCTATATTAAGAATGATGTAATTTTGCTACTATTCTGCATATACCAGCCTGTAAATGTGTCCCACTATCATCTATGGCTTTGTAATGTTAACAAAAGGAATAATGCTATATACACCTCAGTGCTGTGCTTTATTCATAATATTTTTCACATACTTATATACAGATATGTTTAGTTCTTTTGAATTATCTTCACATAAAATCATAGTTGTACATTCTAGAGGATCTACTAGTCCCCTGGAAGTGACCACACCAGTTGTTTCTGGGTACCAGCTAATATCAACCTTGCAGCAAGGGACATTCTTGTACATGTCATGGCACATATTTTGTGAGCATGTTCATGGAGTCGATTCCTAGAAGGGGTTTCCTAGGCCAAAGTGAATGTGCACTTCACCTTTTGGTAGTTGGAAATAAAAATACACATTCTTGGCAAGGCTACATTTGTTTCTAAGCATAGGTCTGCCAGAGGCCCTGATGGAACCGGATGGTAAGTGGTGTTCACACCTCTCTACGGACTGTGTGGTGTTCATCTTCAAAACGAGAATGGGAAACCAAGTGATGTTGCATATGGAGAGTCGGTTCACTCTGAGCTCTTTGTCTAGCACAGATCAAGAAGCTGAGGGTCCAGAATTGGTTAAAGCATATCTCTATGTTCAAGGAGTCCTGTTCCAGGAGGGTGAACCCTTAAGAAAACAGTTGCATCATAGCCTGGCATGAGAAATGCATTGAGAGCATAATGTGTACAGATCAAAGATTGCATGACCAGTGAATCAGGTAGGCTAAAGGGATCAGGAAAAGGTTCAGGAGGATAAGGCAGAGTTTTTTCAAAATGAGAGAGAGTGGGCAGGAGGGAAAGGCAGTTCCAAGATTAAACTTGGTATGTGTGAGAGCCCAGAGGTTGGGTAGCACCTTACCTGAGGTACACTAGGTGCTCAAGGACTGTTAGTTGAACACAGTCTCAGCCCTCCTGGGGTATACAGTGTACAGATCTGCTACATTCTAAATGTAATTTTAGCTTCGTGACTAGCTTAGTGAATTCCTAATGAATTCTCATGATCGAGACAATATCTGCCCTTTTATACCTCTAATGACCAGGTTGGAATATAAGTATTTAAATAATCTTCAGATGAGTCCTGACCTTGCCGGCAATACCTACACCCTGGCTCAAAGTCCTAGGACTGAGTGTTGACTGGTCCTCGTCCCTCCCTTCCACAGAGATTCCATTCCCTGGTAGATGACCAGTGGACATTGCTCTGGCTCTATTGCCAGCCGAGACAGTCTCCTGACACAATCGGCTGAAACAGTGGACATACATGCAACCTTGTAGTTACAACACTTTGGATTTTGCAAACTTTTAACCCAAATGGTAAAGGAAAAAAGGACATGAATCAGAACTGTAGGAGACATTTGCTATCGTTGCTTCAAGGGACAGTGTTCTGGTCCAGGCTGCTCTTCAAATATGTCCCAAGATGAATTGGAAAGCATACATCAGAAAGGTGCATTTCATTTTTACAGTCTGCAGGTGGTGCTGGACAAGGACACTGTGACTGCAGTGGGTAAGACAACATGGTCCACTGTCATGGAATAAAAGCAGCCGATGCAGTCTTCAAGTTGACCCCCAAATATTCTAAAGCCGTCATCTCTTCCAAAAAGGTAGAAGAAGATCTTTGAGGTGCTCTGATTAACCTGCCCCATTATCAGACCCCTGATTGACAAGTAAGGTCTTCACCCCTGGTCCCTGCTCACTTCACCAGCTCTATGTCTGCCATGCTTCCCTGCCAGCCAGCCCTGCATAGGCGTTAAGTCTGACAGACTGACTTGAATCAAGCAATGCTGCTTTGCAGCTACACAAGCCAAAGAAAGTCTGCTAACCACTCTGAACTCCACAGTGTCCCTATCTGTATCATGGCGATAATGTTGGGAGGATTAAACAGTAACCATTTTTGGAAGGGTCCAGCTCAAAGCTTCAATCACACGCATTCGTTTTTTGCAGTGCCCTCTATGGCACTGAAAAAGAGGATTGCTATCACATGTGGATATTCCTTATCCCCCTTTTAAGTTGGATGGCCTATTAGCACATCCCTTAACTATAGGTTTCGTTGGTGATCTCACATGTGTGCTAATAAGAGTTAGGGAAAATGAAATGAATTAGTTAGGACTTTTTGTGCTTGCCAAGACTAAACCCAACTTGAGCTGGCTTAAGAAAAACACAGATGGCATATTAGCAATAGCGACGTTTCATGAAATGGTGGGATGGAAATGGCAACGGAGACTGACTAGGGAAGGGTCTCAAAACCGGGACTGGAAGATGTAAGTAAATCTGATAATTAGCTCCCTCCATTTGCTATTCCCGCTTCCCTTCAGGTGCTTGATTCATTGTTTCTTCTGTTTACTTATAGCCTCTCTCTGCTCCCAGTTCCATGGTAGAAATATATGGCCCCACAGATCCTCTGTTTACCTGAGGACTGATCAGGAACAGAGACCATCAATACTATTCCTGGTCTCAGTTTCAAATTGCTACAAGACAGAATCTGATTCTTCTGCCTGTAGCCTATACTTGCTCTAATTAGCTCTGGGTGGTGAGTCATGAAATAACTAACGGCTATGGGGAGCTCTCGGACATCATGGATAGAAGATGGGAGGCGTCTATCATAGAGGGACAAATCGATGGTTCTAGCAAGAGAGGAAAAGGAGAGAGGTTTAGAAAAAAGTACTAGATTAAATGTTGCTCAGTCGTCACTTGCTATAAAGTACTATTGAATACCCAGGTGTGTATATCCGGCTTTGGAGAAGTATCTATTTTTCCATGAGAAAGTTGAAATAGATCGATGGGTTATCAGCCCTGGCTCATCATATGAATACCATGGGAGGTTTTAAAAATCTCAATATTTAGGCAGCATTCCCAGACCAAATAAATCAGAATCTCTATGGGATCTGAATATCAATTGTTTTAAATGTTCTTTAGATAATTCCGATTTCAGCTAAGGTTCATAACCATTGGACAAGAAAAGTAACTCTCAAATGAGAATCTATTGAAAATGAATATTGTGATCTAATGGGCTCAAAGTGAGGCACTGGGGTTCTGCAGGGCTAAAAAGCTCCCCGGTATTGTCAGTAAAGCTTGTCCATAGATTGTACTTAGAGCGGCAAAGCACTAAATTATCCCTGAGTTCTAGCGCAGCCCCAAGACTTTAAGAAAGAATATTTACTCCACAAATATTTATTTTCTGCTCTGTACTGGACCCTTGTGCTCAATGCTAGGGCACAGAAATCTAAGTTCTAGCCCAGAGCAGGGGGGGTCACATGTACCCCCATAGCTTGAGAGTGGCTAGAGAAAACATACTATGTATACCACTTTGTCTTTGTTGGAAGTCTGATTATCAGGGATTTTTGTTCACTTTGTTTTAGTTTTCAAGAAAATGACCTCGTTGAAAAGTCAACTGGCTTCCCTGAAAGAGAAAAGCCAGTTCAAGTCTGGGGCTAAGATCATTTGATACAGAAGGAAGAGAGGTGTTAACATCGAGTAGTTGAGGGTAATATGAGCAAACCATGGAGTCTGTGATGGAGAGAGAAGCTTGGCCCTGGGCAACAATGGAAAATATAGAAGCTAACGCTGGGGAGTAAGAAAATGATCTGTGTGATGTTACATAGATAGGTACATACATAAATGCTCCATTAAAGGATCTTCTTGTTTTCCAGTGGATTCAATGATTAATGAGCCAAGGCCACTCTAAGAGATCATTAAGATGTTGTAGGGCATAGTGAGAGTCCCTAGTAACAACAGAACTAAAGTCGTTCCAAGGCTTATGGTATAAGTCTACTCACTTCTCAGTAAGCTACTTTGTGCCAGAAAGCCCGGAATGACACAAGTTGTGATGCCTTGTTTCCATATCATAGAGTGGGCATCTAAATAGTAGATGGAGAAAGGCCATAATAAATAGCCTGATTTTCATTCAGCAAATATTCCCAGAGTACCTCCTGTGCACCAGGCACTAAATTTGATCCAAGTTTCATGCATTTTGAAGGTTATTCCAATGCTATTAGCCTTTAACGGCAAGTGCAAGCTGTTTGTCTATACATGATTACATTTAATCCTTACTAAGACCGGGATGGAGGGGTCAGGCTGATGATGCTGTTGATATTGCTGCTGATGGTGATGGTAGTGATCAGGTGATGGTGGTGGTGTTGCGATGCATTTCCTATTTAAAGAAAATTTTTAAATGAGCTCCAAAATGGCAAAGGATTATAGAAAGCCCCACAGCTGGGGCATAGATAGCCAGGCTGGGGTAAGAATCCGGGTGTCCAAACTCCAACTGCGGCTTGCTGTCCATTCAGCCATGCTGAGGAACTAGAACATGAGTCAGTTGCTGAAGTTTAGCTTTAGGGAGGGCCAGGCAAGAAGCACGAGGAAAGATGAACTAAAACTCCAGGATCCTCACAATATTATGGCTTCATGTACAAGAGAAGGAGAGTTTCACAAAGGCAGCTCCGGAAGTCTCACTGATTTTTCATTTCCAGCTCACATTCTTCTCTCCTGGCAAGGAAGTCTGGAACAAACATCGGTCGTAAAGGAAACGTTTCTCTCTGCCTCACAGATGCATTTCTGTGCCAAAGTTAGCTTCCACCTTTACAGCTAATACGCATAAAAAGAGAATATTTAGACAGGCACTTCACAAAAGTGCGGTTAGCTCAGGAAGTCAGAGGGCTGTAACTGCCCCCCAAGAAAATGCCGTGCTTTTCAAACGGCTTCAATCTTGCTGGCCTTGCAGCACACACACCGTCTGGTTGTGTTCCAGTCCCACCCACCCCACAGCCAGAGCGAGTCTATCCAAAATGCAAATGTGATTGCCTCTCTGGGGGGCTAAACATTCTCAATGCCTCCCTCATCTGCGGAAGAAATTCAGGCTCCTCGGCTTAGCACGCAATGCCTTTTGTGACGTGGCACTGCTGACCGCTCCAGCCTTTTTTTCCTTCCCACCTTCCAGCCTTCCGTAGTGTGCTTCAGCAAAAGCAAATCACATGTAGCTGCGGCCCTGCTTATTAAACTCACAGCGTGATGTTCCTATGCCTTTGATTATGCTGGTTCCGCGGCAGGAAGGCTGTCTCTGCTTTCCTCACCCGGCACACTGGCTCTCATCCTTAAGGACTCACCTTCTCCAAAAACCCATCTTGGACCAGTCTCAGCAGAGGGGCCACCTCGGGCATAATTCTGTCAGACTATGCCATATCTGTGAGTTGTTTTTTTTTGTTTTGTTTTGTTTCGTTTTGTTTTTAAAGCAAACCCATTCACCATCGTGGTCGCCCCTCCTCCAAGCAATCATTGAGGCTCTACTAGGTTGTAATCACTTTACATGTATTCTTATTTTAAATATTCATCCAGCTCTACAGGATTTGAAAGTAACCAAAAACAAACACAAACAAAAACAAAACCTAGAGCTTCCCAAATGTAACAGTGCCTGGAATACAGTAAGCATAGTATTGTGCAGTAATTTGTACAGCTGAACGGATAACTACTTATTCATTTTTAAAAATGGGCTTTATTTATAGAGCAGTCTTGGATTTACAAAAACACTGAAAATACAGTGCAGAAAGCTACCATATACTCTGTATCCAGTTTTCCCTATTATTGACATCATACATTACTACAATAAATGAACCAATATTTGTATATGAATATTAACTAAAGTTTATAGCCTATTCAGATTACCTTAGTTTTTACCTGTTGTCCTTTCTTCTCCAGGATCCTGTGCAAGACACCACAGTACATTTTGTTCTCACGTCTCCTTGGGCTCCTCTCAGCTGTGACAGTTTGTCAGACTTGCCTTGTTTTTTGATGACCTGGGCAGCTTTGAAGAGTACTACTCAAGTATTTCGTAGGATGCCCCTCTATAGGAATTTGATGTTTTACTCATGACTAGAGTTGTGTTTTTTTTTTTTTAAGTTTTTATTTTAATTCCACTTAGTTAACTTCCAGTGTAATATTAGTTTCAGGTATACAATATAGTGATTCAACAATTCCATACAACACCCACTCCTCATCACGGTAAGCGCACTCCTTAATCCTCATCACTTGTTCAACCCATCCCCCTCTCCTCCGTTACCATCAGTTCTCTATAGTTAAGAGTCTCTTGCTTTGTCTCTTTTTCCCTTTTGTTTCTTAAATTCCACATATGAGTGAAATCATATAGTATTTATCTTTCTCTGACTGACTTCACTTAGCAATATACTCTCTAGCTCCATCCATGTTGTTGCAAATGGCAAGATTTCATTTTTTATGGCTGAGTAATATTCCAACGCATGTGTATATATATATACCACATCATCGTTACCCATTCATCTATCAATAGACACATGTGCAGCTTCCATATCTTGACTGTTGTCAACAATGCTGCTATGAACATGTACCCTTTGAATTGTGTTTTTGGTTTCTTTTTTAATTTATTTATTTTGAGAGAGAGAGAGAGAGAGAGAGCGAGAGAGAGAGCGTGTGCACACACCCACGTGTGGGAGAGGAGCAGAGAAAGGGGAGAGAGAGAGAATCCCAAGCAGGCTCCAGGCTTTCAGCACTGAGCCTGACATGGGGCTCAACCTCATGAACCGGGAGATCATGACCTGAGGTGAAACCAAGAGTCAGATGCTTAACTGACTGAGCCCCTTGTATTCTTTGGGTAAATACCTAGTAGTGCAATTATTGGGTCATAGGGTAGTTCTATTTTTAACTTTTGGAGGAAGCTCCATTCTGTTTTCCACAGTGGCTGCATCAATGTGCTTTCCCACCAACAGTGCAAGAGGGTTCCTTTTTCTCCATATCCTCACCAACACGTGTTGCTTCTTATGTTGTTGATTTTGGACATTCTGGTAAGTGTGATATCTCATTGTAGTTCCAATTTGCATTTCCCTGATGATGAGTGATGTTGAGCATCTTTTCATGTGTCTGTTGCCCATCTGTATATCTTCTTTGAAGAAATGTCTGTTCTGCCTTCTACCTTTTTTTAATTGGATTTTTTTAAATTTTATAACTTCTTTATATATTTTGGATACTAATCCGTTATCAGAGTTATGTCATTTGCAAATATCCCCCCCCCCTTCTGTAGGTTGCCTTTTATTTTTGTTAATTGTTGGCTCCATTACTGTTTTGATGTAGTCCCAATAGTTCATTTCTGCTTTTGTCTCCCTTGTCTCAGGAGACCTATCTAGGAAAAAGTTGCTACTGCTGATGTCAGAGAAGTTACTGCCTGTGCTCTCTTCTATGATTTTCATGGTTTCAGGCCTCATATTTAGGTTTTTAATCCATTTTGAATTTATTTTTGTATATGATATGAGAAAGTGGTCCAGTTTCATTCTTTTACATGTTGCTATTCAGTTTTCCCACACCATTTGTTGAAGAGACCGTCTTTTTTCCATTGGACATTCTTTCCTGCTTTGTCAAAGATTAATTGACCATATAATTATGGATTCATCTCTGGGTTTTCTATTCTGTTCTATTGATCTATGTGTCTATTTTTGTGCCAGCACCATACTCTTGATTACTACAGCTTTGTAATATAACTTGAAGCCTGGAATTATGATGCTTCTAGCTTTTCTTTTCTTTTTCAAGGTTTCTCTGCTTATGTGGGGTCTTTTGTGGTTCTATATAAATTTTAGGATTTTTTGTTGTAGCTCTGGGAAGAATGCTGGTGGTACTTTGATAGGGATAGCATTACATGTGTAGATTGCTTTGGGGAGTATAGACATTTTAACAATATTTGTCCTTATAATCCATGAGCATGGAATATCTTTCCATTTCCTTGTGTCATCTTTAATTTCTTTCATCATTGTTGTATAGTTTTCAGAGTTAATGTTGTGGAGTTTTGAGAGTAAGAACACAGTGGTCAAGTTTCACTTCTCTCCTATCATATCAAGGATTCTTAGTATCCACATGACTTACGTCTATGGATGTTTGACTGTCATCCCCTGGCTGAGGTAGTGTTGATCAAGTTTCTCTACTGTTAAATTACTCATGTTTCTCCCTTTTTCATATTTTTTTGGAACAAAGTCACTGTGCAGAGACCAAACTTGAGGAGTCTGGAGTTATGCTTCCCCCTTCTTAAGGGCAAAGTGTCTACATAATCATTTGGAACTCCACACAGGATGTATGTCTCTTTTCTCAATTACATTTATTTAATCACTTATTTAGACAAATATAGACTCATAAATATTTATTCTCTATTTTGGTTTTAATACAGTACTACTTAATTTTGTTGTTTAAATTATACCAGCTTTGGCCATTGAAAAAGTTCTTTCAGCTGATTTCTGTGCCTCTTTGACTCTCCCCACCCCAATCACTGTAAGCCCTTTAATTTTTTGAGTACTTTCTTCCTTTCTTTTTAAAGTTTATTTATTTACTTTGAGAGAGAGAGTGGGATGAGAGCTGGGAAAGAGCAGAGAGAGAGAGGGAGAGAGAGAGAATCCCAAGCAGGCTCCATGCTATAACTGCAGTGCCTGACATGGGGCTTGATCTCACAACCCGTGGGATCGTGACCTGAGCTGAAACCAAGAGTCTGATGAGTCTTTCTGATCCAGGCTCATCTTGCTTACTTCCTGCTGTGGCACTGAAGTCAGCAATTTCTTCTAGAAGCCCAGTTCACTAACCAAGATCTTGGTTCTAGCTGTGCACATTGCTATTGGGGTGTTGTTTCTTCTTGGTCTTCTCAGCTGAGAAAAAAAAATTATAAGTATTATGTATGTATCTGTATACCAACTCCTGTATATATGCATCTATCTATCTATCTATCTACACACACACTCATGTATATACACACATGAATATTTCTGCCGTAACCATCTATATCTATATTCAGCTAAACATGAGTTCATACTCCTATCTCCAGCTTTAATCCATTACATTAATCACTCTAGCCTCCTTACCTTGCTTATCTGTAAATTCCTGCTTAAACAGTGAGAAACCCAGCTCCCATCACCTGCCATCCATTTACTGAATTGTTTAGTTCCAGTATGCATGTCTAACTGCATCAGAATTATTAACCTGTAGCCCTTGGGGAAACAGCATTATCAACCTGAGTACAGTGCTTATGTGTGGTTCTTTTTGCCGTTAATCTTACAGACTCCACTTACTTCCAAAGTTACCGCTATCAGCACCTTCTCCCGCTGCCTGCTTCAGCGAGATTGTCTTACACATTTGTAATACAGTTGGAGTCTCTTGTCACAGTCTACATTTCTTTCTGGGGTTCCCCTGATTTCCTAAATGATTTTTTTATGTGCATGCATTAAGGTTTATCCTTTTGTGCTGTACAGTTCAATTATTCATTCACTCTTCATCATCTATTCATTCCCTAGTCATTCATTGTTTACAGCACTCCTATCACATGCTCAAAAATAAGTTGAATTAACTGACATTTAGAAAATGTCTCTACTGGCCTTTAAAGTAGAAGAGAAAGATTAGAATCTACAGAGAGGAATAGAATAAACTCTACCAGAGCGTAGCATGAAAACATTCCTGCAGTAGAGAATTAAAGCTGGCTAGGAGTCTCCTGGCTGCCACGCTGATGAAAAGAAACATAGCAGGGTCCGAGGACAGACAGATCCTCTCCTGGTCCGGAACACTGAGTGGTAGCTGTAAGGGCTCACTTTACAGTGCTGTGATACAACATCTGGGCCTGGCATGCCTGCGGGGAGTTGTAAAGTCCGTATATATGGACTAGTGGACTAGGGTTCACTTTCGATCTACATGCAGACTCCCAGGTGGCAAGAGTTCAAATTCACCCTAAGGCCAGAGAAGCTTGCGTTTCAAATTCCTTCTGGTTGCTCCAGGGATCTCTCCCCTAGAAGCTCAGGAGAGCACGTGAGATTTGCTGCCACCACTGGTTAAGAGCCTTCATCATCACCATCATCAGAAGGAACATTTGAAGAGACATGTTACCCCTGTCTTTACAAAATGCTTGTACTTGTTCTTCCTCTTCGTATGTTCATGCCCACCTCGGAAGTCTTACCTGGTACCTGGTTATCCCCATCTTACAGATAAGTGCAAGGTCAGAGAGGGGTTGATTTCCTGGTGGCCCACAGTGAGGACAAGGTACTCAACCCCAGGATCCAGCTTTCTCCTGACTCCCCAGAGTGTTTCTATTTCCATCACCCTTAATGACTTGGGGACAGAACCCCAAATAAAGGTCATCTGACCCTGAGACTGCATCCTCATTTGTGATTCCTGTGAGAATCTATATTAGAGGGACTGAGATTTCATATATACGGACTTTACAACTCCCCACAGGCATGCCAGGCCCAGATGTTGTAACACAGCACTGTAAAGTGGTCCATGGCCTTCTTTGACAAAGAAAGCAGATGTTCCCTTTTGTCTTTCCAGGTCCTTCTTAGGTACCAATATTTTCTCATATCTCACATCATTTTTTTAAATACTCAGAAACAAAGAAGAATGAAAACTTGTGAACAGTCGGAGAAGGTTGTGTTCATTTCATTCCCATTCTGTTTGCACACACATATTCAGAGATTTTTCACTCTGATTTTACACACAGAGTTCAAATGTCAGTAATTACTTGATACCTAGGCTTATAGAATATTCAAAACAGAAACTGGAAGAGAGGCAAGCAGGTATTAGAAGGATTAGGCATGAAGTATTTAAAATAGGAAACTGTCAGGGAATGCTTAGTTTGGGGGCACAGTGTCTCTGGGCACCTCCATTTCCCCTGAGACACTGGTTCATTGAAGCACAGTGCTATAATCTGTGCTCAGAAAAATGTTTCCAAAATATTTTTTTAGGTACAAATATTTTAAGTGGTGACAATTTAAAAAATGTTATTCAAAATGATTAAAATAAGTAAACATTTCTGTATTTAAACTAGGTAAGCCTTAAATCTGTGGAAATCAAGATTACCCAGTATTACGCGTAAACTCAATCAACATTTACTGTGTATAAACTGTGCAACAGGAATTGGGGATAGAGAAATAAATAATATTGATCCCTGTCTTCAGGAAGCTCAACATCTAATTTGAGAATCTGTCCCCAGGGGTCTGGATTGCTGATGTTTTGGGGCATAAAAGGCTGATGGTTAAACCTTTCTGCTCTATGAGTCTTGAGGACTCCTGGAGGTGAGAACCACTGAATCAAACACTTAAAGTTTGAGAAGAAGCAACAAGGAAGGATGGAAAGAGGGGAAGAACCCTGTTACCTTACTGAATTTGGGCAGATGGAAAAAAAGTCTTATCCAAAAATTTCCACTCTGTGGATCCATATCAATTTAGCCAAATGCCGTAAGTAAAAGGGTAATTTTACAAACACCATCCCCATCATAATTTGTAAGTTAGCAATGTAGGTGTTATTATCCCACTTTCATGGGGGTACAAAACTGAGGCCTCAAGAGTCAGACCATCCTCCCCAAGCTTAGGCTAGGGTAGCCAGGCATGGTTAGGGCTGGATGCGAATCTAGGCCTGTCCCATTTAGTGTGAAATCTCGGCCTTCTTCACTAGGCAACATCGCCTTCAGCCATAGGAGGTTGGAATGACGAGAGAAGTGTCTACAATGATGTGCTATGAAAAGAAAAAAAGAAAAGAAAATGCATCCTTAGGATTCCCTTCACAAGAGAGGCAAGTGCTCACTCCTCATTCATCCATGACTGAGTATCTAATCCATCCCCTTGTAACATGGCCACTCCATCAGTGAGGGTTATAGTGCATTCCAGTTGGGTGGCTTGAGAGTTTAATAAAAAGAATATTTACTAAAGACATAGTGCCATGTAGCAAACCCACAGGACATGTGTATAGTAGCCCAAGCTGAGTCAAGAAGCAAGGGGAGGGAAACAGTGACTGGGATCTGGAGAGGGAGACCTGAGAGCAGAAGGACTTCTAACAGGAGCTGTGCCCTTCCTTTTGAGGGGGATGAAGTCATCCATGGTACCCGCAGTGAGGGAACCAGGGGAATAAATGATACCATCTCAGTCTTTTTTTTCTCCCTCCTTTCAATCTCCTGATGGATTCCCCATTGGCCCAATCCGTCTGGAAGCTGGGAGGTGAGGGACCCATGAAGCCAAGCACAGAGCGGAATGAAAAGGGGAAGGTACATCTGGGGAAGGAAATAATACACCCCCACCCCCACCCCACCGATGCTTTCCAACATGGAATAAACTTAGCATCAAAAGATGTTTTTCCATTGGGATCAGAAGAAATCTCATGATCTGTGCTTGCTTTGGGAGCATATATACTTATGGTCTTTTTTAGTACAGCTTTCCAGGAGCTAAGAGTAATTGATTGGAAGTGGCATAGAGGTTGGGATACATTTGCCTAATCCCAGCCTTAACTTGTCCCTTATTTTTCTTTGATTGGTTTGATCATTTTGATACCAGTAATGGCTTATAATTTTTTTGTGTGATTAGCTAGAAACCCAGCATAGGTAACACTTTATGGATTTAAAATATCCAGGGAGGAGTGCCTGAGTGGCTCAGTTGGTTAAGTGTCCAACTCCTGATTTTGGCTCAGATTATGATTTTGGCTCAGGTCATGAGATCAAGCCTGGTATTGGATTCCATGCTGTGCAAGGAGCCTGCTGAAGACTCTCCCTCTCCCTCTTCCTCTGCCCCTCCCTGCCCCCCCCCCCCCCCCCTCTTACTCTCTCACTCTCTGACTCTTACTCTCAAAAAAAAAAAAAAAAAATCCGGGAGACAGTAATGTTGTCATGAAAGTAGCAATGGACTTGGTTTTAGAAATTTTCATATCTTACAAACTGGGTGACCTTGGGCAAGCCATGTGCCTTATCAGAGTCTCAGATCTTCTCAGGGAATGTCACCAAAAAGATGTGACTGTCACTTGACCCGTGAGCTAGACCTGGGCACTCAGAGGTCCCTCACCCCTTTCCTTGTCCTTGGAATGTGCCTTTTCTGTTCCCAGAGGCTGCTCCAAGGACATAGCCTTGAGATTGTGACATGGTATTGAAAACACTTGCATGGTATACGTGACTGAGGACATTGAAGGCCTCTTTATAAACTTTTAAGATTTGGCAGGTAAGGTGCAGGGATCCATTCATCTTGCTGCTGCCTAAGACAAGCTTGCATGTAAGTTCCCATTGCCTATTAAGTCCACCATCTACCAACTTGAAGCGTCCTCTTTCTTTGGCCTCTCCCTGCACTCCAATAGTGGGGGTTGGTTTCAGATTACACCTGGGAAGTTCTGGGAGGCTTACAAACCAACAGATCTCACTGGTGTGAAATAGGAATATGAAGTTATTTCTCAGGATGGTACAATTCTGAACAACAAAAATGTGGTTATATTACACACAAGAGGGATATGATTTTTCATATTACATTTTAGTGAGGCATTATAGTAGTTTAAAAAATCAACCTCTAGGTTGATAAAGACTTCAAACCTGGGCTCGGGAACTTCCTAGCTGGGTGACAATGAGCAAATTCCATAATGTTTCTAAACCTTAGTTTTCTAATTGATAAAACAGTACTAACCAGAGCACCCACCTCACGGGCCATTCTTTACCTGTTCATAATAAACAGCAACAGTAACCATGGGTGTTAGTCATTACTGCCTCATCCTAGATGCAAAGGATGCCTTCAAAGCAATGGTCAAATCCATAGTCCAGGTCATTCTTTAATGAAACAGCACTCAACGGTGCCCTGGTATTCTTTAGGATGCCTTATCTTGCTGGAGACAAACATCAACAGTTAACATCTACCACTCTTGAGACCATAGGTCATAAACAGAATTAAACTCCTGAGTGCTGCCTGCTTCTAGTGTTCCTCCTGGATTTTGTTTATCAAAGATACTTTTGCTTTAGTCTCGTGATTTTCCATATAAGCTGATTGAACTCACTCGCTTGGCAGTCAGATCGGCACATCTCCTGTTTCTGCTAATTTGCTAGTTGACCCTGTATAAACCACCTAATTTTCTAGGTCTCATCAAACTCGATAGATAGATAGATAAGATATGTAGATAGATATATAGATAGATCGAATTTACACTAGTAAACCCACTCAATTTCCATTTCAAAAATTCTGTGATTCCATCAACCATTCTCTGAAAGTAAATTCACTTATTCCTGGAGTTCCTTTATCACCCTTCACACGTAGAAAGTGTTCAACAGACTCAAAAGAACACACAAATATCAAGCACCTACTATGTGCCTGACACCAGATACGTACTTAATAAAGTCTGGATGTTTTCTGAAACAAACAGTGTCTTCCATATCAATTCCCCAAACCAAGACTTTCATCTGTCTCCAACGCAGTAGAAGCAACTCACATGAATCTCACCTTTGTTAAATTCTGCAGTGGACATAAAGGCTCCGAAATTCCATATGGATGCACGTTGCTGAGCTTTGATTCATACTTAATTTCCTAAAATGAGAAGGGAGGATTAGTTGAATAAAGGGCTGTGGTATAAAGAGCAATACATATGTCTTCTTGGCTAATGTCTGCTCTTTTTCCAGTTATTAGAGTTAATGCCATCACAGGAAGGGAGCAGAGTTGTTTTTACCCAGTAGAACAACAGGGGGAATGTACTGCAGATAAGAAACATTTCTGGAAACGGAAACAGAATAGCTGTATACATGACAGCTTGATCTGGGAAGCCTGACAATCTTCCCCCTTTCCTCATCTTTTAATTCTGATTACTGCCAGACTGAGATCTATCTATCAGTTCTCAATGCTCTTTGCAAGAAAGGTTTCATTGTGAAGGAGGGGGGCTGGCCTTATTTTACCAGTAGAAGGCTATTATCTTGCAACAGCTGTTTATAGTTAACTGCAGCCCATACTTAAAGCCTGAACGCTGGAGCCTTATTTAGTGCCTGTGGATTTGCGGTGAACAGAGTCAGGCTTAACTCTTTGTTCTCCCTGGAGTTGATGGCTTCAGTGGGGATTCGAGATGGAGAGGGTCTTTAACAAAGAGGGTGGAAATAGATGGAGGGTTGCAGCTCACAAGTGGAGCAAACAGTTCCACGTAACGATGGTAAATATTGAGGTATTATGATCTCTTACGGATGTGCTGAGCACTTTGTAGGTATTATTTCAGTGAATTTTGACCAAAAGTGCTCTGATGTTGATATAGTTGTGCCCATTGCACAGGTGAATAAATGGAGGCTCAGGCAATGAATGCTGGGATTCAAATCCACATGAATCCAGTTATAGAGCCAGAGTGCTTAATTCCTACGTTATATTGTATTCAGTCTCCCATTATTCCAGAGGTGTTAGCTGAAGATACTCAGTGCTTTGCACTGTGGTGCTGCACTATCTATTAGAGAAAGAAAGTTTCCACCCAGAGGACTCTCAGGCTGGCCAGAAAGGTGAGTGAATACAGGTGATGCACTGCAAACAAAGAAAATCAGTAAAAAGTACAGAGACTTTTCAGGGTGGAGAGAGTAGATGAGGACCCAGAGGAATTTAGGGAAGGGGCAGAGTTTACTATATAACAAAACAAAACAAAACAACAAAAAAACCCCACTAATTTCAAGAAGGAAACCCAGCTGCAAAAAAAAAAAAAAAAAAAAAAGGAACAGTGCAGACAGGCTGATTTAACCAGAGGATTATTGAGGGGGCCGAGGGATACAACCAGAACCCTGGAAGCATCTTGGCTGCCCAGCCAGGAACTTAGACTTGATTCTCCAGGATAGGAGCAACGAGGTGGTCAGATGCGCATTTCAAAAGGACCACTCCAGCTGCGGTAGGAAGATGTTTTGGAGGGAGTAAAGCAGAGGAGGTGAGAAGAGTTAGGATGTACTGTGATGATCCAGGAAGAGGAGAATGGTGCCAGGACAGTGGAAATGGGCAGCGGGAACTGGATCAAACAGATGCATCGCAGATAAGAACAAATAAAATGGTGTTCAGCCTCCTTGCCTCACTCAAGACTAAAAAGAGGTTAAATTTTCCAGCAGGAAGTTGGAAGGAACATTGCTCCAACCACTAACTCAACCCCAAATGACATACATTCCTGAGGGTTACAATGCTAATCAGTGGCATTTGGCGGTGGTGGGTGAGACCATGCCAACAACACACACACACACACAGAGTTTCATTTTCTCAGCACGTCTGGAATTTTTGTTCTTTGTTTGACTCCAACATCTTTCCAGATGACAAAGAAAACCAAAGATCTCTCAGTCCATTGTTAAGCACAAAGAGAGGCGAAGTCGGGGGTTGTGGGGGAAAAGTTGGCGGACTCCGAATTTTTATTCTCTGCGAGGAGGTTCGCAACAATTCACAGTGGGAGAGAGAGTGGCTTGCCAGAGGGCTCCATGTGACTGGGCTAAACTAGAAGAATATGTCAAGTTCAAGATGAAAAGACAGCCCTTGCAGTTGAAAAAGGAGCTGGGAGCTAATGGAGCTGGGGAAGGGGGCCTTTACAAAGGAAAGTGCTTATTTGCAAACTTGCTTCTCTCTAGCAAATGCTCCCAGGACCTCTGGCAAAAGGAATTCCTGGACACAGGCCTTCCCGTTGAGCCGTTAGTGATCTG
Source organism: Prionailurus bengalensis (assembly GCF_016509475.1). Taxonomy (NCBI): domain Eukaryota; kingdom Metazoa; phylum Chordata; class Mammalia; order Carnivora; family Felidae; genus Prionailurus; species Prionailurus bengalensis. The sequence goes on from NC_057352.1 coordinate 41,782,604, forward strand.
CGGTTAATTACCTCTCGCCAGGCTCCCCTTCTGCAGCCAGTCCGTGGGGTGGCTGCAGAGGTTTGGGGTGGAGGTTTTGCCCTTTTAATTCCAACATTCAACAAAGTTAAACTCCTACAACTGCAGAGCTAGAAGAAACCTTACTTCTTCTGCTCTAAGTTCCTAATTTTTATAGTGGCAGGAGTCCTGGGTCAGACAAAGCAGGGAGAAAGGCAAAGCCAGCATGGGAGGCCTGGGGGTCTGTGGGTGGTCCATGAGCAAGGTGGGGCCCTCATGCTGGGAGGGTATTCTAGGAGATCCTGACTATCACTCAGCAAGAAGATCTGCCTTCATTATAGGAAGTGGAGCGTTCCCATCATTTAGGCCCAGGTTTGCTTACACTGGCCAGATGGGCTAAGGCCACTTCTACTACTGCCCTTTTACGCTCCCATTCTTTTACAGCAAAATAAAACCAGTATTTCCTGAGAAGAAAGTGCGTTAGATTAGTCAGGACTCTGCAAAGATAGATAAATAGGTAAGTGGAGATTTATTTTGAGGAATTAGCTGATAGGATTGTAGGCGCTGGCAAACCCGAAACAGAGCAGGCTCAAGGGCTGGAGGTTCAGGTCAGAGTTGATGTTGTGGTCTCGAGGAGAATTCTTTCATCATCAGGAAACCTCTCTTTGGTCTTCAGGTCTTCAACTGATTGGATGGGGCCCACTTACATTAGGGATGGTGATTTGCTTTATGCGAACCCCACTGATTTAAATGTTACGCTTTAAAAGCATACCTGGGGCACCTGGGGGCTTAGGTTAAGCGTCAATCCAACTCTTGATCTCTGTCTCACAGTTTAGTGAATTCGAGCGCCACATTGGGCTCTGTGTGGACAGCTCAGAGCCCGCCTGGGATTCTCTCTCTCCTCTCTGTCTCTGTCCCTCCCCTGCTCACACGTACTCTCCCTCTCTCAAAGTAAAGAAATAAACATTAAAAAAAAATAAAAAACAAAACAAAACAATATATTTGTGTTTGACAAAACAACTAAGGACCACAGCCTAGCTAAGTTGACCCATAAAATTAACCATCACAGAAGGAATTCCAACAGTGTCCAAAATGTGTCAGTAGTCTCTATTGGGAGATCCTGGAGATGAAGTCCTGTCCAGGGATTTTCATCCTTCCTCCCCTGACAAGAGTTTAGCACATGCCATTTTAGATCTACCAGCACCCCACCCATCTCTTCATCCCTAATCGTAGCATTTCCTCATTCCAAAAGTAAACGTAAATCATAAGATGAGCAAAGCCAGGACTCTGCTTCTAGACCATAGATCTCATAACTGGCATGAGCCCTTGGCAGGGGTCTGTTGAGGAATCTAGAAACCCTAAGGTTATTTGGTGCCTTTTATCTCCATGATTTACTCATTCCATAACTGGAAGCCTTTATCTCCCACTCCCGTTCACCCATTGTATGCAGCCTTCCCCACCCCTCCCCTGTAGCGGCCATCAGTTTGTTCTCAGTATTTATGGCTCTGTTTCTGCTTTTTGTTTGTTTATTCATTTGTTTTTTAGATTCCACGTATAAGTGAAATCATATGGCATTTGTCTTTGGCTTATTTCATGTAGCATAATACCTTCTGGGTCCATCCATGTTGTTGCAAATGGCAAGATCTCATCCTTTTTATGGCTAACACTTCATTGTGTATATACATCATCACATCTTCTTTATTCATTTATCAGTGGACAGTTGGGTTGCTTCTATATCTTGACTGGTATGGTCTTCCATATCTTGACTGGTAAATGCCCAGTACTGGAATTACTGGGTCATATGGTATTTCTATTTCTAATTTTTCGAGGAAACCAACATTCTGTTTTCCATAGTGGCTACACAAGTTTGCATTCCCACCAAAAGTGCATGAGTGTTCCTTTTTCTCCACATCTTCATTAACGCCTGTTATTTCACGCCTTTTTCATTTTAGCCACTTTGATGGGTGTAACCTGATAACTCATTGTGATTTAGATTTAGGATTCCCTGATGATTAGTAATGTTGAGCATCTTTTCATATGTGTTGCACATCTACATGTCTTTTGTGGGGGGAAAAATGTCTGTTCAGGTCCTCTGCCCATTTTTAAATTAGATTGTTTGGAGTTTTTGGTGTTGAGTTGTATAAGTTCTTTACATATTTTGGATATTAACCCCTTGTTGAATATATCATTTATGACTATTTCTTCCATTCATCAGAATGCCTTTCATTTTGTTGATGGTTTCTTTTACTATGAAAAAGCTTTATATTTTCATGTAGTTCCATAGTTTATTTTTGCTTTCATTTCCCTTGCCTGGAGAGACGAATCTGGAAAAAATGTTGCTGAGGTCAGTGTCAAATAAGTTATTGCCTGTGTTTTCTTCTAGGAGTTTTATCATTTCATGTTTCACATTTAGGTCCTTAACCCATTTTGAATTTTTTTTTGTGTGTATGCTGTAAGAAAGTGGTCTGGTTTTCCCAGCACCACTTATTGAAGAGACTGTCTTTTCCCCATTGTATATTCTTGCCTTCATTGTCATAGGTTAATTGACCATATAAACATGGTTTTATTTCTGCTGTCTACTCATGTGTCTGTTTTTTTTTTTTTATTTTTTTAAAATTTTTTTTTTTTCAACGTTTATTTATTTTTTGGGGGACAGAGAGAGACAGAGCATGAACGGGGGAGGGGCAGAGAGAGAGGGAGACACAGAATCAGAAACAGGCTCCAGGCTCTGAGCCATCAGCCCAGAGCCCGACGCGGGGCTCGAACTCACGGACCGCGAGATCGTGACCTGGCTGAAGTCGGACGCTTAACCGACTGCGCCACCCAGGCGCCCCTCATGTGTCTGTTTTTGTACCAGTACCATACTATTTTGATTACCACAGCTTTGTAGTGTATCTTGAAATTTGGGATTGTGAAACCTCCAGATTTGTTGTTCTTTCTCAAGATTACTTTTGCTTTTTGGGCTCTTTTGTAGTTCAGTAAAATTTTAGTATTATTTTGTTCTAGGTCTCTGAAAAATGCTGTTGGAATTTTCATCAAGATTGCATTGACTATGTAGAATGCTTTTGGGTAGTGTGGACATTTTAACAATATTTTTCCAATTCATGAGAATGGACTATCTTTCTATTTGTTTGTGTCATCTTCAATTTCTTTCAACAATGGTTTATAGTTTTCAGAGTACAGGTCTTTCACCTCCTAGGTTAAGTGTATTCCTAGATATTTTATTCTTTTTGGTGCAATTGTAAGTGGCACTGTTTTCTTAATTTGTCTTTCTGCTAATTTTTATTAGTGTATGGAAATTCAACAAATTTCTGTGTATTAATTTTGTATCCTGAAACTTTACTGAATTCATTTATTACTTCTAATCGTTTTGGGTGGAGTCGTTAGGGTTTTCTATATATAGTGTCATGTTATCTGCAAATAATAATAGTTTTAATTCTTCCTTATCAATTTGGATGCCTTTTATTTCTTTTTATTGTCTGATTGTTGTGGCTACAACTTCCAGTACCATGTTGAATAAAAGCAGTGAGAGTGGACATTCTTGTCTTATTCCAGATCGTAATGGAAAAGTTCTCACTTTTTCACCATTGAGTAAGATGCTAGCTGTGGGTTTTCCATATATAGTCTTTATTGTGTTGAGGTATGTTGTTTCTAAACCCACTTAGTAGAGAATTTTTATTATGAACGTATGTTGAATTTTGCATCTATTCTGCATCTATTTGAGATGTTCATATAGTTTTTATTCTTTTTTGATGTGGTGTATCACATTGATTGATTTGTGAATATTGAACCACCCTTGTATCCCCAGGATAAATCCCACTTGATTGTGGTGAGTGATCCTTTTAATGTATCATTATATTTGGTTTGCTTGTATTTGCTGAGGTATTTTGCATCTGTGCTCAGCAGGGAAATTGACCATAGTTTTCCTTTTTTTGTAGTGTCCTTGTTTGGTTTTGCTGTCAAAGTAATGCTGGTCTTGTAGAATGTATTTGGAAACTTTTCTTCCTCCTCTATTTTTTGGAATAGTATGAGGAGAATAGGTGTAAACCCTTCTTTGAATTTTTGGCAGAATTCACTTGTGAAGCCATCTGGTCCTGACTTTTGTTTGTTGGGAGTTTCTTTTTAATGAACTTAACATTTTTCTTGAGGTTTTTTGCTCTTTATATTCTTTATTCTTTAAAAAAACACAAGAGACAACACAAGGGGAGAAAAGGTCTGGGAGACACAAATTTAAAATAAAAATCAAAAAGTTAGAGCTAAAATATTACTCTCTTATTCTAAAAAAAATGTATCACTGTCTCATATTGTTTCTTTATACTGCTTTTGGCCTGAAGGTCAGTTTATGTACAAGGAGGGGAAACCGACTCCTTAGATTGGGAATAAAGATTTATACTGGGGTTTTCCAGACTTTAAGTGAACATATTCTGAGAAGCCCCATTATTTTTCTCTCTGCATAAGAAGGGGTCATATTTATAAATACAGGTGGAAAGTCGTGGTATAGGTCTTTGGTTTAGGTAAGGGGTATATCCTAAGAAGCTCCTTTAAAAAGTCATTCATGAATGCCTCAGTAGCACCAATTAACCCCCACATAATCCAGTAAAACATAGCTAAAAACTTGGAGTGATACAACTCAATCTTTAATAAGAATCACTAATTATTATATGATAATAAATAAAAACAAGACCACCTGAAGTTTTGGGGGTGCCTGGGCAGCTCAGTTGGTGAAGCGTCTGACTTTGGCTCAGGTCATGATCTCACAGTTTGTGTGTTCAAGCCCTGCATCAGGCTCTGTGTTGACAGCGTGGAGCCTGCTTCAGATTCTTTGTCTCCCTTTCTCTCTGCCCCTCTCCCACTCATACTCTGTCTTTTTCTCTCTCAAAAATAAATAAACATTAACAAAAAGCAAAGACCACTTGAAGTTTTGGGTGCTCATAGGCAGGTTAAGGACCTTTGCAGATTGAAAGGGTCATATGATTATCCTGGTGTCGCAGTAAATTTTTATGCACAGGCCTCACAGGAATGACATACTGTAGACCTATGAGGCCTTAAAAGTATGACCAAATTCTAACTTTCCTTAGCCAACGCCAAAAACATGAGACTTTTCAGATGCCTTCTGATAGGCATGACTGGCCAAGGACCTCAAGTCTGTGCTTCTCCCTTTGTAGCACTCCTTGCCATCATGGTGAATAAATTGCTGGGTCAGTTGTTTATTTGATGGTCTTTCTCCTCTGCTGGATGGTGAATTCTGTAAGGGCAAGGATCTGAGCCTAGTGTAATGATTGACATAACACTGGGTAAACTATAGCTTGAGGAACACTCATCAAATGAATAAATATATTGACCAACTAACCAGTAGCCAAAGTACTACATTCTTCAAGTGTGATTAAGCAGGTATTTTTATTCACATGGTCCTATCTACTTCCAGTTACCATAGACACAAAACTTTAGTTTTCCCTCTCTTTTTCCTTTCTTCTCTTGGGGTATAGACATGGATAACTCCATACTTTCAGGGATATTTAGAGGCTACCACATATTTGAGGCTGCTCCCATTTTCTGCTACCACCACTCCCCATGGATTAATTCTTGGAAAACCAATATCAGTGTGTCAGTGTTTGCCAACTACCCATCTTTTATCTTCCTTTCCTACAAGTTACTTCAAAGCTTGAAGAAAATCTGGTGTGTTTGTTACTTCCACATTGACTTTTGGTTTTTCAAAATGAAGATGTCTGGGAGCATATATCAATTAAAGACGTTACTCAAGGCGCTCTATAATTTTATCTACATCTTTTAATTTGTTCTCATTCCTAGCCACTTTCCACCATGCCCTGAGTGCCCCAGCCCACCACAGCATAGAGATGCATATAGAGAAATGGTAACTAGGTATCAGGTCGTGAGGAAGGTACTGAGAATGCATGGAGAACCAGACAGACATGGTCTCAGCCCTCATGAATTTACACTTGTTAAAAGACAGACTGAGGCATATTAGAAATTTCAAGAGTTTATTTGAGCAAAAACCATTTCAAATCAGGCAGCCTCAAACTAGAATAGTTTAGGAGCCCTGTGCTGACAGGAGTCAGGGCAAAGACTTATACAGAGAAAGTACAGAAGCAAAGAAAGGAAATTATGTCATTGGCCACACCGTAAAGCCTAGTTGGCTGTTTGTGATTGGTTGTCCTTAGCATTTCAGTTTTGTAAGTTTGAGGCATTTACAGGCTTAAATTTTGGTTTGCTTACTTAGTCCTCCATGGATTAGGGACTCGTCAGTTTCATGGCCTCATCGTTTAATTAATTTAACACACTGGATTGGGGAACGTAGGCATTAAGCAAGTATGCTGAGAATAATGCAAGTTAACAAAGAGGATTTAAGAAGTGTGATGAGAGCATAAATCTAAGAATTTAACTGAGTCTCGTGTGTCAGGACAGGCCAACTTGAGAACGTGACATTTAAGAGGAGAATTGAAGGAATGGGTAGGATTTAATCAGGGACCAGAACTGGGCTGGGGACTCTGTAACAGGCAGAAGAAAGAGTGGTTAAGAAGACCCAGTTTTGAGAAAGAATATGCTGTGTTCGAGAAAATGAAAGAAGCCAGAACACTGGCAGGAGAGGGAGAGTTCTTCTACAACATACATATAATTTGGTGTCCTTCTATCTTCCTCACTCTTGCATTCCCTTCATCTTGAATGTTATCCCCCTTCTCAACCTTGTGCATACTTGGTTCAATATTAATGTTCTAAAAGTTTGCCGAATATCTCCCCTGATGGAATCACTTCTTCCCTGACAACTCTGTATTCAAACTTCTTCCATGGTGCTCAGTTATTCACGATTCTGCCATGTCACTATATCCTCCTCTACCTGGTGGTGGCCTCTATACACCTTATTCCCGGGACTTACACTGTGGCCAGTGCAGAGAGAAACTCAGTGCCTTTCCCAAAATGAATTATATTGTTTGATTCAGCCACATTCAGCGGAGAGAATACCCCCCCCCCCAGAAAGCATCTAGTTCATGGTTCCACCTAATACTGAAACACTTTCTTCAGCATTTCTAACTGACAACAGGCTTTCTAGCTAATTATTGCTTCAAGAAAGCCCACAGAGGGCAATGAATATAAGCTTCTGAGTTTGGAAATATCTATAAAAGAACAGATTGGGAGAAAGGTTTAATTTGGGTAAGAAGATTAATACTCTGAGCTTAAAAATCATTAAGGAGATGTGAGGGAGGAGTGAACTTTGAATAAACAAAGCCATATCTAATGAAACATTTCTTTGATATTAAAGGCAACTTAGGAGCCAAGGGACTAACACTGGGTTTATAAACATCATAGAGTCATAGATATTGTGAGCAGGAAAACCTGTCACAGTAATATGTGGCCACGAAAATCAGGTCAGCACCAGAAGGTCTGAGAATATTCTAAGTGTTTCTGAGTGGAGGACTCAGGATCATTGAACTCCCTGCTTGGTCCTCAGACCCAGCTTGTACCTCTTCAGCTGTCCCGGTCTCTGAGGCCCTGTGCTCTTCTTTCAGTAGGTAGCCCACCCCCACAGTCCCTTCCGCACTTGTTTTTCTTTGGGCTTATAGTTCCTAGCATGTACAAGTGCACAGAGGCATGTGTGGCATCATTATGATAACAATAAAAGCAACAACAGCAACAACAATAATGATGCTGTAATATACGAAAACTCTCTTCACCTCTGTGAGCTGCCCTTTTTCCCTTTCTGAAATGCAGATCATAATATTCATCCTTAAGTCTGAGGGTGTCATCAGGAAGGGGCTTAAACTGTAGTGAGTACACATAAAGTCACTGGAAGTAAAAGGAAGCATCATGTCATGACAGGAAAGCATCCGTTTTTACATAGATCAATTTGGCAGACTTCCCTTCATGTATATTCATTCATATATTCAATCATGTGTTCCTTCATCAGCAAATGTTTATTCCATGACTTAGAAAATCTGTCAATAATATACCATATTTGCTACTTACCACTAAACATACTATCTAGAGTTGGCAAGATGAGAAACTTTGATTGCAAGTCAAAGCATATAGTCTTTTGATTTAGAGCTTGTATTTGAAATTGCAGTTCATTTGCTATTTCATATGACCTTGCATGAAGGAATTTTCTTTTTCCATTTGGCTGTCCTGGGGCATCTTGTCTTATCTCAGTGTCTTCAACTCAGAAATGCAACTGTCTATTTTTTTTTTTTTTTTTTACGTTGCCTCCTGGAGCCACCCAGTGGGAATTTTAACTTTGACAAATAGTTTATATTTTATCTTAGACCATCCCAAATATACCTTCTAAATTGTTGGTATTACATCCACAAATATTTGTGGAATGTGGTAAGAAACAATCAGAAATGTGGTTTTATTTATATGGACACCATACTGGACCTTAAGCGTGTAATCCTAAACAAGGAAGGCCCAGCGCCTGCCCTCCTTGGGCTTAAACTCTGTAAGGGAAGACAAATGTTGTGCAAAAAAACACAGTAAAATCTGATGAGTGTTAAAGTAGGGAAAGAATAGAGGAACATGTAGACAAATGGCAGAGACCTAACTCAGTGTAGGGGTCCATGACATTTAATAAATATTTATGAGTGTGTAATCTTAAGTAATTCAAAGGCACAAGTAGGGTTAGGCTAGGAGGTAGTAGGGACAGAGAATCATGCTCTAGTTAGCACAACAAGTTGGTATTTTAAGTCTGTCAATGAAAGGATAGCAGTGAATACAGGATACTAGGGTTCAAATCCTACCTCTGTAACTTACTATGTGACTCTGGGTAGGTTACACAACCTTACTGTGCCTCAATTTCCTTATTGTAAAGTGTAAAAATGCAATGCTCAATCTTGTGGCATTGTTTTGATACTCAAATTGATATATAAAAAGCTCTTAAAAGACTGCAAGGCTCATAGTGAGAGCTACATAAGTGTTAACGATTATGATCATGATTATTCTACTGTTACAAACTCTGCAATTTCAAAAGAGGCAAATAAGCACCCGGAACCTCATGCCTTGGATCCACAAAATGGGGATATTAATATCTTCACTGCAGGGGGCATTATTAACTGAAATGTTAAATGCAGAGCATATGTATCTGCTAGACATCCTGTAGATGTTTAGCAGATGCCCTTTGGTTTCATAGTAATAGCCCAAACTTCGTGGAATGCCTTGGCCTTGACCTTGGCCCTGGCTGCTGTTGACAGGCTGTCTTCCTGTGTATATCCTTATAGGTCTTCCTCCTCCAGGTTTTCCTAAAGCAATGAAGCTCATGCAGAGGATAGGTCAGGTGTCCCTCACCCAGACATAAAGATGGACCACCCATGCTTGGCAAGGACCATGTTAGTGAGCCCAGCACTACCTGATGACCGCATGCTTCCTTTGTAAGTTGTTTAATGATGGTGCTTCAGACATCCTGGACCCTTGACAATTTTCCATGTCTTGCTCTGAGTGTCACACTCAGTGGGGGAAAGGTCAGCAACAAAGAGGAGGTGGACACAATGAGGAAACTCTTGTGCCAACACCTGTCAAAGAGAGATGCAATGACCTTTCAATGGCTCCCCTTGGGCTCTCCTTGATGCAAATCTGGGAGGCATAAGACGGGGCTGCTCTCTGTAAAAAGAATCCATCACCCAGCCATTTCCCCAGGTCCCATTAAAATGCTGACACCATTAATCTGCACTACTTTACTCCTCATTATGCAGAAATGTGCTCCTGATCAAAAGTCCCCTTGTGTAGCAGCCTGATTCATCACCAATAGCTATGGGCCACACACCAGAAATTCATAATCGGTTGACATTATCCACCCAAATCATTCCCAGGATTTGAAAGCCTAAAATGATGTCTGTCATTGGGAAGAGGCAACCACACAGGATGCAATCTGTAAACATCTGCAGATAGCACTGGTGGCTAATACAATGGATTCCCTTTTGAACATGGTTAAATTAAGGAATGAGCGATCTCCCTTGTACATGTTTGGGTCATCTGTTTTCTGAGAACTCACCCACATTCCCATGTGGGAACTAAACAGTTTGGAGACTAAAGGGGTACCTAGGATAGGGAGATGCAGACTCCGTGATACAAAAGTCCTAGCTTGGGGACACAAAGCCAGAGACATTTCTACTATGAGCTTACATACTTCTGAGTGCAGTGCCCTTTCCCCAACACCCACATTTGATGGTTGCCACTGAGTCTTTTGTGAGCTTGTTTCAGTCACTTGCATTCTGCCCTCGCTTCTTCATTCTGTCTTTCAGTGCCTCACACAGGAGTGACTTGGATTAAATAATGAACTGTGAGTTGTAAATGTGTTCTGACTCTGAGTCTGTTCTCTGGGTGATAACCTCTCAGTTGACTAGAACATTTTTTTGTAAGAAATGGAGCCCTAAATCAAGCTTGTTAATAAAACTAATAGCTACCTAATTCCCTGAGAGATGATCAGGTACCAGAGACTGTGGCATGTGCTTTGCAAGCATCATAGCAATTATTTTTACAAACTGCCACAACTTCTTAGGATTGTTATGGGAATTTAAAAATTAATACACATAAAATACTTAAAGCATGGTAAGTACTCAGGAAATGATATTCATTAGCATTATGGATCCCTGCTAAACATTCCACAAACAGGGCTGCTTTATCTCCATTTGAACATCTTCTGAAAAGAAAATTGCTTCTGAACACTCTATCTCAATTCTAGACCCTTCTGGCCATTGGGTTGAACTGTCGTGACTTGGGCTAGACAGAGTCTGCATCTTCCCAGGTCCCATCTACTGTTTCTATATTTGCCTCCTACCTAAATAGAAGAAGTCCAGTTCTTTCCATTAAGAAAATATCCCTAGAATAATTTAAAAAGTAATCCTAATCTTGTTAAGTCTTATATTAGCTAGGCCTAAAAAAAAGTCATTTCTTTCCACTGGCCCTTCTATGACTCGAGCTTCACTTCTTAACTTAACATTTAAAACCAACCATCCTCCACCTCGTGGTGCTTCATGCTGAAGAACAGTGGTCAACAAGCCAAATGACTTCTCTACTTAAGCAAGAGAGGAAATAGGTACTAAACAGGCACCCAGGGACTTTCCTCAAGGATTAAACAGATGCTATCATTTTGCCATATTCACTTCAACTTTCTTTTAAGGAAGAAATAATACAGTATGGCTAAAACCTCACTACACATTCCTCCACCTGTCTCTCCCTCCCTGGAGGTGACCAAGTTGGAAGTTGATTTGTAACTTTTTCTATGTGGATACAATTGGATGTTTCCACAAATAATATGTAGTGTTGTGAAAATTTTAAATTTAAATAAATGCTTCCATGCTGTGCCTATCATTTGATACCTTACTGTTTGTACTCCAGTTATACACATTTTTTAAATATTTGGGTTTTTTTTAAGTTTATGTATTTATTTTGAGGGAGAGAGAGAGGGAGAGAGCAGGGGAGGGGCAGGGAGACAGGGAGAGACAGAATCCCAGGCAGGCTCTGTGCTCATATAGTAACAAGCCCAACGTGGAGCTCAATCTCACAAACTGTGAGATCATGACCTGAGCCAAGATCAAGAGTCAGACGCTTAACCAAGGCGGAGGCTCCTTACCAGTGGTATAGAATGTAGGCAACGCTTCCATATTACAATTTTTCATTTTAATTCTTTCTTGCTGTTGTATAGTGATCTACTGTGTGAGTTAGCCACAGTTTATTCAATCCCATTATATAGGACAATTACCTGTAGGTTTATTAGGTTGATTTCATTTTTTTAAAAAATACACACACATATACGTATATATACATGTATCTAAATATATACATAGATATGCACATATATACATACACAATCTCCTCTTATATATATATATACACCCATGTGTGTGTGTGTGTGTGTGTGTGTAGGCACAGAGACCCACACACATACTCTCCCCTTGTATATGTGCCTGGGTGTGTGTGTATGAATTTCATATAAATTACCAGTGGCATAGAATAGGCTCTCATAGAATATGCACACCTAACAGCATTATTGGATATTGAAAACTTGTTCCCCCAAATTGCTATGCCAATTTATTAACACCATTAATATATGGAATCATATACTTGATCTCAAAAACATAAAATTAGGAGATATTATATAGGTCACATTTCCTACTCACCAATCTAATAAAATTAGAAATAATCACAGTAAAAGGCAAAAGCCAAAATCACTTGAAAATTGAAAAAAGTACAGGATAATTGAATTATGAACCTTGGAAGCAAGTGATGAGGTAAATTGTTGCATACGAAAACCTACAGAAGGTAACACAAAACTGTACTCAGTGGGAAATATAGAGTTACATATTAAATTCATAAATTTTAAAATGCATTCTTTTCAGAACCAAAGAATAAGAAAAAATTAAGAAATGTGGTACTCAGTAAACCAGAAAGTAAGAAACAAAAGGAAGGAAGAATTAATAAAGTCTATAGTTAATAAAATTTTAGAAGTAGCAATGACAAGGAAACCCAAAATCTGTGTCCTTAAAAGACCAGTGAAACATATCAGGAGTTTTATTGAGGAGAGAGAGAGAGAGAGAGAGAGAGAGAGAGAGAGAGAAGAAATAGGCAAGATTATAAAAAAGAAGATATGACTGCAAACAGCAGATTAAAATAATGAAAAGGAATCATACCTATAATTTTATGAATCAGTTGGCAAACTTACTGGAAATTCATGATTTCTTAGAAAAATATACACTGACTCAGGAAGGGAAAAATAGAATACTATATTACTCTAATATTAAATAATTAAAATTTATCACTGAAAAAGGCAACAAGACAGACTAGTTCAATGTTGACTTTTATCCATCATGTTTAAAGTCGCCAATTCAAATGTTATAGAAGCTAGTTATGACCATAGAAAAAAATGAGAAATTGGCCAGTTTTACATGCAGCCAGAAAAACACTAAAATATGATGAAGATAGTATAAAAAATACCAATCACTTTCACTTAGGAATATATAAACACAAATATTATATAAAATGTCAACAAATTGAAACAGTGATACACCAAAGAGTAACCCCTGTGAGAAGCAGCAAATGTGCAAAGTCTCATTTCAACTCCTAGGGAAAGGATGGATTATTTCAAAATGGCACTGGCAAAACTGTCCATCTGGAAGAAAAACATCCAAGACCATATACAAAAATATATATTTAAAGTCTTAAAAGTAAAAATAAAATCCTCTATAAAAACCAATAAACATACATACAAAATATGCACTTCTTGATGAAATCTGGGAACCCAAATGTCTTTGCATTACATGACACAATTGCATACAACACATATAATATTAATTATTATAGTATTTAAAGTAACCATACATATTGACAAAGAAAAGAAACTCTAAAGGAAAAATCTGTGAGGATATGAATAATAACACACGAGAAAAATTAGAATGGCTCACAAACATTTAAACATGTCCAAAGTCAGAATCAGAGGCATACAAATTAAAGTAACAGTCAAATAAATAATTTATACCCACTAAAGGTAACTTTTTAAATTTAAAAACAGCCATTGTTGTCAAGGATATAGGAAAATGGGTACTCCCATAGATTAATCATAGAAATCAGAATTTTTAACTTCTATTATGAACAACCTGACAACATTTGTTAAACCTAGAAATACACCTAACCCACAACCCAGCAATACCAATCTTGGGACTCTGTTCCATAGAAATAGAGCTCCAGTGTGGGAGGCTATTTGGGTACTGTTTTGAATATTATATCTGTATTTTTGGAATCAAAATGAATCAATTAATATATTTGAAATAAAAGTGAATAGATGGACACACTTATATATAAATGCATACACACATATTAAAATTATATAATTATTTCCAGAAAGGCAATCATATAGTACATATTTTTCTGGAATGTGCTTTTCTAGTTCAACAGTACCTCATGGATATACTGTCAAGTCAAAAGGTATGCCTCTAACTAATTCTGTTAATTAGGCAGATTATTTTTTGATGTGGTAAAATAATTTAGTCAAACATTCCTACAGACTTTGGTGGCTTCACTGGTAAACATTTAAAGAAGAATGAATGTTAATCTGCATCAACTCTTCAAAAAAATGGAAAAGGAGTGAATGCTTCCCAAAAAATTCTGAGTCCAGTATTACCCTGATCCCAAAATCAGGCAAAGACTTCATAAAAAAATTATAGACCAATATCTCTGGTGAACATAGGTGAAAAACTCCTCAACAAAACACTAGCAGACCAAACCTACCAACATATATAAAGAATTATACACCATGACCAAGTGGAATTTATCCCCAAGTTTTATTTAACATTTGAACACAAATTAATGGAATACACTATATTAATGGAATAAAGGATAAAAAATATGATCATCACAACAGATGCAGAGAAAGCACTTAACAAAATCTTACATGCTTTAATGATGAAAACCCTGAACAAACTAGGAACAGGAGATAATTCCCTCAACCTTATCAGGCTAAATATTTACAAAAGAACACACAGCTAACATTTATACTTCATGGTGAAAGACAGGATGCTTTGTCTCCTAAGACCAAAAAGAAGGCAAGGATGACTCCTCTCATCACTTCTGTTCAACATTTCTAGTTCTAGTCAGAGTTCTAGCTAGGGTATTTACATAAGAAAAAGAAATAAAAAGCATCAGGATTGGGTAGGAAGAAGTAAAAGTACTTATTTTTGAAGGTATTATGACCTTGTACATAGAAAATCCTGAGGAATTCACTTTAGGTAAAAACCTGTTAGAACTAATAAGAGTTTAGCAAGGTTACAGGACACAAGAGCAATATACAAAAGATCAATTATATATATATATATATATATATATATATATATATATATGTGTGTGTGTGTGTGTGTGTGTGTGTGTGTGTGTGTATACATATATACACACACACACATAAATTATTTCCATATATATATAAATAAATGTTTATTTTTGAGAGAGAGCATGAGTGGGGAAGGGGCAGAGTGAGGAAGACAGAGGATCTGAAGCAGGCTCTGCACTGATAGCAGCCTGATGTGGGGCTTGAACTCATGACCTATGAGATCATCACCTGAGCTGAAGTCAGACACTTAACCTACTGAGCCACCCAGGTGGCAAGATCAATTATATTTCTATACACTAGGAATGAAATATCTAAAAATGAAGTTAAGATAACAATTCCAATTATAGCATTATAAGGAATAAAATAGGAACAAATTTAACCAGAAAAAAGTACAAAGCTTATACTCTGAAAATTACCAACATTATGGATAGAAATAGAAAAACATACCAAAATAAATGGAGAATTATCCCATGATTATGAATTGGAAACCCTTAGTATTGTTAAGATGGCAGTACTCTCCAAATTGATCTATAAATTCAAAAAAGTCTCTAACCAAATTTTAGCTGGCTTTTGTTGTTGTTGTTGTTGTTGTTGCAGAAATTGTCAAGGTAATCTCAAAATATATACAGAATGCAAGGGACACAAAATAACCAAAACAATCTTGAGATGGGGGGAGAATCAAGTTGGAGGACTCAACACTTGTCCAATTTCAATACTTACTACAAAGGAACAGAAACCAAGACAGTATGGTATTGGTAGTAAAATAGCCATCTGTGGTATAGAATTGAGAATCCATACCTAAACCCTTACATTTACAATCAATTGATTTTTGGCAAGGTTGTCAAGACAATAAGGGAGGAAGGAAGAGTCTTTTCTATAAATAGTGCTGGGACAACTGGATAGCCACAGACCAGGGAATGAAGTCGGGCCACTTCCTTACACCATACAAGACAACCACAGTGGATCATGGACCTAGCCTTAGAAGCTAAGTTATAAAATTCTCACAAGAAAATGTAGGAGTAAAAATTCATGACCTCAGGCTAAGCCATGGTCTTCGTGATATAGGACCAAAAGCATAAGCAATAAAAGAACAACTACATAGATTGGACTTCATCAAAATTTAAAAACTTTTGTGTATCAGGGGCACCTGGGTAGCTCAGTTGGTTAAGCGTCTGACTACGGCTCAAGTCATGATCTCATGGTTTTTGAGTTTGAGCCCCACCTCAGGCTCTGTGCTGACAGCTCAGAGACTGGAGCCTTCTTCCGGATTTTGTGCCTTCCTCTCTCTGCCCCACCCTGCCCACACTCTGTGTGTCTCTCAAAAATAAATAAACATTAAAAGAAAAAAATTTAAAAAATAATAAAATTTAAAAAATTAAAAAAATCTTTTGTGTATCAAAGGATACTATCAAGAAAGTAAAATGACAAATGCAGAATGTGAGAAAATATTTGCAAATCATATATTTGTAAAGGACTTGTAGCCGGAATATTTAAATAACTCTTACAATTCAACAACAAAAAGATAACCCAAAGAAAAAAATGTGCCAAGTGTCTGAAGATATAGGTCTCCAGAGGAGATGCAGAAATGATCAATAATCACATGAAAAGGTATGCAATATTGTTAGTCACTAGGGAAATGCAAATCAAAACCACAATGAGATTCTGCTTCCTACCCAGTAGAATGATTATCGTAGAAAAGCTCATAAGAAGTGTTGGCACAAAGGTGGAGAAATTGGAACTCTTACCCAATGCTGGTGGAGGGTGAAGTAATGTGGCTGCTTTAGAAAATAGTTTTGCCATATCCCTTACACCGGTAAACGTAGAGTTGTCCTATGACCCAACAAATTCATCCCTAGATGTACACGTAGGTGAATACATATACCCAGACAAAAATGTGCACACAAATGTTCATAATAACATATTCACAAAGCCAATAAGTGGAAACAATCAAAGGTTCAAACACGAATGAATAAATAAAATGTGATCAACTCATTTGATAAAAAAGCAGTAACAAAGAAGTTCTGATGCGTGCTACAGTCTGGATGAACATAAAAACATTATGCTAAGAGTAAACTCAGAATAGTCCACCCATTGTATGGTTCCATTTATACAAAATGTCCACAATGGTGAACCCACGGAGACAGAAAATAGATGAATGGTTGTCGCAGGCTTGGAGAGATAATGGGGAGAGACTGCTAATGGGCATGGGGTTTCTTTAGGAACGTGATAACTATGTTCTAAAATTAGACTGTACTAATGGTGCGCAGTTCTGTACTAAAACTTATTGAATTGTGCACTTTAAATGGGTGAACTACATAGTATGTAAATTATGTCTAAATAAAGCCTTTAAAAATGAAAGAATGGATCGAGAGTCCAGAGATGAATTAGACTGGCCTACATTTGGGGCCTTGTATTATGAAATGTCTCTTATCACCTGGGAAACTCCAGGTTCTTTACCTATTCCAATGTCTATTTTAAAATGAAATAAAGTATTAAGCCTTTTATTCTTCCATGGAAATTTATATTACATGAAAATTGCCATTCTGTTCCAGAATGTAAAGAAATATCTCATTGTAAATGGTATGCCTATCCCAAATGGATAGCTAGAAGCAGATGAAAAGCATGTTGTGAAATTTTGGAGACAGTGAAGTTAATGAAAAGACATATTTATAACATCAACAACTTTAATGCCAAACTGGGCAAATTAATTATAAAGTGATTTGAAGGGGTTGGACCAATGAAAGAATCTTAAAACCATCAATATAATATATGCTATAAAACCATAAATATAATTTTCATCTCTTAGTTTCTTCACATATCAAAACTGCAAGTTTTTATTCTGGAATGTGCTAGTTGCAAAGATGAATGTCAACTCATAGTATTTTTTTCATTAGCACTCATTTGGGAACAAATTATTGACTCAAACTTAACATATATAGACGTTTCTAGAAGTATTCTAGGAAAGTTAACTAATAATTAAGTATGACTAATACCGGAAAAAAAAGGCATGTATCAGGGCTGATTCACAAGTAAGATCTTTCTGGAGTTCATGATGGTCTGCATGTGTAGTCATCTAGAGTCTTCGCAGCCTCCACAAAACTTGTGGTTACCCTCCTTTAGCCTCTTTAAATGGGCACAATAGGCCACCCAAAATCTCATAAAAGGCTGCTAGAATTTCTTCCTTTTGAAGAGTTTTCTTACCATCCTCTGTCAGTGTGTCCTGATCCTCGTTTTCAGCTTTACTAAGTTAGAAGCTCCATTCCAGGTCCATGTCTTGGTTTTTTAACATTTTGAGGGGAGACTCAGAACCCCATGCATTTCTGCTGTTACAGAGTATGAGAGTTTCCAAACGGTCAATGAGCATTATCTATACCCCAGAACCTCCACCCTTCTCACTGAAGTGGAGGCGATAAAAGTAATTATTATGAAGCACACAATATAAATCAATTTTGACACAGGTGCTTTATACCTTTTAATCTTCATGGCCATTGTCTGCCATTGGATTTCAGTGGGAAATGCGTTAAGTGTTTCAGGAACTTTAATACAGTTAAGCAACTATTTAATAGGGTCAGAATCCGAGTATTTAGTCCAGTGCCAGTGTTTCCCTTAGCTTGGCCTAAGAACAGGTGTTAAGGTCACCTGGTTGTTTGTTAAGCACACAGATTCTCTGGGCCCAGCCCAACCCCCTGAATCAGACTGGGTGGATAGGAGGGATGGGTGGACATGTTAATACTTCACAGTTTCCATTGGAGACTGTGATACACACAAATGTGAAAAGGGACTACATTCTTCCTTGAGCGTTTAGTGCAACATTTCAGTAATGTCCTATGAAGACTCAGTCCCCTCCTGGCTGAAGTACACATGAGCACCATCATTTCTACAGTGTATAGAAAAGGATTTTCTTCACAATCCCCATTTGTTATACTGTTCATGATTCAGTATGTACCAGAAAATCCAAAAGGAAAAAAAAAACACAACAAATTATTCATTGTGCGGCACCCCTTGACTAAAAAGATAAGCTCATGAACCTGGTTTTTACTGTCATTATTCAAACATATGTAGAGGACCCCCACCACACAACTCTCACGGCTCAGCTGCAGGCTTGTTCCAGAGCTACTAAACCCTCTTGCTTATGACTTAAAGTTGAGTTTCCAAACACAGTCAGTCTGCTCCTATGTCAGACACAAGATCACAGGCATGGAGAGATGTTAATAGACTTCATACTCTTGAGAACATGGCCCTCACAATGGCAGGGGGAAGGGTTTTTATTGGATGCTTGGTAGAAAAGTTTTGTTTAGGATTTAGACAACTGGTTCTATGCATTGTCCACAAATTTAAATAGAAATCCTCTCCCAACACCCAATACAATGCCTCATTAATGACAAATTGTATCACAAAGTTGGACCAGATGAATGTGTCAAGGTACTAACCGAGGGTGAATATCAGAACCTGAAGAGACCTTTCATGGGACTGCTTTGGATGTGTGCATCTCTTTTCACAATTAAGAAAACATGATCACTGGGGCGCTTGGGTGGCTCAGTAGATTAGGTGTCTTACTTCAGCTCAGGTCATGATCTCGCCGTTCCCGAGTTTGAGCCTTGCATTGGGCTTTGTGCTGACAGCTTCCAGCCTGGAGTTTGTTTCAGATTCTGTCTCTCTTTCTCTGCCCCTCCCCCACTCATGCGAGCGAGCTCTCTCTCAAAATTAACATTTAAAAAATGAAAGAAAAAGAAAAGAAAAGAAAAGAAGAGAAAAGAAAAGAAAAGAAAAAACCCATGATCCCTGGTCAAGACTCAGATCCTTTCCCCAGAGGATCAGGTCCCTCCATCTCCATCTGTTTCTCCAGAGTGTGGGGCACTTGGTTTAGAGTAGATTGTGCCATCTATGTGCCAGGCTCTGTGAGTCTCTGACTTTTATAGATTTCTCTGTTGTATTTTGTTTGCCCAAACCACTGTGACTTCAGACAGTGTTATTTTCCCACTCCTTCTTTATGTAATACCGATACCTGCCCTCTGCCTGACAAAGACAAATAAAAGGCACACTTATTGAGAGAATAAAATGAACAAGAAAGAGAAGATGATACTCCGAAGATGCTACTCATTACCAGACACAAGAAAAGGAGAGGAAGGTGCAGAAGATAATTTCAAAAACACAATCCCACTGAGCTGGCAGTGCTGAGGCCTTAGAATACCCCCTTTTAGGGTAAAGTTTCATTCCTGCTAACATGACAGCCATTTTCCCAGCAAAGGAAGTTTAACACATTATATAAATACCCCAACACACATACGCAGTGGTAGTAATAATTAGTTTTCTCCCCTTTCATCTCCATTGTGCCTGCCCACACATATTTCCTATTTCGAGCTTTGGTGTAACAAATGCATCTTTCAAACTGGAAGCCCACGCCTTGTTTGCACAAACACAGGTCTCTTTATCGCCCGGCGCAGTCTCTCCAGCTCGCAGAACTGAACAATGAGGCATTTTCTTTCCTCCCCGGCCCTGGGGCTCTGACAGCATTCGTTTAATTTCCTTGTAAAATGTAATCTGCAGATAATAATAGGTCACTCACAGCAATATCACTCCACTCGCCCCAATCGCCCATCGCTGCGCTAATTGTGGGATAATGGAAGAGACAGCTAAGGCACGAGAATGGAACGGGACTTGGGCATTCTGTTTTTGTGATGCTGTGAAGGACGATGGAAGAGAAAGTGGGAGGGAATGCCATAGACACTGCCCCCCTCTCAACTGACTCATGAAAGAAACAAAAGGTAAGGCTCCTCGTGTGCAGGACAGCCTTGATATGCTTGATGTCACCTGCAAAGCCCACAGGATTTTGGTGTTTTACTGGGCACAGGTGTTCTACTGGGCACAGGCTCTCCCATACCTGATGGAGAAGCTTCCTGGGAGGAAGCAGAGTAGCCACGTGATTGCTGGGCAGGTGACGATCACCCATTTAGTAGTTAATCTTGCTTTAACATATTTCTAATATGTTGGTCACAAACCTCTAAGCCCAAAAGAGAGGCACAGCCTGTTTCTGTATAGTGCGGCTTTCCTCAGGGTGACAGCCCTCATCTGCCCGCCGGGTGCTGCATTCTCTTGTTTCTGAGTTGGCCAAATCAGGAACTAGCATGAAAGGTGGGTCCCAGGAGGACTATGCTCAACCCACTCACTTAACTGGTATCATAACACGGTTTCTTATTACACAGACAACACACAGTCGTTGTAAATTATTCGGAAAGAGGGAAGACAGCAGCAACAGGGCCTCTTCCAGAGAAGCCCTGGGTGCAGGCCGTGAGGGTGAAGCAAGCCGTTCTGTGTCAGGAGAGACAGCAGCAAAGGTGGGGCTTGTGCTTACAGTGAGGTTCGGAAAGCCATACCTGAAAAGAGCCTGCGTCTGTCCCTCTCAGCTGTCGATGTCACCCATGGGCTCCGTCTCACCCTCGCTTTCCGCCTACTGGGTGAGGCAGAGGGGTGCTGCTCGGCAGGGCCTCAGGTACCTCTCCTGCCAAAAAAGCAGAGGCTGCTGGGTCAGCTCGGCAGGCCGGTTCCAGGGCGTCGGGCCAGATGGTCAGGCTCTGAAAGAGGGAAGGAGCGGCCCGTTCCCTGCACTCACTCTCCAGCCTGGTTTGGGTACGGGCAGCTGGGAAATATGCCCACACCCTGGAGACAGAGGGGAAAGTCAGAACGAGACAGAGTGAGCCTGAGGAAAAAAGTCTAGAAAGTGAAGGGAGTGAAGAGGAAGGCACAGAGGAGGGAACAGGGGATGGGAGAGACAGGCACAGGGGACAGGGGCGAGCTGGGACCCAGGGGAAGAACATGGGGACAGGGGGATGGAGAGAGAGACAGAAACATCCAGGCAAGAAGGACTGGATTGCAAGGAAGAAGCCTGGATACAATAGAAACCAACAGGAGCACCGTGGGGCTCCCCAGGGCCTGAGGGGGCTGTGAAGCCAACTGACCTGTGTGGGGCGCTGGGTGCCGAGCGTGTGCCCACGGTGGATGGATGCGTGTGAGGATGTGAGTGTGTGGTGGGGCAGTCAGAGCCCGAGGGGCCTTGACAAGCCTGGGTTTGAAAGCTTTCTCGGACTTTTCCAGTTCTCTCTGCCACATCTACCCCTAGATCCTTCCAGCACCTCTGTGAGTTTCAGAACTCTTCTTTTTGTTCTTCCTCTCTTCCTTAGAAAGAGTCAGTTCTTCCCCCATTCCAGTCATTCTGTGGACAACCTGGTGACTGGTTTGTAACTGCACACCCTGAGTTGTAGGAGGGGGTCACTTGGAGGGGGAGTCTTGGGGTCTGAAAGTGGTGTGGGGAAGGGATCTGGGCCCCACAGGTGTGAGAGCGGTCCGATGGAGGGGTGAGACCCGCTTCTTGCGGGGCACTGAGGGCTAAGCCACATGCTAGCTCAAAGGTCTGATGCAGGAAGGCAGGCACAAGGGTCATTCCTGAGCAGTCAGGCGGGTGACTACTCTCTGTCCAGGAGGCCGGCTGTGGGTGCATTAATGGAGTGTCGCAGGCACCCGGATGGATGGACACCCGCTCCAGGGCACAAAGACCAGGATGGAATTCTGGAGGCCAATATGGGCTGGGGGAGGGGGGCGGGTGAAGAGAAAGCTCAGTCTGCAGGCAAGGAGAATGAATGGAAGTGGAGGAGATCCAAGGTAGAAAGTGGGGTTTCCCAGCAAATGCAGCTGGGCCTCTCTCTCCCAGGTCACAGCAGGTGACTTGATTCAAAGCCTCTCGAGGCAGAAGGAGGGAAGCAGCTAGAACCTTCTGCCTGTGAAAGCTGTTTCCAGTTCTGGACAAGGTGGATCCATTTGTGGGGAACAAGAAGAAGAGAGTCAGATGTGATGCCTGTCTTACAGGTATGCGCAGGTACACAGGACGGGCAAACACACAGACATCCCCCACCCACCCCCCAGAAAGGAATGTTAACTTTATATCCTTGCTGCTCAAAGTGCAGGCTCTCGTGCCCCATCAAGGACATACTGAATCAGAATCTGTGCTTTAAGGAGAGCACACCAAAGTCTGGGAAGCATTCCTGTACCAGGCAGGGGATCAGGGAAGGCTTCTCAAAGGGCTGGCAATTTCATGAGTTGGGCATTACTCTCTTTGTCATGCAAGTGAGGAAATGAAGTTTGAAAGATTCTGTATTAGTAGCCCAAAAGCATAGCTATTAAATAAAAGCTGGTCCTCAAACTTGGGTGTAATGACTCAAAATTAAATTTGTTAAACTAATAGTACCACTTATTCATGGCTACTCTGTGCCAAGCCCAGAGCTGAGTATTATGAGGGAGCGTGGGGCAAGCTGAGGACAGAGTGCAAGCTAGCACAACCCTCCGCTCCTCCAGGTTGGATATATGTGATATTCCTCAGGCTCTCCTGGCTGCCCAAGGACAAAGGAAAGGAAAGAAAACAGACGGCTGATAGAGATCACAGTCATACAGGACATAGGTCTCCATCAGTTTACAAATATCTTAGTAAATTACAAGAAAAAGCCAATCTTTTTTTTTAATATTTATTTTTGAGAGAGAGAGAGAGACACACAGAGTGTGAGTGGGGGAGGGGCAGAATGAGAGGGAGACACAGAATCCGAAGCAGGCTCCAGGCTCTGAGCTGTCAGCCCAGAGCCCGACGCGGGGCTCAAACTCAAGAACCACGAGATCATGACCTGAGCCGAAGTTGGACGCTTAACCAACTGAGCCACCCAGGCGCCCCAAGAAAAAGTCAATCTTATCAATAGCCGAATCTCCAGAAACCTATAGACTCAGTTTCCTGGAGCCCTAACATCACCCCTCCACAGTGATATGGGGAACAAAGGCAAGACGGAAATGGCAGGTAAAATTAAGTTTCCTCATAACCTGTAGCTCATTGGCAAATACTTGAGGCAAATACAGAGTATACCATTTCTCCAGGAACCCCCTACAGTCCTAATGTTAATGCCTTACTAGAGGGAAACAACCTTAGCTTGACAATAGCAAGGCCTCAAGTGTCATAGGAGTCTTCTTTAGCATAAAGTCCCTTTGGAGGCCTCCCTTTGACTTTACCTCCCCCAAGTCCATACTATATACGAAGCCACTCTTTACAACCCCAGTGCAGCTTTTTCTGCCCATAGGACCTGTCCTGTGCTTTAATAAAATCATCTTTTTGCACTAATGATGACTTCAAGAACACTTTCTTGGTTGTCAGCTCCAGACCCCCCACCATCACCCCAAAACCTCATCGAGTACTTTATTATATCCATTATCTACTTGGATTCTCACAACCACCAAGATATACTTTCTCCAATTCATAGGGCAAGAACTAGTTGACTCAGAGAGGTCAACAATGTTTCTCACAACTAGCAAGAAGCAGAGCTGGGATTCAGATGCACACTGTCTAACCTCTACACCTGCACTTTACTTTTGATATTGTTATGTATTGCCCAATGGCTGGCCACAATGACTTCATGCTGCAATTCTGTAGATGGAAAATCTGTTCCCCCATTCTTTTCCCCTCTCTGGTTACAACCGGCCACGGCAGTGAGGCCTGTGGCCAGCAGGCAAGAACCACCAAAGCCACATGTTGAGGACAGGTCTGTGCACATGCTGGTCAATAACACTGAGCACAAGAACTACAGACCAGCGGAGCATTTGGAACTTGACTGTGGGGACAGAAATAGCAATTTGTGTTCTTTATGCCTGAGCTACATAGTTAATGTCTTCCCGTGGCCACAGGCTGGACCCCCTGGAGCTGCCAGCCTGGGAAAAGTTCAAGGAAATCAGGTTCCCAGAATGTCTCTGGGTTTCCTGGTAGCAGAATGTCTGGGGGACACGTCTGCTCCACTGTTTCTCTAATTATAACAAGACATCTTTCAACTCCCCCTGCTCACTGTTCTTCCCATGCAAACTCCAGGTGGCATTTCCTGTCCTCACAACTCTTGCTTCAAATGCAGGCAGCTGCGAATCCCTGCCCTCTACACTGTTCTGCAGAGCTGACAAAGGGGATGCCAGAGGACCTTCTCACAACTTTGTTTTCTGAGTTCCCCACTCCCCCAGCCTGTGTGTGAATGCATCTGCCTGTAGGAGGGAGCTCTCCAAAATGCAAACCACATGTGCCTGAAGCAAGACAGCTCCTTGTATTCTATTATACAAAAACTAGCAAAATCCAAAAATACAATCAAATCAGGTGACTGAAAATATATATGGATCATAACGTACCCCTCAGGGACACAACCATTCAGAAGTCCCAGAGTATCAATTCTGATTTTCTGAACTGCCTCTCTGAATGATCACTCTCTTGGGTTCAGATCGCCCCCAGGCAGGCTGGAGGCCATGGGCCCTGCTCAGGTGAGGCTGCTTAGTGGAGCAGGTTCTTAATAAGGCAGGTGTCAGTCGAGAGAGAAAATATCATTAGTGATTGTTTGTGAAGGAGGAAACGCTCACGGAGTGGCTGGGAAGGCAAGTGACTGCCTTAGCGGTCTATGATCAAAATATAGAGTCCTCATATCCACAGCGGGGCGGATCCCATCTCTGTGTTGGAAAGCATCGACCTCAGGACGACAAAGCCATCCTGTTACTAAGACTCCAGACCACTTAACAGGTACAGAAATATTTAAGGAAAATGGTGCCTGTTTGACTGTACTCATTGTAAAAGGATGTTGAGGCAGGCTTAGTGATTGTGGGAAAGTTACCTGGGAATAAAAACACAGCTTTTAGCTCTACAAATGCTTTTGAGATTAGAGGAGCCCCTTGGTGGCTTTGACTTTAAGTGGAGATTGTTCCCTTGAGAGAAATCAGCCTCAAATTTTCCGAGCGCTCACGGGCATAAGGAAGGAAATTGTTCCAGCAGGGAGGCTTTTATCAAAGAACCGGGTGTAAAGTCAGAAGTAGAGAAAGGCACTCACTACATGTCAGTGGGGTAGGCTGCTGGAGCCCTCCAGTTACAGAAAGGGCGGAGAAGACACGGGTACAAAGCCAAAGGTGACCCCTTCCCAAGGTGAGAGCTTCTCAGGAGACCACGGATGGGCGGCGGTTGGGGGTGGGGGGATATGAGCTTGGGATTTCGAACCAAGACTCCTGGCTTGGAGAACCTGACCCATCTTATCTCTTAGCCAGTCTGACCCCAGAGGGATAAACAAGGCTTTTGGTTTTTAGCTTTTCTAATTAAGTTATCATTTATACGCAACAGGATTCTCAGATTTTAAGTGTGCAGCTGAGTTTTGATAAACATATTACCCGTGCTCCTACCAAGCCAGTTAAAATATATATAAAACATTTCCATCACCCCAAAATGTTTCTTCCTTCTCTTTTCAGCCAATATGCACCCCACCCCACCTCCTTTCCTTCCATGGGCAATCACTGTTCTGAACTCTGTCGTCACAGGTTTAGTTTTGCTTGTTTTAGAGCTTCATATAAATAAAAGTCACTAGTATGTATCCTTTTAGGTTTGGCTTATTTCACCCCAAAGAATGCTTTTAAGATTTGTCTCTGCTGTTGTGTGTAGAAGTTGGTTCTGGGGTGCCTGGGTGGCTCAGTCGGTGAAGCGTCTTTTTTTTCTCATGTGGCAAATTTCAGTTTTTGTTTTTTTTTAATATAATTTATTGTCAGACTGGTTTCCATACAACACCCAGTGCTCATCCCAACAAGTGGAAGCGTCTGACTCTTAATTTCAGCTCAGGTCATGATCTTGGATTCTGTGGCACAGGGCCCTGTGTCGGGCTCCATGCTGACAGCATGGAGCCTGCTTGGGATTCTCGCTCTGTCCCTCTACTGCTCGTGCTCTCTCCTTCTTTCTCAAAATAAATAAATAAACTATTAAAAAAAAAAAGAAGTTGGTTCAATTTTATTGCCTAGCAGTATTCAATTATAAGATTGTATCACTGTCTGTTTACCTGTTCACCTGTAGATGGACTTTGAGGGGGATAACAGTTTTGGCTATTAAGAATAAAGCTATGAAGACGGGGTGCCTGGGTGGCTCAGTCGGTTAAGCGTCCGACTTCAGCCAGGTCACGATCTCGTGGTCCGGGAGTTCGAGCCCCGCATCAGGCTCTGGGCTGATGGCTCGGAGCCTGGAGCCTGTTTCCGATTCTGTGTCTCCCTCTCTCTCTGCCCCTCCCCCGTTCAAACTCTGTCTCTCTCTGTCCCAAAAATAAATAATAAAACGTTGGAAAAAAAAATTAAAAAAAAAAAAAGAATAAAGCTATGAAGAACATTCCTGCACAGGAATTCTTCTGGAGATAGGTACTCATTTACTTGGATAAATACCCAAGAGTGGGATTTCTGAGTTGCAGGGTAGATGTATTTTTAGCTTTATAAGAATCTATCAAATTGTTTCTCAACATAGTTGAACCGTTTTACATTTCCAAAAGCAATGTAAAAGCATTCCAGCATGTTCCACATCCTTACTAACCCTTAATATTGTCTGTCTTTTAAAATTTAGCTGTACTGATGTCTGTCTGTAAAGTGGTATCTCCTGTGATTTGATTTCCCTTCTCTGAGGACTGTGTGATGCCGCTTCTTACAAACTTGTTGGCTGAGTATATCTCTTCTTTTGCCAGTGATTTCTCCATTTTCTTCTTGGATTATTTGTTTTATTATTGAACTGTATGAGTTCTTTGTAGATTCTAGATAAAAGTCCTTTGCAAATATTTTTTTTTCCAGTCTGCCGCTTTTCTGAAGGTGATTGTCTTCAAGAGCAGAAGATGTTAAAGTCTATTTTTTTGTATTTTATTATTAGTGCTATTGGGGTCTCATCTAAGAAATTTTCATCTATTGTATTGGCATGAAGATATTCTTTCATATTTTTATTGGAGTTGTCTAGTTTTAGCTTTTATGCTGAGCTATATGATCCATTTAAAATTAACTTTTGTGAATGAGATGGGTAAGGATTGAGGTCTTGCCTGATTTTTTAATCTACCTGTCCAGTTGATCCAACACTATTTCTTAAGGACTTTCCTTTCCCCACTGAATTGCCTTGATACCTATAGATGTGAGTTTATTTATGGACTCTGATTTTTGTTCTAATTGAATTATTTGTCCTCAAAATACAGCTGCACAAAATTTTCATTTGCTGAAGCTTTTCAAAATCAGGCACTGTAAGTCTTCTATCGTTTTTATTAAGATAGGTTTTGACTATTCTAGGTCCTTTCAATTTGCACATACATTTTAGAATGCATGTATCTATTAGCACAAATGGACCTGCTGGGATTTTAATTAGAAACACAATGAATCTGTAGAACAATTTGGGGAGGAATTATATCTTAACAGTATTGAATTTTCCAATCCCTGAACATGGTAAACCTTTTGTTTGTCTTTTTAATTTTCATCAGGACAGTGTTTTATAGTTTGCCATGTAGAAGCCTGGCTTATATTTAAAAAAAAATTTATCCTCAAATATTTTGTTGATGTTTGTTAATGTTGTTGTAGATGATAGTACTTTAAAGTTCATTTTCCAATCACTATATTAATTATCAACTGCTGTATAATAAACCACTCAACAATTCAGTGGCTTAATATAACAGTATTTTATATTCCTTCTCTATTGTTCCTTCTCTGTTTGGAGCCAATTAGATGGCAAATTCCAGGTCTCCTAAGGCTGCAGTGAAATATCAAACAAAACTGCAACCATCTGAAGGTTTGACCTGTGACTAGATGATCCCATCACAAATTAGCTCTCACAGGGTTGACAATTTGGTGTTGATCATATTCACTCTATGAGCCTCCCCATGGGGTTGCTTGAATATCTTTATATCAGGGTCACTGGCTTCCTCCACACATCCAAAAGACCTAAGGAAAAGCTGAAATGCCTTTTATGTAATGCCTTGTTACTTTTGACTTATTCTATTGGTCATTTAATGCAGCCCTGATTCAGTGTCTGGGGGGGGGGGTGGAATAAATAGTGGGAGACAAGGATCACTGGGGACCATTTTGGAGACTGACTACTAATCTAGTCTATAGAAATAGAATTGATTTCTGTAAGTTGATTTGTATGCCATGCTAAATTGACAATAATTTTAGTAGGTTTTATTAGGTGCAGGAATCCTATGTAAACAATCATGTCATCTATGAATACAGTTATCTCTTCCTAATCTCATGCCTTCTACTTGAATGTATTGGCTAAAATGTGCAGTACAATGTTGAATAGAAATGGTAAGAGTAGATATCCTTGTATTCTCCGTCTCAGGTAGAACACATTTAATACTTAACCTAAAGCTAAATGTTGTCTGTATTTTTTTTTCATGGATGTCCTTTATTAGCTTGAAAAACTTTCCTTCTATTCCTAGATCCCTGAGAGCTTTTCCCCCCTCTATAATACCATGAGACTGAATTTTTGTCAAATGCTTTTTTCCTGCATCTATTAAAGTAATTACATAATTTTTTTCTGTTTTATTTTGTTAATGTGGTAAATTACACTAGGTTAGCATGCCCAAATCAATCAATTTTGCATTTTGGAATAAATCCCAATGATGCATTACCCCTTTTTTGTATTTCTGGATTAATTTTCCTAACACACTTTTAAGGACTTTTGCATTCGGACTATGAATTTATTTACTAATAATATGCTTGTTACGTTTCGATTATCAGAGTAATATTGACCTTAAACAGGTCAGAAGTGTTACCCAATTTTCTGTTTTCTAAAAGAAATTTTGTGAGATTAGTGTTACCTCTTTCTTAAATGTTTCTTATAAGATTTTTTCCCTAAGTCAATTTCTCTAAAGATATATTACTATTCCATTTGTATATATCTTATTTATTCATCTGTTGATGGATACTTAGGTTGTTTCCATGTCTTAGATATTGTGAATAATGCTGCAACCAACATGGGAGTGTAGATATCTCTGGAAGATTCTGATTTCAATTTCTTTGGATATATACCCAGAAGTGGGATTGATGGGTTATATGGTAGTTCTGTTTTTATTTTTTTATCAACAGTTGTGTGCATTACCCAGTGCTTTGATAAGTGTAGTCACCATCTGTCACCAAACATCATTATTAGAATATTACTATGTTCTCTATGCTGTATCTTCCAACTGCATAACCTATTTATTTTACAACTGTAAGTTTGTACCCCTTAATCCCCTTTATGTATTTCACCTATCCTTACACTCACTTCCCCTCTGGCAAACATCAGTTTGTTCTCTGTATTTAAAAGTCTATTATTTGTTTTAGTGTATGTACTAAAACACACACATGCACACACACACACATATATGTATATATATATATGTTTCATATATATGTTTCATATATGTGTGTGTTTCACATATGTGTGTGTTTCATATATGTGTGTTTCATATGTATATATATGAAATGATATAGTCTTTCTTTCTGATTTATTTCACTGAGCATAATATCCTCTAGGTCCATCTGTGTTGTTACACAGAGCAAGATGCCATTCTTTTTTTTTTTTTTTTTTTTACAGATGAGCAATATTCCAGTGTGTGTGTGTGTGTGTGTGTGTGTGTGTGTGTGTATCTTCTTTATCCCTTTATCTGTCACTGGACATTTGACTTATTTCCATATCTTGGCCAATGTAAATAATGCTGCAATGAATATAGAGGTGTAAATATCTTTTTAAGTTAGTATTTTCACTTTCTCTGGGTGACCCAGTAGTGGAACTACTGGCTTATATGGCACTTTATTTTTAATTTTTTGAGGAACCTCCATACTGTTTTCCACAGGAGCTACACCAATTTACATTCCCACCAACAGTGCAGGAGAGTTCCTTTTACTCTACATCTTGCCAATGTTTATTTCTTGTTTTGTTGTTGTTGTTGTTGTTGTTGTTTGAGTCTAGCAATTCTGAGAGGTGTAAGGTGATAAGTCATTGTGGTTTGGATTTGCATTTCCCTAATAATGAGTGATGTTGAGCATCTTTTCATGTGTCTGTTTGCCATCTGTATGTATTATTTGGAAAAATGTCTATTTATGTATTCTCATTCTGCTCCTTGTTTTGTTGATAGTTTCCTTCCTTGTGCAAAAGTTTATCGCGGTATAGTCTCAATATTTTTGCTTTTGTTTCCCTTGCTTCAGGAGACATATCTAGAAAAATGTTGCTAAGGTCAATGTCAAAGATATTACTGCCTATGTTTTCTTCTAGTTTTATGTTTTAATGTCTCACATTTAGATCTTTAACCCATTTTGAGTTTATTTTTCTGTGCCATGTAAGAAAGTGGTCCAGATTCATTCTTTTGCACATGGCTGTCTAGTTTTCCCAGCATCATTTTTTAAAGAGTGTGTCTTTTCCCCATTGTATATTCTTGCCTCCTTTGTCATAGATTAATTGACCACATAAGCATGGGTTTATTTCCAGGTCATCTATTCTGTCCTATTGTTCTGTGTCCATTTTTGTACCAATACCATACTGTTTGACTGATATAGCTTTGTAATATATCTTTTAATCTGGAATTGTGATACTTCTAGCTTTGTTCTTCTTTATCAAGATTCTTTTGGCATTTGGTGGTCTTGTAGTTCCATACAAATTTTAGAATCGCTTGTTGTAGTTTCGTAAAAAATGTTGGTATTTTGATAGGGATTGCATTGAGTCTCTAGAATGCTTTGGGTACTATGGACATTTTAACAATATTCTTCTGACCCATAAGCATGGATTATCTTTCCATTTCTGTCATCTTTAATGTCTTTCATCACTGTTTTATGGTTT
Organism: Prionailurus bengalensis; assembly: GCF_016509475.1. Classification (NCBI taxonomy): domain Eukaryota; kingdom Metazoa; phylum Chordata; class Mammalia; order Carnivora; family Felidae; genus Prionailurus; species Prionailurus bengalensis. The sequence goes on from NC_057352.1 coordinate 41,814,055, forward strand.
CCAGAAGACAGGTCTTTTACCTCCTTGGTTACATTTATTCTTAGGTATTTTATTATTTTGGGTATAATTATATAAAAGGGATTGTTTGTTTTTTAAAAGTTTTTATTTAAATTCCAGTTAGCATACAGTGTTATATTATTTTCAGGGGTACAATATAGTAATTCAAAACTTCCATATATAACCCAGTTCTAATCAAAAGTGTACTCCTTAATCTCTTCCACCAATTTACCCATCCCTGCCCCCCCCCACCCCCGCTCTCTTCCCCTCTGGTAAGTATCAGTTTGTTCTCTGTAGTTAAGACTCTGTTTCTTGGTTTGCCTCTCTTTTTTTTTGTCCCTTTACTCATTTGTTTCTTAAATTCCACGTATGAGTGAAATCATATGGTATTTCTCTTTTTCTTTCTTACTTTCCTTAGCATAATACTCTCTAATTTCATCCATGTCATTGCAAATGTCAAGATTTCATTGTTTATTTTATGGCTAAGTAACCTATTTTATGGCTAAGTTATGTGTATATGTACCACATCTTTATCCATCAATTAAGGGACACTTGGGCTGCTTCCATATCTTGGCTATTGTAAACAATGCTGCTATAAACATCAGGATGCTTGTATCCCTTTGAATGAGCATTTTTGTATTCTTTGGGTAAATACCTGGTAGTACAATGGGTGGATTATAGTGAGTTCTATTTTTAACTTTTTGAGGAAACTCCATGCTGTTTTTTTAGAGTAGCTGCACCAGTTGGGATTCCCATCAACAATGCACGAGGGTTCTCCTTCCTCTACTTCTTTGCCAACACCTGATGTTTCTTGTGTTATTTTTGTCATTCTGATAGGTGTTAAAATGATATCACATTATAGTTTTGATTTGCATTTCCCTGATAAGTGATGTTGAGAATCTTTTCATGTGTCAACCATCTGTGTGTCTTTTTTGGAAAACTGTCTATTGATGTCTTCAAATTTTTTAACTGGATTATTCATGTTTTGGGTGTTGAGTTTCATAAGTTCTTTATATACTGTGGATACTAACCCTTTATCAGATAAGTCACTTGCAAATACTTTGTCCCAATCAGTAGTTGCCTTTTAGTTCTGTTGTTTCCTTTGCTGTACTTTGCCTCAGGAGACCTATCTACAAATAGGTCGCTTTGGCCTATGTCAAAGAAGTTACTGGCTGCGTTCTCTTCTAGGATTTTTATGGTTTCAGGTCTCACATTTAGGTCTTTAATCCATTTTTGTGTATGGTGTAAGAAAGTGGTCCAGTTTCTTCTTATTTGCATGCTACTGTCCAGTGTTACCAACACTATTTGTTGGAGAGACCCTCTTTTCCACATTGGATATTCCTTTCTACATTGTCAAAGATTAATTGACCACATAATTGTGGGCTAATTTCTGGGTTTTCTTTTCTTTCTTTTTTTTTTGATTTTTTTTTTTTTAATTTACACTCAAATTAGCATATAGTGGAACAATGATTTCAGGAGTAGAGTCCTTAATTCCCCTTACCCATTTAGCCCATCTCCCTCCCACAACCCCTCCAATAACCCTCTGTTTGTTCTCCATATTTAAGAGTCTCTTATGTTTTGTCCCCCTCCCTGTTTTCATACTATTTGTGTTTCCCTTCCTGTAGGTTCATCTGTTTTGTATCTTAAAGTCCTCATATGAGTGAAATCATATGGTATTTGTCTTTCTGTGACTGGCTAATTTCACTTAGCATAATACCCTCTATATTGTTAAAGTGTCAGTACTACCCGAAGCAATCTACATATTCAATACAATCCCTATCAAAATAACACCAGCATTCTTCACAGAGCTAGAACAAATCATCCTAAAACTTGTATGGAACCAGAAAAGACCCTGAATAGCCAAAGCAATCTTGAAAAAGAAAACCAAAGCAGGAAGCATCACATTTCTGGGTTTTCTATTCTGTTGTATTCATCTATGTGTCTGTTTTTGTGCCAGTACCATACTCTTTTGATTACTACAGCTTTCTAATATAACTTGAAGTCTAGAACTGTGATGCTTCCAGCTTTGCTTTGCTTTTCCAAGATTGCTTTGGCTATTTGGGGTCTTTTGCGGTTCCATATAAATTTTAGGATTGTTTGTTCTAGCTCTATGAAAAATGCTGTTGGTATTTTGATAGCTTGCTTTGGATAGTATAGACATTTAGCAATATTTGTTCTTTTGATCCATGAACATGGAATGTTTCTTCTGTTTCTTTGTGTCACTTTTAATTTCTTTCATCAATGGTTTTATAGTTTTCATAGTACAGGTCTTTCACATCCTTAGTTAGGTTTATCCTAAGGTATCTTATTGTTTTTGGTGCAATTATAAATGGGATTCATTCTAAAAGGAATTTTCTTCTTAATTTCTCTTACTTTGATATTAGTGTATAGAAATGCAGTGGATTTTTTGTGTATTAATTTTGTATCGTGCAACCCCACTGAATTCATTTATCAGTTTTGATAGGTTTTGGTGGAGTCTTTAGGGTTTTCTATGTAGAATATCATGTCATCTGCAAATAATGATACTTTAACTTCTTCCTTACCAGTGTGGATGCTTTTTATTTCTTTTGTCTGATTGCTGTGGCTAGAACTTGCAGGACTATATTGAATAAAAATGGTCAGAGTGGAAATGCTTGGCTTATTCTTGACCTTAGAGGAAAAGCTCTCAATTTTTCACCGTTCAGTTTGTTGTTAGCTATGGGTTTTTCATAGATGGCATTTATTTTGTTGAGATATATTCCTTCTAAGCCCACTTTGTTGAGAATTTTGATCATGAATGGATGTTGTATTTATCCAAATTATTTTTCTGCATCTACTGAGATGACCATGTGCCTTTTATCCTTTCTCTTGTTAACATGATATATCATGTTGTTGATTTTGCAACTGTTGAATCGCTTACATTCCTCTAATAAATCGTGCTAGATTGAATTTTTTTTCTGTATTGTTGAATTTGTTTTGGTAATATTTCATCATGGATTTCTGCATCTATGTTCATCAGGGACATTGGCCTGTAGTTTTCATTTTGTTTGGTAGCATCTTTATCTGGTTTTGGTACCAGGATAATGCTGGCCTCATAGAATGAATTTAGAAGCTTTTCTTCCTTTTCTATTTCTTTGGAATGGCTTGAAAAGAATAGATATTAAGTCATCTTTAACTGTTTTTGGTAGAATCCACCTGTGAATCCATCTGGTCCTAGACTTTGAGAGGTTGTTTTTGGTTGTTGTTGTTGTTGTGTTGCTTTGGGTTGGCTTTGGGTTTGTTGTTGTTGTTGTTGTTGTCTTTAATATTACTGATTCAACTTCATTACTAGTAACTGGTCTCTTCACATTTTGTATTTCCTCCTGATTCACTTTTGAAAGAATATATGTTTCTAGGAATTTATCCATTTCTTGTTCTCCAATTTTGTATGAAATTTTTCCATAATATTCTCTAAAAATCCATTGTATTTCTGTGCTGTTACTTGTTAATCTCCTTTCAGGCTTTGAGTCTTCTCTCCTTTTCTTGATGTCTGACTAAAGGTTTATCATTTTTTTATTTTATCTTTTCTAAAAACCATCTTTTGGCTTCATTAATCTTTTCTATTAGGTTTTTAAGTCACTATTTCACTATTTCTGCATTAATCTTTATTATTTCCTTCCTTCTACTAGCTTTTGGGCTTTGATTATTTTTCTTTTTGTAGCCCCTTTAGATGTAAAGTTAGGTCATTTCTGTGAGATTTTTCTTGCTTCTTGAAGTATGCCTGTATTGCTGTAAACTTCCAAAAGTACGTTTGCTGCATCCCAAAGATTTTGGGCCAGTGTGTTTTCATTTTCACTTGTCTCCATATATTTATTTCCTCTTTGATGTCTTGTTTGACCCATTCTTTAGTAGGATGCTATTTCACTTCCATGTATTTGTATTCTTTCCAGATTTTTTCTCATAGATGATATCTAGGTTTACACCATTGTGGTTGGAAATGATGCTTGATAGAATTTCAGTCTTCTTGAATTCATCAATATTTATTTATTTTGTTGTTTTGTTTTTGTTTGTTTGTTTTTGCAGCTTAGTGTGGGAGGGCAGATATCTCTAGAGGATCCTCACTTCAATTTGTTTTGATAAATACCCAGAAGTAGGATTGCTGGATCATACGGCAGTTTTTAAATTTTTTTAACTTCATATTGTTTTCTATACTGGCTGTATCAGTTTGTATTCCCACCAACAGTACATAAGGATTCCCTTTTCTCCACAGCCTTGCCAATACTTACCTCTTGTCATTTTGATGACAGCCATTTTAACCTGTGTGGAGTGATGTTTTATTGTGGTTTTGATTTGCATTTTCCTGATGATGAGTGATGTTGAGCACTTTTTCATATACCTGTTGACCATGTATATGTTTTCTCTGGAAAACTGTCTATTTAGTTCCTCTGCCCATTTTTTAATTGAGTTTGTAGTTTTTTCTGCTATTGAATTGTAAGACTTCTTTATATATTTTGGATATTAACCTTTCATCAGATACAGAATTTACAAATACTTCTCCCATTCCTTATGTTGTCTTTTCATCTTGTTGATTCCTTTGCTGTGCACAGCCTTTTGTTTGATAGGATTCTATTTTTGCTTTTGTTGCCTGTGCTTTTGCTCCCACATGCAAGAAATCATTGTCAAGCAGTTTGTTTCCTATGTTTTCTTCTAGGAGTTTTATGGTTTCAGGTCTTCCTTTTCAAGTTCTTTTTTGTTTGTTTGTTTTTTGTTTTTAGTGTTTTATTCTTCTGCATGTGACTGTATAGTTTTCCCACCATTTATTGAAGAGATGATCGTTTGAGTATCCCCAATGAGTATTATTGGATTCTTTGTCAAATATTAACTGACCATATATGTGAGAGTTTATTTCTGGACTGTCCTGTTTCATAGGTCTGTATGTTTATTTGTAAGCCAGTACCACACTATTTACATTACTACAGCTTTGTATTACACTTTGACACCTGGAAATGTGGTGCCTCTGGCTTTGTTCTTTCTCAGGATTGCTTTTGGCTGCTTGGGATCTTTAAAAGTAGGCCCCATAGGAATTCTAGCATGGCTTTTTCTATTTCTGTGAAAAATACAGTTGTGATTTTGATGGGGACTGCATTTAATCAACAGATGGATTTGGGTGATATGAACATTCTTAACAGTATTAATTTTTCTAATACATGAACACAGGCTATATTCCCATTTGTATCCTCATGTTTTTCATCCAAATCTTGTAGGGTTTTTTTTTTTTGAACTTTTAAAAGTATTTACTAGTAATTGTTTTATTTACTGAAAAATTGGTTTCCTGGTACTAGTGGGCCTGAGTTACAGCTGTATGGAAAATATTTTTTACTTTTATTTTTTATTTTTTAATATTTATATCCAAATTAGTTAGCATGTAGTGAAACAATGATTTCAGGAGTAGATTCCTTAATGCCCCTTACCCATTTAGACCACCCCCCTCCACAACCCCTCCAGCAACCCTCAGTTTATTTTCCATATTTATGAGTCTCTTCTGTTTTGTCCCCATCTCTGTTTTTATATTATTTTTGTTTCCCTTCCCTTATGTTCATCTGTTTTGTCTCTTAAAGTCCTCAGATGAGTGAAGTCATATGATTTTTGTCTTTCTCTGACTAATTTCACTTTCATTGCCGAATAATACTCCATTGTATATATGCCACTTCTTCTTTATCCATTCATCCATCGATGGACATTTGGGCTCTTTCCATACTTTGGCTATTGTTGATAGTGCTGCTATAAACCTGGGGATGCATGTGTCCCTTTGAAACAGCACACCTGTATCCCATGGATAAAAATGCCTAGTAGTGCAATTCCTGGGTTGTAGGGTAGTTCTATTTTTAGTTTTTTGAGGAACCTCCATACTGTTTTCCAGAGTGACTGCACCAGCTTGCATTGCCACCAACAATGCAAAAGAGATCCTCTTTCTCCACATCCTCACCAACATCTCTTGTTGCCTGAGTTGTTAATGTTAGTCATTCTGATATGTGTGAGGTGGTATCTCATTGTGGTTTTGATCTGTATTTCCCTGATGATGAGTGATGTTGAGCATTTTTTCATGTGTCAGTCGGCCATCTGGATGTCTTCCTTGGCAAAGATTCTTTCATGTCTTTCACCTATTTATTCACTGGATTATTTGTTTTTTGGGTGTTGAGTTTAATAAGTTCTTTGTAGATTTTGGATACTAACCCTTTATCTGATATGTCATTTGCAAATATCTTCTCCCATTCTGTTGGTTGCCTTTATTTTTGCTGATTGTTTCCTTCGCTGTGCAGAAGCTTTTTATTTTGATGAGGTCCCAGTAGTTCATTTTTGCTTTTGTTTCCCTTGCCTCTGGAGATGTGTTGAGTAAGAAGTTGCTGTGGCCAAGATCAAAGAGGTTTTTGCTTGCTTTCTCCTCGAGGATTTTGATGGCTTCCTGACCTCAATGTGAGACAATGTAAAATCTTGTAGTTTTAAGTGTACAGAACTTTCACTTTGTTGGTTAACTTATTAAGTATTTTATTACTTTTGATGCTATTGTGAATGGGATTGTTTTATTTCTTTAAGATGTTTTGTTATACTATAGAAATGCAACTGTTTTCTGTATTTTGATTTTTGTATCCTGCAACTTTACTGAATTGGTTGGTTGGTTCTAGCAGTTTTTGTGGCGTTCTTGGGATTTTCTCTATACAATCATGTCATCTGCAAATAGACACGATTTTACTTGTTCCTTTTTTATTTGGATACCTTTTATTTTTTTGTCTTGTCTGATTGCTCTGCCTAGGATTTCATCTTGTCTGATTGCTCTGCCTAGGATTTCCATTACTATGTGGAGTAGAAGTGGTGAGAATGGGCATCTTTGCCTAGCTCCTGATATTAGAAAGCTTTTGATCTTTGAGCAAGTATGATATCTGTGAACTTGTATCGTCCTTATTGTGTTAGTTATGTTCCTTTTATACCCAATTCATTGTGCATTTGAGCATCACAAAAGAATGTTGTACTTTGTCACATGCTTTTTATACATTTATTGAGATGAATATAGGATTTTTATTTTTCATTCTATTATGGTTATCACATTCCTTGATTTTTTTTTCCACATTTCTTGATTTGTATATGTTGAGCCTTCTTTGCATCCCAGGGATAAATCTCACTTGATCGTAGTAAATGATCCTTGTAAATTGTTGTTGGATTCAGTTTGCTAATATTTTGTTGAGAATTTTTTAATGTATATACATCAGGAATATTGGCCTGTAGTTTTTCTTTTCTTGTAGTATCCTTATCTGGCTTTGCCATCAGGGTATTCCCTTATAAAATGAGTTGGGGAGTGTTCCCTAGCCCTTTCAGTTTTGGGGAGAGTTTGAAAAGGATTGGCATTAATTCTTCAAGTGTTTGGCAGAATTCCCCAGTGAAATTAACTGGATCTTTTCCATTTTGTGAGTTTTTTGATTACTGCCTCCATCTCCTTACTCCAATATTTGCCTTTTCAGATGTTCTATGTCTTCATCATCCAATCTTGGCAGGTTGGATGTTCTTAAAAGTTTATTTATTTCTTCTATGGTTATCCAGTTTGTTGGCATATAATTGCTCATATTAGTCTCATACAAACCTTTTGTATTGCTTTGATATCAGTTGTAATGTCTTTATTTTCTGATTTATATTTTGAGTCCTCTGTTTTTCTCAGTCTAGCTAAAGGTTTCTCTTTTTTTCACCCAAATAAACAGCTCTTAGTTTCATTGCTCTTTGCTATTACGTTTCTGGTCTCTGTCAGGTAGTTCTACTCTGGTGTTTATTCCCTTTATTCTGCTAACAGGGGTTAGGGGTTGTTTTTGTTTTGTTTTTTTTTTTTTTGGTGTTTTTTTTTTTTGTTTTTTCTAGTTTCTTGAGATGCAATAAGAGGTTGAGATCTTATTTTTTAACATAGGATTTATTGCTATAAATATGCCTATTGGAACTGCTTTTGCAGCATCCCATAGGTTTTGATATGTTGTGCTTCCATTTTCATTTCAGAAGATTTCTTGCTTGCCCTTTTGATTTCTTCTTTGACTAATTGGTTATTCTTGAGAATGTTGTTTAATCCCCACACATTTTTGAATTTTATTGCTTTCCTCATGTTACTGATTTCTACTTTCATAACCTTGTGATTGGAAAAGATACTTGGTATGACTTCAACCTTCTTAAGTTTACTGAGACTTGTTTTGTGACCTAGCATGTGCTCTATCCTGGAGAATAGTTTTGTTCACATGAAGAGAATGCATTTTGCTGTTGTTGGAGGAAGTGTTCTTTATGTTTGTTAGGTCCTTTTGGTCTAAACTATGGTACAAGTCTAACGTTGCAATGTTGAGTTTTTCTGTCTGAATAATCTGTCCATTGTTAAAAGTGGGGCATGAAAGTTCCCTATTCTTATTGGTGTCTGTTTCTCCTTTCAGATCTGTTAATATTTACTTAATATATTAAGATGCTGCATATATATTTATTTTCTATCTTCTTGATGATTTGACCACCTTATTATATAACAACCATTTTTTGTCTCTTGTTACCATTTTTGATTTAAGATTATTTTATCTGATATTAATGTAGCTACTCCTGCTTTTGTTTGTGTGTTTGTTTGGTGTCCACTTGTATGGAATATTTTTTGCCATCCACTCACTTTAGTTCTGTTTCTATCCTTAGAGCTGAACTAAGTCTCTCTGTTAGGTGGCATACAGTTGGGTTTTCCATTGTTGTGTTTGTTTTTTATATATATCCAGCCACTCTTTGTCTTTTGAGTGGAAAATTAAATCCAGTAACATTGAGAGTAATTTTCCTTAGCTAAGGACTTATCAGTGCCCTCCTATTGTTTTCTGGCTATTTTGTAGTCGCATTTTTCTTCCTTTTCTATTAACTTCCTTTGTATATTGATAATTTCCCTTCTCTTTATTTTTGTGTACCTAAAGTTGATTTTTGCTTTGTGGCTCCCATGAAGTTTACATAAAACACTGTAAAGATATAAAAGTCTATTTTACACCAATCACAATTTAACTTTGATCATATACCTCTCTTTATCCCCTCATTATGTTTTTAATGTGCATTTACATTTTTGTGTGTATTATTAAAAATTTGTTGGGGTGCCTGGGTGGCTTATTGATTAAGTGTCTGACTTTGGCTCAAGTCATGATCTCACAACTTATGAGTTGCAGCCCCATGTCTGTGTTGATAGCTCAGAGCCAGGAGCCTACTTCAGATTCTGTGTCTCGGTCTCTCTCTGCCCCTTGCCATCTCAGGCACACATACGTACATGTGCGCGCTCTCTCTCTCTCTCTCTCTCTCTCTCTCTCTCTCTCTCTTTCTTTCAAAAATAAACATTGATTTTTTTTTTTAATTGTTGAAGTTATATGGAGCGCCTGGGTGGCTAGTCGGTTGAATGTCTGGCTTCAGCTCAGGTCATGATCTCCACAGTTTGTGGGTTCGAGTCCCACATCGGGCTCTGTGCTGACAGCTTGGAGCCTAGAGCCTGCTTTGGATTCTGGTCTACCTCTCTCTCTGCCATTCCGTCGCTCACACACACTCTGTGTCTCTGTCTCTCTCTAAAATATAAATAAACATTAAAAAGTTTAAAAATAAATTGTTGAAGTTATAACCTTTTTCATTAGTGCTTTCATCCGTTGACCTTTATTCTAGAGTTTACTTAACACATCTTAGAGCATTAGGGTACCCTAACTATATGTTTACCTATCTGACTTAGGTTTACTTTTACTGGTATGGTGTATATTTTCATATGTTTTCATGTTACTAATTAGAATCTTTTTGTTTCAGCTTGAAGGACTCCTTTCAGCTTTCCTTGTAAGGTGGGTTTAGTGGTGATGAATTTGCTCAGCTTTTGTTTATTAGGGAAAGTTGTTACTTTGCCTTCAGTCTGAGGAATACTTTTGCTAGGTAAGGTGTTCTGGCTGGCAGTTTCTTTCTTTTAGCACTTTGAATATATTCTCCCATTTTCTCCTGGCCTGTAAGATCTCTGCTGAAAGATCTGCTGATGGCCTTAGGGAGGTTCCCTTATAGAGGTTTTTTTGTTTTTTGTTTTTGTTTTTGTTTTTCTCTTTTACTTTTACAATTCATCTTTGGTTTTATACAATTTTATTATTCTGTGTCATGGAGAATAAGATTTCAGATTGAAATTTTCAGGTGACCTATTAGCTTCATGAACTTGGATGCCCAAAGCTCTCCTCATCTTTAGGAAGTTTTCTGTGGTTATTTATTTTAATAAGGTTTCTATTTTCTCCTTCTTTTCTCCTTCTGGGACTCCAGTAATGCAGACATTATTTTTGCTGATGGTGTCCCATACCTCCTGTGAGCTATCCTCATACCCTTTCATTCTTTTTTCTTTTTGTTCTTCTAATTTTCTAATTTCAATTGATCCGTCTTCCAGCTTATGGATTCTCTCTGCTCCTTTGTCAAGTCTGCTGCTGAAATCATCTGTTGAATTTTTCAGTTCAGTCATTGTATCTTCAGCTTCAAATTTTCTGTTTTGGTTTTTTTCAATGTTTTTTTAATCTTAGAACTTCTCATTTTGTTTTAGTATTGTTTTCCTTGTATTGTTAAATTGCTTTTCTGTGTTTTAGCTATCTGAGATTCTGTAGAAAAATTATTTTGAAATCTTTATCAGGTAATTACTAGATATCCATTTCTGGCTAGGTCCTGGAGTTTAATTAATTTATATATATATTATTTATATTTATATTCATATTCATACTTTTTTTGCTGCAGACATATTTCCTTGATTCTTCATGATCCATACAGCCTCAAATAGTTATGCATTTGAAGAAACACAGACTTTATGTACTAATGTTAGGGAAACCCTTCATCTCAGATGGGGCACACTGGATTCTGCTATGACCCTGGGTCTAGCGTTGTATGGTGGCAAGTGCTGGGGCACTTGGTAGTACCATCTCCAACTGGGGTGTGATGTTTCATTGGCTCAGGCCAGTGAGGTCTACAATATTGACAACTACATGGTCCTTGGCAAGCACTGCAAGGGTGTCTGCAGTGCTGCATGGGCTATTGGGCTCCTAAGCAGCACCCTCCATGACTGCTAACTAAGGACCAGTGCAGGCAGTGGTGGTGGCTGGAGCCAGTGGCATGCACACATTCAGCTGCAGGTGCCTATATAGTGGTAGAGGTAACCACAGACATACTTGAAGTGAAGGAGACCAGGGCCAATAATAGGCTCATTGGTGTCTGCAGAGGGCCTAGGTATCAACGTGCCCTTTTATGATTTTACACTGTGCTCCCAGGTATGCATACTGTCTTGGAGGCCAGTGACAGGGATGGACCCGGGGGACATTTAGCCCCAAACTGGAGGGACTTGCTCTAGGTGGGCATGATGGTGGCCATTGACAAAAGGAAAGATCTGACATGAATTTTCAAGCAGCTGTGGGGAGCCTGGATATTCACATGCTCACCTAATGGCTACAGTCTCTTTCCCTAGGTATGCACACTGTAGTAAGAGTCAGTGACGGGTAGGGCTAAGGGTGAGGGGCATGCCAGAACAAAGCTATCTTACAGCTAGAAATGGTGTTGCTGACTGGTGACAGAAGGCAAAACTTGATCCATACCCACAAGTATCTGTGGGAAACCCTGTATATTAGTGTGTTTATTGGTGGCTGCACATTCTTCCCCCCATGAATAAGTGCTGCAGTAGGAGTCAATGATGGGCATCATGCCAGTAGCATGCAGATGCATTTCTGGAAGGGCTAACCACAAGTGCAAGCATGCTAGTGGGCGTCAGTCCAGGTTTCCTCCACTGGTATCCCGAACTCACATAGCTGTAGAAGCCTGGGCTGGCTGTGAGCATAGATCCCAGGCCCTGGTGGAGTTGGGAAGCAACCAAGGTGCTGATTTATTATACTTGCACTGCCACAAAGATCTTGAATGGCTACCGGTGTGGATCCAGGCTTTCGCAGAAGGGGCTTTTAAGGGAGGTAACAAGAAGGGAGAAGGGAGGGACTGAAGAATAGCTAATATTAGCAATAGTAAATACCTGTGGCAAAGCTGCTGAGTTTTTCTGCGGAGCATGTCTCTGTGAACCACAATCACTCCTGCTATGTGTTTGCTAATAATAGCCTCTGTTTTCTTCCTGTTCCTACCTAGCTCTCTTTGCCAGTTTTGGTGGGGTAAAAACTGAAGCTTGACCTTCACATAGTGCCTGAAGAGGCTAGAGAAGCTCATCATTCACTCACACTGTTCTCTCTTTCCCAGTGAGAGGAACTCTCACTAGTTGTGAAGCTTCTTCTTGGACTGAACAATGCTGGCTTGGGGGATGGGATGATGTGATGAAAATAAAGTTGTCTTTCTTCTCTTCTTGTGTGATTTTTCTCAGGTTTTTTGTTCCATGTTGTCACTAAAATTTCCAAAGTGGAATCTAGAGCTTTCCTGGAGCTGTGTTTGTTCATGGATAGCTAATTATTGGTTTTTGTGACGGTATAGGGAAGCTGGAATCTTCTATATCACCATTTTTTCCTAAAATGCTTTGGTCATCTTAAAGTGATTGCCTGCTAATACCAACTCATGGTCATTTGGGAGGGGGAGTTACTTTTACTGACTGGTTTCCCCAAGAACAAGGGTCACATTGTCTTGTTGTTGCATATACCTATTTTTTATTGTGTGTTGGGCATCTTTGGTAATGTGTTGTAGAGACTGAATCTTGCTAGCTCATTTGGAAATGGGATGATTTTTTCTTCTATCAGTTGAGTATATTATTTACAGTTCACCTTGATCCTGTTGCTGCTTAGTTTTAGGCTTTGTTAGGCTGATTGGTATGTTAGCTTTGCCCTTAGTCCTAGGACAAATCGCTTAGTTCTTAGAGTCTTTACTTCCAAGATAGGGAAGTGAAAGCCCAGAGATTCACCAAGCACCTCTCCCATAGAGGGATTCTAACTCCAAACTCTTCCTCCTTTATGGTAGGTGGCAGATTAAATCTCTCTGCTTAGCTCTTTCATCTTTCAAGTTTCTAATATTGCCCCAGACTGTGTCATCTGAACATACATAGTTAAGGATTCAGGATAAAACTTCTCAAAACTTTTCTTTTCAATGCTCAAGGATTTCTGGAAATCCAAAAATTGTATTCTGATTCCATGGGGCCAAAAGACTTATTGTCAGCTCTCCCTATCATATGCCATGACTATTAGAGTATCCTCAAGGGAAAAATAAATATGGCCGTCCTGCAGTGTGGCTCCTTTTTGTTTTCCCAAGGATCAAGTCCTTACTGGTTTAAGCCTACATTTGGTCACTCTGTGAGTACTCTAGTTTTGTTGTTGTTGTTGTTTAATTGTATCCATAACTTTTCAGTCCTTTCCTCTGGAATAATTAGTTCATTGCAAGCTGCCCTATTGCCTAAATTAAACTCTTTGAGTAATCTTAACCTATTAATTAATTCAGTAAGTGTTTGCTGAACCCCTACCATGTGACTTACACTGGGGTTAGACATGGGAGATGTAATGGTGAATAAAAACATAAAGGGAGTGAGTAAGATAATTAAAAAGGCTATAATTCCCATCTTTATGAAACTTACAGTTTGACAGCAACACACACAAAGAAATCACACAAATATATGTATAATGATAGTATGTGATTATGAGAGCCTATAATAGGGCAATTTGAATTCATCAAGGAGATTCAGGAAGATGTCTCTGGGGAAGTAATAATGGAGCTACCATCTAAATTTGCTGTTGGCACCTGAGAAGTATTCATGTGATTATAGAAGCTGAATTCCCTTTGCTGAGATGGGTAGCCATAAGCTTGATATGAGTTGTCCAGTCAACCATGCATTACCAGCAGAGGAGTCCATGATGTGCTGGATACTAGATGCATGGATTTATCCTGGATACCACTTGTCTGAGAAAGCATCTGTGATAGACCCATGGATCAGGAAATGTGTAATGGGAGTAGGAAGAGAAAAAGGAAGCCCCAGCAGACCTATCGCTCCAGTGGAGAGACATATGTGAAAATAAATGGCCACTTCCAGCACTTCTGGATAACTGTGAATAGATTTCAATGACACAGATGGGGTAGGATCTGAGAATTGCTTTCTTTACTGAATTATAAAAGAACCAGAAAAGAAAATTTTCTTCATGGAATAAAAATTCTGTTGGTGGAAGGGAACTGGGAGACAGCCAGGATTTTGTCACTTCATTGGAAGCCTGGGAATCTACCCCTATGGATTCATGTTGTCACGACCTGAGGAATGGAAGGCAGGGGCTACAGAATGAGCCTTGGGGAGCAGAGGGTGAGCACTTCCCCCATAAAGCAAGAAAGGAGGAAGGCACTCCTTCACTCCTGTCATAGCAACTGCTTAATGTTCTTTTATTAAGATTTATTCTGAGTCCTGTCAGCCTTATGGTAATGTTTTCTCAACTTATTTTATAATTATGAAGTAATTATAAATGGGTGACACAAGATACTTAATTCTTCTCTTTCTTTCAGTGCAGTGGTGGACATTCTGCCTGAAATTCTATTCTGATTAGCCAACCCTTGTAAATCTTTGTAAATTTTCCTAGTTCTAGTTATGTTTAAACATTAAAAATAACTGTTACAAGGCATTCATTCTTTCAGTATCAATTGAATTTTCATTAATAGAGGTTCTGATGCTATGAAGAATACGTAAGAAAGCAAAACAGAATGGTAGGAAGAAAGACTTAAAAATATGCATATCCTATTACCTAGCCTTGGATGTTGGCAGCAATGAGCTTTAAGTGCTTTGTGCCTGTTAACAGAAACATCTGAACCAAAAGCAGGACTCTCTGTGGGCCCCAAAGTGGCTGCATAGATAAGGCAAAAATGATGAGGCAGGAAAGGTTCCCTTTGACCAAATCATATATATATAGCCTTTTGAGATACATTAAACATTTTAGTACTTATTCTTGAATGAAAAGTCATTGAAGGGTTTTAAGAAAATTCTATATCAATATTCATATATCCCTCTGACTGCAGTGTAGAGAATGTATCGGAATGAAGCAAAGGTGCATGAGGAGAGGCTGCTAGGAGGTTGTTGATCTCATCCTGATGAGAGTCACCAGTGGCCAGGAGGAAGATGGTAGTGATGGAGAAGTAGCGGTGTTCATAGATTTAGATCTTTAGGAAGACCAAATGAACAGGCTTGGTGATTGGACATGGAATTTGTTCCAAGCTTTTCTTTCTCATATACATGTTTCCCCTTAATAGTGTTGTCTTCTGTACAGAAATATTATACTCTGATTCTCTCATTAATGTCGTTATTACATACTGTCATTAGTGATATATAATAACCCATTGAGTTTACGCACCATAATTGAATCCCCTGGTCCCCACTGTGGGATGCACAAGCTGTCCTCCAAGCTTTGCTAATCTATATAATTCTGGTTGATATCTTCGGGCATAAATAACATTCTCTATCGCTGATTATTTATTTAGAATAAATTCCCACCAAAGAATTCATTGGGCTAAGATATATGATCATACTAAGATTCAGATGGCAACAAATGGATATGCCATAACATTATAATTATATCATTTCTTTAGGGAAACAGTCTTATGTCAGGTTGATTACATCAGGATTCTTTGATCATGTAAGAGATAGTGATTTGTCTTCACTGTAATAGATACATATTCTGGATATAGATCTGGCTTTCCTACCCACATTATATGATATATCAGAACCACCATCCATAGAATAGCCAAACAGTTTATTTTTCATCATGAAAGAACACACAAAATTGCTTCTGAATACAGAACTTATTTTACACTAAAATAACTGTGGTGATTGTTTTGTACTAATGGAATTAAATGGTCTTATAATATGCTGCATTTCCTTCAAAAGCATCTAGTATCCTGGAATGGTGGAATGACCTACTGAAAAGTTGGTTATAGTGCCTATTAGGAAACAGTACCCTGAGAGTTTGGAGTTAGAGCTTAAAATATGCAGTATCTGCTTTAAACAAGCAACTGATACATGGTTTATTTTGCCCACAGTCAGAAATATCGGTGTGAGAGTCAAGAGGTAAAAGCAGGAACAACTCTCATGTCTATACCCATTCATAGGATATTTGTTCCTTGTCCCTACAACTCTGAGCTCTTGTGATCTGAATGTTTTAGTTCTTGATGGGGAAATGTTTTTTCCAGGAGACACAATGTTCCACTCAATTGGCAGTCTCAATGGCCATCTGCCCATTTCAGGCTTGTTACACCACTAAACAAGTAAGAGGAGAAGTTAATATCCTAGCTACATGTTTGTTCTTAATCACGAAGAAGAAATTTGAGCTGCTGATGCACAATGGGTCAGAAAGGACTATGTCTGGAACCTAGTGGATTCTCTTGGGCAGGTTTTAGAATCCCCATGTACAATGCTAAAAGTACCCAGAAAGCTGACATAATCTAAATAGAAGGCAAAAAAAACCCCACAAAAAACAAAGGATTAGACCATATAGGAATGAATCCATAAAGAAGTAGAGATAGTGGATAAGGGGGAAGTTAACAATAGCAGCCACTACCTTATGAGAAGCTACATGCACACATACACACCATGATTTTCTTTTTTTTTTTTTTTTTACTTTTAATAAATCCTCTTCCTTTTCCTTTATTTTATATAAAACGTATTAGCAGTGGTTGAGAGCATAGGTGGCATTCAGTGCTGTCGTTAGATTTAAAGAAAAATGTTCTTAACATGGTTTCACCACGTGTACCAGGGCAAAGTAAATGAAATGAAAATGTTCAGATAGTATACGGGTACACTGCCTTCTTGCAGGATTGGCATAGCCAGAAGTATATCCCTGTCATTAATGACCAATGGAGGACTGAGTTCAGCTTAGCATAAGAAATAAGTTTCTAATAACACTATGCAAGAATGAAACAAGTCTCTTTGTCAATGTAGTAAGTTCCCTGTCACTGGGAGCCTAAATGATCCTCAATGGGATTTATGTACTAAGTACAAGATTGTGAAACCAAATCGAGCACTATTGTTTTTGTTTTGCATTTGAGGAAAATAATTGTCAGAGAGGTGATAAAACTTGCTTATCCTCACACAGCTAACAGTGGTGCTGTCTAATTGCATCTAATAACAAAAAGTTGCTCTGCAGTTTGCTGGTAACCCAACAGAACAACGAGTAAAACTATTAGATTTTTTCTTTCTTTCTAAGAGTTTCAGCTCTTCTTGGGAGCCAAGTTTTTTCTGTATATCAGCTTATGTGAGCCTTACTTATATATATTCGAAGTGCATCATTACATGATATTCAGACCAATTATTTATCCCATTAACCTCTAAAAAATGTATAGAAAACTGGCATAACAATACATAACCCAAAGGCAGTAACTGTTGTCAGTATATTTCTTCTGCTCCTCTTCCCTTACCACCCCCAGCCACACACAACATACAGGTATACAATATGCTTATACACACACACACGTACACATATAACACACTGCACATATTTTCGTAAGCATGTGTGTTTGATTTTAAACATTTCTCATCATGTGTACTGATGCATTTTTAAAAACTTAAGTCCAAGTTACTTAACATATCATGTAATAATGGTTTCAAGAGTAGAATTTAGTGATTCATCACTTACATATAACACTCAGTGCTCATCCCAACAAGCACCCTCCTTAATTCCCACCACCAATTTAGCACACCCACCCCCCTCATACCCCTCCAGCAACCCTCAGTTTGTTCTCTGTATTAAGTGTCTTTCATGGTTTTCCTCCTTCTTTTTTTATCTTTTTTCCTTCCTTTCTCCTATGCTCATCTATTGTGTTTCTTAAATTACATATATGAGTGAAATCATATGATATTTATCTTTCTCTGTCTGACTTATTTCACTTAGCATAATACACTCTAGTTCCATCCACATTGTTGCAAATGACAAGATTTCATTTTTTTTGGTCGCTGAATGATATTACATTGCATAATATATTCTTTATCCATTCAACTGATGCATTTTTTTTTAAAGTAGAAGGTAGCTACATTGTTTATATACTTCGCTATCCATGTACAAAACAAAATGTTTTTTCCCAGTATTGAGATATACTTGACATACAGCACTGTATAATTTTAAGGTATACAACATAATGAATTACATATATTGTGAAACAGTAATTTTAGTTAATATCCATCATCTGATATAGATACAAAAAAAATGGTTTTTCCTTGTAATGAGAACTTTGAGGATCTACTATCTTAGCAACCTTTAAACATACTATACAGCAGTGTTAACCATAGTCGTCATGTTTTACATTATATTCCCAGTCTTACTTACTCTTGTAACTGGAAGTTTGTACCTTTTTGAACAACTTCATCCAATTCCTCTAACTTCAGCCCTCACCTCTGGTAACAATTCCGACCCCTTTTCTATGAATTTTTATTAGGATTCTACCTGTAAGTGAGATCATACAAAATTTGTCTTTCTCTATGAACTTAATTCACTGGCCATAATGCCTTCAACAATTCATTCTTGTTACAAATGGCAGTGTTTCCATTTTTATGGCTGAATAGTATTCTTGGGTGTATGTATAATACATATATGACATTTTTTTTATTCTTTGTTCATCCATCAGTGGACACTTAGGTTGTTTCCATGCCTTGGCTATTATAAATAATGCTGTAGTAAACATGGATGGGGATGCAGACATCTTTTAGACACAGTAATAACATTTCCTACGAATATATACCGAGAATTCAAATTCCTGGATCATAAGGTAATTCTAGTTTTAATTTTAGAAGGAACTCGCATACTGTCTTCCATGTGACTGCCCCAATTTATAATTCCACAACACAAGGGTTCCCTTTTCTCCACATCCTTATGGGCATTTGTAATCTCTTGCTTTTTTGATGATATCAATGCTAACAGGCATGAGGTCATGTCTCACTGAGATTTTGATTTGCATTTACCTAACAACGAGTGGTGATGAGTACCTTTTCAGGTAGCTGTTGGCTATTTGAAAATCTTCTTTGGGAAAATGTCTATTAGGCCTTTTGTTCATTTTAATTGTATAATTTGTTGTATTGCTATTGAATTATGACTTTATAAATTTTGCATATTAAGTCTTTATCGGATATATGATTAGCAAATATTTTCTCCCATATTGTCAGTTGTCTTTTTAGTTTCTTGATTGCTTCTTTTGCTGTACAAAAGCTATTTAGTGTATGTATACTCACTTTTTAATTTTTATTTTGTTGCTTATGCAATGATCCAAAAGTCCATTGCAAAGATCCATCTCAAGGAGCTTACTTTCTGTTTCTTCCAAGAGTTTCGTGGTTTCAGGTCTTACATTTAAGTCTTTGCTCCATTTTGAGTTTAATTTGTGAGTGGTATTAGGTAAGGGTCTAGTTGTGTTCTTTTATGTGTCAAAATCCATTTTTCCAGCACTATTTATTGAAGAAACAGTCTTTTCTCCATTTGAGTATTCTTGACTCCCTTGTCAAATATCTGTATACCATATAAGCATGGGTTTACTTCTGGGCTCTCCATTCTGTTCCATTTGTAAATGTGTCTGTCTTTTTAAAAATCTTTTTAAGTTTATTTTGAGAGAGGGGGAGAGAAAGCATGAGGGGGTAGGGGCAGAGAGAGAAGGAGAGAGTATTGCAAGCAGACTCTGCTCTGTCAGTGCAGAGCCCTACGTGGGGCTTGAATTCATGAACCGTGAGATCATGATCTGAGCCAAGATCAAGAGTCAGTCACTTAACCCACCAACCCACACAGGCGCCCCAATGTGTCTGTTTTGATTGCCATAGCATTATAATATTGCTTGGAATCAGGAGGTGTGATGCCTCCAGCTTTTTCTTTCTCATAATTATTTTGGTTATTTGGGGTCTTTTGTAGTTCCATGTAAATTTTAGGGTTGTTTTTTCTACTTCTGTAAAAAAAAAAATGCTAGTGGAATCTTGATAGGGATTACATTGAATCCATAGATGGCTCTTGCTAAGGATATTTTAACAGTAAACTATTCCAGTCCAGAACATAGGATGTCTTTGCATTTATTTGTGATCTCCTCAATTTCTTTCATCAAAGTCTTACAGTTTTCTGTGTAGAGACTTTGACTCTCTTGGTTAAATTTATTCCTAAGCATTGTATTGGTTTTGATATTGTAATAAATGGGATTGTTCTCTTCATTTCTCTTATAATCTTTGTATGTAGAAAAGCTACTGGTTTCTGAATGTTATTTTTGTATCCTGCAAATTTACTGAATTTGATCTAACAGATTAAACAGTATTTTGTTGAGTTCTTTGGATTTTCTATATATAAAATCATGTCATCTGCAAATAGGGACAATTTTATTTCTTCCTTTCTAATTCCATTGCCCTTTATTTCCATTGCCTGATTGCTTTGGCTAGAAATTCTAGTATTATGTTGAACTGAGGGTTGATGGGGGGTGAGGGGGGTGATGGGTATTGAGGAGAGCACCTGTTGGGATGAGCACTGGGTGTTGTTCTATGGAAACCAATTTGACAATAAATTTCATATTTAAAAAAAAAGGAGTAGTGAGAATGGGTACCCGTGTCTTGTTCATGATCTTAGAAGAAAAGGTTTCAACCTTTCACCACTGAGTGTGTTAGATGTGGGCTCATCATATATGGCCTTTGTTACGTTGAGGTACAGTCCTTCTACACCTAGCTTGTTAGCAGTTATTTTTTTCGTGAAGGGATATTGAATTTTATCAAATGCATTTTCTGTATCTGTTGAGATGATGATATGATTTTTATCTTTTATTCTGTTAATATGGTATATCACATTTATTTGCATATATTGAACCATCTTTGCATCCTAGGGATGAATCTTACTTGATCATGGTAAATGATCCTTTTAAAGTGCTGGTGAATTTGGTTTATTAGTATTTTATTGATAATGTTTGTATGTATATATTTCAGAGATGTTGACCTATAGTTTTCTCTTCTTGCAGTGTCCTTTTCTGGCTTTGGTATGAGGGTATTGCTTAAGTGAATTTCAGAGAGTTCCCTCCTGTTCAAATTTTTGGGAAGAGTTTGAAAAGGCTTGGCATGAATTCTTCTTTAAATGTTTGGTAAAACAAGTGAAGCCACTTGTAAGCCACTGAACTTTTCTTCCTTAGAAGATTTTTGATAACCAATTATATCTCCTTACTAATAATTGGTCTGTTCAGATTTTCTGCATCTTTCTGATTCAGTCTTGGTAAGTTGTATGTTTCTAAGACTTTATTCATGTCTTCTAGATGATCCATTTCTTTTAGTTCATCCAATGTGATGGCATATAGTTATTCATTGTAGCCTCCTATGGTTCTTGGTATTACTGTGGTATCAGTTGTACTGTTTCTCTTTCATTTGTACTTTTGATATGGGTCCTATCTCATTTTTCCTTGACTAGGCTAGCCAAAGGTTTGTCAGCTTTGTTCTTTTCAATGAACCAATTTTTTTATTAATCTTTACTATTTTCTTGTTTTCTATTTCACTTATTTCTTTACTAATCTTTATTATTTCTTTCCATTTGGTAACATTTGGCTCAGTCTGTTCCTCTTTTTCCAGTTTGTTGAGCTATAGAGTTAGGTTGCTTATCTGATCTTGTTTCTTAATGTAGGCATTTATTGCTATGAGCTTCCCTCTTAGAACTGCTGTTGCTGCATCCCATGATTTCTGGTAAGTTGTGTCTCCCTTTTCATTCATTTTGACAAGCTGTTTAATTTTCCCTTTAATTTCTTCTTTGGTTGTTCAGAAGCATATGCCTTAATTTCCACTTACTCATGAGTTTTCCAGTTTTTCTTCTGTTAATGATTTCTCTTTTCATATCATTGTGGTCAGAGAAAACACCTGGTATGATTTTAATCTTCTTCAATTTTCTAACCCTTGTTTTATGGACTAACATATTGTCTGTCCTAGAAAATGTTTTATGTGTGCTTGAAAAGACTGTATATTTTGCTGTTGTTTAGCTACAGTACTCTATATATTTATGTCAGGTCCCTTTGGTCTATGGTATTGTTCAAATCCTGTTTCCTTACTGATTCTCTGTCTGGAATACATCCATTATTGAGACTACAGTAATTAAAGTCTTCAACCATAGTATTTTGCTATTTATTTCACCTTTTTTAGTTCTGTTTTGTTGTTGTTGTTGTTGTTTATATATTTGGGTGCCTCAATGTTGGGTTTATAAGTATTTACAACTGTTATATCTTCTTGGTGGATTGGATTGACCCCTTCATTATCATATAATGACCTTCCTTCTCTCTTTTTACCGTTTTAACTTCTGTTTTGTATGATATATGTATCTCCTAGTTTTGGGTGGGAGGAGTTACTCTTTGCATGAAATAAGTTTTCCATATCTTCACTCAGTATATGTGTCTTTTAAAGTTAAAATAGGGGCGCCTGGGTGGTGCAGTCGGTTAAGCGTCCGACTTCAGCCAGGTCACGATCTCGTGGTCCGTGAGTTCGAGCCCCGCGTCAGGCTCTGGGCTGATGGCTCAGAGCCTGGAGCCTGTTTCCGATTCTGTGTCTCCCTCTCTCTATGCCCCTCCCCCGTTCATGCTCTGTCTCTCTCTGTCCCAAAAATAAATAAACGTTGAAAAAAAAATTTTTTTAAATAAATAAATAAATAAATAAAGTTAAAATAAGTCTCTGGTCGGTGGCATATCATTGTATCTTATTTCTTATCCATCAGGCATTCTATATCTTTAATCAGACTAGGGAGTTTAATCCACCTACATTTAAAGTTACTATTGATAAAGACTATTGCCATTAAAAAATATTTTCTGTTTTATAGATCTATTGTACTTTCCTTATCCTTCTGTCTTATTTGTGTGATTTGATGATGTCTTTCAGTATCCATATGCTTGGGCATCTTATTCTGTCCTTTTGTATATTTACCACTGGGTTTTCCCTTGTGGTTACCATTAGGCTTACATAAAATATCTTGAATTAAAACACCTCATTTCAAAAATTAGAACACTCTGTTTCAAACTGATAACAACTTCACTTCATAGCATTCCTAAACTTTATACTATTTTATTTCTCCTCTTCCTCCTCCTCACATATTAGGTTACTTACATTACAGTTTATGTATTTTTATATTGTGTATTCAATAGCAGATTATTGTAGTCATGGTTAATTTTACTTGATTTGTTTGGATTATAACTATAGTTTAAAAGTAAATCACACATCAGTATTACCATGCTGCAGAATCAAACTTTTATTATATGTTTACTATTACCAGTGAGTTTAATGAAACCATCCTGGTTTTTATGTCAATTAGCATCCTTTCCTTCACTGAAAGAACTCCCTTTAGTATTGCTTATAAAGTAGGTTTAATAGTAATGAACTGCCTCAGTTTGTTCAGGGAAGTTGTTATCTCTTCTTTTTTCATGAGCTTTGGCAGATAGAGAATTCTTGGTTAACATGTTCTTGCTTTCAGTATTTTGCATTTATCACCCCATTCTCTCCTGGACTATAAAGTTTCTGTTGAGAAATCTGCACATAGCCTTACTAGATTTCCTTGTACATAACCTGTTTTCTTTTCTCTTGCTGGTTTCAAAATTCTTTTGAGTTTTGATAATTTAATTATAATGTGTCTTGGTGTTTCCCTATTCACATTCAGCCTATTTTGGGTCTTTTGGGCCTCATGCGTCTGGATGTCCATTTCTTTCCCTAGGCTTGAGAAGTTTTTTGTCCATTACTGTTTTGAATATATTTACTGTCCCTTTCCCTTTCTCTTCCCCTTAGGCCATTCTCATCTGATGGTGTTCTATATTTCCTTTAACTTTCTTTACTCTTGTTTTCTTCCTTTTGTCCCTCTGGATAATTTCAAATGGACTGTGTTCTTTTTGAGTGGTTCTTTGTTTTGCAGGGTCAAAACTGATGTTGAAGTTCTCTTAAATTCAGTTCAATTAGTGTATTCTTCAGGTCTAGGAATTGTGTTTTGTGTTTTTGATGGTTTGTGTTTCTTTTAACTTTTTTGTTTATGCATTGTTGTTCTAATTTTATTGTCTGTCCGTATGTTCTTAAAGTTCACCAAACTTCTTTAAAAGAAATTATTCTGAATTTTTGTCTGAAAGTTCATAAATCTACATGTCTTAGGGTCATTTATTGGGGCTTTATTAGTTCCTTTGGGTAATGTCATGTTAACCTCGTGTGTGTGTGTGTGTGTGTGTGTGTGTGTGTGAGAGAGAGAGAGAGAGAGAGAGAGAAAGAGAGAGAGAGAGAGAGAGAGAGATGCTTGATTCCTTACATTGGTATCTGTGCATTTCAGTGAGTGGTCTCCTCTCTTCCAGTTTCTTCAGGTTCACATTGGCAGAAATGCTTCTTCACTAGTCAGCTTAGTTTTGGTTTCTCGATGTGTCAGTGATAATGTCCATTGGATGGATTCCTAAGTTGCCTGGAATCTCTGGTTAGGTTTCTGAGACAGTTGGAATTAGATACCATACTCAGCAGGTGGTGGGGCTATGAATTAGCGTCCTTGCCCTAGAAGGGCAGCAGAACAGGCACCAAGTCCTCAGCTCATTCCATGAGGACCCTCAAATCAGGCCAGACTGTACTGAATAACCTGGCCAGATGGAGCCACTGGTTTTCTTTGCAGATGGGGAAAGCCATGAGCTGTGCTCTCCATTCAATTGACACTCTAAGCAGGGCTGAAGGATGGGCTATGCAGCTTCCCATCTACTCTGGTTAGATTTACCATTCAGGAGAGCTGAAAGCTGCATTCAACAGAGGGCGGGCTATGAATTAATGTTCCTACACAGGCCAGCCCCTAAGGTTGGCAAGCCTCCTATTTGGGGATCAAATTAGACCAATCTATACAGTAAATTTCCTGTCTTAGCTCTGTAGGTGAATAGATCCACCTACCTAGCTCTACTCAAGTGTCTCTATAATCTGAGTTTCAGGATGAGCTACACAGATCCCTGGGGATTCTTTTTAGATTTCTGCTTAGGCTTGGCTATATAGGCTGTATTCAGCAGCATGTGTGACTATAAATTAGCTTCCCAGCCTGGTTGGGTTGCAGAATGGGCCCCATTTCTGGAAAGTTTCTTTTTTGTGTGTGGA
This sequence comes from Prionailurus bengalensis, assembly GCF_016509475.1. Lineage (NCBI taxonomy): Eukaryota > Metazoa > Chordata > Mammalia > Carnivora > Felidae > Prionailurus > Prionailurus bengalensis. The sequence goes on from NC_057352.1 coordinate 41,839,034, forward strand.
TCAAATTAGAAATGTGTGCTAAAGTCTCTGAACAGAAGGGGCCACTATCTTGGCTCTCCAGATACTGAGTCACTGGCCAGGATTCCCATTCAAGTGCTGTTGTAACCAGGACTAGAGGGTGGACTACCAAGATTCCCAGGAGCTTTGGTTCCTGGTTGGCAGTGTGGAAGGCTGGATTTAGCAGTGAATGGGACTACAGATTACCTTTCCTGCTGTGGGGGGGAGAGCCACAGAGAAGGCCCCAAGTTTGGCAAGAATCTTGTTTGGGAAGCAAGTCAGGCAGAGCTGTGTATCAGGCTCTCTGGCCAGACTGGGTCACTGGGTTGGTGTGCAGACAGGCAGACCTGCTGGCCAAGGTGATAGCTCGAGTGTTACTGGACCAAGCAGTTTCCCAGGTCTCAGGTCAGGCTTTCTGGCCAGGCAGGGTCAGGAGCTATACCCAGCAGGGAGTGGGACTATAAATTAGCTTCCCTGCCTAGGCAGACTGGCAGAACCTCCTCCAAAGCTGGCAGTGCTCTTTGGGGACTTAAGCTGAGCCATGCCTCAAGTTCCCTGTCAAACAGGGTCACTGACTTTGCTCTACAGATGGTCAGTGCTTCTCGCCAAGCTCTTAGCTCTAGTGTTGCTGGGCTAAGTAGCTTCCTAATTGCTCGAGCCAGACTTCCTGGTTGGGTGGGTCTAGGAGCTATACTCAACAATAGATAGGGTTATGACTTAGCTCCCCTGCCTGGGCAGAGGGATAGACCAGGCTGCAGTGATGGCAAAGATCTTTGTTGCAGATCCCAAACCTGTGCCCTGCCAAGTTCCCTGGTCAGTCTATGCCACCGGCTTGGCTCTGTAGATGAGCAAAATGACTAATTACAATTTCTACTTGGGTGCTGCGAGTAGGAACCCATTCTGCCAACATGTGAACACTGGTTGCTACAAGCTCCTCCCTCCTCTTCCTCACAATCCAATTCTCAGTGGTCAGACCCTTGATATTTCCTCCATAATACCCATGGAGACCCAAGTAGGCCTACCGAAAAGCAACTCACAATGTTGGGGGTGGGGCTGGATGTCTACCTGGGCTCTCTTTCTCCTCCTGAAGAAAGTGTAGAGTCAGGGGGAGTCCTTGACCCTTCCAGTGCAGTTCATCTCAGTTCATCTCAGTGTCAGTGGAACAGGAGATCTGCTTCTGCCTCACCCTGTGTTCTAGAGTTTTCACAGTGGTGCCTTGTCCATGAATAGTTGTTACTCTTCTTGTGAATGAGAAGGAAGCCAGTGATGGTGACGTCACTCCTCACACACCAGAGTTTCTAGTTCTCCTATCCATCCAAAGACATGTAAGGATTATACTTGCCCATACCTTTGAAGTTCAATATGGCCATGTGACTTGCTTTATCTAATGAAATGGGACTATGAATTAAGAGTCATCCTGAAGCCTGGTATTGAGATGTTAATATACTAAGATGGTGGAGTCCCCACTGGATCAGATCCTTGCAGGACTACAGATAGCAGAGCCCCCTCTCACACTTAATTAGCCATGTAGCATGCACAAGAAATAGTTCTTTGTTGTTTTAAGCCACTGAGAAGCAGGATTTGATTGTTACTACAGCAGATCCTACTCTTTTACATGTGACTGCCAGGCCCTATATTAGGGATTGAATCTGCAAACATGTCTGCAAGATAGACATTATTTCCATTTCCTAAATGAGGAAATTTTGGTTCAGTTATTAACATGCTCTAAATCACACAGTGAGAGTCCAAAGAGTTGGGAGAGACAGTGGCCCATATTTCTAAGGTAAGATAAGGCTTTGGGTTTGACGCTGGAAAGAATCATTTGGTTTCTCCAAAGGGAAACCTTTCCATAAGCTTTGATAGTCCCTTCTCTTAACAACATTAATTTTTGTAAAGATAAGACCAGAAGAATATGGAACTAACGCCACACCGAACATCCCCAAGATGGGTTCTTGGATGAAGTCAAATGAAAGTGACTATGGTAGAGGCAGGTGGCTGGGAAGGGATTATATACAAAAATGACAATGAATTGTACATTCAAAAGAAAGGTCTTCTCTGGAATCAAGATCCACAGGAAGATGCAAATATACTCCAGTAAGCTACAGCTGTTTCTAATCTGTCTGAAACGATACCTGTTCAAAGTGTAGGTGATAAAACATCACAGTAGTGGATGAAGTCATGCAGGTAAGTGTGCATGAGGTTGGGGGTATGGGGGCAGGAAAAGAAAGGAAAAGGAAAGAATTCAAGGTATCAATTCTGGTAAGTTAGGTGTTGAAAAGCCACATCATAATATTGTGGGTTCCAACCAAGATATTATTGCACATTATCTGAATTGTCCAATGTGGAATCCAGTGAGGAATGACAAAATTTTTACTGTAGTAAGTGTACAAGCTTTCAGGCTGACTGGCCCATTAAAACCCTTTTTTATTTGACTGGCTGTGATCTACATAAGATGATGAAAATGCTTGCTTCTGTACATAGAAAGCAAGAAAAGGAAGATACCCAAGTTCATCTTCTTAAAATGTCTCATCTGTAAAAACAAACCAACAAACTAATTATCCCTTTACCTGGAATGTTCTCCCACAGATGGAGACATATGGTCCCTAAACAAAATTGCTGTCTAAAGTGAACTGCGTAAACATGTTGTTTTCTACTTTAGCAAAATAATGTTAAAAGAGGCAGAATGATTTGCTTGAGGTCAAAGCTTGATGTAGAGCAGAACAAAGAAGCCCTCTGCTCTCCCTTGACCCTGTATATAGCCCTTCATTTGGTCTTGTGTAATGTGCCACCACTGAAGTACTCAGATGCCCTCTTTGTCTCTTTCCTCCCTTTTTTGGTCTGCATCTTGGCCAGTGACCTTCACTAAGGACATTGCAACAGCCCCCAAATTGCTCTTCCTGCCTCTAGTCTCTCCCTTCCTATCTCCAGTAGATGACAGAATGATTTTTCAAATCAAAATAACAATTGAATCACATCACTACCCTGATTTTAAGGTCTTGTGTGGTTCCTTAGAATGAAATCAAAACACCTCATGACTGGGAAAACCCTTCCAAATGAGGCATCTCTCTCTGTATTTTTTGTCTTATTTCCTAGCAGATGCTTACAAACACTTTTCCCTTTAATTTTATGGAAACATGAGAGGTTTTGTTGGCCTGAATTCTCACCCTTTCTTTGCTCCAAAATTCCTACTTACCCTTTAAAATCAAAAGTAGGCATTTCTTTCTCCAAGAAGCCTCCCTAGACATCTCACTTCACCCCAGCATCTTGGGGATGTATTTGATACTCTGTTTCAATTCCATTTCATCTTGATGATTTTGACCACCAGTAAATTGTGAAGTCCTTGACATGAGGGAATCAGTCTTATTTACTTTGTATCATGAGACATACCGTGGTCATGTAAACACAGAAAGAAAGGAAGTGAGGGAGAGAGAAAAAAGTGAAGGGAAAAAAAAAGAAGAAAAAAAGAATATGTCAATTCTCATGTTCCCTCTCTCTTGGTCCATAGCCTTTTCACCCATTTCGTTGCTGTTTTGACTATAGCTATAAATGAAACATTACCATATAGATATTTCAATAGTTAATGAAAATTTTATTACTATATAATTTTATTCAAATTCAAGAAGTTAATAGAAAAGTGACAGGATTTCTATAGTGAGGTGTTATAGCAGAGGTACTTTGCAAGCTCAAAAGCTGTTGGTTGTTGGATGTTGAAATAAGCATAAAAAGAAGACAATAAAATAGTTTATAGAGTTATATAATCCTTAAATAGCATTCATGGGTAATCTCTTATGTGGTATTCAAAAATGTTATGTTAGGCAGATAGTACCATTTCCATTCTGCAGAAGAGGAAATGGAGGTTCAGAGAGGAAGTCATTCCTCAAGGCCACCTTCCAAGTCATTGGCAGAACAGGAGAACATATGCAAACCTCTGAACCTCACATCATTCAACTTCACTTTCCATACATCCTGCTGAGCCACTTTGCCTTAAATAAAAAGGGAAGGAAATTTCCTTGCCTTAAATGCTGCCCTGGGTTTGACTGTCCTTTGTTTAGGATTTTATATTCAGCTTTCTATGCAAGTTGTTACAACTCAGCACTTACCCAGTAATCTTCTCCAAGGGAAAGAATAGTTTTCTTGGGTTTTGGCTGTTTTTTCCTAAGATCTCAAAATTACTGTTTCCCAAATATCTTCCCTGAAGTTTAAAGTGTATAAAACAAGAGTATATAAAAGAGATGAAAGAAAGGCTGTTGGTCCCGTGAAGCCAAGGACTCTTTTTATGACCAAGACCAACTTAAAATGAAGATTTGATCCTTAACTTAAATTCATGGAAGAATCTTTGCATTAGTATAGGGAATTTATGCTTAACCATCAAGTATCCCTGGGCCTGGGGACTACAAAATTATTCTTTCATTGGTCCCTTTAATTAATTGATCATTTGGTAAACATTAAGCTCCTATACTCTACCAGGCATTGTTTATACATAAGACTTGTTTGTTTATAAGCTTAAAACCCCAATCTTGAAAGCACCTTAAATCTAGTGGAATCCTCTTCTCTCTGAATTTCATTCTTGAATTCTGTATTTCCATGCCAACAGGCTTTCTGCCTGCCCAGGTTTGAATTGCTCTGCTGATGTGAGTCTCATTACCTCTAGAGGTTCCTACAGTTGAATAGGTTGCTTTGGTCAGTTTTGGGACAGATAATTCTCTCACCCTCGGGGAATGACAGAAACACAGGGAGGCCAACTCATTAGGAGACTTTGTAAAGCTTCCCCTTGGTACTGCATTAGACTAGCAGACTGTAGTCTGCTTTAAGACAAAAGAGACCCAACCATAATTAAATAGTCACAGAAATTCTTTGTGGGTTTCTTTCTTTACACATTTAGAAGGGCGCTAATTAGGTAGGGGATCCTTGTATGCCAAGCTCTCCTGAGGCATGGAGGGGGTCTATCTTGGGGGAATCCTCTTTGACCAGCAGCAGTGTTTGGCCTCCTCATTGATTCTCTAAATTTTGTTTGCCCCGCTAATAAAGCCCTAACAGTGGGAGCCAGAAGGCTGCCTGCCTTTCTCCATCCAGGGGACTCAGCTTTCCTCCAGTGTGGGCTGCTAGCCATGAATGACCCCTTTGTCTTTATCGCAAATGTTTTGGCAGTGCTTCTGAAAACAGTGGTGAATGAAAAACCACATGGTTCTAATTGTTTTCTCTGGGATCAGACTGATTTCCTTAGGGTGTCTACCCCCCCACCCCCCCCCCCACACACACACTCACACACAAACTCACACATGGTGCTTTGGGATCAACACTATCCTTACACTTCCCAACTAACACCCCAAACTATAATGTATTTTATTTTATTTTTTTTAAAATTTTTTTTCAACGTTTATTTATTTTTGGGACAGAGAGAGACAGAGCATGAACGGGGGAGGGGCAGAGAGAGGGAGACACAGAATCGGAAACAGGCTCCAGGCTCTGAGCCATCAGCCCAGAGCCTGACGCGGGGCTCGAACTCACGGACCGCGAGATCGTGACCTGGCTGAAGTCGGTCGCTTAACCGACTGCACCACCCAGGCGCCCCTATATTTTAAAGTACCAACATATACACAATTATTTTCAGGGAGAACATCATCTCTTCCTGTTTGGTTATCAACCAGGTGAAAACAACGGGGTGTGATTTTTTTCTTTCCAATTAGAAGGTACACTAAGCCAAGAAGAGCCACCTGTTTGTATCAGAGAAGGTATTAAAACCTTGAGGAGAGGGTTGCAATTTCTTGAATGAGGAAACAAATGAATAAACACTGAATGAAGAAAGGAAGGGGTTGGAATAAACTTTTTTCATTCCAAAACTGTGTACATACTGTTGGGATATTTATCTTGCCCCAGTCACAGGGTCAGGGTATCTCAACTATTGAATTTTAGGCTGAATAATTCTTTCTTTTAGGGGCTGTTCTGTGCATTGTAAGGCGCTGAGTAGCATCACTGCCTCTACCTACTAGATCGCAGTAGCAACACCCTTCCCCTAGTTGTGGCAATCAAAAATGTCTCTCATCTTTCCAAATTTCCACTGTTGGGAAGGGGGGGGGGCGCAGCGTGAAAAATCGTCACTGGTTGAGAACCACTGAGTTAGATGAATCAAAAGAACAAGAGTTGTGGAAAAGTTCATGAGAGTGAGTGCTAGAACTGGCAGCTGGGTAAGAACCCTAGCTCTGTCTATCCCTGACCTATTCCCCCCCCTCCCTGAACCCACCTTATAAAGTCGTGGTGACTTAATGAGAAATCACATATAAAGTGCTTAGCACAATGCCACGTACATAGCAAAAGGGGAATATATATTAGCTGGTGTCAATATCATCCCTCGTGGTTACCTCTGCCATTTAACATGGTTGACAGACCTCTTGTCTGAGAACATGATGCTCTCTCTGTTCATGCATCTGCTGCGCTCATTTCATGCTGTTTGTGTTCATCAGTTCTAGAGTTTCCCACCTCCATATTTCAGACTCAGGAACAACAAGGACTCTGGCATCACCATGACCCTTGGGCTCCCTCCTGGGGTACGCACATGCCAGGGGCTGAGAAAGAAAGATGTTTCCCACGGACGAAATGGCTGCTGACATTTTAACAAACACATTCTGCAGGCCTCTGACCAGCCAGGGCCATAGGTCAGATTCCTGGCTCTCCCATTTTCCTTCCTCCAAAAGAAAAGGTCCATGGTGCTAATAGATACATTCAGCCTCTAGTTACAGCCTGGGAAGGAGAAGGAATCCCTGCAATGTGGCTGTTACAGAGGTTTCCACACCTCACATAAATGCTGATACCAACAGTCCCCTACCCAGCATGGCCCAAATCCTGCTCTGTGGACCTGCCTCCTGTCTGATCCTCAGGACTCCCCTTGATTTCCATCTCCCTGTCACTCCCTGAATTGGAGATTTACAGCAGCCTCTTCACCACCCCCTATCTCCAGTGCATCCTCCAAGCCACCAACCAGTATTATTTTTCTAAACTGCAACTATATTTATCACTCTCTGCTTCAAAAATCTTCCATTGCTGTCCTTTTCTTTTGGACCAAAGGTCTCAGTTTGACATACATCCCCTGACTGTCCTGATCCTTGCCTACCTCCCTTCATCTTTCAAGAAATCGCTCTTTATCTTGCCCTCACTAGCTGTCTGTTCCTTAGGCAAAGAACTCCATGCAACTCCCTGAAAATGTCCTATTTCTAGAGCAGATGCGTCCTCTCAGCACTATAGACAGGATGCTCAGGACCAATGATATTGTCAAGAGCCAGCAAAAGTGTTTGAGGTCTGGAAAACAGATGTATCAGATTATATTTTTGAAAAGAAAAGTGAGAATGCAAAATGAATAAACAATTAAAATCCACAAACTCAATCCATAAAACACAATCCATAACTCAATTCATACAATCTTATATAAATATGGATTAAATTACACAAATAAGTTATTGTGCCAAAACTGAAAAATTAGATGTATAATGTGAACTGTGCATAAGTATTTATGTCTGATACAAAAAAGGTTGGGGCTCCCGCCATCAGGAGAGGCTTGAATGTGAAAAGGCTTGAAAATGTTTCTTTCAACCAGGGATATTTGCATGTATCCCCCCAACCGTTTTATTTTTTTTTTTAATTCTTTTTTTCAACGTTTATTTATTTTTGGGACAGAGAGACAGAGCATGAACGGGGGAGGGGCAGAGAGAGGGAGACACAGAATCTGAAACAGGCTCCAGGCTCTGAGCTGTCAGCACAGAGCCCGACGCGGGGATCGAACTCACGGACAGCGAGATCGTGACCTGGCTGAAGTCGGACGCTTAACCGACTGTGCCACCCAGGCGCCCCTACCCCCCCCCCCCACCGTTTTATTGATATAATTTACATTCAGTACCATGTAAGTTTAAGGTGTATAGCCTAATGACTTGACATACATACGTATTGTGAAGTGATTACCAGAATAAGTTAACATTTATTACCTCATACACTTACAAAATGATTTTTTCATTGTGATGAGAACTTGAAGGATTATTCTTAGTAACTTTCAAATAGACCATACAGCTTTGTGAACTATAGTTATTATATGGTACATCACCAACACTTACTCATCTTGTAAGTAGAAATTTGTATCTTTTGAACATATGTACCCAATTCCTCCATCCTGACCCCTGCCTCTAACCACAAATGTGATCTTTTTTTCTATGATTTTTTTAACATTCCACTTATAATGAGGCCATACAGTATGTTTTTCTCTGTGTGACTTATTTAACTTAACACAATGCCCTCAAAATCTATCCAGGTTGGACTGGACTGAATTGGATTCGATTCAATTTGATTCGATCAGCAGGATTTCCTTTTTTTTTTTAATTTTTTTTTTAACGTTTATTTATTTTTGAGACAGAGACACAGAGCATGAACGGGGGAGGAGCAGAGAGAGAGGGAGACACAGAATCAGAAGCAGGCTCCAGGCTCTGAGCCATCCGCCCAGAGCCCAACGCAGGGCTCGAACTCACGGACCGCGAGATCACGAGATCGTGACCTGAGCTGAAGTCGGATGCTTATCTGACTGAGCCACCCAGGCACCCCCAGGATTTCCTTTTTTATGGCTGAATGGTATTCCATTGCATATATATGCCATATATATTTTATCCATTCACCTGTCAGTGGACACTTAGGTTATTTCCATGTCTTGACTATTGTAAATAATGTTGCAATAGATACAGCAGTGCAAATATCTCTTCAACATAGTGATTTTGTTCCCTTTGGCTATATACCCAGGAGTGGAATTGCTGACACTACTTTTATATTTTTAACTATTGGAGGAGCCTCCATACTATTTTCCATAGAGGCTATATCAATTTACATTCTCACCAACAGTGCACAATGGTTTCCTTTTCTCCAGAGCCTCACCAGTATGTGTTACCTGTTGTCTTTTTAATGATAGCCATTCCAACAGGCATGAGGTGATATCTCATTGAGGTTTTGTTTTGCCTTTCCCTAATGATGACTGATAACTTTTCAGGTATCTTTTGGCTATTCAAATATCTTCATTGGAAAAAGATCTGTTCAGATCCCTTGCCCGGTTTTAAATTGGATTTTGTTGTTGTTGCTGCTGTTGTTTTTACTACTGAGCTGTAGTTCTTTATATATTTTGGATACTAACCTCTTACCGTGACAGATGATTGCAAATATTTTCTCACATTTCCTTTTCATTTTGTTGACTCTTTCTTTTGCTGGGGAGAAGCTTTCAAGTTTGATGCAGTCCAACTTATTTTCTGTTGTTTCTTGTGCTTTTAGTAATCTATCCAAAAATCGTTGCCAAGATCCATGTCAAGAATTTTCCCCTACATTTTCTTTTAAGAGTTTTATGGTTTCACTTCTTACATTTAAGTCTTCACTCTATTTTGAGCTACTGTTTGTGAGTGGTGGAAGATGAGGATATAGTTTCATTATTCTACATGTGAATATCCAACTTTCCCAGCACCATTTAATGCAGAGATGGTCTTTTCTATTTAGAATACTTATGACTCCCTTGTCAAATAGTAACTAACTGTATATGCAAAGGTTTATATCTAGGCTCTTGATTCTGCTCCACTGGTCTATGTGTTGATTTTTATGCCAACACCATGCTGTTTTGATTGCTTAGCTTTATAATATAGCTTTAAATCAAAAGTGTGATGCCTCCAGCATCCACAATTTTGACTTCTTTCTCAAGATGGATGTGGCTATTAAAGGTCCTTTGTGTGGTGGTTCAAATTTTTATTTTTTCCACTTCTGTGGGAAAAATAACAAACAGTGGAATCTTGTTAAGGATTACACTGAATCTATAGATGGATTTGGGTAGTATGGACATTTTAACAATATAATTTTTTCCAATCCATGAACACCATATCTTTGCATGTATTCATGTTATTTTCAATTTCATTAATCATTGGTTCATAGTTTTCAGTGTAGAGATCTTTCGCTTCAAGATAATTTCTAAGTATTTTACTGTTTTAGATACTATTGTAAAAGAGATGTATTTCTCCTTCAGGTAGTTCACTATAAATGTGTAAAAACACTGATTTCTGTATGTTAACTTTGTATCTTGAAAATTTACTGAATTTGTTCGTTACATTTAACAGTGGTCAGTATTTTCTATATATAAAACTATATAATGGAGACAATTTTACTTCTTTTTAATTCTGATGTCATTATTTCCTGAGTACTGTGTTGAATAGAAGTGGGCACCCTTGTTGTGTTTCTTTGGTTGTCATTGTTTTGTTTTAGTGTAGTCTTGTTCTTGATAATAGAGGAAAAACTCTAAAACTTTCACCACTGAAGTGTGCCCAAGTGGCTCATCAGTTGGTTGAGTGTCCAACTTGGGCTCAGATCATGATCTCGCTGTCCATGAGTTTGAGCCCCACATTGGGCTCTGTGTTGGCATCTTGTAGCCTGGAGCCTGCTTTGAATTCTGTGTCTCCCTCTCTCTCTGCCCCTCCCCTACTCATGCACACGCTGTCTCTCTCTCTCTCTATCTCTCCTCTTTATCTCTCTCAAAAATAAATACAGATTAAAACAAATGAAATAAAAATTTTTCAACACTGAGTAAATAAAGGAAAGGCTTTAAAACTTTGACCACTGAGTAGATTTTAGTTGTGGGCTTGTCATGTTTGGCCTTTATTATGTAGAAGTATGTTATTTCTATGCCTAATTTGTTTAGAGTTTATCATGAAAGAATGTTGTATTTTGTGAAATGCTTTTTCTTCACCTATTGACTTGATCCTATGATTTTTTGTCTTCAATTCTATTAATGTTAGTTATTCCATTTATTCCCATATGTTGAAACATCCTTTATTCCCAGGGATGAATCCTACTTGATCATGGGGTATAATCCTTTCACTTTAAGTTTTATTTTACTTCCAGTATAGTTAGCATACAATGTTTTATTGGTTTTGGGTGGACAATATAATGATTCAACATTTCTATATATTACCCAGCACTCATCATATTAATTGTATGCTTAATCCCCTTCACTTACTTTACCCATGCCCCCACCCACCTCCCTGCTGGTAACCATCAGTCTTTTTTTTGGTTTGTCTCTTTTTTTATTCATTTGTTTTGTTCCTTACATTGCACCCATAAGTGAAATCATATGGTATTTGTCTTTCTCTAATTGACTTATTTCAGTTAGCATATTCTCTAAGTCCATCTATGTTGTTGTAAATGGCAAGATGTCATCCCTTATGGCTGAATAATCCATTGTGTGTGTGTGTGTACACACACACACACATACACACCATATCTTCTTTATCCATTCATCTATTGATGGACACTTGGGCTGCTTTCATAATTTGGCTATTGTAAATAATGCTGCAATCAACATAGGGATGTATATATCTTTTTGAACTGGTGTTTGTGTATTCTTTGGATAAATGCCCAGTAGTGAAATTACTGGATATGGTAATTCTATTTTTAACTTGTTGAGGAACTTCCATACTGTTTACCACAGTGACTGCACCAGTTTGCTTTCTCACCAACAGTGCATAAGGTTTCCTTTATCTCCACATCCTCACCAACACTTGTTTATCATTTTTAATTTTAGCCATTCTGACAGATGTGAGGTGATACCTCCATTGTAGTTTTTATTTGCATTTCCCTGATGATGAATGATATTGAGCATCTTTTCAGGTATCTGTTGGCCATCTGAATGTTTTTTGTTTTTTTTTTTTTTTGAGAAATGTCTGTTCATATCTTCTGCCCATTTTTAATTGGATTATTTTGGGGGATTTTGTGTTGAGTTTTATAAGTTCTTTATGTATTTTGGATACTAACCGTTTACCAGATATGTCATTTACAAATATCTTCTCCTATTCAATAGGTTGTCTTTTGGATCTGTTGATTTTTCCTTTGCTGTACAGAATTCTATTTTGATTTAGTGCCAATAGTTTCTTTTTGCTTTTGTTTCACTTGCTTCTGGAGACACATCTAGAAAAACATTCCTATGGCTGATGTCAGAGAAATTACTGCCTGTGCTTTTTTTCAGGATTTATATAGTTTAAGGTCTCACATTTAGGTCCTTCATACATTTTGAATTTATTACTGTGTATGGTATGAGAAAGTGGTCCAATTTCATTCTTTTGCATGTTGCTGTCTAGTCTTCCCAACACCATTTGTTGAACCAACTGTCTTTTTCCTATTGCATATTCTTGCTGCTCTTGTTGAAGATTAATTGACCATATAATGGTGGGTTTATTTGTGGGCTCTCTATTATGTTCCATTGATCTATGTGTCTATTTCTATACTAGGATCATACTGTTTTGATTAATACAGCTCTGTAGTATATTTTGTAATCTAAGATTATGATTACCTCCAGTTTTATTCTTTATCAATATTGCTTTGGCATTTGGGGGTCTTTTGTGGTTCCAAACAAAATCCACCTATGAAGCCATCTAGTCCTAAAATTTTAAGCTTTTTTTTTAATGTTTATTTTGAGAATAAGAAGAAGAGCATGAACAGGGGAGGGGCAGAAATGGAGAGAAAGAATCCCAAGCAGGCTCCACATGTCAGCACAGAGCCTGATACGGGGCTTGATCTCATGAACTGTGAGACGGTGACCTGAGCCAAACTCAAGAGTTGGATGCTTAACTGACTGAGCAACCCAGGCACCCAAAGTGTATATATATATATATATATATATATATATATATATATATATATATGTGTATATATATATATATATATATATATATATGTATGTATATATATATATAAAATCTCACTGATTCAATCTCCTTGCTACTAATGGGTCTGTTAAGCTTTGTTATTTCTTTCTGATTCAGTCTTCATTATTTTGTAATCTCTAGGAATTGATGCATTTTTTTCTAGGATGTCTAGTTTGTTGTATAGATGTTCATAGTAGCCTCTTAGGATGTTTTGTGTTTGTGAGGTATCATTTGTAATGGCTCCTCTTATCATTTACAATTTTTTTGCTGTTAATTTTGTCCTCATTCTTTTTTCCTTGGTAAGTCTAGTTAAATATTTTTCAATTTTATTTATCTTCTCAAAGAACCAACTCTTAGTTTTGTTAGTCTTATCTATTATTTTCCTGTTCTCTCCATTTATTTCTGCTTTAATCTTTATATATTTTTCCTTCTGCTTGGATTTACTTTATTCTTTTCTAGTTCCTGGATATGTAAAGTTAGGTTATTTGAAATCTATTCATTTGACCATAGTATTTAGAGCTAAAAATATCTTTCTTAGAATGTTTTGCTGCATCCCATAAGTTTTGGTATGTTGTGTTCCTATTTTCATTTGTCTTCAATTCTTTGATGTATTGGTTCAGAAACAATATAGTTTAACTGCCATGTATTTATAAACTTTCCAGTTTCCCTCCTGTTACTGATTTCTAGTTTCTTGCCATTGTGTTCAGAGAAGATGGTATGGTTGGTATGGTTTCTATTGTCTTTCATTTGCTATGACTTGTTTGTAGTCTAACATATGATCTACCCTAGAAAATGTTCTGTGTATGCTTAAGAATGTATATTCTGCACTTGTTAGATAGATAAAAGGGACCTAACAATTACACATAGAAAATTCTGTCCATAGTGTTGTCCAAATTTACTGTTTCTTTTTCTAGATGATTTATCCATTTTTGAGAGTAGGATATTAACATATCCAACTATTACTGTATTGGTGTTTATTTCATCTAGTTTTATTAGTACTTCATATATTTTGGTGCTTGAATGTTGGATTCATGAAGATAAAACAATAGTACTTTTTTTAATGTTTATTATTTAGATAGAGCACAAGAGTGCATAAGTAGGCGAGTGACAGACAGAGAGGGAAACAGAGGATCCAAACAGACTCTGTGCTGACAGCACAGAGCCCAATGCAGAGCTTGAACCCACAAATTGGGAGATCATGACCTTAGCCAAAGTCTGACCCTTCACCAACTGCGCCACACAGGTGCCCCAACAATAAATATTTTTGAAGGATTGACCATTTTATCATTAAATAGTGACCCACTTTGTCTCTTTTTTACCATTTTAGCTTAAAGTCTATTATGTCTGATACAAGGATAGCCATCGCTGCTTGTTTTTTGGTTACCCTTTGCTTGAAATGTCTTTTTTGATTCCTTCACTGTTTATATGTGTCTTTAAAGTAAGTCTCTTGTTGGCAGCATATAATCACATCTTGTTTTTTAATCCATTAACCCATTCTGTGTCTTTTGATGGAGAATTTAATCCATTTGTGTTTAAAGTAATTATTGAAAGGCAAGGACTCACTATTAGCATTTTGTTAAGTGTTTTCTGTTTCTACATCCTTTTCTTCCTTGCTTCTTATCCTGTTTTGTTTTGTGATTTGATCATTTTTGTAATTGGTGTGCTTTGCCTTCTTGATCACGATCTTTTATGTGACTACTACAGGTTTCTGCTTTGAGGTTATCACGAGGATATATACAATATCTTAAATTGTAACACCCCATTTTAAACTGATAACAACTTTAACAGTGTGGTGAAATTTATATTTCACTCCCTCCCACATATTTAAATTTACTGATACTGCAATTAACATATTTTTATATTGTGTATCCAATAACAGATTGTAGTTGTGGTTATTTTTAGTGTATTTTTTTAACTTTTAAAGTGAATTATGCACCAATATTACCATAACAAAGATTCTCAGTTTGACTATATATTTACCATTACCAGTGACTTTTACACTACCTTCATGTTTTTACTATGTTACTTAGCATCCTTTTGACTCAAAGTACTCCCTTCAGCATTTCTTCTAAGGCTGGTCGAGTGGTGATGAATTCCCTCTGCTTTTGTTTGTCCAGGATTTTCTGTCCTCCATTTTTGAAGGACAGCTTTGCCAGATATATAATTTCAGTTGACAACTTGTTTTCTTTCAATATATTCAATATGTCATCCCATTGGCTTCTGGCATGAAAAATTCTATTGAGAAATATGATGATCTTCTGAGGTTACCTTCTATCTAACTTGTCTTTTTTTCTTGTGGCTTTCAAAATTCTTTCTTTGTCTTTGACTTTTGGCACTTTAATTATAGTGTGTCTCAGTGTTGCCCTATTCAGATTAAACCTATTTGGGATCTCTTGGGCCTCATGGATCTGCAGGTCTATTTCTCTCTCTGTGCTCTGAAAATTTTTAGTCATTATTGCTTTAAATATACATTCTGTTCATTTTTTCTTTAACTTCTGGAAGTTCCATTGTTTTGTTTTGTTTTTGTTTTTTTGTAAGTCTGTAGTTTTTCTTCTCTCGTATGTGTTTTTTTTATACTGTTGTCTTTTTGTGCCTCTGAAAAATTTCAAATGCCCTGTCTTCTAGAACTTTGATTTTCTTCTTCTATATAGTTAAGTCTGATGTTGAAGCTCTCTGATGAATGCTTCAGTTCAACCATTGCATTCTGCAGCTCTAGGGATTTGTTTTTTTCTAATGGTTTCTATCTCTTTGTTGAGCTTTTTGTTCATTCATTGTTTTCCTCAATTCTTTTAGGAATTGTTTCTTAGACCTAAACTTCTTAAGGTCTGTGTTTTCTTAGACCTTAAACTTCTTAAAGAGGTTTTCAAAGAGATTTTCAAAATTCTTTGACAATTCACAGAGCTTCATTTTTTTTTTTTTAGGGTCAGTTATTGCAGTTTTATTAATTTCCTTTGGTGGTATCATGCTAACCTTGTTTTTCACAATGCTTGATTCCCTACATTGGTATCTGCTCATTTGATTATGTTTTCTTCCCCTCTCAACTTCACAGGTTTGCTTTGACAGAGATAGCCCTTTGCTATTCAGCTCAGCTTGGGCTTCTGGACATGTAATCTGGTAGCATCCTTAAGCAGTGGAGTTGCTATCGGGTCTTTTTGGGCAAGGCACTGCTGAAGATCTAGGTTGAGATGGGGGTGCCACTGCCTAAGAACATTTGGATAGGGCTATTGGCATAGTTCCATGTCCTAGTGCAGCTACAGCATAGGTTCCACAGTTGCCTGGATTCTGCTGTCAGGCTTTCTAGATGGTCAGAATTGGGCATTATACCCGGCAGGAAGCAGAGCTATGAATTAGCTTTGATGCTTGGGTAGGGCAGCAGAAGGGGAACTAAGGTTAGAATAGCTTGTGTCAGGCAGGACTATGCACCTAATTCCCTGGTCCTAATGGGCCACTGGCTTTGATCTGCAGACAGGGGCAACTACTGGCTGTGATCTTTGTTCAAGTGCTATTGGGTAGAGGGCTGAGGATTGGCTATACCACTTCCCACAGGTTCTGGTTAGGTTTACTGATTGGGAAGGCTGAATGTTTTACTCTGCAATGTTGGGGCTTCAGATTAGTCTGCCTGGATCATTCAAACACCAAAGCTCTTATCTGGACAAAACTGGCCAGAAATATGCACCACATTACCTGGGCAGACAGCTGGATTCTCTATTCAGGTGCCACTATAATCAGCATTGCAGGACAGACTACATGGATTCCCTGGAACTCTGAATAGACTTCCTGGTCAGGCATGGTGGAGGCAGTACTCAAGAGTGGGAAAGGCTATAAATTAGATTTCCTACCCAAGTGGGGCCTCAGAATAGGCCCCTGCACTGGCAAGGCTCTTTGGAGACAAAATCAGGCTGAACTGTGTACCAAGCTCCCTGGGCAGATAGGGGCACTGGCAGAGCTCTACATATGGGCAGATGTTTCCTGGTAAGGCAGGGAAGGGATCTAAACTCAGAAGTAGCTGCAGCTATGAATTAGCCTCCCTGCCCAGGCAGAATCAACTGGCTTCAAGGCCAGCATTGCTTGTTAACTGGGGTCCTCAATCTGGCAGACCTGTGCCCTGCTGAGTTCTCTCATCTGACTGGGCCACTGTTGGCCCTGTAGATGAGCAATGCCTTAGGCTGGGATTTACAGTCGGGTGCCACTGCAGTTGGGGCTCAGTCGGCCAGGATCTGAGCATGGTTGCTGTAAGCCTTACCATCCTCTTCCGGTGCACTCTGATACCCACCCAGTGCTCAAGTCCTACAGATTACCCCACAGTTAATATAAAGTAAGACCACAGTGGGCTTCCTGAAAAGCAACCCACAATGCTCGGGGAGCTGGATGTCCAGCTTAGGCTGTCTTGTCACTGGAGGAGCTGTAGGCTCAGAGGGGCCCTCTCAGTGGGGAAGGGCAGTGCTGTCAGTGTAGCCTCTTCTCTTATTCTTTTAATGTTGTCTGTCTCAGTCTCTGTGTTCCTGGTGAATGCTTCAGTCTTACCCTGTGTTCTAAGATCTTTGCAGTAGGGTCTTGGCCATGGATAGTTGTCTCATGAGGGGGCCTAAAGTCAGGAACAACCTATGTCACCATCTTGATATTACTCTCTACAGGTATTCTCTTTCTGCAGAACATGTCCTCTAGTCTAGTAAACGAGTCTAGTCTAGTAAAGCATTATTTCTCATTAAGACTTAGTTATCTCCTTCTTGCTGTGTGCCCTGTGTTCTGAGCACTTCTCACACTAAGGGTCTATCTCTTCCCAATTTTGTTTTGGGAGGGGGGCATATATGAGACACAGGGCTACATTTTGTTGATGTTTAAGCTGTTCTCTAGTGCCCGGAAATTGCTGTGTAATGGGTAAGTGTTAACAATGATAGGATCTATGGTGATAGTTATCTAGATGCACTTAAGTGGTAGACCCAGAAACTTAACTCTCAGACTATATGCAAAGTGGTCTTTCTGCTGTTGCTGTCGGCTGCATCGGAACACCCTGTGCTCTGAGCATGGGTTAGGTCATGTTACAACAAGTAGCTATTAGCTGGGCAGGTAAATCACTATTCATCAGCATGACCGGCTTTCTCTCTCCAGCCCACAACATGGTTATAAATGAGACTGGCACATCTCAAATCTGCTGCTCTCCATCATTAGTACCTCCAGGGCCTGGCATGGCCCTTCTCCCTGAGAGGTAAGATACCGAGAGAATTTCTCAGGCTTAGAACAAGGGACCAGCTATATTGGGCCCATGGTGGCAATGAATGGCTTTTGTGGCTGAGGAAATGAAATTCTGAGTACTTGAGGCATTGTGCATCTAGCCATGAAGCATTCCTGGCTGCTGTCCCTAAGGGAACTGTGGAAATTTCACAATTCCCTGTTTCTCCCCTTTTAAGGGTTGGGGGTAAGGGTAAGGAGGGAGGTCCATAGAGGCATGTTCTTGGTTCATGAACCAGATGCTTTGTTTCTTTATTGTTGCTCAGAAAAACTAGAAAAGCAAGCAGAAGTAGCCTTGGGCAGTATTAAAAAATGGCTTTTGGTGTAAGTCATGCTTGAGTTTGAATCCTAGCTCTGCTACTTACAAGCTGTGTGATTGGGGAAAAGATCACATAACTCCACCAACCTTCAACATCCTCCTTTGTAACCAGGCATAACATACCTTGAGTTCATATATTAAATACCAAGCATGAGAGTATCCATGGTTCATGAGTAGTGACTGGTGCTATTGTAGATCACATGCTGGGTGAGACTGATCCTGGCTCCAACACCACTATACCCTGCATTCCTTCTCCTAAAATGAATTTTCCATCCTTAGAAACAAAATCCTAAAAGCTAAAAATGTTTCCTGAAGAATCCTGCTCTTAAGGACTCTAAGCCATGGCAATGGACCACACTGCAAACTGTGGGTATAAATTTCATTTTGAATCTTCCTCTCATTAACTGGGGACAATTATTCATGTGAGAGAGCCTTCCGGAGAGAGAGTGGGATATCAGAGAAAACTATGGAGTAGGAATTTGAACACTTGAGTTACGATCTCAAATTTGCCACCTATCCATTGTATGGCCCTGGAGAAAAAATAGTAAAAATGAGTCTGTACAGTTTTAGGGAATAGCGCTGTTTGTAAAGTGCTTTAACAGCACAGAAAGTTACTTTAACAGATGTGGCACTTGTATTATGCTCTGGGAGGTGTACTAAGCATATTGGCTTATGTTATTTCACCCTACCTTTTTAGTGACTCTGAGTGTCTTGATCTGAAATTATCCTGGTTAACATAAGGACTTTTTACCTCAGAGTGAAAGGTTATACAACCAATAAGTGACCGAATGAGGATTCGAACCCCCAGATCTGATTTTAAAACTGATATTCCACCCCTAAGGAGCTCCCTGAACCTTAAGAGTAGGGCTATCAGACATAGCAAATGAAAATATGATACCCAGTTATATTTGCATTACAGATAAACAACAAATTTTGGAAGTATATCCAAAATATGTTATTTATACTTAACATGCAAGATGCCCAGTTACATATGCATTTAATACATATGCATTTATCTAGCAACTCTACTGGGGTGCCTCATGTCACATAAGCAGGTGAGAAGTGGTATCGTAGAGCCTTTCCAAAGGTAACTAAAGGCAGTTTTCATGAAAACGTGCCCTTCCCAAAAACTAAACACACTCTTCTATGATAGAAATTGTAATAATTTTAGAAAAACAGAGATAAAGGAAATCTCCAAAGGTAATGTAGGATGTGTCTTCTAGATGAACTTAACATGGGTCTAGATACTTACAAGCTGTGCAGAGCAAGAATTGCAAATCATGATTGATAGTGGCATGCATTATGGGCAGACCTTCTTGGCTGGGTAAACTCAGGTCTCACTTGTAACCCAAGGCACAGACCTTTTCTGGCAGCCAACACTTACTGAAACCCTCCTATAGACAGTCACTATGTTGTCATGTTATTTATGGCATCTCATTTAGAATCAAGGCAACATTGTGAGGTAGGATAACTGCATTTACTGACTGACTGCCTGTCAGAGAAGTGGAATCCACAGCTCATGAGCAGCAGAGCTGAACTTGAGGCAGATCCATCTGAACTCTACACCAGCATCATGCTGTGTAGTTGATGGGAAGTCAGGTTGGCCACATCCCAATGATTGAGAGGTTACTCAACAAATATCTGTAATAGAGTTTAAATTATTCTTTTTATAGGCCTGTTACCTGAATGTTTTCCTGTCTTTTCCCCTGTACCTATCTTAAACCCTACATCTAAAAACTGTGCTTGACGCTTTCATTGGGATGCAGCCCCTCCTGTATGCCCCAAAGCATTCCCTGGCTTGGCTTCCAGTGGCTTCCAGATTTGGACTCTCACTGTGGAACTGGGCACTTCCTCTCCCACCGTGGTCTTCTGTAACTACTAGAGGGTCCATACAGCATAGTAGTTATGATTATGGGCTGTGGAGTCCTCCCACTGGATCCACCACTTAATGGCTGTGAGACCATCTGCGTACCTCCATTACTTCACTCTCACGCAAGAGATGATAATACCTACACCTCAAGGGGTGATAGTGAGGACTGAATGAATTAATGTGCATAAGTCACTTAGGACAATTCCTGGAACATAAGTATTCAGTACATAACACAATATAGGGATTACTGTTACACCTATTGTGATTTGACCTCTGGTAGGCACCAAGCACAGAGCTGAGCAGCTCACACACATAATGTCATTCTATTCTCACAGTCCTCTTACAAGTAGATGAAATTATCATTCAAACAGAAATCAAAGAGGAAAGAAGCAAACCCTGACTGACCATAGAGCCTATAATTTCAATCTCAACCCTTCTATTCTCATATTTCCCTCTTTATTTCTTATAGCTTCCTGAAGTTACTCCAAAATGGTGATTGACATGAAATGTTATTTTCTCTATTTACATAACACATGAAGAAATAGCATTGAATGCTACTGAGTCAAAACCTTCTTTGTAATATGTGCAACTAGAAGAACTTCTAACAGAAAGGGTTTAATGAGGCCATTTAAGTATAGATTTAACAGTTAGCCTGACCTAGTTTTCAATATGTGAGCTGCTTTTCATGGACCATGGCATGACCACTCCAGACCTCATATTCTCCCTTCGGCCATGAGGGTAATACAAGTTAGTTGTGAAAGTATCTTAAATATTCAGATGCCTCATCTTTCCTTCATTCCTTAAAATGATACTTTTTTTTTTTTTTAACTTCGTATACCATTTTACTAACCCCACGCTGGGGTGGACTCGGGGGCAAAATCAAAGAAAATCTTGATCACCTAAATCATTCAGTGTATTATCCATTAATGTCCACATTTCCGCCATAACAACATACTACACCAAGCAAATCATTTGTCTTGAGCAAACAACTCTTCTGTTGATTGTATAACCTCTAGAGAGATCTGCTTCCATCCCTAGCAAACAAAAGACTCTAGACAGGTAACTTTGCTAATGAATAAGAAGGATTCTTTTCTAAAAGACCTGAGCAGGATTTTCACAGCCACAGTGACCAAATGAAACATTCCAGTCTAAAAGCCACAGTGGCAACTTCAGAAAGACACTCAATCTTCACAGATGAGTGAAGTTTGTGAAAATTTTCACATGGCATCGGCAAACATGAGGCTTACAATCCATCTTGGGATCGATCCAGGTATACCCTGTCTCAACTATGGGACCATGGGCAAATGTGTCAGCTCTTCTGAACCTCAGCGTTCACATCTATGAATTTGTGGAAACCATCCTTCTCAGAATTGTGATAGGTACACAATGAAGTCACAGATGTCACAGCACTCGGTATGGGAGCTTCCTACCAATTACATTATTTTGTTAAAGAACTTGATTTCCCAAGTATCAATCTTAACTTTATTCATAGTATACATATTTCTGGTTTCAGGAAACTGATTATTTTATCAAACTCATAATGGGCATGGCCACTGAAATTCAAAGGCTCTCTTCTTTTGCTATTTAACGGCATTGATTTGCTGGGTTTTCCCTTCTCACCCACTCATAGTTCAGTTATCTGAGTGAAAAGACCACGCTAGAGCTATAAAAATATGATTACATTGCTGTTCCAAGTTTCCAAACTCAGATGGTTATAACCTGATGCAGGGCATTCCAATTTTAACTATCTACTGCTGTTTTTATTTCATAAAGCCACTAAAAACATCCTGCACTGCTTTTATATACATCACTACTTTTATGGCTTTTGTGTCATAATAAAAGGCAGTTCATTGGAAGCTGATGGGGTTTTTTTCCAGCAGAAAAATAGCGAACTTAGAATGAGACATCTCTGTCTAGTTTCTTTCTTCTAACTCTGTCCCATGCAATCAGTCCATGTTCCTCCAGGCTTTCAGGCTATTTTTTCCAAAAAGCTATTTGTAAAGCATTTCTCTGTTCAACCTTCAACCCCCCCCCCCCTCAGTATGTTGATTGGGAGGCCCTACATCCTCAACCTGGCACTTTAAAGATGTCTAGTATCTGTGAGGCTCCTGGGTGGCTTGGTCGGTTAAGTGTACGACTTCAGCTGGGGTCATGATCTCGTGGTCTGTGCTGACAGCTCAGAGCCTGTTTGGGATTCTGGGTCTCCCTCTCTCTCTGCCCCTCCCCCACTTGTGCTCTGTCTCTGTCTCTCTCTTGAAGATGAAAAAAATTATTTTTAAAGGGTTTGAAAATGTCTAGTATCTTTATAACTTTTGTTTATATAAAATAAAACACCTATTTCCTCTTCACCTTCGTGCATACTGATGGCTTTATACACAGTATGCTGCCTCTACCATTTTGGGGAAACCCTCTGCCTTGATTCTTTCTGTCAATTTAACTGTTATCAATAGGAAGCCTGTTTTTTTACACAACTTTTCCAGGAACTCCTCCCTGTGACTCCTCCCTCTCATAACCCTTAGCAGAACTTACTGCCCCCTTTTCTTTCAACACAATCATATGTGCCTTTGGTTGTTGCCTTATCACTTGTGTGACTCTCCAAATCCAGATCTAATGTTCCCTTGAATTATAAAATAGGTTTCATATGTTCACTTTTCCTGTGCTGTGCCTATGATGCAAATGTTACATTTGAAATGGAAAGGACTCCAGGTGGAAACTCATCAGACCTTTGTTTTACAGAGGTTAAATGACTCGGCCATGGCCACATGGAATTTATGGGAGATCACCTGAAGCCCACTATAATGCACTATCAAGGAACGAGGGAGAAAGGGATACATGGACAAGCAGGTAGGTGGATATATACTTGTGTTAGTGTAAGTAGATACCTATTCAACTCTCGATTCAAGGAAGGAAAAAAGCCTGATGAGAGAAATGACAACTATCATGTCTAGTTGGTAGAGATGGGAGTCCTTCAGTCCTACCAGACTCAGTGAAAGATAACCCACCAAGACCTTGGCTGAGTAGCCAAACAGGTCCTGCGGGGGGCTGGGGCAGGGGGAAGATATCAAGTCTCTGGGAAATATTAGAACCAACTTGTTATAAAGGTACATTTTTTCATCAGGGATCTAGACTTCCCTACTATGTCCTCTCCAGCCAATGTTTTCCTTCATTCTTCAGGGTCCTTGCTACTCAGATACTAAACTTACTTCAATAATATAATCAGCTTCAAGGATGACATACAATGAGTGATTTATACTCTGATGTATCCGTTAGTTACTAACAATATCACTGTGGAAACTCAGAAAAGTACCTATCTAGGCATCTTTCATGTGGACAGATCACCTGACAGGTGGCTATCCAGACTCTGATAATAAATATCTAGTGACATAAGGACTTCTTCGGTTGGTTATCAGCTCTAATTTTCAGACAATTCTGATTCCTATTAAGTCTCTTGCCTAATAGTCACTTTGTATAGTTCCTGTCAACATCAGTTGTTGACATTGGATGAAGTAGTTGCCATAATGCTACACGTGGCAATTATGACAAAGACATGGCTCTTTGTCCTCAAATCACTTTCAATCTAGGTAAAATCCCCATTTAATCCGCTTCTCCCATTAATCTTGTGTCAAGCTGAACATTTTAATTAGTGAATAATCAGCTCTGTAGGAAAATTAAAAATAATTGTTTGATTCTGAAAAATAATTATTTTCTTCCCCATCAGTATCTGTCCTTCTAGCTAATCATCACAGTGCCCTCTAATTCTTGCCAATATGTCATTATCTGAGTTCGTCCACATTCCTGGTCACCCCACCTGTGACCGCCTCTCCCTCTTGGTAATGAGTTATAAATGAAAAAAGCCATATGAACTCGGCTCTTAATATTGATGGAAACTCTTCAGTCCAGTACTTCCTTATTATAGATCATATGGTAGGTTCGATGAATAGAACCAGAGCCAGATCAATAATACCCAGCACTGGACTACCAATAAAGTCATCATTAACCTCTGAAATCCCACTTCCATAGTGGGTGGCTAACCATATTCAAGATAGCCTGTTGCTGAGAGCAACCTTCAGTCATTCTTGACCTGAAACCTAAGTTTCCCATATGCATCCTCACCATGAGTTTCACACATGCTTATCTGGCTTGGGCTGTTTAAAAAATGTTCACAGTGCCCCACAAGGACTCTGATAAATCAGAACCTTCTGGAGGGGATCTCGTTTTGGTCCAAATACAGGCTCTTCCTCAGCCACATACCTTAAGTTACAGTCTTCTTGTAATAGGTTACTGTAACCTTTAATGAGAAAATGTAATACTTAACCTCTCATCCATCCTCTTGAATTCTGCACATACAATACATCAATGATGCTTAGAGGAGATAAGCACATACAGACTGTTCTTTGGCCTTTATCTTATCTAATAGCAATATTAGGAGTCAGAATAATTCAGCATCCCACAAGTTCTATTCTTTCTGGTTGTGAGTTTGATTATGTATTACCACAAAGGATAAGGTACATTCTATCAGATGGGATCTAGTAAGAGTGTAATGGCAGTTATCTGTCCCCTGTTTAAGAAAAGCCATAGCATTTCGATGTTAACATCAGAGAAGAAATATCTAGGAGAGGCTGGTATGGTTGAGGCTCACATCACCTTGAGCTATCTCATGCCAGTGTTTTGTCACCATCACATTAATCCCCTAGGAGTCCTGTGATATGCCCATTGTGGACACTGGCTCCTTTTATGTATGCAGTGCCAGTAAAACAAGGTGAACCATTATGGTGAAATTTTATTAAAGATTCATAATTCACATGGAAGAAATCATCGCTTAGAACTTGAGCTGTATAGTCAGGCAGATCTTGGCCAACTTCTGTGATTGTGCACAAGTCAGTCAACCTTTATCAAAACTTCATATTGAAACTAAGAATTTTAGTATTAACCCCATTGGCCTGTGGTAAGGATTTAGTGAGAACAGAACATACTAGATGCCAAAAGAATTGGCTATAATTAAACATAGAACAGTAATCTGGCTTACCTTTAAGGCACATTCTCTAGATCTCCCCATAATTTTTAGTCCATTTTTATATTATAAGCTTCATTCCAAGCACAGAACTTTGAAGAACACACCTCAAAATCCAGACCCAAAAAAGAGTGATACCCTTGCTCTTCTCCTCTCTTGAAATGAGAACTTTATTTGCTTCACATTTTTTTCTCCAAAGTATTAAAACATATGGTATTTCTCCTGTGTCCGTAAAATTTTAAAACAGATACAGATGTTCTTCTCGACTAAGAGTCAAATTCGGAGTCAGAAGACTGGGTTGTGAATTCTGCCTCCTCTGCATATTAGCAGTGGGATCTGAATCAACTGACTTCACCTCTGATTCTTGGTATCTCTAAATGCTAAGGAATAGCAGTGATGTCCTGATGGTGATGGTGACAGTAAGGGCATCTACCTCACAAACTTGTTGAGAAGATTGGATGAGCTATTATGTGATAACAGTTACAATGTTGAAATTAAAAAACTCCCCCTCCCCCTTATGATTGGGGGGAACCAAAGCTCATGTTGTGGAAAAAAAAACGCTCAAGGTCGTGCACCATGTGAGGCACTTCCACCTGTGCAAGTAGCCCTGTGACATGTCAAGTAGAGAGTTATTCCACCTTTACTTCCTACTTTGGGGGAATACCCATGGAGAAGAATAGGTCCAGAATCTTCACATCTGTATGGTTTTAATGTGATGGACAGAACTCCCTCTACAAAAGAACAGTATTTAAGCTTTCCGTTAATGTAATCTCTTAATTAGGGCTCCTTTGGCTAGTTGAAATAAATTGGGGATTTATCAAAAAACTCCTGGGGTATCTCATAAAATTGATGCAACAGCTAAAGAACCATAAGTTGACAAAGGAGATACCCAAAGAGGCTCTGGAGATTTCCTTGGAAGCCAAAGGCCATAAAATTGAACTCTAGCACTATGTGCCCAATACAATATATATATTTTTTATTTTAATTTTTGTAAATGTTTGTTTGTATTTTGAGAGAGAGGGAGACACAGAATCTGAAGCAGGCTCCAGGCTCTGAGCTATCAGCACTATATTTAATTTTAAATGTAATTTTAAATTTAAATTTAATTGCTAATTTAAATTAAAATTAAGTAAAAATAAAAATTCAGTTTCTCAGTCATTGTAGCTGCCTTTCATATACTCCACATGGCACTACTCTATTGGATAATACAAGGTATGGAACATTTCTATTACCTGAGAAGTTTCGATAGCAGAGCGCTGCTCTTCACTGATGTCATTTAAGTACCTTTAGAACTCCCAGACTTTGTGTCCCCTTATTCCAATTTTCTAATTTTTTGGAGAGGGAATTAGCCAGGTTTATATGGTATCTACATTGTGAAACAACTATGACCAAGTTGGACAGTATCCTTTAATATAGTCCTCGCTTTGCTGGCCTCCTTGACTAGGGTGGGGGATCAGTCCCAGAAAAAGGGTATGGTTTTGCCTCCCAGAGCTTTTTTCCTGCTGAACCCTTATAACCCTCACTGCAGCCTAGAAAGCAGAGAAAAAGCTCCACCCAAGACCTCAGAACAAGTGATTCAGGGTTACAGCCCACTTCCTGTGTCTTGTTTGGAAGACTTCTTTAAAATCTTATTAGAGGTATTTATATTTATTTTCTCATTGTTCATTTTGGATAGCATTCTTGCAACATCCTAATAAATATCAACCTCTTAAAGAAGTCCCACTGGGCATGTTAATAGGAAAAAAAGACAAAACGAAACAGCACTTTTATGTCTCTTCATTCTCAAGGTATAACCCAACATATCTGGAGCTGTGTATGCTGAAAGGATGATTTACTTTAAATCTAGACAACCTTCTGAATGCATGATGCACTTTTTTAGAACACAAGTTCAGAGGAGGGACAGAGAAGCCAAAAGAGGTTTAATTTACGATCTTTTGTCCCTTCTATGAAAAGCGCCTGAGCTAATAACAAAGAAACTAAACACACGAAACTAATTATCGGAGTCATTTTTAATTAACCTGGCCAGCTAACGTAATCCCTGAAACATTTTACCTTCAGGACAAAACATCACTGGTTTTTGTATTCCTGGATCTGCATCGAGTGAGCATCATCAAATCCTGATACCAAGTGGATGGGTTTGTGCATCTAGGGTGGGTAAGTAAGCGGAGGGTTTTGACTTCCCCCACAGCTTCTAGCTTCTTGAGTTTGCTTTCCAAAAAACACTCAGGTTTTGTGTCTCACGGTACCTAAACCATAGGAATACCCTGGCCCAAACACGCCTTCAGACCAGGAATCAGAATGCCTCTCACCTGCCGCAGGCAGTGACACTCTGAAGACACTCTGCCGTTCCTTGAAGGCAGCAGTTCTCAGCCTCGCCTGCACATGAGCATCGCCAGAGGAGCTTTTCAGAGGACTCAGTCCAGCTGTACTCCAGACCAATTAAATTAGAATGTGGAAGGGCAGCACCAGCATCAGTACATTTTATAGCTCCCCAGATGACAGCAAAGATTCTTGGCAAGCAAGTGGATAGCAGCACGAGTGCCACCTGGAGTTTGTGAGAAATGGAGGCTCCCTGACCCCCAGCCACCCCTCCTGAACAAGAATCTGCATTCTGAGAAGATACCCCAGGTGACTTAATTGTGTATTGAAGATTGAGATACAGAGACCAACCAGTTTGAACAGGTATCAGAAGCACCTGGAGAGTCGTAAAATGCAGACTGCTGGGCCTCACCCCCAGTGTTCCTGCTTCATAAGGTCTAGGGTAAGGCTTTGCCTTTCTAAGAATGATGAAATGCTCATGATCCTCATTGATGCTGACACCATGCAGGAACCACAGTTTCAGACACACTCCTCCCTAATTCATTTATTAACTCTCATTCTGCCAATAATCTTGAGGCACAGGGGATTTTGCAGTGAACAAAGAGATAATCCGTGCCTCATGGAACTTTAATTCTAGAGGAGGTTCAGACAATAAATAAGCAAACGAAATACAGAAACAAGTGTTAAAGATTATGTTAAGTTTTTTATGAAAAAAATATACTGAATAAGATCCAGGGTGACTAGAAGATGCCAGTTTAGATTAAATGGTCAGGGAAGGACTTGCATTTGAGCAAAGACCTGATGGATGAAGGTTTTAAAAGCACGTTATCGAACAGGAGAAACTGGCTTCTAGGCAGAAGGAAAAGGAACCCTAAGTGCCCTGCGCCAAGGTGGGTTTAGTAAACTCCAAGACCAAAAAAAGTGAGATTTTCCTCTTTATTTCTCAGATCTGCAACCTTCCTGCTGAATGATGTTGGGAATGCTACCCTCCTTTCGTGGCCTGTTTTACTCATCAAGCTTCCCTGGTAACATTCTTTGGAAGATGAAAACTTCAGTGTGAACAGAGCATTAACTAAGTTCTTAATGAAGTTACACTTGCTTACTGGCACCTGGTCTCTGAGGGAGAAAGAAAACAACTTTCTAACAACAGTGAGTGAGCCATCTATCTTTCCGGAACCTTGTAATAGGAGACATGAAGAATGAGAAGACTGGACTGCCATCAGGAAACTCCCAGCCACACAGGATGGTAAATGGCAGGAAGAAATAGTGAATATGTAAAAAGAGCAGAAATGGCTGCATAGGTATGAATTATGGGGTAGGAGTGATGTCACCAGGAAGGTGACATAGGTAGCTCCTGACTGTACAAGAACTGAAAACCATTCATGATGAGACATCAATGAAAACATTCTAGAATGTGAAGCACCTCTGCACCTAAGACCTGGAGACAGACCTCACTGGAAGGATAAGAGGAGCAGTTACACATTGGTGTTATGCCAGCCGAGGGAGGGACACACTGGGAGGTCTCCCCAAAGCCTACAGCCGTCCAGTAAGAAAGGAGAGCCCATCATGGACAGTGGGTCCCTTTTGGGGAGTTTATACTTTGGTCTCACCTCAAGGAGATCATGGGAGAATCTGCAGGGCTTGCAACAACCAGCATTCAGATCTTGGCCAAATGGCTCCTACCAGCAATGCCCAGGTGGAGGTCCCAAGGAAGAGCCTCACTCATCTGTACGGCCAAGACAGTGGCACAGTTTGACCAGGGAATGAGGCAGGATGCAGGTCTGCCTGATCTGGGAACTCAGATGAAGATCCTTGCTGTACTCTGAGTCTGGTCTCCTCACCCTGGCAAGGCAGCTAATTCTTAGCCCAGACCAATACTGAATGCAGTTCCTGGCCCTGCCCAACCAGCAAGCCTGTTCTGATAACTGGGAAATGTCTCGGCACGGCAGCACTCAAACAGCCCAGCCAGTGGCTCTGCCCATCTGTGGAGACAGACTAGTGAGCTTATCTGGCCAGAGAGTTTGATGCACAGGTATGTCTGGTAAGACTCTCACTTGGGGAGCTAATCACACTTGGGACCTTTTCTTTGGCTGCCTACACCTCCTTGTGCAGGAAAGCTCAGCTGCAGCTCTGCCCACTGCTGAATAGAGCCTCCAGTCCTGGTGGCTGAAACCCCTAATCTTGGTAGTGTGCCCGCCCTGATTATAATGGTACTTGAACAGAGAACATCACCAGCAGCTTTGTATCCGTGGAGCCATTTGTCCAGACAGCTGAGTTTGCAGGTCTGACTTGATTCCTCCCACCCTCAAAAAGACTAGTCTGCAGCCTGACCAGGCAAAGGAATATAGAGCAGCCTCCAGACTGACACAACCCTAACCAGAGCTCTTTCCAACTTGTGACCTGTGAAGGGCCTCATCTAAGCAGAAACACTAATTCGAAGCCTCACCTAAACAGACCCTGATAGCAAGTGCCACCTGCTCAAAGATGTTACAAACTGATAAATGCAGAAAATCAAGTCAAGTGGTATGGCCCAGTCTAGAAGAGGAGACCACTTACTCAAATGTGCAGATTCTGACATAAATCACTAAAAAATGGAGATCTTGTAGTTCACTAAACTTAAGAGGATTATTCTGAAGTATCTGACAGTTAACAGAACACAGAAGAAGACAACCAAATTAGGAAAACAATGCGTGAACAAGTTCAACAACTAAAAATCATAAAAAATTAAATCCTAGAAGTGAAAAATACACTGAATGAACTGAACAATTAAATAGCTTCACCAGCAGACTTGACCATGCAAAAAAAAAAAAAAAAAAGTATACAGGGCCAATAGGGCACAATCAAAAGAAAAATACCCACATAGGAATCCCAGGAGCAAGAAAGGGATAAAGTATATTTAAGGCACTAATGGCTGAAAATTCCCAAATTTTGGGAGAGAAATGGACATCCAAATCCATGAGGCTGAAAGGATCCAAAAAAGACTGAAGCCAACTAGGGCGCCAATAAGTCACATTCTAATTAAGTTGGCAAAAGTCAAAGACCAAGAAAGAATTTTGGAAGCAGCAAAAGAGAATTTACCTAAAAGGAACCCCCATAAGACTACTCAACAGAAAGTTTCAGGCTAAGAGAGAATGGAACAATATATTCAAAATCTCGAAAGAAATTATAAACCAGGAATTCTATACCAGGCCAAGAAATTACTCAAAAATGAAGGAGAGAGAGCTTTCTTAAACAAAAGCTGAGAGAGTTCTAAGACTAGACAGGTCTTAAATGTTAAAGGGAATTTTTTCAGTGAAGAAAAAGGATGGTTTATATCATAAAAGCATAAGGTAGTACAAAACTCCCTAGTAATGGTAAATATATGATCAAATATATATTCTGTAATATGGTAACTGTACATAATTCACTTACAACACTAGTTTAAAGCTTAAAAACAAAGGCAATGAAAATAAGTATGATAATATTTTGAATTATTTTGGATAGGAGATTAAAAATATATAAATTATAACATCAATAACCTACATGTGGTGAAAAGTATAAGTTGAAAACATAGGGAGTGCTCTCAAAATTAAAATGAAAATAAATTGAAAACAACTTAAGATATTTCATACAAGCCTCATAGTAACCCCAAGAAAAAGCCTGTAGTGATTACAAAAAAGATAATCTAGTCAAAGCAAACTGATACCAAAAGGCATCAAACACACAAAAGTGGGTAGGATAAGAAGCAAGGAACAATGGATCTACAAAAAAGAAAACTATTAACAAAACAGCAATACTAAGTCCTTACCTATTAATAATTACTTTAAATGTAAATGGATTAAGTTCTCCAAATGGATTAAGTTCTCCAAAAGACATACAATGGCTGAATGGATTAAAAAAAAAAATCAAGATTTAACGGTATTCTGCCTACAAAGACTCAATGTAACTTTAAAGACATGCAGACTGAGTGAAAGGATGGAAAAAGATATTTCAAGCAAAAGATATTTTTTTTAAAAAGCAGGGGGTAGCTATAAATCTGTGAGACAAGAAAGCCTTTCTCTTTTGCCATTTTTAAAGAATGTCATTATATAAAGGCATCAGTCCTACAGGAGGATGTTACAATTGTAATATGTATTTACCCTATATTAGAGCATCTCAATATATAAAGCAAAAGCAGAACTGAAAGAATCAAAAATAATATAAAAATGATTAATATCTTATTCTTTTTTATTTCTTTTTTTTTTTAATTTTTTTTTCAACGTTTATTCATTTTTGGGACAGAGAGAGACAGAGCATGAATGGGGGAGGGGCAGAGAGAGAGGGAGACACAGAATCGGAAACAGGCTCCAGGCTCCGAGCCATCAGCTCGGAGCCCGACGCGGGGCTCGAACTCACGGACCGCGAGATCGTGACCTGGCTGAAGTCGGACGCTTAACCTACTGCGCCACCCAGGCGCCCCTTAATTTTTTTTTTTGATTAATATCTTATTCTTAATAATTAGATAATCCAGAGAATCAATAAGAGTCAATGTGGGCAACACTATAGACCAAATGGACATAACAGACATGCAGAACATTTTCTCTGACAATAGTAGAATACACATTCTTCTCAAGTATACATAGAACATCTTCTGAGACAGATTATATGTTAGGCAATAGAAACAAAGTCTTAGCAACTTCAGGAAGATAGAAATCACACTGAGTATCTCTCTGATCAAAATGGTATGCTTGTTAAAAAAAAATAAAAAATAAATTTGAAAAATGGTATACATGCTAGAAATTAACAATAGGAGAACAAGTGGAGTATTTCCATGTATTTGTAAGTTAAACAGCACTCTCCTGAACCACCAATGGATCAAAGAAGAAATTAAAAGGGAAATAGAAAAGTATACTGAGAAACACAAAACAGGAAGCACAACATAGCAAAACTTAGGGGATGCAGCCAAACTAAGAACTTCTAAGAAGTTCATAACAATAAATGCCCACATTAATAAACAAAGACATCAACTACACAAGCTAACTCTACACCTCAATGAATTAGAAAATGTAAAATAAACTAAGTCCAAAGTTAGCAAAAGGAAAAAATGAAATGAAATTAAAAACAGGAAAACAATAGAAAAGATTACTTTTTCAAAGAACCAACTCTTAGTTTTATTAAACAAAAAGGTAAACCTTTAGCTAGACTAAGGAAGAGAAAAAAAGGAGTCAAGTCAAAATTGTGAATGGAAAAGGAGACAAACTATCTGCCGACAAACTGGACAAACTAAAATAAATTATTAGAATCATAACCTACCAAGACTGAATCAGGAAGAGACAGAAAATAAGAACAGACCCATTATTACTAAGGAGATTGAGTTAGTAATAAAAAATATCCCAACAAAGAAAAGCTGGTAAATTTTGCCTCGCATTAAAGAAGGATTGTAAGAGTTACAATCAAGATAGCAGAGGAAGAATTATCCTGATCTCCCTTTACCCATTGGACACAACAAAACTATACATAGAGCACAACTCTCTTTGAGAATCAAATGAAAGCTAGCAGAACAGCTCTTCCACAACTAAAGATATAAAGAAAAGCCACATCAAGAGAGGGAGGGGGTAGAAATGTGATCTAGGCAGGACCTTACACCCCTAGTGCAGCAGCCCATGAGTAGGACAGATATAAAAAATCCAGCGATCCTGCCTGAGGAGCAGATCATTCAAGATTCACATGAGGAACCCCTTCCCTGGGAAGACAAACTCCCATAACATCTGGCTTTGAAAATCTGTTAGACTTAAACTCTAGGAGAGTCACAGGGCTATAGGATATCAAGATTTTGCTTTTTTTTTTTTTTTTACATATTTATATTTGAGAGAGAGACATAGTGCCAGTAGGAGAGGGGAAGAGAGAGAGAGAGGGAGACACAGAATCCAAAGCAGGGGTCAGGCTCTGAGCTGTCAGCACAGAGCCAACGTGAGGCTCAAACTCAGACTGTGAGATGGTGACCTAAGTCAAAGATGGAGGCTTAACCAACTGAGCCACCCAGGTGCCCATAAGATTTTTCTCTTAAAGAGCCCAAAGTCACTCTGAGACCCAGCACAGAGGCAGCAGTTTGGAAATCACCTGAGTAGTATGTGAAGGAAATGTCTCCAGGAAGGGAAGGCCTGCTGGGTGCCTTTTTTCCTACTTCCCTTCTTATCTAGCCCAGCACTAGGGGTGCTATTTCTGACATTATCCATCTACTTTGCTAGCACCACTTGACCTGCCCTCCCTGGCAGTTGCCTCTCCAAAGCAGGTCCTGTTGACCACTCCTACTGAGTGACCCCAGCCAGGACTGGTGCCCCCATAGCCATAGCAGAGGCCAGCTCTGTCCACCAGTGTGCCTGCAGCAGTCGTGGCTGAGCCACACAGGGACCAGCCCTGGAGTGCCTAGTTCTGATGGCTGGGTGAGGAAGGGATCGTGCTTCTTTGCCCCACAGGACACTCTCTATATAAGGCCACTCTTCCAAGACTAAGAGATGTAGCTGATCTACCTAATACATAGAAACACACACAGAGAGTCAGGCAAACTGAGGAGAGAGAGGAAAGTGTCCAAACAAAAGAACGAAGAAAAAGGACTAAATCAAAGAGACATGTGCAATCTACCTGATAAAAATTTCTAAGTAATGATCGTACAGATCCTCACCAAACCCAAAAGAAGAGTGGGTGAACACAGTGACAACTTTGAAAAAGAGAAAATATAAAGAACCAATCAGAACTAAAGATTAAATAAAACGAAAAATACACTAAAGGGAATCAGATTAGAGGATACAGAACAATAGATCAGCTATCTGGAAGATGGTAGTGGAGATCACTCAAGCTGATCAACAAAAAGAAAAAATTTAATATAGTAAGGATAGTTTAAGGGACTTCTGGGATAACATCTAGCATACTAACATTCATATTATAGGAGTACTAGAAGCAGAAGAGACTGAAAAGGAGGCAGAAAATTTATTTGAAGAAATAGCTGAAAATTTCCCTAACCTGGGGAAGGAAACATTCAGGTCCAGAAAGCACGGAGAACCACAAAGAGGTCTAAACCAAGATATATAATTAAAACGTGAAAACTAAGAGATAGAGAATCTTAAAATCAGCAAGAAGAAAGCAACTAGTCACATTTCTCCTAGAACCAACCCACCCCCCCCACCCCCCGGCCCGATCCCATGCACTGAGACTATCAGCTAAGTTTTCAGCAGAAACCTATAGGCCAGAGGTAATGACACAATAGATTCAAGGTGCTGACAGGAGGGGTGCCTGGGTGGCTCTGTTAGTTAGGCGTCCGACTTTCTCTAAAGTCCTGATCTCGTGGTCTGTGGGTTTGAGCCCCGCGTTGGACTCTGTGTTGACAGCATGGAGCCTGGAGCTCGCTTCTGTGTGTGTGTGTGTCTCTCTCTCTGCCCCTCCCCTGCTCACACTCTGTCTTTCTCTCTCAGAATATTAAAAAAAAAATCAAAATGCTAAGAAAAATCCTATAATTAAAAACATTCTACCCAGCAAGGTTATCCTTCAAAATTGAAGGAAAGATAAGTTGTTTTCCATATAAACAGGAGTTAAAGGAGCTCATCACCACTAGCCTGGCCTTAAAAGAGGTCCCTTTAGCATTTCTTTTAAGTGGAAAATAAAAGACCACAAGTAGAAGAAAATTATGAAAGAAAAAAAATCACTGGTAAAAACAAACCTATAATAAAGGCAGTGAATCAGCCACTTGCCAAGCTAGTATGAAGGTTAAAAGACAAAACTGGTAAAATCAACTATATTTGCAGTAATTAAGGGATACACAAAAATATAGAAAATAGGACATCAAAAACAAAACATGGAGCTAAGGAATAAAAATATAATGCTTTTACAATGTATTTTAAGTCACCATTAACTTAAAATAGACTGTTCTATACATAGGATGATCTATATGAACCTGATGGTAACCACAAACCAAAAACCTATAATAGATTCACTTAAATCCAAACAAAACACTAAAAGTCTAACCCTAATCTAATCACAAGAGAAGAGAGGAACAGAGAATTACCAAAGCAACGAGAAAACAATTCACAAAATGGCAATAATTTTATACCTGTCAATAATTACTTAAAACGTAATGGACTAAATGTTCCAATCAAAAGACAAAGGGTGGCTAGATCAATTAAGAAAGGAAAGAGACCCATTTGGAGGCTGCGACAAGAGACTGACTTCAGACATAAAGACACATACAGACTGAAAGTGAAGGGATAGAAGAAGGTACTCCATGCAAATGGAAACAAAAAGAAAGCTGAGGTAGCAATACTTAAGTAAGACAAAACAGACGTATTATAAAAATTTGAACAGGAGACAAAGGCATTACATAATTATTAAGAAATCAAGAAGAAAATCTAACTGCAAATATCTATGTGCCAAACATAAAAGCACCTAAGCGTATAAAGTAAACATTAACTGACATAAAAGGAGGAATTGACAGTAACACACTAATAGTAGGCAACTTTAACACCCTACTTACATCAATGAGTAGGTCATCCAGATAGAAAATCATGAAGAAAACAGTGGCACTAAATGACACATTAGACCCACTGAAGTTAATAGATATTTATAAAACATCCCATCCCCAAACAGTAGAATAAACATTCCTGACAAGGGCACATTGAACATTCTCCAGGATAGGTCACATGTTAGGCCACAAAACAAATCTCAATAATTTAAGAAGACTGACATCTTATTAAGCATTTTTTTTTTGCCCACATGGTATGAAACTAGAAATCAATAAGAAAAAATAAACTGGAGAAAAACTTGAACACATGGAAGCTAAGCAACATGCTAACTAAACAAGTTGCTGAATAAATCACAAAGCAAGTAAAAAAATACCTGGAGACAAATGAAAGTGAAAACACAACAATCCAAAAATATATGGGAAGCAGCCAAGGCAGCTCTAAAAGAGAAGTCTATAGCAATACAGTTTTATCTCAAGAAACAAAAAAATAGGGGCGCCTGGGTGGCTCAGTCAGTTAAGTGGCCGACTTCGGCTCAGGTCATGATCTCGCGGTCCATGAGTTCGAGCCCCACGTCGGGCTCTGTGCTAACAGCTCAGAGCCTGGAGCCTGTTTCAGATTATGTGTCTCCCTCTCTCTCTGCCCCTCCCCCGTTCATGCTCTGTCTCTGTCTCAAAAATAAATAAACATTAAAAAAAAAAAAAGAAAAAATCAAACTATTTAACCTTGTACCTAAGTGGACTAGAAAAAGAAAAGGTCCAAAATTAGTAGAAGTAAAGAAATAATAAAGATGAGAGTGGAAATAAATGAAAGAGCCTTAAAAAAAAATAAGCAATAGAGAAGATCAATGAAACATAGAATTGTTTCTTTGAAAGATAAACAAAATTGATAACCTTGATCGTGACTCACCAAGAAAAAAAAACAAAAAACAAAAAAAACAAGGCCCAAATAAAATCACAAAGGGAAGTTACAACCAATCACACACAAATACAAAGGCTTATGGGTATTATGAACAATTATGCACTAACAAATTGGCTAGAAGAAATAAATTCCTAGAAACCCATAATCTTCCAAGACTGAATCAGAAAGAATTACAAAATCCAAATAGACTGATCACTAGTAACTAAACTGAATCATTAATAAAAACTACCAATAAACAAAGGTCCAGGACTAGATGCTTCCTAGGGGAATCCCACCAAATATTTTAAGGGTTAATACCTACTCTCCTCAAGCCATTCCAAAAAACTGAAGAGGAATGAATACTTCCAAATCCATTCTCTGAGGTCAGCATTACCCTGATACCAAAATCACAGACCCTACCAACATCCCTCCGACGGGCGGCCTCCCTCCTGGTGCTGCAGGGCCCCTCCCGCCCCTGTGCACCTTGTGGATCCACCCTGTTTAATACGCCCTTGGCCAGATCCCATTGAAGCAGCACCACAAGCCTGGCATAGTGCAAGTAGCCCAGACAGGGGCCACACCACTCCGCAGTGAGTCCTGCTTCTGGGAGAGGGGAAGATAAGGTACACACCAGTCTGACTGTGGCCCCAGTAGTGAACTGGGGGCAGACATCTGGTCTGATTGCGGCCCCACCCACCAACACAAGTTTCTCCGGACAGCACGGGGGAAGTGCCCTGCGGTTTGGAGCTACCGCAGGGACTGGCCAAAAAGACGAAATGGAACAATTCTTCTCGAAAGAAACATAGATGCAAAAATCCTCAACAAAATATTAGCAAACCAAAGTCAACCATACATTCACAATATCGAGACCATGATAAAGTTGGATTTGTTCCAAGGATGCAAGGATGGCTCAATATCCAGAAATTAATCAGTATGATATACCACATTAACAAAATGAAGGATAAGAATCCTATGATCATTTCAAAGAGATGCAAAAAAAACATTGGATAAAATTAAACATTCATTTATATTAAAAAAACTCTCAAGTGGGTAGAGACAGCATACCTCAATATAATAAAGGCCATTTTTGATGAACTCACAGCTAACATACTTAATGGTGAAAAACTTAAAGCTTTTCCTCTAAGGAACAAGACAAGGATGCACACTCTCCCCACTTTTATTCAGCATAGTACTGGAAGTTCTAACCACAGAATCAGACAAGATAAATAAAAGGCATAGAAATTGGTAAAAAAGTAAATCTGCCACTATTTGCAGATGACATGACACCATACAGAGAAAATCCTAAAGACTCCACCAGACTATTAGAATAAATTAATTCCATTCAGCTGTAGGATATAAAATCAATATATAGAAACTGGTTGTGTAAACTATACAAACTAGACAAATTTCTCAGAAAAATTAAGAAAGCAATCCCATTTACATTCTCATTAAAGACCTGTAGTCTGAAACCTGTAAGACATTGGTGAAAGAAATTGAAGATAACACAAATAAATGGAAAGATATACAGTGCTCAGGATTGGAAGAATTAATTAATAGTATTAATTAATTAATAATTAATTAATTAATTAATTTTATTTATGTTTTTATTTTATTTTTTATTTTTAATTATTTATTTATTTATTTATTTTTATTATTTTTATTTTATTTTATTTTATTATGTTTTATATTTTTATTTATGTTTATTAATTAATTAATTAATGAGTAATTATTAATAAGTAATAAGTAATTATTAATAATTAACAAGTAATAATTAATTAAGTAATTAATATGGACATTAATGGACAAGATTGTCCAAAGAAATCTTGAGAAAGAAAAACAAATCTGGAGGTGTTATAATCCCTGATTTCAAACTGTAATACAAATATACAGTAATCAAAACAGTATAATACTTGCATAGAAACAGACACAGATGAATGGTAAAAATGTAGAGCACAAAATAAACCCATATTTATAATAAACCCATATTTATATGGTCAGCTAATCTATGATAAAGGAGGCAAGAGAACACAATGATTTAAAGACATTTTTCAATAAATGGTGCTGGGAAACTGGACCATTTTGTTATACCATACACAAATAAAAACCCAAAATGGATTAAAGACCTAAGTTTAATACCTGAAACCATACAACTCCTAAAAGAAGACATCGACTATAAACTCTTGGACATCAGCCTTAGCATTATTTTTTTTATCCTTCTTCTCAGTCAAGGACAACTAAAGCAAAGTAAACAAATGGAATACACCAGACAGCTTTTGCACAGCTAAGGAGATCATTAATAAAGCAAAAAAGGCAACCTGCTGAATGGGAGAAAATATTTGCAAATGATAGATCCAATAAGTAGTTATTATCATATATATATATATATATATATATCCAATAAGTAGTTATTATCATATATATATATATATATATATATATATATAACCTATACAACTCAATTCAATTAAAAATTAAATTAAAAAGCAATTCAATTAAAAAGTGCACAGAGGACCTGATAAGACATTTTTTTCCAAAGAACACATATGGATGACCACTTGAAAGATGCTCAACATTACTACTCATTAGGGAATTGCAAATCAAAATCACAATCAGATGTCACCTTACACCAGTCAGAATGGCTAGTATCAAAAAGACAAGAAAAAACAGGTTTTGGCGAGGATGTGGAGAAAAGGGAACCCTTGTGCTATTGGTGGGAATAGCTATTGGCTATTGGGCAGCCACTGTGGACAACAGTATGGAGGTTCTTCAAAATATTAAAAATAAAAATATCACATGATCCAGCAAATCCACTTCTAGGTTTTTATCCGAAGGAAATTAAAACATTAATTTGAAAAAATATATGCACCTCTCTGTTCACTGCAACTTTACAATAGCCAAGATAGGTAAGCAACCTATCTATTGACAGATAAATTGATAAAGAAGATGTAGTGTGTGTGTGTGTGTGTGTGTGTATGTATGTATATATATGCAATGAAATATTACTCAGCCATAAATAAGAAAGAAATCTTGCCATTTGTAACAACATGGATGGACCTAAAGGGTATTATGGTAAGAAAATAAGTCAGAGGGGCGCCTGGGTGGCTCAGTAGGTTAAGCGGCTGACTTCGGCTCAGGTCATGATTTCGCGGTCCGTGGGTTCGAGCCCCACGTCGGGCTCTGTGCTGACAGCTCAGAGCCTAGAGCCTGTTTCGGATTCTGTGTCTCCCTCTCTCTGACCCTCCCCCACTCATGCTCTGTCCCTCTCTGTCTCAAAAATAAATAAACGTTAAAAAAAAAAAAGAAAAGAAGTCAGAGAAAAACAAATACCATGTAATTTCATTTGTATGTGGAATCTACAGGGAAAAAAAAGAACAAAACAGAAACAAACTCATAAATACAAATAATAAGCTGATGGTTGCCAGTGGGGAGGACAGAAGGGAGGGACAAAATAGGTAAAAGGAATCAAGAGGTACAAACTTCCAGTTATAAAGTAAATAAGTCATGGGAATATAAACTACAACCTAGGGAATATAGTCAATAATATTCTATTTACTTTGCTGACAGATGATAGCTATACTTACTGAGGTAATCTTTTCAAAATGTATCTAAACGTAGAATCACTATCTTATACACCCAAAACTAATACAATGTTATAGGCCAACTTAAATTTTAAAAAATTAATGCTACATGTTCTACTTTTCAAACAAATTGAATAGGGGGGGACCCTCCCAAACTCATTTTACAAGTCCAGCTGTATTCTGCTATGAAAGCCAATAAAGGTACCACAAGAAAACTGCAGGCCAATATCCCTTATGAATATAGGTGGAAAATTCTCAATAAAATACTAGAGGAGTGAATTCAGCAGCACATAATAGGATCCTTTACCATGATCAAGTGGGACTTATCCCTGGGAGGCAAGGATGGTTCAACACATGCACATGAGTAATTGTGATATGTCACATTAATATAATGAAAGATAAAAATCATATTATCACCTTAATAGATACAGAAAAAGCATTTGACAGAATACAATATTCTTTAATAAAAACTCAACAAATTAAGTATAGAAGGAATGTAATGCAACATAATAAAGGCCATACATGACAAGCCCACAGTTAACATCACACTCAGTGGTGAAGGATTTAAAACGTTTCCTCTGAGATCAGGAAAAAGACAGTGTGTCTGGTCTTACCACCCCTATTCAACATTGCTCTAGGTAGGACTTCCACCACTGTCAGGCAAGTGAAAGAAATGAAAAGCATCAAAATTGGAAACAAAGAGAGCAAACTGTCCCCAAATACAATCAGATCTAATCAAGGAATTCAGTTAAGTTTGCAGGATTTACAAAATTAACATAGAAACCTCAGTAGTGTTTCTATGCACGGACAACAAAGTATCTAAAAAATAAACATTCTCATTTATAATATCATCAAAAACAATAAGATACTAAGGAAGTGAAAGATCTCTACACTAAAACCTATAAGACATTAATGTAAGAAATTGAAGAGAACACAAATAGAAAGGTACTGTGCATTCATGGATTGGAAAAAATTAGTATTGTTAAAATGTCCTTACTACCCAAACCTATCTATACAGCTAAAGCAACCCCTAACAGTATTCCAAGTGACATTTCATACAGAAGTAGAAAAAACAGCCCTAAGATAAATGAAACCACAAAGGACAATGAATAGTCAAAGCAATCCTAAAAAAGAACAAAGTGGGAGGTATCATTTTCTGGTTTTAAGCTGTATTATCAATCTGTATAATCAGAACAGTATGGTGCATGAATAAAAACAGACACACAGAACAATGGAATAAACATGAGAGCCCAGAAATAAACTCATGTCTATATGGTCAACTAATATTGACCAGTGAGCCAGGGATACTCAACAGAGAAAAGACAGTTTCTTCAATAAAAAAGTTCTAGGGAAATTGACCACTCACAAAAATCAACTTAAAATGGATTAAGATCTTAAATGTAAGACCTGAAATCATAAAACTCCTAGAAGAAAAAATAAAAAGCTCCTGGAGATGGGTCTTAAAATTGATTTTCTTGGGTATTCAAAAATAAACAAATTGGACTATATCAAACTTAAAACTTCTGCACAGGAAAACAACCAACAATATGAAAGGATAACTTACAGAATGGGGAAGAGTATTTGCAAATTATGCATCTGATAATGAGTTAATACCCAAAATATGTAAAGAACTACTACAAATCAATAGCAAAAAACCCAACCCAAATAAAAAATGGGTGAAGGACCAAAATAGTCATTTTTCCAAAGAAAATAATTGGATAGCCGAGAGGTACGTGAAAAGGTGCTCACCCTCTCAAGAATCATTAGGGACGTGTACATCAAAGCACAATGAGATATCACCTCACCCCTGTTAGAATGGCTATCATAAAAAGACAAGAGCTAACAATGCTGGCAAGGCT
Organism: Prionailurus bengalensis; assembly: GCF_016509475.1. Lineage (NCBI taxonomy): Eukaryota > Metazoa > Chordata > Mammalia > Carnivora > Felidae > Prionailurus > Prionailurus bengalensis. The sequence goes on from NC_057352.1 coordinate 41,881,282, forward strand.
ATGGAAAAAGGGGAACTATTTTGTACTGTTGGTGGGAATGTAAATTGGTACAGTCACAATGGACCAGAGTATGGGTGTCCTTCAAAAAGTAAAAAATAGAACTACCATATGACCCTGAAATCCCACTTCTGGATATATATCCAAAGGAAATAAAAACATTATATCAAAGATACATCTGCAACCCCATGCTTTTTGCAGCTATACAATAGCCAGCACATGGGAAAAATGTAAGTTCCCATTGATGGATGAATGGATAAAGAGTGTGTGTGTGTGTGTGTGTGTGTGTGTGTGTGTGTGTTCACGATTTAAAAATAAGGAAATCCTGCTATTTGCAACAACGATGGATGGAATCCGAGGGTATTAAACCAAGTGAAGTAAGTTAGAGAAAGAAAATTCCATATGATCTCACATACGGAATCTTAAAATTCATAGAAACAGAGATCAGAATTCTGGTTACCAGAACAGGGAGTGGGATGGGAATTGGATACAAGTGGTCAAAAGATACAAACTCCATTTATAAGATAAATAAGTACTGGGGATGTCATGTGTAACATGATTACTGTAGTTAACACTGCTGTATGTTGTATTTTCAAGTTGCTAAGAGTATATCCTAAAAGTTCTCATCACAAGGAAAAACAAATTTTTATGTATCCATATGAGGTGACAGATGTTGACTAAACTTTTGTGGTAATCATTTCACAATGTATGTAAGTCAAGTCCTTATGCTGTACACCTTAAACATACACAGTGCTGTATGTCAATTATATCTTGATAAAACTGGAAAAAAGTTGTGAGGTGCATGACTAGGGGATAGTCCAAAGTCTTAAGCAATCAAAGAAAGCTACCTGGAAGAGGAAGAGTTTCAGGTAGCCCTTAAAGGAGGATTAGGTCTGGGGTAATTATATATATATATATATATATATATATATATATATATATACACACATACATACACACACACATATATACACACACTATATATTAAATTATACATTATATATAATTATATATATTATATATAGAATTATATATATTTATAATTATATATTATATATATAATTATATATATTATATATAGAATTCTATATATTATATATAGAATTATATATATTATATATAATTTTGTCAGTTTGTTTTTTTAGAAGAGCTAGATGCACAAAGTATGATGATGATAATACTGGACCAGCTTTAAACACCTTGTCTTGGAATTTATATACTTCCTCAATTCTTTAAAATATTTTCACTTCTCATTTCCCTCCTTGACTTCCCTTCTAGAAAACACAGGGCCAGAATTAATAGCCACTTAGAGAAAACATATTTGCATAAGTTTCAGATGTAATGATTTGCCTCCTTTATCCACAGCTTAATATTATAATGACAACATTTTAAAAATTATCCCCAATGGGAAATTCTTGATCTAGGGTTCAACCAGGCCTAGATTTGGAAGTTCCAGCACTTTGAAGCTTTGAAAGAATAAGTAAGTCTTAAGGTTACTGAGCACCCATTTCTTCATATAAAATAGAATGTTTGAAAAAATGACTTTTAGGAATTTGTTTCATCACACTAGGAAAAACAATATGTGGAAGTAAAGGGGGTTAGTTCCTGGCATATGTTCTGTAAATGCTGGTTCCCTTCCCTCCTACAATATGTGAGCTGCCATCACTCTTTTCCACCCTGTCTGAACAACACAGATCCTGTCCAATGTATGATTGGGAAATATTCCCAAATGCTTAGGCCTGACTGATGTTCTACCTTCGGCTCTCTTCCATCCCCAATCCTAGTTAAATGCTCCATAAATGATCCCCAGCCCACACACATTTCCCCTCTAACTTCCCCCTAGGTAAATAACAGATGCTATTGTCTTCCATTAGGTTCATTACAGATGTTTAATCATCCGAGCCCCTATGGTTGCTTGCCCATAAACAAGATAGCCTTACCAAAGTGTGGGGAATGCCAGAGCTCTCACATTATGAGTCCTAAAATTGATAAGGGAGTTGGCAGTGCCTGAGCCCCACAGCCCCGTGTCAGGGGAACCCCCCTTCCTGATTTGGATGTTCTTTGTTACTTATATTTGGAATGTCAAAGAATATTTCATAACCCTACTTCCTTTCCTTTTACTGTCTGTGATCCCAAAAGGGATATCTTTGGTCAACAGCTGTTCATAAATGAATAATGAAAAAAGATGCCTTTAGAGTGTTCCTTTAACAGCCTAAAAGATAGCAAGGCAGCCCCGAAGCCGGGATTATGCTTGAAACCCTGGCCAGTTAGCTCAATGTATAGGAATGAGGGTTATTTCAATATAATTCCATGAGGAGTCCTGAGTTTGCAAAATCCACCACTCCCACGCTCCAGCTCCACGTTGACCTTGTAGGTAAAAGCCCGTGCACATGCAGATGACTCAGTGACAAGGGTACAGACACCAAACCAACACCCGGTGCTGCTCTGAACACCTTCACTGGTCATCTTTACCCAGCTTTCATGGTGTCTACTTCTAAGCATCTGTTCATGGGTTTAATTTCTGGAGCTAGATCTTTTTCAAGGGATAGGTCCATGGATTCTTGATGCATCCAAAAGTTAACATTCATGTCTAGCCACTGTGGATGCCGTCTCCTCACACTCCTGTGTCCTAATGCAGTAAATGCTTTTGGTGCCTGACCTACCTCTGATTTGAACCACAGCTGTGGTGGAAAGTTCCACTGCCACAGAGCAGAGGGTCTTTGCTGATAGGTAAGAATAGCTCAGCATAGCCCTAGCATTGCACAGCAGCATAGTTCTTACTCTCTCTATCTGTGTATCTCCCTCTCCTTTCTTTCCTTCCTGTCCCTCCTCCCATGTAGACAGAGAAATATACACATGGCTATACAGAGAACTGAACGTGGGTAAGCAGCCTCGTAAGTTTAACCTGAGAGATAGAAAGGTAGGATCTCAGAACTCATCCTAGACCTACTGGCTCATATTCTGCATTTTAAAGAAGATCTTCAGATTATTCAAATGAACACTACAATTTGAGAAGCACTGGTCTGGATTATTTTACGCATAGGAAAAATGACCCAAAGAAGCCCACCAACCCTCTGATCACCCTTCATTTCAGATATTGATGGCCGCTCTAATATGTAATGGAGTAGACCAGAGTCGTCTTTCAATAAAAGGGAAAACTGCCTCATGCTGTCCGTTATATTTCATTGTCAAATATCAAGAATCATTCAATTAATTAACTTGGAAAACAAAGCTACTTTAAATTACCGAATGCAGGTTCATTCTGGTGCTTAAAACCAGCAGTGCCAGAAAGAATAATTTCCTGAAAGCTTCCTATTGCCACACAAAGGAAGTCATTCTTGAGGGAAAAAAAAATAAAAAAAATAACAGTCCTAATATAATCGCTTTTCATTTGTGCTCATGCAGGAAGTTGCCAAATGTTTGCACTCACCCATTCTATCAAAAAGTTGCTTTCTTGCCATAATTAAAATATATGAACTCTGCTCCAGCAACCATGTCATGACACTGGCACAGGCACAGAGAATCTCCTAGCTCACCCCCCGCCCCCCACAGTGTCATGAGTAGATCGGAGGTTGTTGAAGCTGCACTACACCTTACACATGAATCTGGAGCAACTCCTTTATTTTACAGAAGACGCACACGCATCTGCACTAGCAGGCCTGAGCACACACACAGAGGCTTCGAGGAATTGTCCAAGCTGGAATTCTATTACAAACTCCTCAGCCCTGGCCACAAGGATCTTCTGATGTCTTTTCAAAAAATATTTGAGCATTCATTTGATCCAAAGGAAGACTGGAAGTTGAGAAAAACAGTTGCATTCTAGTCCTATTCACCTCTCCCCGCGTCTACCATATCTGCCTACCTACCTATCTAATCAGCGACCGTTTAAAACCAAAAAATATTCATTTGAGCAAACTCAGATACACTCAGCAAGGGACAGGTCTATTACTATGACTCTACATGTAAATCCTGTAACAGCTAGTGGACGTTTGGCTCCGCACATCACAGCCCTGGGGATTATTCATTCCCTTGAGTTTTAACCAGCGTTGCTTCTTTGAGTCACCTGGAATCATATATGAAGACCACTGGGCAACATGTGGTAGCTTTTCTCTGAATCCTGAGTGACTTCTGTTTCTGACCCAGAGTTCCTTTGGGTTCAGCGAGGGGAGAACCTCTAGTTCAGTCTGCAGAGGCCCCAGGAATTATCCTATAGACTTCTGGAGTTGGTTTGCCCCGACTCTTCTAAGTCACCCTTTGTTTCTGAAACAGAAACCTCTCTCTTTCTGTTTGCCAGGTTACAAGGGAAGAAGGAAATGCCTAGGATCACACAGAGAAAAAGTCTACAAATCAAAGGAGAAGTGAAGTCACACATCCTAATAAAAGTGACACCTCCTTGTAACAACCCAAATGTTCAGTTTTTACAGTACATGCATTGCCCAATTTGACCACCACAACTACAGGAGGTGGCCAGGTCCAACACCTTTTATTTAATTTTACATGGGTGCAGAGACAAAGAGACTTTTTGCCCATATGGCACACTCTCAGTGCCTACTGAGAAGCTCCAGTTTGAATGTTCTATGGTTGGAAAAATGTCTGACCCTAAGAAGCATATCAAGCCCCTATGAACCTGTGTTCCAGCTCATTCCAGACTGGCCTTACTGGAGAAATGAGATGCTGTGTGTATACATATGAGCCAAGAAGGCAGATGTCAGTAAATGGTGTTTCTTGTGCTATCAACACCATACATGGAACATGACTGTTTATACTACTCAACTTTATTTTCTTGCCTGTGGGTTTCTCTCTTGCCTTTTAAGCTCGCTCGCTCTCTCTCTCTCTCTCACACACACACAGCCTTCTTGACCACTAACACACTGTGATAGTTTCAAAGCAAGCCCCCACAATTGGAAATTGCTCTCTAATTATTCATAAAGATGATCATCAATCCCCAGGTCTGAGTCACCCTGGGACCCCAGCAGTGGCTCAGGCATTTACTTCCAAACCATAGCCACTTGGACAAGAATAGCAGCAAATGCCCAGGCTTCCTTAGCCCCCGACCCAGGGCAAAACTCACCCCTCAGGGGTGTGTCCCTCTGTCTGTTGCATGTTGCAAAGACCAGGGTTTTCTTTCAATTAGTGCTATGAGGCAAAGGGAACACCCCCAACACAGACACACTCATCCTGATAGCGCAAATCCATCTGTTTAAGAAGCAGACTAGGGGCGCCTGGTGGCTCCGTCAGTTAAGTGTCTGACTTCAGCTCAGGTCATGATCTCGCAGTTCGTGAGTTCAAGCCCCGTGTCAGGCTCTGTGCTGACAGCTCAGAGCCTGCAGCCTGCTTCAGATTCTGTGTCTCCCTCTCTCTCTGCCCCTCTCCCAGTCATACACACACACACTCTCTCTCTCTCTTTAATCTTTACATAAAGATTAAAAAAAAGAAAGAAGCAGACTAAGAACGAAGATCCTTAAGATACTATTCATACCAATACTATATAACTAAAAAGATAGGGGCCTGGGTGGCTCGGTTGGTTAAGCATCCAACTTCAGCTCAGACCATGATCTCACAGTTCATGAGTTTAAGCCCCACATCAGGCTCTGTGCTGACAGCTCAGAGCTTGGAGCCTACTTCGGATTCTGTGTCTCCCTCTCTCTCTGCCCCTCCCCTGCTTGTACTCTCTCTCAAAAATAAACATTAAAAAAAAATTAAAAATATAAACCTGTTTGCCCCACTGCTTTCAGCCAATTACTGTAATTTTCATAGTGATGGTTAGAGACCTTATGCCTCCTTACTGTCCCCTTCTTTATTCATGTCCTTTGCTTTGAGCACTTAGTTTCCACTAAGCCCTGTACTGGCCACTGGGGTTATAGAGATGAGCATGACCAGCCCCTTCTCTGAAATACAGACAAACAAATTTCTTGTAGAAGATGCAAAAAATAATATCTGGGGGTGGGTGGTCCAGCTTATTGGGGGTTGGGTACCATGTCAAGCCCATCTATCATTCACGTGCCTCACCTAGTCAAGGCCACACCCCCACCAAGAAATAGGCTGATGTCATCTTTGCCTCACAGATGAAGAAACGGGCTCTTAAAGGTGTTTATGGACTTTGCTCAAGCATAGCTAGAATGGCTGCTATGGACTCTCTATGTCCTCATAAAATTAATACGTTGAAATCCCAATGCCAATGTGATGGTATGGGAAGGTGGGGCTTTTGGGAAATGCTTAAGTCATGAGGATAGAGTATACATGAATGGGATTATAAAAGAGGCTCCAGAGAGATCCCTAGTCCCTTTCATCACACGAGCAAGAAGGCACCGGTTATGGGCCAGGAAGAGGACAGCCACCACAAGGTGACCACACTAGAACCTTAGACTTCTCAGCCTCCAGAACTATGAGCATTAAATTTCAGTTGTTTATAAGCTACCCCGTCAGTGGAGATTTTTAAAGTTGTCTGAAAGGACGAAAACAGTGGCCCATGTTCTGTGAAGCCCATCCCAAATCTTACTATACGTAGACATCACCCCAGAGTTTATAGGACACGAGGAGGTCCCCAAACCGAGATGGGTAGAGGTGAAGTAGACCCTAAGTAGGCTCTTCCCCAAAGGTGACGCCTGAGGTCAGCAGTGAAAAGCGAGCAGGAATTACTCAAGGAAAGGACGGTGCAAACAGCATCACAGTACAGAAAGGAGCAGAGGCCGGGCTACGGCATGGCAAGGTAGTGATGGGATACATCTTCAGGGTTTTGCTGTGGCTGGAGAGACAGTGGATGTGGAGGGAAGGGAAGGGAAGGAGGGGAACAAGAGAAGACGCAGCAGTCTCGGGGATTTTCTCAGCTATAGAAGGCAGGGATATAGGACAAGCTCCCTCAGGAGAGAAATGTGGGGCCCCTTCCAGTATTCTGATGTAACATGACCCCACTACCCTGCCACACACACAGTACATACCCTGAGCAGGCAGTCATGGAGGGCTGGAGACCCAAGCAGAGCCACATGGTCGCAGGACACACCAGGAGAGAGATGGTGCACAGGGCATAGTTTCAAGGGGAACTTCACAGGGTGGGAGAATTTTTCATTTTAAAGGAGCTAAAAGGCTCAGAAAGAACAGTTGAGGGAGGCATGAGGACCAAGAGGAAGAAACTCCTCTGCGGTATCAGGCTGAATCCGAGCTCTCAATGTCCGGTGGGTGTGGGGGCACAGGGGGATGATGAGGAGGTGTTAAAGGTGGATCCTGCCACCTGGTCCTGAGAGGGGACTTGGCTCCAGCAGTCATGAGTGGGGCACACACCTCATGGGGTTCAGCACGCAGCATTCTGTGGAGCTAGGGGACATCTGAAGCCTGCCTTCTCCTGGTCAATAAAAGACAGGAGTGCACTTTTGTCTCACAGACCAACACTGCGCACTGAGCCTTCCGTAAATGGAAGCTCTTTGCACAATATGTCTGTAACATGCTCTGAGTGAGCGTGAAAGAGTAAGCTGACAGTTTTGGGTCACAGGTGCCATCCCCGAGGGTAGACGCAGGCAGTGTTACACAGGAAGACTGAGAAGGAAGTAGGGTCCTGAGGAGGGCTGGGGAAGGGGGGTGGTTCATCCCACCGGGACGAAGACCAGACCTTTCCCTTCAGGATGCAGGGAAGATGGTGACAAGAGAGAGAGGCAATAATGGGAGAGCAGGGAACTCAGCCTCCTCCTGTCTGCCGGGAAGGCTTTGGGTAAGTCAGCCAGCACCCACCATACCTGGAGTGAACCCCCTCCTACTCTTGCTGGGGGCCCCCCACATTTGTGCATTTGCACTTAGGGAACCTGGAGCCCAGAGGTGGGCTCTGACAACACTGAACCCTGTCAACCCCACCTCTCCCAGGATAGCAAGACTGTACTCTGCGTCCCAGTATCCTGAGTCTCGTGCTGGTCCAGGGTGAGAGGAATAAGGAAACATGACAGGGCAATATCACTGTGCACCTGAAGCCATTTTGTGCTGACTCAGCTCCCCTGATGCTGAGCCCACCCTGTATGTGAATGCTGGTCTAGATGGAGCCAATCTCTCCCACGGTCAGCAGGATGTATACCGTGGTGGCCGCCCCCATATCCTACCTGGGATCCCAAACTAGCACCCAGTCATACCATTGAGGGGGGAGAGAGCTTCCCCAGATCCTAGTCCTGACCAAACCTCCTCCCCTCCTTCCCCCACCAGCCTCTGTGGAGGCTCCCAGAGGCCCTCACAGTGATGTACAAGGTGTGAATAGTCCAAATCTGTCCACCACCCCACCTGGGCTCTCCCACTTCTGTCAATGGTATGTCACTCATAGACGAGAGCTTGCACCTTCTGTGTTCTCATCCTCACCACCCTCTGTCCATGCTAACAGAGGTCAGGTTCACTTTCCATGTGGCCATTTTAGAGACGGCGTCCATCTCACACACTGTGGTTCTCTGCATAGAAGGTACTTCATGAGACCTGGAGACCAACACTATGCAGCTGTTTCACAAAGCTTGATGTGAAGAGAAGGAGCTAACAGAGGGGAGGAGAAAAGAGAATGGAAAGTACCCCACCCCTCTTCAGAGCAAGACACTTGTTTGAATTCTGCCTCTAACAGGCACTGTTGTAAGAGTGAACGGTTTTCCTAGGGATGATAACCTCAGGAGAGCTACTTAAACAAGTCCTTGTGATACGCAGTGACCTACTGTGCATATAGCCTGATGTGAACACTATAGACTTGACTCCCCCTCTATCCTTGTGTCATCCCTGGGGACTAGGGATTATTTCCATTTCAAAGATGAGGGGAGTCAGATTCTGAGGAAGAAGACCTGAGCAAGATCACATGGTAACTCAACACCAGAGCCAGTATTTGGACCTTGGGCTGGACATCCATCTTCAAAGCCCACATTCTTTCACTACCCTACACAGTGCCCTCCCCCTTTGCCTCTCTCGTCCATATTGGGAGGAAATGTCAAGTATAATTCCTGAATCTTGAGCTTGGAAAGTCAGGCCAAGAAGTGCAGCAAATATAGTACACATGACATATCTGGTGGGAAGCTAAAAAATGTCAAGTTTTGAAACCATGAATTATTTTCCTTCTGTTTCCTCAAATCAGCACAAGCCCATCTGCATGTGGTTTTCCTAAGGCAATATGTTGAGAACAAGTTCCATCCAGGTCTGTTCCACACCCTTAAACCTCCCATGACACTATCTGAAGAAGCATAGAGAACACAAGGGTTGGAAAAATGGTGACTGCCTTGTGGTGGATTTCATAAGCCCTGGCAAGACCGTGAGCTTCACCACTAAATACCCAGCCTGATTGCAGATATGAAAGAAAGAAAACATGCTTTCATTCTTTAATGAGAAAAATGGAACTTGTTCAAACAAATTCCCCAGGACGACACTCTAAATTTCCTACAAAGGTACATATGGCTGACATTAGGAAGAAGAGGATGATGCATGTTTAGCATTTTATGTACATTTCCCCATTAATCTTCATACTAACCATTAAGGAGACAGGCTGTTCTTGCTCCCATTTTACAGATGAGGCTCAACCAAACACAGACACATTATTGGGAGAGCTAGAGTTTGAACTAAGGCACTTGAACTCCAGAGTCTGTGAATGTTGGAGCAATGAAATAGAAAATGTATCCAATTTTTCCACTTCACAGATACAGAAACTGAGTCACAGACAAATGTATGTGCCCTATAATAGTTTACATAGTATGTTAAGAGTCTTTGTACTCAGACAGTTAGGCTCTTATTTACTCATACTTCCAATTACACATCTCTTCTCAAGCACTCTGAAAACCACCTACCTGTAGCAGACTCTTCAGTATTCTGCCTCATCCTTCTTTCCAAGAGGGTGTACCCATTCCCTACCTGCAGTGTATATTGGTTGCTAATAGCCCACAGATGCAACTTTCTCTGGAGAATTGCCCTCGAATGACCAGAGTAGGCTAAGAGGTTATTTCCATGCTGGGACTCCCCACAGGAACAGCACAGAGTCAATGAATGACTGATTTATTGGACCCCCAAAATCACTACAGGACAACTTTCCAGAGCTCCCCATGAGATCAAGCTAAAACGAGTCTCCAGGTGAGAAAACATCCTTCCTTAGCTTATTTTCTTTTGCCTTATTCTACTTCCCTCAGTCTCCTTTTCATATAAACACTCCTTCAATAAATCACTTGCATAAGAATCATCCCTGTCTCAGGCTCCACTTCTAGAGAACATGTCCCAAGATACCATCTAAGGAAGGAGGGGGTACAGCACACAGGCTAAAGCCATTAAGAGTAGACACCGAAGTCTTTGCCTTGTATTCATTCCCTGGATACTACTGGAACTTTTTATAGGTTCCCAAAATAAGAGCTAAATATTTTTTAAACTCAAATGGGCTTTAGTAACATCTGGTCAACCCCTCCTTTTTAGTGGTGGGATGGCCAACGCCCACTGAGGGGAAGCAACTGACCCAGCTCACACAGAATTAGAGCCCAGATCTATTCCTAAAAATTATACATTGAGACCAAAGATAAAGCACATTCCCATTCCTACTGTGGAATGTTTATGATCTGCTCCAGTATAGGTGGGAGGACTTCTCTGTGGTGGAACAAGACAGAGTTTGTACTCAGACCTTGACTCAAAACTTGACAAGTTTTGATCTGACCACTCTCCTACTTATAAACCACTGCTCACAGAATTAGTACCATGCTCCCCAGCCCAACACTTAGGTACTTTCACATGGCAATGCCCTGGAGCCTTAGCACTTGACATCCATGCTCCCCAAGACACCCCAAATTCCATGTACCTCTCATCTTTCCCTAAGCCTAAGCATGCTGTGCTCTTACTGGTCCATGCTAGATATCTGTAGATTTACTAGATCAAATATATTTCAATTAAATATGAAATTCAAGTAAACAACAAATACATTTAAGCATAGTAAGCATGCCCCACATACTACACGGAACATATTTATGCCTAAAAAGTATTTCTCGTTTACCTAATCTGGCATATTATTCATTCTCTCTGCCTGTAATTCTCACCCTAACAGTCTTAGCAAACTCCTCCTCATCCTCCAAAACAGCTCAACTTGAATTATTGATAAATAGCTTTCTCTAAATTCTGAAATAATCCCTCTTATCTCAGGAGCAGAGTGCCCTGGGCTTTGCTCAACTAGGGTAGCACTGTTACAACGTTATAATATGTTATCAGGAATGGCTTTAGCACTGGGTTCCTGGGAACCACATGGGACAGCAGGAGGGCTCTGTGCCCCATTCACACAGTTATTCATGCACACATACATATATTTATTCATTCAGTATGTACTTAGCATCTTCACTGTGTCTATCCCATGTGGGGCATAGGGTCTACATATCATTAAATAAAACAGGCATGTTGCCTGCCACAATAGGGCTTACCACTTAGGTGTTGGAATAAATAAATGATTTTAAATTATGTTCACTTCTATAGAAGAAAGAAACAAGGTACTTTAATGAAACTCATATAATATTATGTGTCAATTATATTTTTATAAAAAAATTTAAAAAAATATAGATGAATAATAGCTAGAGTGGTTGTGGAAGATCTTTTGTAGAGGTGGCCTTTTTAGCTAGAAACTGAAGGATAAAAGTAACCAGTTGTATAAGAAAGAACAGCCTGTGAGGAGGCCCTGAGACCAGAAAAACTTGTCATGTTTGAACCCATTAGAAGAAAGGAGTAGACAAGAGGAACAGGAAGCATGAAGAAGTATGATGCCATATGTAGGCGACAGATCATACAGGACCTTACCAACCATGTGAAGGAGCTTATTTGAAGTAAAGTGGGAAATTGTTGAAGTGTCACCATCTGATTAATGTGTTAGAAAGATCACACTTCCTGCTATGAGCCTCTTACATCTCTGAACCCCCAATGTTCACACTGAGTGCACTCAATAAATATGTTTTGAATCAATTAGTCTGTTCCCTTATTTGACCTTTGCTTTTCTCATCTGTAATAGGACCAGTGGAACATCCATCCTGACAGTTTTTCATCCAGGCAAGATGGCATCCCATTATTTACATGTCCCAACTGTTAGGAAAGTTATCAGAAAGGTATTTCAAATACTCAGACACCCATCTTTTTTGGAAGGAGCTTTGGTCTACAAGAGCTGAGATATAAGTTAGTAAACTTTACCAAGTAGCATCTTAGCTTTTAAATTAAATGTCAGCACTGGTTTTCCACTGGGAAACTGGCCCAAGCTTCTGAAAGGCAAAATATGATCAACAACACAGGCCCAACCTCAGGATGGGACACAAAGAGAAACTGAGATGTGGGGGGATGACAGAGTACCCCTCCCAGTATGCTGATCCTGGGGCATAGTGACCCATTCCAGGAAAGTGTGCATGTCTACGTGTGTGTGTGTGTGTGTGTGTGTGTGTGTGTGTGTGTCTGTCTGTGTCTGTGTGTGTCCAACAGGAAACAGAAGGAGATGTTTCTACTGTCTAGAAGAAAGGGAGGGAGGGGAGAATGATGCCTTCCTCAGTCCACTCTCTTCATCCAGTGAAGACCCACCATTGAAGATCTTACAGGCATCTTCTGTTGAAGATCTAACCCATAGTTACCAAGAAAATGGCTAACCCATAGTTACCCATAATTCTCAAGACTAGAGGGAAAAAAAAAACCCAGAAGGGATTCAGGGAGTCTCCTCCTTTTTCTTTCTTGGCTGGGATTTTTCTGGACCTCAGTCAAGTTTTTATCCCTTATGTCAGGACTCTAGGGTCTCCAAAATTACCCTTAATATCCTTGGAGTTTTATAGCCTACTGTTTCCCTTCTCTTCCCCAATCCACTTCACCTCCAAAATACCCTACACTTTAGTCAGACTTGAATACATTTTGCTCAAAAAGTTCCCTCCCTTTTTTTTTGTTTTCAGCTTCCAAAAGTCAAAAGTCTTAGTACCCCCTCAAAACCCCAAGGTCTTCTGGCCCTGCCTCACCCTTCCTATACATGAGTGGGAAGGTTGGACAGCGCCCTCCCCCCACACCAAGCACCCAACTGCCCTGTAACCTAAACCTTCTTCACACTTTGGTTGTTACCCACCTAATGATGCAGTCAATTACATACCACCAAGGAGATCAGCTCTTTTAAGAGGAAGGAATAGCAACTCTCCCTCTCTGAATGCCCCGAGGGTCAAGCCCCATTATTGAAGAATGGAGGGAAAAGAGTCTTAGAGTAAGACCCAGTAACATCTCAGTTTACTTTCACACTGACTCTATATGATTCTATCAGATGAGAAAAAAGGCTTGTAGAAGTTCAGCAAAACCCCCAATCACCTAGGTATTAAGCAACAAAGTCTGAATTTAAGTCCAAGCCCATCTATCTCTAATACTGATTCCACTCAGCCCCCACTCAAGGCTACCCCAAACAAAACTACGTAACTTTTTAAGAATATTTGCCTCCTTTTCCCTTCTGCAACCAACTCTTCTCCTGCATTTACTGCAAAGATCATTTGTACCCACACCTCTCTCCTCCAGCCCTTCACTGAAATCTGGCATTTAATGGGAGTGAGCTCGCTAAGCCTCCTGCAAACACGATGGGAACGCAGGGACTGTTTGGATTCCAAGCGACCAGATTGGACCAGAGGCACCAGAACAGACTACATCTGCCACGCGTGTGAGGAGACATTTTAGTCTTCACTTGCTCGAAGATCTCATCTGGAACAGTTATAGTCTCAGAGAAACATCACAGCCAGCAGTGAGGATTTTTATTTTTTTATACTTTTCCACAGGTCAAAAGTGGTTAACTATAGCAAGAAGTCTCCTTCTGGTTGCCCACTGCCAAAAAGTAAAGTCTCCTTTGCAAGGTTAAGGGACTTAATTCCCACTGGGGATACAGCAGTGGACCAAAGGAACTAAATGCCTTCCTTCACGGGATTTATGTTTTGGTACATGGACTGCCCAGTCATGTGAGGCTAGGTGAAAATGCTTGGCCCCTCCAGCATTGTTTGTGCCTCCAGCAAAGAACACTTAACTCTCATCTTTGTTTCTCCAGGACAAATTGAGTAGATTTGATGGCAGACACTCCATCATTTTTTTATATTAAATTGGGGAAGACATATGTCAAGACTGAGTGACACTCACCAGGAGTCCAGTATACCTGGCTCTGCACAAACAACCTGTATGATCTAAGACCAAAGCCAGTTCCCATTCTCAGACGTAGCTTCCATATGCTTCAAATGAACTATGTAATTCACAGTATATTTTTCACAGGAGGAAAAAAAAAATTAAAAGCTCTGGGTAGATCCTAACTGGATTTGGACTCAGTTACCAGGAAGTCCCTATGTCTCAGCCAGTTCCTTCTGATCCTAAGCCCAGGGCCCGCCGGCAACCTGATAGCCCATCTTCAGATCAATCCCATTGATCTTGCTCTGTAACAAAGCCACTTCCCGACAGACTACAGCTTGGCAGAGGGGCTTGCTGGGATTTCCCGCCATCCTGTGTGGCCATGACTTTATTTCTATGCAGAGACCGAGGATGTATGAGGCATGCCTTAGTCACAAAGGTTTGACCCCTTTTGTGTTCATGGTGAGATAGTGGCCTTTCTTCCTGCCACAAAGTAATTCTATCCAGGGTGTGAAGGAAAACCTGAAATCTCACCAATACATCCTCCAGATGCATGGCCATCTCTCTCATGAATTAGGGGAGACAAGGGCATCTTGGAGGATATTATGAACAGGATGGGAGAACCCCTGAGGATTCTTTTTTCATCACCTAGATATGTTGATGGATTATGACCTAAAGATGGTTAATGACCAGAGGAATAGAACCATTTCATCAAACACCACCATCCCTTAGGTATTTGAATAGAAAACTTCTTTAAACGTTGAAAAGAGGAAGAGGCCCGCATGGGGAGAGAGTCTGGACCTCCCAGCCCCAATTTAAGCCCCTAATAACCACCTTCCTCAAGAGACTTCTAACCAACTCCCCCTACCCACTCTTCAGTGGCCTCGGGAGGTGCTGTTTCCCCTGTCAACTTGCTGTTTCTCTTAATCCTTTGGGGCACAACTGAAATAGAGCTGGGAACTCCAACTGAGACGGATTAAAAACCTAGGAATAACAAGAGGGAAATAATCGCAGAGTATCATGTTAAAGCTGAAAATCAGATCACCCGACTTAGAAAATTTGACTTGATCTCTGGACTTTTTACTACATCTCCATTCTAGCTCTGGGTTTGCCTCCATGAAATCACACCCCCAGGAGCCCACAGTTTGATGCTTGCCCACTCAGGAGTCCAGATGCCGGGAGTGAGTCTCTGAAAAAGACAAGAGTTTCCCTTCCCTGTGCTATTAAAGGCTCACTTTGTAAGATCCAGTTTCTTTTTTTTTTTTTTTTTTTTCCCGAGGGACACAATTTCCCACTGGGGATCAGTCTCCTCTAGAAGGGACCTCGATCGTACTTTATGGACTCAAAAGTTTGATTAGATGAAAATTTAGTCCAATAAAGCCAATACCCCCCTTTGTGACAAGTGATAGATTAGTGTAGTATCAGAAGACTTGTGTTTTGCAGTTTTGCACATGTGACTGCTTAATGGACGGATGTTTCTTCCAGATCCCCAAACTCAACTCACGATCACCCTCCTCCCAGATGCCACACCTGGAATCCTCTCTAGCATGCCTCATTTCTTTTTTGTAACGTTTATTTCTGAGAGAGAGAGAACACGCAAGCGGGGAGGGACAAGAGAGAAGGAGTCACACAATCTGAAGCAGGCTCCAGGCTCTGAGCTGTCAGCACAGAGCCTGACTTGAGGCTCAAACCCACGAACCATGAGATCATGACCTGAGCCAAAGTTGGGTGCAAAACTGACTGAGCCACCCAGACGCCCCTAGCATGCCTCATTTCAAAGCAGCACCAGGTACCCCATAGCCAAACATACAAGCTCTTTGCATCCTTTTCCTCAATCTTTCTTTGCTCCCTCTTTTGCCAAGCGCTGGTAATATTATCCTTGTAAGTTACAGCCATCTTTGCTCTCTACCTCCCCAGCTTTGTCCTTTCAGACACTCCCACCTGTTCCCTGAACTTCTGGAACATCTTCCTAGCTGTTTCTCTTTGCCCCAGATCACTCCTTTCCCAACCATCAGGCTCTTGCTACACAGTTCCCTGAAAAGTCACCTCAGGTCTTGTTGCCTTAAAACTGCTAGAAGCTTCTCGTTGACATAAAAAAAAATCAAATATTTTATTCTCAAGGGTTTTACTAAGTGTCCCATGGGCTACATGTAATACAAAAAGAGATTTTCTGAAAAATATACCTGGGAAACTAGATTAATACTTTGAAAAAAATTGTAACTTCAGGACTTCTCAGTGCCTTTGATAAGATATAGATAAGCAAGTGTATTGAAGTCCCATGGTGTAATATATTAGGCAGAATTCCAAAAATTATTTTTTTCCAAAAATTATTTTATCAAAAAACTATTTTATTGGTATGATATGGTACTCATGTCACATGGAAAGTGCCTTTAAAAATTTGGTTTTGTAATATAAAACCCAAAGTCTATATTCTCCTATTTAATGTACTCCATAATTTAACTCCACTTTTGTTTCCTCCTCCAATTTTATCCATGAACAATGCTTAGTTTATTGGGTTCCAATTATAAAATGCATAATTTTTACGAAGTTAAATGAGTCTTTATAAAGAATTTAACATTTATTTTCCTTTAAGCCACTGCCCAAAGATGACAAATTCTACCATTTTTATCATTCGATTTCTCTCTTGCTATGCTTATAGTTACACAAAATGCAAATACAGGCTTCCTTATTCTTTCTCATCTTCCTCTTCTTTTCCCTCTCTCTCTCTCTCTCTCTCTCTCTCTCTCTCTTACACACACACACACACACACACACACACACACACAATCAGAACACTGCATACTTTAGACTGCAGCTTTTTATTTTACTGACAGTGTTTTGGACATCTCTCCAGATTAATGCACACTGATCTTTCTCATTCACTTAAGTAGCTTCCTGATGTGTTACAGGGCAGATGCACCGAAATACCACAATTTATTCAATCATTTCTCCTATTGATGGATTGATGGCATTCTAGTTGTTTTCAGAATGTGTGTGTGTGTGTGTGTGTGTTTAATACATGCAATGCTATAATAACCATTTATAGCGAAATCCATTCATTTTTAATTTCTGAAGTCTAGTCTCAAAAGTTGACCAAGCCCATTTTTACCAGAAACTCAGATTATTTACTTTTACTAGCTCTTTGGTGGGAAAAACACCTACTGAATGGTCAAGTGTAGATGCCAACCCTCTGGCAGCAATTCTAAACAAATAGGTTAAAATGACCTTCTGCCCTTTTGAAGTCAACCCTTAGGATGCCTCTCTTGTCTCTAGCCATCCCCTTCCTGTCTTTACTCCTGCTGCATGCTGATGATCCCTCCTGAGGTGGGTCTCAATGACATCTCATTTAAAGAAAAGCAAAAAGTAGCAGCCATGTGACAGAAGCAGGAAATAATGTAAAGAACATGTGACTCAGAGACTACTATGACCACAGAGGCTCATGATAAAGACACAGGAGCAGGGCTGACATAGGGACAGGAGATACCCCACTCTCTCTCATCCTGTAGAGTGACGACTCAGTGCACAAACGGACTCTGCCCACAAACTGGCTCCCAGTAGGCTCTACTCATGGACACAGTCCGTTCTGGGAGATATCAAACTTTCCTTCCCTGCTCCTTTACTGCCTCTCCCCTTTGAAACCCATTCTGTTGAACAAGCTGCAAGTGACCGTACAGATTTAACTTTCATCAGAATCAAAATAACAGAGAGGGTGTAAGCCCAGACTCTGGAACTAAACCGCCAGGCTCAAAGCCTAGCTCTTAGCTCTGTTCCTTGCCAGCTGTGTGATCAGGCAAGTTACTTAAACATTTTGTTCTTTTGGCCTCAGTTTCATTATCCATAAAATGGGAATAATAGTAACAACACGTAGGGATTTGAAGATTTAATAAGTATAAAATTATTTCCATTCAAATCATTGCCCAGATATATAGGTACATTATATATATGTATATATAATATATATGTTATATATATATGTATATGTATATATGTATACATATGTATATGTATATACATAATGTGTAATGTATATTATATATATGTATATAATATATGTAATATATATGCAATACATTATATATATTTATATTTATATTACATACATATATATATTACATTACATGTACATATTTATAGTTATACTTATATGTATATTTATATTTATATATACATATAAATTGCTTAGAACAGTGGCCCACAGTAATCTCCCAGGAACATTACTTAGCTTTTACTCTTGGACACATACCCAGTGTGAGGCCAGGTCTTCCTGTATCACACCAACTCTGTTCCCTGCACAGGGTATGAGGCCAAACCCCTACACCTTTGCCCATGCCCCTCCCTCCATCAGATGGACTTCTCCCTAATCCAGGGTCTGCTTTCCCAAGTCCTTATCTTCAAAAACTCAGTTCAATGGTACCCCCTTATAAAGCCTTCAAGGATTCCCACCTATCCTCCGCCACCTCCAAAGCTCTCTCTCTCACCTTGTTTTATAGCACCCCTGCTCTCCTTAGTTCAGTCCTTCTTTCCTTGCATTACAGTCAGGTATGCCCTTGACTTTCTCTCATTCAGACCACAAGCTCCTTGACAACATGGATAAATTCCTTCTGTCCCCTTCACTATCTACAGTGACTGACACATAGTGATACTAAATACTTACTGCCCAAGAGTGTCATCTTAAGAATGCTCTGCAGTGACAATGTCTCTGCCCATCTTTGAATTCCATTCCATCCCTGCATAAAAATCAAGGCTTCCTCTCAATGGGCAGGTGGATGGACAGACTCACTGCAGTCTGGGGTCCACCACAGCACCCAGGTGAAGACAGAATGGCCACGGTATTATGCGAAGTGTGGGGGTCAGGCTGGGTTGTGGTGCAAGCACAGGGATTGACCATGCTGGCTTGGGGCATCTGAAGCTCCAGCTTCAGTCATGTGCCCACACACCTTACCAGCTCATCACCTGTCTCAGAGCCCAAGTTTTAATTTAAAGTGCAGTGTCTGACCCAACTGAAATGGAATCTAGGGAAGGTCGAATCCTATTAAGTCACCAGACCATAAAGCAGAAAGGTATAAAGTTGACAAATTGCTTCTCCCCGAGGCAGCAGCTGTGAGGCACTCAGCAAGGCTGGGCTCTGACCCAGGAAAGGGCCAACAGATATTCCCTCCTTTTTCCCAGGGAGTGATCTAAACATCCTTTCCCAGTCAAGGGGGCCTAAGTGTTTTACAAGTAAGTGTTTAACATGGTTCCTTGTATTTTATTTTCCAATTTAAACAGAACCTGGGTGTACCAGGGTCATGCTAACCTGCAGAATAATAAGTCCACAGTAACCCTTTAAAAAGGGATTTCTGCTGGGTGTGCAGCAAGTTAAAATTGCCCAAGTCCCGGAACCCTGCCCTTTACCTCCCAGATGGCCCTGGCAGGAGCTGAGGGTGTCACTCATGCATTCCTGAAAAGAGTTCTCTTGGCTCCACTGGAGTATGCACTATGCTCCTTGTTAATGCTCTGTCAGCCAAGATGACTGCATCCAGAAGAGGGGAAGATGAGGAGGGAGGCAAATATTGTGTCCATTTTATCTGCATTATCCCACAGAAGTCCCCCTACAACCATGTAACGTCAGCATTATGATCCCCATTGTACAAATGGACAAAGAGAGGGCCTGCAAGGACAGTTACTTATCCAAGGTCAAATAGCTAATACAAGGTCAAGTTGGGACACAAGGTTTAGTCTTTCTGATTAAAATAATTTTTAATCCATCACACAACACCCATATTCTCGCTGCCTCCAAAGCCCTCTTCTGGTCCACGAGTGCCTCCCTGAAACGTAAAAAGCAGCATCCTTCATCTAACGTGTGCATTCTTTATTCTCACAATGAAATTATGCATTCCATGCTAGGACCTTTCAACAGACTTTATGGCTTCCCAGAAACACCTGCTAAGATTTTTGTAAACACGGCTATGATGTTGGTCTCTGGTTTCAGTATTTCTCCAGAGTACTTCCCATTAGACCCGGACAGTTCGTGGTCTTTGCCTTACGCTATACTGGTCGCCCTTCCCCTACCCACCTTAGCTCCTAAACCTGGCCCCCAGAGCCCTTGTTCTGATGAGCTATTGGGGAAAAAAAGCTTCATCTTCTGAGCTTCAAATATTATTGCTCAAGTAAAACTTTTAAATGGGATCCATACACCCTAGCTAAGGGACACTTCTACTTAAGCACAGTAGTGAACCTCCGTTTCCTCGCATGTCAAAAGAATAATATTTATGCCTCTCTCCTTGGGAGATAAAATGTTGGTCCTGTCCTGTGTATATCAGGTGCTTAAAGTGGTAGCCAGCACAGAATGAAAGCCCAATACATGTTAGCCCCATCCTCTTCATCAGCCACTCTACCTAGTCCCAAGTCACCAATGTTGACAGGACCAGCATTCCCCAACCCTTGTTACTGCGGACACTAAAGGGTTGGTTGGGGGGGGGGGGGGGCTTACACGGAACAGAGTAGCCCAGGGTTTTCCACGTCTCTCTCAGAAGTTGTGATTTCCTTCTCACCTGGACCAAAGAAAGGACTCAACATCAGCTGGCTAACTCACTGCTGCTCTCAGAAGTGCCCTATCAACTGACTTCAATCCATTTACCCTGAAGATTAATGTACCCAAAGCTCTTCCTTTGGGGTTTAAATCTTTCTGGGGAATGCCCACTTCTCATGTAGACGCTCTCAGGATGATCCATCCCTCTGGCCCTGCAGATGTTTGGATTCACTGGGAAAACCTTTTTTCTCAAAGAAAGTAGAGACAGAATTAGGGCCACTGCTCTACTGACCAGGTCTTCCTCCCTTCCTACTTCCTCGACCATGGCCAGCTGCATCCATTCTTTCATTCATACTTATCAACAGATTATTTAGCTCTGTCCAGAAGATCCAAATTCTGAGGTATGTTAGGACTCTTACTTTTTAAAGCAAAAACTTCAGAATAAAGAGTAATGTTACCAGTCTGATAGATATTTTGATAAAAGCTGATTTTTCCATCTTGTCCGCATTCTTTTTATTTCTTTAGGCCATAAAAATCTACCAAGGTCCTACTATATGCCAGGCACTCTGCTAGGTGCCAGGGATACAAACATTGGTACAAATAAATCCAGTGCAGATCCCAGAATTGTAATGGAAATATTTTCAGGGTGCAGTGGAAGCACGGGGGAGGGTGAGCTCAGTTCGACCTGAAAGAAGAGTAACCTGATGCCATTCTACTCTCGGAAAATGCCTTCTTCCTTCAAGTTATTGTTCAAACTTTACCTCCTTAGGAAAGTCTTTCCAATGAGCAACTTAAAGTTTCAGCAAAGTTCAGTGAATTTCAAAGACCGAAAACAGGGTTACGAGGTTCCATTCGGACTTCCCCTCGATAGGTCTGGGAACACAGTTTGACCTGGGAAGCAACTGGATTTGGAATCTGGTGAGCCATGCAAATACGGGTGTTTCCCTGCAGTTCTTCAGAGGATGAAGAAAAGGAGGAATCTAGGAAACTCTTCCAAAGGAATGTAAATGAGAAACTTCTCCACCCTGTGGGGATTTTAGCCCAATAATTTTGGGAATTTCCAAGCATATAACACTGTGACACACCCCCACTTCTACATTGGGTGTCTTAAGGTTGTATGTGGGAGGTGGGGCAGGCAGTGGGGTTCTTCAGCTCAAAAAAGGCTTGGCATTTGTAAGGTATGAAGTCAATTATCACATTCAACTCATGAGTGGATATAAGAATAATTAGCAACCATTTGGCCCAAGGGGCTACTTTTCTTCTGTGAGCAACAAGTGCTTCTTAACTTTCCTATATGTTTTGCTATTCGTGTTTCATTTAATGCCAGAAGGCATCAAGAACAATCCCATTCCTGGGGCGCCTGGGTGGCTCAGTCGGTTGGGCGTCTGACTTTGGCTCAGGTCATGATCTCGCGGTCCATGAGTTCAAGCCCTGCGTCGGGCTCTGTGCTGACAGCTCAGAGCCTGGAGCCTGTTTCAGATTCTGTGTCTCCCTCTCTCTCTGACCCTCCCCCATTTGTGCTCTGTCTCTCTCTGTCTCAAAAATAAATACATTAAGAAAAAAAAATTAAAAAAAAAAAGAACAATCCCATTCCTATTCTCACCTACACCATTCCCATGACTGCACAGGCACAAGAATTCAGACCGGGATGAAGCAAGACACTGATCTTTGCTTAGTCAAGCTTCGGACAGCCCTAATTGGATTTAGGAAGACATGATTATTTTCATTCAGTGTTCTCTCTACTGAATGTAAAAGGAGAGAATTAGGACTCGTGCCAGAGTTCGAGCTTCTCATATGATAGATCTAAAGAATGTTTCCTCTTATGGGCATGTCCAGTTCTATAATGCAAGCTCTATTATGAACTCATGATGACTCCTTCCAACAGCAAGACAGTGGGCTCCACGATTTGCCTGTCCAACCAAAATCTGTATCCCGAGATCTGATTGTCACTGAACATGCACCAAAGCCCAAGTGTATTGTCTCTCCTCTCCCTGTATCTCCCTCTCTGGGTTTTCCTATATTGGTGAAGGATGCCACCCATTCACTTGAGAAACCTGTGTGCCATCTTGCTGTTCTCCTCCCTTGTACCACCAAGTCTTATAGAGTTTATCTTCCATATTACCTACTATTCTTTCCCCACCCCACTATACAACGTGGTCCAGCTTCACATCACCTCATGCATGAAGACAAATATCTCCTCAGTGCCGCCCACACACACTTGAGCTGTCTCCCAAGCTTTCCCAGCTGCCATAGTAATCTTTCTCCAGGGTAAATGTCACTAAGTCACTAAATTCTTTACATTACTGCTCATTTCCCTTCAGGATAAATTCCAAGCTTCTTACACTCCCTGAAGAGCCCTCCATAATCTGCGTGTGGTCCTACTCTCAGCCCCTTCTCTACATGCACTCTATTCTCTATCTGTGGGAACATTTATATCCCTTCATCATCAACTTCTTTTATAATGATTTAGTGTTCCTGTGGCAAATGGCATAGAGGATGATTGGGTTTTATCTGTCAATCTGGAATCACTGTCTTTTAACAAGTGACACTAATTCATTCATAGTGTTGTGATTACTAATGATTACTAATATACTTGGACTTATGTCCAAGTATATTAGTAATCACAATACTATGAATGAATTAATTTGTTCCCTATTTGCTGCTCTTTCTGGTTTTTGTTATTTTCCTTACCTTTTGTTACTTCTCTGATGTCTGTTGGGTTGAGTTTCCTCTGCTCTGTTTCCCCTGACCTGAATATTTAGTGCTTTGAAGGATTGTACTCCAGGTCTATTTTTTGAATTGTTACCTCATGCTTTAGATAAACATACTTGAACATGGGTTACTCTGAACAATTTTAGAGATAATCAGCATCTATATTCTCCACATAACAAGAATCCCAGCATGCTCTAAATTCCATCTGCCTCCTCTCTCTACAGCCCAAGTACATTGCATTTGAAATTAGGCGAAATATTTTAGTTGGAAAATTAATTTTTAAACATCAAAATTCGTTTTTTTCTGGTTTATTTGCTCACAACTGTTTCTTTCATCCTACTTCATCTTGGATTTATTTTCCCCTGGCTTATAATTCTTTTCAAGGGATCTGCATATGGCAAATTTTCCCAGTTCTTTGCATATCAGAAAATCTATGGATTTTATCCTCAAACTTGAATTAAACTTTATTGGATATAGCTATCCAGATTCAAAGTTAATTGTCTCCCTGACATTTGAAAATATCGCTCTATTATCTATTGCACCCATTGCTGCTAAGAATTCTGGTGTCAACCCTGATTCACACCCCTTTATGAGTAATCAGTTCACCCAAGCCCAGTGTACCTCACTCCAGATGCTTTTGGAATTTCTTTTAATGATCTAACATTTCACCACAGAGTGTCTTGTATGGATTTAATTTTTCATTTATTTATTCTGTTTGACATCTAAGAATGCCTTTCAATGTAAGAACTTATTGGATTCTTTAATCCTATGAAATCACCTTTTATTGTGTTTGAATTATTGCTGGGTTCATTCTGCCATTCAACTCTTTCTTCTTTCAACAATCTTTAATATCTGATTCTTCTCTAATATCTACTTCTTCTATCTGGAATTATTAAGACCTTGCTAAACTGAGCTCAAAAAGTATTCTCATTAAGTAGGATAATTATGCTAAACTGAGCTGTTATCTGGAGTGAGTCAGTTTGAAACAAAAATGCCCAATTAAAAAATATATAGTTTTCATTACAGAAGTTTGTGAAAGGCCTGGACAATTCAGGATTTTACATCCTCAGAGCAGGAAAAGGTGAGGAAATCATAGCTCGGGATGAATGTCTGACCATGTCCTCATTGCTGGTCTTTCAAAGACTCTGCTCTAATCACATCTTTGAAGTCAAGGCACCCATGCCTCACCAGCCCTGCATCGGTACACAAACCTCTGAGACAAGTGAATGACTTCAACACACCCTAACAAGCCAAAAAAGACAATGTCCCCATAGCAACCTTAATGCACCCACACTACATACATCTACCTGGAAACAGCACTTCCTAGGGCCATGTGATGCATATGAACCAGGGAGAACACAAATAAATACATCTTCGCTTTTGCTATTCTGTGACCTTGGAGTATTTACATTCTCAACTAAACTGTTATATTGCCCTAGGGTTTGCATTTAATACCTAGTCTCATACTGAAGACATGTCGCTGGTGAATGACTTTGAACTGGTTGAAAAAGCAATGAGCTCCAAATAACAAAAGCAATGTGTTGAAGATGTTATTATTAACTCCCCAGCCATCCTTCAGAGTGTCAAAAATCACCCTCTCAAGGAGCAGGAAGTCTAATATTGGTACAAATTCCCTGAGTCTTGACATTCAGTTTCAGAGTTTTAATCAACTACAGACTCACACACCATGTGTCCCATGAAAGACAATACTCTTCAAGATCTCATCCCCACCCTCCCCACAAACTGTCTGAAACTCCAGATTCTTAAGGAAAGGTGGGGATATTGTCACATCATTAGCACCCTATTTTCAGAGGCCCTCTCTGCACCTGGTAGTGGCAATATTTTCCTGAGTCTGTGATCAAGTCCCTCAGCTATCAAAAACATGCATCATGGAAAGTTTAGTCTTCAAAAAAATTTCCATGCGTTATAGTTCTGGCCTTCACAATCCTTTCCAGTCAAGGCATTACTCTTCCACTGACAAAACAGAGAAATGTAACAACAACAACAACAACAAAAAGCACCAACAGACATAGTTTCCTAACATAGAAGAAAGGGAAAGGAACTGGTATTCATTTAGAAAATGAAATGTTTACCAGGGGGTTCACCCACACAATATAGTAATAGAAAGATATACAAAGACGTAGACAAAGGCATAGATATGGATATACATTTCCCCCTCAACATAATCCTTTGAGATAGACTGAGTTACATCATTACTAGCTAGATGTGCAAACTGAGGTACAGAGTGATTAAACCCTAAAACTCCCTGCATTCATCCTTAGCCCTTGGCTAGGTAGTAATGTATTCTCAATTGTTATTTCTCCCATTTGATGGTCAGGACCTCTGTTACATTCATCCCAGGATCCCTCTGCCAGAGTCTGGAACATGGTAGGCAGTCAGTGAACTCTGACCCCCTGTCTACAAAGTCTGTCATTCTTCATTACAACTTGTATTATTGTCATATCAGCACCAACTCTTTTTTTTAAGTTTATTTATTTATTGAGAGAGAGAGCACGTGCACACATATGGGGAAGGGGCAGAGACAGAGGGAGAGAGAATCCCAAGTAGGCTCCACGCTGTCAGTGCAGAGCACAGCATCGGGTTCGATCCCACAAACCATGAAATCGTGACCTGAGTCGAAATCAAGAGTCTGAAGCTCAGCCGAATGAGCCACCCAGGTGCCCCAGCACAAATTGTTCATTTACTTGTTGAAAATTCATTGACCACCTACTATGTGCCACACCCTTTGTTAGGCAGAGTAATAAAGGAATGAATGGAACAGAAATAGTTCCTGACCATCTACTGGGAGGAATAACAACTAAGAATACATTATTACTTAGTGGAAGGCTAAGGAAGAATGGAAAAGATGATTGTGAAGGAGATGAATTCAGGAATGGGAAAAGAGGTGGGTACCCTCGCATCAGATATCAGGGTAGTGAAATCCTCTCTCTCAGAAGGTCATCATGACCTCTGTAACCCCCACATACCTCAAATGCTATGATCAAGATTCTGTTGCTTTGGAACACACACATACTTCAAATATTGAATTTCCTAGGACCTAGGGTTGTCACATTTAGTAAATTAAAACACAGGATTCCCAGTTGAATTTGAATTTCAGATGATCCATTTTTCTAACATAAGTATGGCTCAACTGTTAACTGGAACATACTAATACTAAAATACTAAAATAGTTCTCTTTGTTTATGTGAAATTCAAAATTAAGTAGGTGTCCTGTATTTTCTCTCTCCAACTTACTAAAAAAATATTCAACAACTTTAAAGTTAAATTGAAAAAAATGTAGATTTTATTGAAATAGAGGTAGGAGACCTAAATTCCACTGATTATTAAATACACACACACACACACACACACACACACACACACACACACACGAGTTAACTTTCAAAGAAGAAAGCAGTATCTGTGCAACCCGTTTTTCTGTCACGGTAAATGTAGCTCATGAAGACTACAGAACAGCAAGAGTCTGGTACACAACAAAGAGTCAGTGCCAACCATGGTTGTTAGATTATTTTCATTGTTGCTGGTGGTGTGCTCATTATTACCTCGTGATCATGACTATTGAACCTTGTTATTTTCCAGGCACCTTACTGGGGTTTTTCACTAACACAATCTCATTCAACATTTCCAGCACACATATGAGAAAAAATATAATTAACTCGAGATTACAGATGGGGAAACTGAGGCTGAGTGATACAGTATCTTGCCCAAGGTGAGACAATCTGGGTCTCAACCTAATTCATCTTGATTCCAAGCCTTCAGCTTCTCCATCACAGAAAGTGAAAACATAGAGTGTTTGGGTTTTAATTTTAAACTTCACCATAAAGAAAGGAAAATGAATCCAAAATAGCTAATTCTAATTAAGCAGTGCTAAATATATCTAGTATGTTTTTGCAGCAAGGCTCTCTCTGCTCTGTGTGGTTACTTGTGACAGGTCACCCACCTGTTTCTTTGCAGACATAAATAACTCCAAGGAAGGAGTGTGTGGAAGGAGATGTGGAAAGACAAAGAACAAAAGAACTTTGGTGTAAAAATGTCACATTTGGTAGAATAAACATGGTTGACAATGAGTTGCAGGCCTTAGACTCTGCGTTAGTGACCCAAAACAAAGAGAGGCTCAGACAAAGGGAATGAGGGACAGTTTTTGTCCAATACCATACTCCTTAGGTATAATGAGTAGGCACCACTCTGAGGTGGAAATGGACTCAAGTCCTCTAGGACACTCTAAAGCTCTTGCCCTCCAGGATACTGTTGGTGCATCAGACAAACATTAAGGTACTGTAATGGGGGGCAAAGTCTGTGAAGTCCTGAGCTGTTCATTCAGTATCTGAAAGTCCCCAGACAGGGAGAAAGGGTTGCACAGAGTAGGGGACAGAGCTGCAGCAGCCTGCAAAGCTGTTCTCATGGCTCAATGTTAATAAAAATAACAACACAACATACATCCCTAGTGTATAATTTCCAAAGCTCCCTGTAGTGTAAGTATGATATTCATAATTATGCTCATTTTACAGCAGAGGTCCCAGAAGACCCAAGGGGTTGGTGATGCTACTCTCCCAGAGTTTCACAGCACATTCACAGGAGAGCTGGAAACAGAAGGCAGGTCCAGAGTGAGTGCTGGAGGTGCTGGATCTCACGCTATTAAAGGACATTCTCATGTATCAAATTGTCCATATTTTTTAACCAGCCTTTCATTACTGTAATGAACCCACCCATTGGTACATGTGATGCCCCAAAGTCCATACTCCTTTGCCTACCCAAATACATCATTCCATATATTAACTCCTCTAGCATCATCAGTTGTGACTTTGATCCTCGATCATCCTCATCAGCATAAGAATATATGCTGCATTGTGTACAATCGCTCACGTGTGTACACACATACAATTTCTGATCCCATCTCACTCCAATTCTGCATCATTTCTCTATCCCTTTGACATAAAAAAAGGCGGATTGCTAAATTGATGTAGGGTTGGAGAGATGGATAGACATGAGAAGGCAAATCTATAACAGGTTGATTATGAATCTGGGGGGGTTTATATGGGCACCCACTGTACACTTCTTTCAACTCTTCTGCATATTTGAGAATTTTCAAAGTACAATATTGGGGGGTAAGTTGTCTCTATTTCCCTTCATCTCCTCTTCTGCTCCTCCTAAGGTCACTCCAATAAGGCTTTCACCACCACTGTCCACCAGTTCTTGTCAAAGTCACCAATGACATTTACATGCCTAAATGTGGTGGTTCCTCCCAATCCACTTACTTGATCTATGTACAGCACTTGACTCCTTCCTTCTTCCGACTCTCTTCCCCCCAACTCAGCTTCTGGGAGATCAGTCTTCCCTAGTTTTCCTCATAGGTCACTGGCTTCCTCTTGTCAGTTTCTTCACATTTTCTTCTCACCTCCCCAACATCTGAGCAACAGTGAGCCAAATAATTTATTCCTTAGATTTCTTTTCTGTTCACACTTGCATGCTGAGCTCGTATCTAGTCTCATGGCTTTAAATAATATCTTTACAGATGACTTCCAAATACATATCTTTAGCCTAGACCATGCCCCTGAACTCTGGACTCCAACTGTATATCTGTACTTGAAGGTCTAATAGACATTCCAATCATACAACGTCCAAAGTCATACTCCTGGCTCTATACCAACACCCCAGTCTCACCAAAACTTGCTTACACCTTGTGAACAAGCCCAACTTGGTCGGCTGAGGGATGAGAGGCTGTGGAGAAGAGAACCAAGGCCCTGCAGGTGACATCCCATCAACTGCAAGACATCTGAGTAAGGCCATCCTAGGTCATCAGCAAGTCACCAGGCAACAAACCAGCTAATGACAGATATACGTGTGGGCTGAGGAGATCAGGTGAGTTGGCCCAGTCAACCCACAGAATTATGAGAACAGTAAAAGGTCATTTTCTTAAGCCATTAAGATTTAAGATGTTTTCTCTTGTCTTGATGAAAAACTTCAGAATACCTTGTTCTAGAAAGTATGTGTGATTTTAAGCAGAAAGAGTCACTCCTGAAGAAAAATAATTACCTAATTCTTTAAATACATGAATTGGGAGCTGGTCCGGTCATTTGCCCTTATTTCCTTGAATATCGTTTCTTAAACTTCGTCAATTTCCTCACTGAGGAAAGTTTTCACTTTAGGACAGCTTCTTCCAACTGTCTCTGAGATTTTTACACACTGTCTCCAGTTTGAGACCCCTGAGTCAATACACACTCCCTTCTCTCTGAACTGCAGACAAGGGAGAGACAGGTCTACACAATGTGACCTCTGTTTCTTTTTATTTAATGCCAAGTGATATCCCCTGGATTTTAAATCTAATTAGTGTGGTTTACATGGTGACACACCTCCATTTTGTATTGATTAACTTGTGAAATTGAATCAACCTATCTTGAATTATTAAAACCTTAATTTCTGACTCTCAGTCGAATGCAAATATGGTTTCAAAATTTGTTATATTTCTCAAATTCCTCCATAAACTGTCTTAGGAAGCTAGTGGGGTCTACCAGTTTTGGATTTGATCTGTGAGAAAGATGCTCCAACAACTTAGCAACTACATAGGTCCCAAATCCTGACCCCGAGCAGTTACATTTGACTTCACAAAATATTACTAATGAATCAGCAGTCTGATCAGATTGCTGTAGTAAAATAAAAGATTCCACAGGATCCAGTAACTCCTAAAGATAACTACTTCTACTCCTTTTCTGTCTACTCATTTGCTTGGCTCTATTCTAGTACACTCTGATCACACATTGGGAGCCAGGCCCATGAGATCCCCTGCCTGAGCTCCTCCCACCCAGCCTTATTTACACTGTTCTCAACTAGGGCCTCACACTTTATTACATCTGGTTAGCTCTTAATGCATGGCATCACCATTATTAGTTTGTTAGCCATCTGCCCTACTAGACTAGATAGTCCTTGAGCTCAAACACTGTCTTATTTATATCTGGATGCCTTGTGCCCAGCATGGGATTTGGGACAATGTTGGTGCCCCAAATAGGTTTATTGATTTAATGAAGTAAATAGCCTCACATTTTGTTGTCAAGTACAGATCTCCCCCAAGAAGGCTGGGAGCTGATGAAAACTATCCCAGTGTTCATTACCATCATCATCATCATCGTCATCATCACTCATTTCATTTCAGTAGCTGTGTTCCCTAGACTTCATCTGTTTCCCCAAACTTTATTATCTAGTAAGCAGTGGGAGGCTGGGCAAAACTCCAGGCCTTCTGGCTCTGAGTCAGTCCATCTTTCCCCACAACATGATTATCATTAGTCTGATGGAGACCCAGAGAGGTCAACATAGCAAGAGTGGCAGAGAGAAGTCTGGAACAGCACATTGGAGCCACTGGCCCAACAAACGAGAGGGAACAAAGTTACCATTCAGAAAATAATAACTGTGCCCTGTCACTGTGCTTGTCATTCTGTTTCACCTCTTATTTAAAAAAAAACACACAAAAAAAACCCACAAAAAACACATCTTCTCAGTACCAGTATATACAATGGAATACTACTTGGCAATGAGAAAGAATGGAATCTGGCCATTTGTAGCAACGTGGATAGAACTGGAGAGTATTATGTTAAGTGAAATAAGCCAGGCAGACAAAGACAGATACCATATGTTTTCACACTTATGGGGACCCTGAGAAACTTAACAGAAGACCAGGGGGGAGGGGAAAGGGGAAAAAAAGTTACAGAGAGGGAGGGAGGCAAACCCTAAGAGACTCTTAAATACTGAGAACAAACTGAGGGTTGATGGGGGGTGGAGGAGAGGGGAAAGTGGGTGATAAGCATTGAGGAGGGCACCTGTTGGGATGAGCACTGGGTGTTATATGGAAACCAATTTGACAATAAATTATATATATATATATATATATATATATATATATATATGTAATGAACATTACAAAAAATAAAAATAAATAAAAAAACAGACTTGGGTTTTTTGAGAAGTTTTAAGTTCATGGCAAAATTAAGAGGAAAGTACAGAGATTTCCCATATATCCCGTGGCCCCATGTATGACTAACCTCCCCCACTATTAACATCCCCCACCACAATGGTCCACTTGTTATAACTGACAGATCTACAATGACACATCATCATCACCCAAAGTCCATAGTTTACATTAGGGTTTACTCTTGGCATTTTATATCCTGGGGGGTTGATCAAATGTGTAATGACATGTATCTACCATTATAGCATCATACAGAGTTGTGTCATTGCCCTAAAAATCCACTATGCTCTGCCTACTCATCCCCTCCCTCCCTACCCATTGGAACCACTCATCTTTTCACTGTTCCTAGTTTTGCCTTTCCCAGAATGTCCTTTGTTGGAATCCAACAGCATGTAGCCTTTTCAGATCCCCTTCCTTTACTTCAGAACATGCATTTAAGGATCCTCCATGCCTTTTCATGGACTCATAGCTCATTTCTTTTTAGCACTGAATAGTAGCCCACTGTCGAAATGTACGACAGTTTACTTATCCATTCATGTATTGAAGATCATCTTGGTTGTTTCCGAGTTTTGGCAATTATGAATAAAGTAACTGTAAACATCTGTGTTCAGGTTTTGGATGGATCTAAGTTCTTTACTCCTTTGGGTAAATACCAAGAGTGCAATTGTTGATCATATGGTAAGAGTATTCTTAGTTTTGTAAGAAACTGTCTCACTGTCTTCCAAAGTGGCTGCACTGATTTGCATGTTTCCCCTCTTCTTAATTCTCATGACAAGGCTGTAATATTACAGATGAGGAAGCTGAGTGACAGTTAATTTTCTAGGCAAGGCAGCGATTAAGTAACTGACCACTCACCACCCTTCAAGCCAACTTGCCATCCCAGATGTTCTACAAATGTTTCTACGTAGCTCCAAAAGGTTGCTCACAGCCCTACCCGAAGGTAAAATAAAAATCTATGACATCTATTAACATGGCCAACTTTACTGGAGGCTGGAAAAAGAGGAGAATGCTATTAGAAAAAACAAACCAACACACACACACACACACACACACACACACACACTATGGTTCTTGAAGACCAAACAGCTCTTCAAGATAGAAGGGGCACTGAACCAAGCCTGTTTCATGAACAGGACTCTGTCATTTTCCAAAATGTCTGAGCCCCAGGAAGTTTGAATCTGTTGTCTGTGACTCTGCTCCGAGATCATACATCTCATTAGCAAATATCCTGAGGCCGTGGATGATTTTGGAGGAAGATACCTCACGAATGTCTCATGGGCATCTAAATATTGCATGGGACATACTTTCACTAAAAAAAAAAAAAAAAAAAAAAAAAAAAAAAAAACCTGTCATTTATCTGAAATTCAGATGTAACTAGGTGTGCCGTATTTTTATTTGCCAAATCTGGCAACCCGACATGGGTCTCTTTTTGATAGTGAGGACACTACCAGAAGACTGGTCCTGCCTGTGTCATTGGCCAAAATGATGACCCATGTCCATGTTTACATGGGCTCTTAGCAAGGGGGTAGAACCTCCATACAGGATTTCAATCATTATGGATAATTCCAAGGGGCCTCCAGCAACACACCGCCGTGGGTACTGAGTGGGGCCTCTGAGCCATAGGGAAGGGAGATGGGAGGCGGAGGAGCAACCCGCACTGTCAGCTCCATTACTATCATTATGGCACAGTCGCACGGCTGACACCCCCTTTTCTAGTCCCAGTCAAGCACACACATTCTTAGGACCCAGTCTGCCACAGCTATGGAGGATGGAGGGAGCTGGATGCATCAAGGGAGGCAACCTGCAGCCTGCTTTACTCTTTATTTTTGCCATGTCCTTCAGTAGCTACTACTTCATGTTCATCACTTCCTTCAAGACCACGCCTCAGAGGTCATGCTGTGGAAAGAAAACTGCGCTGCATGAGTAAGGAGACGTGCTGCAGTGCTGAGGCATAGACCCAGCTCTGTATCATGAGTGCTGCCCTCGGACAGGCAATGTCCTCCGCTGTAAAAGGGGCGGGGTATATACTGTAAAGAAGGAAAAGTCCTTTCTCATTGTATTGTTTTATTGTTATTTTATTTTATTTTATTTTGTCTTATCTTATTTTATCTTATTTTATCATTTTATTTTATCTTATTTTATCATTTTATCTTATCTTATTTTATCTTATTTTATCTTATTTTATTTTATTTTTTAGCAGAAATCTCCCCTGGCTTCTCTCACCCTAAGCCAGCTTTGGCATCTCTTAGAGATCACTCTTTTTTTTTTTTTTTTTTTTCATTTGTTTCCCCATCAGAGTTCAAATGAGTGTCAAATATTTCCCGGACACTTATCAGGCAGATACTGACAAAAGATGAATAAAATGTGCCCCCAACCCCAAGCTACCCTTGAGCTCACAGTCCTGGAAACAGACAAGCTAACAGCTAACTGCCATTCAGTGTGGGAAGTGCCATTGTCGAGTGATAAAGAAAGTACCAGAGGATGTCTGAGGACGAGGGGGCAAGAAGCCCTATGTGAGGGAATCTTGGAAAAGTTAGAGATGAAGGGACTTCCGAACCAGGTCTTGAAAGATGGGTAGGGTTTCACCATTCAGGTGAAGAGCCTAGTGTGTTTAGGGAGCAGTGAGAGGCTCCATTTGGACAAGAGAAAGTTCCAGGATGGTAAATGATAATGACAAGAGGTAGAAGGACCGCTTCCACAGCAATGGGGATAAAAGAACAGGAGGAATCCATCACGTTTGTGAGCACCGAGAAGACAATTATTTCTAATGCATCAATTCTCAAAATGCCTTTCCTGGCAACATTAATTCACTTAGGTGATATTGAAGCCTCTTTAAAAATAGGGTTGCTAGCAATGCATTTCAAGGCGATGTGATGCAGGATCCTAGAGCACTGCTTAAATGAGAATGTGTCACCCCACGAGGTATTTGCCTCATTCGCAACACGGATCCCATGAGAATGGACACATCCCACAAGCAGCATTTATACTGCCTTTCCATCTCATGGTATTTTATAACATCCTCAACCTAAATGAGGCTCCTAGAGAAGGACGAGTGGTGGTTTTCGGGTTGAAAATCAGTGTCTGTTCCTTTCAGCAGGAAGCTGACATCTCATTTTTTAAGGGTGACATGCCATTACAAAGATGCATTGAAAGGTTAAAATTCTAACACACTCTTGAACATTCTAAGTGGCACGCCGGCTAGAAAGGAGCTCTCATTAGATGTAATGGCTCTTCTACCTTGAAATGCAGGAGAAGGACGTACGCTACAAGAAAATATAACAACACAGGTTGGGTAAATAAACACTCTCTCGAAGAAATCAGAACACAACAGGTTTTCTCCAGTTTCAAAATGGCACAGCCCATTATGCGAAAGGGGGCCTAGCCCAAATACATATTGTTAGAAGCCTCCTTTTACAAGAGCCCTGCGAGAAAAGAGCCTTGCGCTCTGCGAGAAAAGCACTGGGAGGGCGCCCTGATATTCAGCAAGCACTAGTCATCCCTATCATCATCGTGGGCATTTTCTGGAATGACATTCACCTGCCTTGAGTGAACTAAGAGCTGTCTTCCAAAAGTCTCCCCAGCGTGAGGGAGGCTCTCGCAATCTCCACTTTGAGATAAAGAGAGAGATAAAGAGAGAGAGAAAGAGATGGCTAAACACCATCCCAGAGGCTCCACAGCTAAAGAGCGATAGCACCTTGATAAATTCAGGCTTCCCTGAAACCCAATGGAACGTTGTTCTGCTAAAGCCCAGAGACAGGACTCGATTTGCTCAAGTTCACTGAAAGGTCCTGAAGGAGGGTTGGAGTTTGAACCAAAAACCTTATTTTTCTGAGTTCAGATTATGCCCTTTCAGAGAAAGTCTTCCTCTCCCAAACCTCCTGAACAACTTAAAACTTTCAGTCAAATTCCCTTCAACAACTGTAGTCTCCGGTATTTCTGCCTTCTATTTGAAAGGCAATAACTTGATAACCTTTAAAAATCCTTCTTCGGAGGAAAAAAAAAATACCCATTTATATTCCTGCTGCAATCCTCATGGCTCTACCTGCCTCTGAGCTGGCTTTCTTGGCCTCTTCTGCACCTTAGGCTTTGTTAACAAACCCTCTTTGAGGTTAGGGTGAGAAATGGTAATTCAACTACTCACAGGGGCTACTGGGAGGCAAGCCTGAAAGGTTTCCAGATAGCCAGCAGGCACAGGTCACGTTTTCAATGGACAAGGGCAAAAGAGCAGGAGTCATTTTCCCTATGTGGCACATATGTGAGTATGTGCCTGAGAGAGGGCAGGGGGGAAGGAGGAAGAGAGTTACAGAGAAGGAGTGGGAGGGAGATAAGGGGAGAACAGAGAATGAGAGATTATACCAGTGGCAAGGAAAATCAGTCTAGATTCTTTCAAAATAAATTTAACTTTTGGGCAGAATCTTGGTTTCCAAATAGGCTTACAGAATCTCCATTTTTCTCATTTCAAAGCCCCCTATTGCATCCAGAATTTCTACAAATATTCCTTTGTAGAAAAGTAGCACTGTAAGAACAAAGAGGCATCATAAAATAGAAATTGGGACACAACACATTCTCTTCCAAACAGCAATCTATCAAAGGCACGGTTCTGATCTAGGTGGAAAAGGGATCCCAAGGTAAGGGTTGCTTTGCGTTTCCCTTCCCACCTACATGCCCTGAGTGGAGCAGTGTCCAGCACTCTGCACGTGAAAGGAAGACCAAGCTATAACTACCAGAGTCGTCCCTGTGGGTGGGTGGGATGTTGGGGGCCTTGGCCCCATGCTCTGACTCCATTTTTCCGTTTTTCCCTTGGGGTAAGTGAAATTGTCTCCCATCACAGCAGACCCTGGGCATGTATCCTGCTTTGAACCCAAGACCTTAGTGAGTCCAGCACCCATCCCTTCCTTTGTTCCCTTTAGCATAATTAAAAGAGAAGACTTTCCTGAACCAAAAGGGAAAAAGAATTGAAAATCAACTCAGGCAACATAAAGGCTATAAGGATGGGTGTGGCTTTTTTGAGGGGGAAATCTACTCAAACCCACATGTTCCCTCCTGTAAAACTCCTTGAAGAGGTGGCACTCCCATTTAGAACACAAAAGAAGCCTCAAACCAATCCCTGCTTGAAGCTCATCAGTAAACTCCTGGGTGCCGGGTATACGTGTATCATGGACTATTAATCAGCCTAAAGAGGAAAGAGATTCCAACACATGCTACAGCACAGATAAACCTTGAGGGCATTACGCTAAGTGAAAACGCCAATCGTAAAAAGACAAATACTGCCTGATTCCACTTCTCGGGAGTTACCTAGAGTGGTCAGATTCATAGGCACAGAAGGTAGACTGGCGGATGCCAGGGGCTGGGGGAAGGAAGCGCGGCAAGTTGGTGGATACAGAATTCCAGCTTTGCAAGATGAAAGATTTCTGGAGACAACTTGAACGCACTTAATCCAATGAAGTTTACATTTAAAATGGTTAAGATAGTAAATTTTATATGTACTTTACCACAATGAAACATTTTTTGAACATGTTAAAACCTGGGGGCATTTCCACAATGATTGTGCCTTTTCGGCCTGGTTCTGTGACCTTCACAAACCTTGGAATCATTAGACTCCGCCAATTGTGCTAATAAGCTGCAAGAAATGTTCTTGACTTTGTTGGAAACAAATGGGATTCTATATTAAACAGATTTTTTTCCCCAACTAACTGTAAAGTTCCAACATAACACACTTACAGATCCCATGACCTCAATTCCTCTCTGCTAATTACCTCATCCATTTCTTCACCTCATCATTTAATATATAATATTTTGCTCATCAACCTTTTTCAAAATCTTAGGACAGTTAGAGCTGTGCTCTCATCCCTTCCTCTAGGAGGAGGGGGAAAAGGGCCATATTCATAACTAACTAATCAACACCAGATTCAGCTGACATTTATGAAGCTCCCACAATAGGCTAGGAAGTAGGCAAATAAAATTGTATGGCCACGGGGTTCTAATTTAATCCTGCTTCCTATCTAAACCGAATCACAAGGCTATTGTTTTGCCTACACTCTGAGCAACTCATTGAATTCCTGTGTCAATCTATCTTCCTGAAGCATCGCAATGGATGTCCCTAATCCTGGCTCACCAAGACCTTACTCCTGCTTCTTTGCAGCCGCACATCATTGTGAAGTTCCACGTGGAGCTCCAGAGTAAGGTTCTGGGGTCATCAGCAGGTAAGTAGATGGTGGGTGAAGCCACGAGACTTCACAAGATGACTCGAGCAGAACTTAGACGGCGAGACAAGAGGAGTGAGGAAGAAATCTTGGAGACCATCAACATCCAAGCGATGAGCAGAGAAGTAAAATGACCGGAACAGAGAGGTGTCACCAAATCCAAAGGAAGAGGAGTCTTCAGCAGAAAGTAATGGTCAACAGAATCTTACCTTGTCAAATAGGATGGGAAGTGAGGGGTCATTAGGATGTGACACTTAGGAGGTTCCTGGTATTTTTAGAAAATCCTTTCCACAGACTTGGGGTGGCAAAAGCAATGGTAAAATGTAACACAACAGGGCAAATAATTGCAGACAGTTCTTATACAGCCATTGACCAGGAAGTTAAGGAAGCATCAGAGAGGAGTCTCAAAGGGAGGCAGGTGGATCCAAGGCTCGGAGGTGGTGGTATCTGTTGTTGAGCGCTTTTGCAGGTTGTACTGGAAATGATTTTGAGAGAGAGAGAGAGAGAGAGAGAGAGAGAGAGAGAGATTCAAGACTCAAGAAGTAGAAGGGTGGGCAGGTCAGTGGAGGAAAATCCTAGAGTGGTGATAGATAGGAGCCTGAATCAGGCAACCGGGCATGCCCTAGAGGGAAGGGAAAACACTTTTACAAAAGAAAAGCCAACGAGGTTCAATGGTACCTCTTCCACAGAGCCTCTCATCCAGACCCCCGACTCACCTAATGCCAACCTCCCTTGCTGACCACGGCAGGGCCATGTGTGGGTTGGGCACAGAGCAATTATTTGTAGTGAATGAGGACAGAGACGTGGCTCAGAAATAGATTCAATGTGGAACCCTGGGTGTTGAGCAGCCCCTATGGCGTGGGCAGCAGGTGCTCTGGCTCCATCAATATCCGCCACTCACTTCCCTTCTTCTTCCCTGCGTCTCTCCTTCTCGTTTAACCCTCAGTGTTTTTATTTCGGGTGCATTTCTCTTCCTAATGACAGAGACACTGGGTCATGCTGTAATGTGCTGGGAAAATCCAGAGCCTTTTATGAAAAGGCAGGCAGAGGCTTTCTTGTTCACAGCAGGAAATCTGAGCAGTGCTCAGCCCTGCATCCACAGGGAAGGGGAAGGGCTAGCTCATCCTGCCCCTTCCCTCCTCCCGTGGGGCGCTTACCTAGAAGCACTAATGGTGCTAAGTTCATGCAGTGCCTAACAGTGAAGTGAGGGCTGCGTCTACAAAGAAGTCGGCAGCCACCTGCTCTGCAGGAGAGGGGAAGACATGAAACTCTCCATAGAGAGATGGTGGGCGGCACTGCCCGCCACCCCTCCCCACTGATGGGCTGAAGGACCCAACAGAGAGGCTCGGCCCAGCCCACAGAAGAAGAGCTGGCTGCTCACAGAGGGTCGACTTTCCTACTTATCCACACTTGGCTTCACTTCCTGCGGGTGGGCCCTGACCCCAGGCCTCCTCCTAAGAACACAGCACCTTCCTCCTTCCCAAGGCAGCCCCACCCTGTGTCCCAGACTGAGGCCTTGGATAACTGGTACCCAGAGCTGCAGCTGGCACTTCCTCCCCATCACTGTGCCCTTTGTAGGAAGTACATTCCGCTCCCACACACCAGCCAAGTCCCGGGTCCCATCCAACTCGCGACCCCATCCAACTCGCAGAGGGCAGTTGCCGCCTGCATTTGCCTCGCCCTGCAACCTGCCAGGACACCATGGGGGAGCCCTCCCAGCACGGACTGCTCGCCTGAACCCCACCACCCATTACTCACTGACCAGCCTGTCTCATTCCATGCTGGCCTCAGTCTCCTGCTTTGTAAAATGGATGGGATGATAGCACCCCCTGCCCAGGGTCGGGGGGAGGCTTCAGTGAGACAGGGAGGGACGGCACGCCTCAGACCCCCCGTGCGTGATCACTGGTGGGAACTATTGCTGAGCTCTATCCCTAGCCCGCAGTGGCCACTTCAATCCCAGCACACACAACGTGCCCACTAAGAAGTTACCCAGCTGGAATCAGGCAGACAAGCATGGACTGGAGTCCAGACAGACCGAGGTTTGAATCTAGACTCCTGTACTTACTACCTGTGCAGCTCAGAGCAAAATTATCAACACCCCTCCACCACCCCCCCCCCCCAGCAGCAACTTGTTCATCTCTAAACCCTCCCTCGCAGCTTTTGGGAAGGACAAAGCGTGGTGGCCCGGAACACACCTGGTTATCCAGGGACCTGACATAGATACCACACTCCTGCCTGGCGTCCCGTCTTTGGAAAATGCAGGGAGGGCCTCCCGGACTTTGATCCCGAACACCTCGGGATTTCCCTCGGAAGAGCCCTGGATCCTTTCCCTGAAGGACCAGTGTCACTTCCCCTGCAAGCATGAGATGTGTTTGATGTAACCAACGACCGCCCCTGCCTGTCTGCTGCGTCCCAGGGAGGCCTGTATCCCAGGTGCCCACATAGATTCCACCAAAGTAAATGCAAGCCTGGGGAGAGAGTGACCTTTGTCAGGAGGAGGGGTCAAGAAGGATTCCCTTTCTCCTATAATGGTTATCGTACACACCTGTGTGTTTCTCCCAGCACGACCTTTCAGCTGATAACAGCATCCTGTAACAGGACTGGGAGGTGCAGGAACAGGCCTCGATCACCCCTGCCACTGAGCCAGCTGAGGAGGTCCTGGGCCATGCAGGGAGGTGTCCAGAAGCAAGCACACTGGGGTCAAATTGCCAGGGTTGAAACCCAGCTTACTAGCTTAGGAATGTGGGCAAGTAACATCACCTCTTTGAGCCTCTGTCTCTTCACCTGTGAAATGGGCATTATAACACAGCCAGAGGATGCAGTGTGGCAAACTCGAGGGCACAGTGCTGATGTTCTCTAAGTGTTGGTACTATAATTAGCTGGAGCTGGATGAGCAGCGTCTGAGTTCTAGGTGTTCTGTAATGGAAAGGAAGGGAAAGCAATGGCGGTGCAAAGTACCTACTCTGTGCTCCTAGTACATAGGTGTTTAATCCTCAAAACAAGCCTAGGAAGGGGGTACACTATTCCCATTCTAAGGCATAAGCTGGAAAGCCTGGAGAGGTTAAGTGACAGACTGACGTCTGCATCACTAGCTCGGGGATGCTCAGCCACATGTGCCTGCTTCTTAAGCACCCCACAGTGCCGGGATGCCTGGGGGGTCCAGGAGGGTTAGCAATTCACAGGTGCTCTGGGCTGCTGTCTGGACCACACTGGAGGAGGAGACAGGGAACGGGCAAGTGGGCCTGACTGAGTAGGATGGCCATCCCTCCAGGATACCCCGAAGCTGCATGAGCAGCCAGGCAGAGTGCTGACTGTGGTCAGCACCCCATCCCCCAGAGCAGATGGGCTTCCGCTGGCTCTTTGGCACCAGACTAAGGCAACAGAAGGCTTCTGGAGGAAGAGCAGGTGCACCCAGGTCTGCTGTAACCATCCAGCTCAAAGGACCCTGCACCCTCCAGCTGTGGCCTCCTCCAGAGTCACACCCAGGGTTCCATCCTTCCTGCATATGGTCCAAAGCATGCAACACGCCTCTGCGAGGACTGTGTCTCACTACCCTGCTGCACACAGTTCCAAACCCCACCACACACAGGAGGGCACATGCATGTCATTACCAATGACAGCCTTACTGAAAGGACATAGGTGGAATTCTGACTTCGCCCCACAGGGATGCACCTGGGGGCAAGGGGCGCCGGTCGCTGTGGGCCGGCTACAGTCTGGACCGTGCAGGAGGCTCAGGGCTATTCATGGCAATGCTTCCAAGCCGATTCATTCATGTGCTCATTCATTCAGCATGTGTTTTGGGTGGCAGATAATACCACAAATGGAAGATCCCAAAGCTGATAAGACAGAAGGCTATGACAGCATCCGGCAGGTGAACAAGGGGCAGGTGCCGTGCTGGGGGGTCAAAGACAGGGGGCAGAAAATTCTACCTGAGACCAGCAGGAAAAGCTTGTTTGGCAAACAAGAAGGCAAGACCTGCTGAGCAGCCAGGAGTCCTGATGGACGTGGGACAGTTGTCGTTAGTGGAGTTAAAAGCAGTTCAGTTCAGAACCATGGAGCGTTGGGACGTTTTACAAAATCCCCAAGAATACAGGCATGCTGACCACGGAGAGAGAGAGAGCGGAACAAGGATTCAAGGCTTCAGCTGGATGAACCAGCCGGCCCTATTTCCTTCTTGACTCGGTGTCTAGGCTGCACTGCACAGTAGCCTCTGCCTAATATTTGAGTCCTGAGCCCTGGGGACAGTCGATATTGTTATTAACAATAACAGTCAATATTAACAATAATAGTTGCTGAGACATTGCAGTCTGCAGCCCTCAACTTCCAGACGTGGCTGAAATATGACAAATAGAGACTTTAGCCGGGAGGGGGTGACTTTACAGGACCCCTTCCAGGCTGCAACTGTCCTCATCGAACCACCCACCTCCCCACTCGCCCAAATGCCCTTCCTTCTAACTCAGGTGTGATTAGAAAAATGACCAGGCTTGAGCTAAAAATACAAATGCTTTATGTTCCTCCACAGGGGGAAAAAATAAGACAAGAGAATCTATGAAAGTAACAAGGAATTTCATCCTTCAGTGGGCTTTAGAATGGATATTTTAGACTCAGCCATCCATAAACATTGGGTAATATCATAGTCTTGTAGTGCAGAATGAATTCCAGGGAACGAGCCACAAATCTGCATTAGGCCCAGCAAGGGGAGGGGGGTGGTCCACCAGCATTTAAAAATCCTGTGGCTGGCAATGGCTGGCATCCTCTGTGTCCAGGTAAATAGATGCCCAGTCAAGGGTCAATCAACCAAATAGCAATGTGCTGCTGAGATGTGAAAAGAGGACACCTCGGGCCCCGGGCTTAGGCAGCAGGTCAGCTGAGACAGGGGCCTTCAGGCCTGAATCCCAATCACATCGGCCCCTGTGACTAGCCTGGCATCCCAGCGACTTCAGGGCTTACAAGGCACCGAGTGGTGTGGCCCCAAGTTCTGGCCACACATTATCTCCCATCATTCCCCACTTCCAGCATAATCCTCGACACGCAGCTGAAAGAGACAAGGCTGGCTGTCTGTCTGTCCTCCTCCCTGCCTTCTGCAATCCCTGGGGTTCTGTCCCCGCTCTTCTTTCCACGTGGGGCAGCCATTCCCCAAGACTTCAGCTCCCAGCTTAAACATCACACACTCTGGAAGCCCTCCAGACCCCAGAGTGGACCGTGCAGGAGGCTCAGGGCTATTCATGGCATTGCTTCCAAGCCGATTCATTCATGTGCTCATTCATTCAGCATGTGTTTTGGGTGGCAGATAATACCACAAATGGAAGATCCCAAAGCTGATAAGACAGAAGGCGATGACAGCATCCGGCAGGTGAACAAGGGGCAGGTGCCGTGCTGGGGGGTCAAAGACAGGGGGCAGAAGCTGCCTCTTCTGCAGTGACTTGTTGATGTGAGGCAGTAAATACCAAGCCTGTCCCATGCTGAATGCCACCTCGCCCAAGCCCCACCCCAACCAGGCTTCCTCCTCATCTTGCTGCATTAGCCAAGCTGTACACACGCGTGCACACACAGTACTTTGAGTCCCTGCCTTCCCTGAGCCTGCCAAGATCCTGCTCACATCTGAGCCACCGTCCATGCAATTTCCCCAGGGATTTTCCCATGGTTGTCAAACTGAATTAAAACCTCAGAACCTCCTCCTCATCCTTCAAGGATCAACTCAAATGTTACCTCCTCTCTGAAGCCCCTTACTCCAACCAGAACCTATAGACCCGCCCTCAGAGGGGTGCCCCTCAGCCCCAGGTACCATCCACATCCTCCCCTGCTCCTGGCAGTTTGCCCACACGTGTGGAAAAGGAGCATTCGTCTCAGCTGAGTCCAGAGCTTAATGCGCAGGTCTAAGCCACCTTCCATATCCCTGGGATCCACACAGCTCCTGACTCACAAGAACCTACCTCACCATGAAACCTGGAATAGGAAAAATAAAATACAGGGGTTTGCTTCCCTCATTGTATGAGCTAGTAACCTGAGTTGTAAGACGAAGGGGCTATCTGGGAGGAAGGGTGCATAGTCTCCACTCTCACCCCCGGCTCTGCTCAGAAGCACATGTCTGTGAGTATCCCACAGCAAAGCAAATGCTGTCCCAGGACCATGGTACAACCAGTTCTGTCCACTCTGGACTTGGAAAAAGAAAGTACAGTATTTGTAATAAAAGCCGGCATTATGGAGGATTCATAGTGCATTTGCCTGGCCCCATGCTAAGTGTTTTCTATTTCTGATCTCCTCCTACCCTCTCAACCACCTGATGAGTTAAGTCCAACCACCCCCATTGCACAGAACTGGAAACCGAGACACGTAAGTATTTAAGTCTCCACCTGGCCGGGTCACGCAGAAATCCATGGTCAAACTGGCATTCAGGGTTTCGGCTCCAGTGGCTTGGCTCCAGAGCCAGAGCCGCCATGCTGTGTCCCTATCTTTGCATGTGGATTTCTTCAGCACATACTTGGATTCTGCCTGGTGCTGGGAGAGGCTGTACAGCTTGTGCACATTTAGATCAACTTGTCAACGGCAGGCTTGCTCACAACAGATCTTTTTCATCCCTCCTCCCCTGGCTCATGAGGCTGACAGAGTGGTGTATTGGATTTCCAAAGGAGTCTTTCATTAGAAAAATACATTCTTTTGATCACCCTCTGTCTCCCCAAAGTTGCAAAGGCTGAAGATCAAGTTGCCGACTGGAATCCCATTCATCATGGAGATAAACATCAGCCGCCTACCCCTCCACACACAGGCTGCCACCTTCAAAGAGCACATGTCAGCTGGTTGACAGCTGGTGGTAGGACCAGAAGACCTGGTCCTGGGAAGATCCTAGTTGGAACCCAAGCTCTGTTACTATGCATGCACCAGTGTGACCTTGGGCCACTCACTTCTTTCTGCATCTGTCCAGC
Organism: Prionailurus bengalensis; assembly: GCF_016509475.1. NCBI lineage: Eukaryota > Metazoa > Chordata > Mammalia > Carnivora > Felidae > Prionailurus > Prionailurus bengalensis. The sequence continues at coordinate 41,925,667 of NC_057352.1, forward strand.
AAGTCTGGACCCCTGTAGACTAGTAAATGACTGAATAAATGAACTGACGAATTAATGAATTAGGTAAGATACCCACCATCTTCCTGCTCAAAGATACTAGACTCTAAAGCATTTTTCTAAAGAACAGCCCAGCTTGGTTATTGGCCAAACCAGAATCCAGGCAATCAGAGACAGAACCACCTCACATGTCCAAGTGAGCCTTATACTCATAGTCCCTAAAGCAACAGGGCTTTAAGCTGGCCCCGAAGCATGATGCGGGGCTTCTGAATGCAGGGCCTCTCCTTTCTGCCCACGGTTACGCCCAGCCATCCATCCACAGGCAGCCAGCACAGGGCGAGGGACTGTACAGATTCGGGGGCAGCTGAGCTGAGCATGAGCTGACCTCTCAAGGTCGCTCCTAGCTCCAGATTCTCTGATTCAGTAATAGTCCCTGTGAATAATAGATCTGGTCTCTGACACTGTGCATGATAAAGTGACCCGGTGCAAAGTCCTATTAAGATAAATCACATTTAAGTTTAGGAAATTATATGTTTGAATCCTGTAATTTAATGTCACCGTGACGCCCGAGAGGAAGGAGAGGAAACTCAATTAGAGGCTAATTAGACCAGACTACTCACCAGGCCTGGGTTGCCTTTCTGCCTCTGCTCAAGGCAGTGAAGCAGAGCAACCCGTAACCCCAGCCCCTGTGCCTTAGTTTCCCCACCTGTAAAATGGGGACAGTCCTTGTGAAAAAGAGGGGGCAGAGGGCATTGGGTAAGCAGAGAAAGAGGTGAGGGCTCCCTACCACCTGCCCTGACCCCTTTGGCCTCTGGGGTGGGGGAGGGGGGTCCTGGATAGGCTTCAGAGGATCTGTGAAATCTGTTCCGTGAGCTGTATGTAGCACCTGCACGTGGGTCAAGTTTGCAGAAGAGTGGGTCTCTTGTGGCTTCCATCGAATCTTCCAAAGGTGTGTGGAGGCCAAACCACCACAAATTACTCCTCTCACCATCCTTGCATCCACTGCTCCAACACTTTCCCATCTCACCAGCACCTTCACGCTTTACTGTGCCCTGCTATGACCCATCTTGCTGCAACAGTGGGCCATGGCTACCATGCTACTTCCCCACTCCTCAATGTCCTGCTGTCACCCCCGTTCCCTGAAACCGCTCTTCCAGGGTCTCCATGGTCTCCTAGAGAGCCACCCCATTAGTCCCTGTTTCTCCTGCCATCTCTCAAGCATCGTCCACTCTTTGCCCCTTCACTGAGTCTCTGTCCCCTCCTGGCATCTGTGACCCCAGATGCTGTGCTTCTAGAATCTTTGCCAGGCAAGCACATCAGTTATTTCTCCTGGGCTCCAACCTCATTCCTTCTCCAACCGTGCTGCACAGCCTGCCAGATCGTACCCCCACACCCCATCATCACTTCTACACTGGGATGCCCAGATCTAATCCCACCTGAACTTCTTCTTGAAGATTCATACCCCTATATCCTCTCCTGGATTCCAGAGACTCCGGACATTCAAAATTCAAGAACAAACTCATTCATTTCCCACCCATTTCACAGAGATGAGATCATGACAAACTCAGTTGCTATAAGCAGAAAAATTTCTCCTCAACTTCCTGCATCTTCCAAACCTGATGTTCTGTGGACACCAAATTCTGGGACGTGTAAGATGTCCTGCTGAGTGGAGGTCTTTGGTGGGGGCGGGGGACATTCCATCAGGGGGATTGTGAGGGTCAAGGTTCCCAAAGAGAGGCTAATGCTTTGAGGGGGGCTCTACCTTGGAGTGGAAGTTCCAGAACGCCACCTCAGAACAAGCAGGTGTGAGAAGATGGGCAGGGCTGAGCTCAGGGTGTAGAGGCCATAAGAAGGTGACAACATTCAGTCCAAGATGATGTGCCCTTTAAGTGGTAAGTAGGGTCAAGGGCAGAGTGGGATTCAGGGGAAGGGTATGGATGGAGGGAAGGAACATTTAGGTTCAAAATGGACTATGGGCACAAGTTTTCTGTAGCTCTGCTCTCACCCCATTTCCTGCCAGAGTCTGGGGTCCGGCATGTTTCACCTGCTCTTGGTAGGGGAGCTAGTTTGAGGTGAGGAGAAGAAACTTGGTAAGGGATACAAGCCCACAGGAGCAAGCTCCGTGGAGGGCAGGTGGAACATGGGCAGGGAGGCCTCTGGCCCCGGACCAGCACCAAAGGAGTGACAGAAACCAGGCTTGATTTCCTGGCCTCCCATAATGAATATCAGAGAACTTCCTCTATGACTACTTTGACCAAACGATGATGGGGAGAATGAGGACTATGTAGGAATAATGAAAGGAGAGCCTCTCTCTGTGCAGCACTTAAGTACCTTTTAAGCTTTAATAACTTCAGATATAAATATATAAATACACACTCACTTGCAAATTTGTCTAAATTTCTTTTGCATTCATTCACTTCTGTACATTAAAAAAAAAAGTCTCTAAGTTTTTTTTTTTCTTTCCAGCCCCTCTGGCTGAACGTGGCAAATATTGACCGAAACAAAAAATTAAAATTAAACACATATAAATTCATAAAATTAGTATCTTAAAAAATGGAAATACATCAACTTTTGAATGATGTGTTTCCTAAGCTTATAGCATCTATGCCTCTGAAGTTATTAAAGCTTAAAATTACGTTAAAGCTTTTCGACACTTTTTATTTAAGAGTCACCATCTTATAAAACAAAAAAATCACCATCTCAGCCAATCCTCATAATAATTCCCTGAAGGTAGGTACTGTTATCACCCCCATCTTTACAGACAAAAAGCAGAGGGTCAGGGAGGTTGAGAGACTCACCTGAAGTTACTCGGGGAGGGATTCTGGAGCTCAGGTTCCTGCCTCTTGTGACCAAAAGGAAATTTAACCTAAGGAGAGGTCTGAGGTGCGAACCCCCAGCTCAGGCAGAGGCATCTCTCGGCGGACCTGCCAGGCAAGTAGCCTTATAAAGTAGCAAGGAGCGGCTCCAAAAGACCACCTCGTGGACAGAATGCAAAGCAAGGAGAAGCAGAGAGTGAGCCTGAGGCCAGCTTATCTCAGGAGGAACACTCCAGAGTGCAATCAGAATCAGTGAGGGTCACGCCTGCAGGGGATAAGCTGGACACCGCTTCATCTCCATTCATCCTGGCCTTGAGGTTTGTACAGACTGTGGGGAGCAATCTGGGCCTCTTTTAACTGGGGGTATGGGGACCAGACGGGGAAGGACGAAGGGCAGGTAAAAAGAAATCCAGAGGGAGACTGGAGAGCAGCAGGGGGCAGAAATGGAAGAGACACGTGGGATTTGGTGAATACAGGCTATGTATGTGCATGGATGCTCAAATATGAATCAACTATATTTTAATGGCGTAAAACACCAGTGAGCTTTGGAAGGATCATAAAGAACGTCGATATCCCGAATAACGGTATTGTCACTCTGAGTCCTTATAGCCTCGCCTTTGGCAGGAAGCTCAGCAAAACCCTAAGCAAACAGTCCAGGTGTTGGACACCGGCTTTGCCACACGCGTCAGCCACGGGTCACCAGCACCCACACGTTGGTATCATGACCGAAGCTCTGCAGTAGCCGCCCCTTCACCATCGAGCCACATCTGCAAATCCCAAGGCTACACAGTTTTTCCTACCAAGAAAGGCTCATCCAGGAGCCACTGTGTGACCCCGCGCACAGGACGGACCTTCTGGAATTTGACTGTGACGGCACCAGGGGGACTTGAGGGTGGCGGTGAAGGTCAACAGGCACACCGTGTGATGGGACCAGCACGGGCCCAGGTGTGTGGTATGTGGGGCAAGCCAGCCCCAGACCCTCGTCCCTAGGGGCTCCTCGTCTTGGCTGCTTGGGGTCAAGGATACCAGAAGAGCAGCGAGGTATCCACCTCACGCAGCGCGGCGAGCTGGGCCCTCGGCGCGGGGCTCCGAACTCCCGTTGCCTACTGTCCTGGGCCGCACGCGGGCCTCTCCAGCAGGGCCAGGCCGCTGGTCGACGGGGAACTGCACTTACTCCTTGCACCTCCTTGCACGGTCTAGGGAGACCATCCCCTACCTTGTAAAGTTGCAAAGGCACGGAAGGCCGATTTTCTTAGACCCGTGGTGTAACCCGCTCTGAGCACTGACGTGAACAGCAAGAGGACTCAGCGGTGGTCTCTAAAAGCCGTGGCAGTCTGCCCATTCCGGAGGGAGACACGAGATGGCAAGCACGGCCACCGGCACGGGAAGCAAGAGAGAAACCACCCACATCCACCCAACACCTGCTCTCCTGAGGCCTTTCACCTACAATGGCTCTGCCCTTCAGAGACAAAGCGGGTTGAGAAAGCCGAAGCCCGTCGTCGGGGTCACTCGGCTCCTGAGTGACACTAGTGAGCCAGAGTCCCACGCACCGGGCTCCAAAGACCCCTTAGGTGTTCTACGGAGCCACCCGTCCAAGGCAGCCGGCAGCTCAGGGAGATCAAAAGACCCCAACCTGGGACACCAGACAGCTCTTCACCGTCTACCCTTCCTGCTGGCACAAAGTGAGCGAGTGGGGAGCGCACCTGGGAGGAAAAGGCGGGCAGCTGGGGAGGCTCGGGAGGACAACCTATCCGGAACAGGACGAAGGGAAGGGCAGGCTGAGGAGTCAGGCCCACCTGGCTGGGAATCCCAACTGCTCCTTCTGCCTCACCTTCTCAAGCCCAAGATGGGAGCCACAGTCCTACCCATCCACGTCACAGGACTCGGAGGATCAAAATGCCAAAACACTTGTGGTGTAGCAAATGGTGTACAAATGTTGTTCTCCTCTTTCCCTCCCTTACACAAGATCAGGATCACTCTCCACAACAGACCTTGGGGTTTCCCTCCTCTCAAAAGCTTCTGGCCTCAGTGTCTTGGCGTGCGTGTGATTTTTTTTTAATGTTTTATTTATTTCTGAGAGAGAGAGAGAGATCATGGGCAGGGGAGGGGCAGAGAGAGAACGAGAATCCCAGGCAGGCTCAGCACTGTCAGCCCAGAGCCCGCTGTAGGTCCTCGAGCTCACGAAACAGTGAGATCATGACCTGAACTGAAACCAAGAGTGGGACGCTCAACCAACTAAGCCACCCAGGCGTCCCTGGGGTTTTTTTTTTATAATTGAAGTATAGTAGACGCACAATGTTGCATTAGTTTCAGGTGTAGAACAGAGTAATTCCAACTTCTCTATCATTTTGCTGTGTTCACAAGTGCAGCTGCCATCTGTTACCATATATCGCTATTATAATAACATTGACTATATTCCATATGATGTACCGTTTATCCCCCTGACTTATTCATTCCATGACTGGAAACCTAGACCTCCCACTCCTCTTCGCCCATGTTGCCCAATGCCCCCTCACCTCTGGCAACCATCAGTCTGTTTCTATGTTTATGGGTTGTTTCTGCTTTTTTTGTGTTTTTAGATTCCACATATATGTGAAGTCATACGGCACTTGTCTTCCTCTCTTGATACCCTCTAGGTCCATCCATGTTGTTGCAAATGGCAAGGTCTCATCCTTTTCTATGACTGAGTAATATTCCATTTACATATATACCACATCTTTACCATTCACCTGTTGATGGACACTTGTCTTGCTTCAGTATCTTACCTATTGTAAATAATGCTGCAATAAATTTAGGGTACATCTATCTTTTTGAATTCGTGTTTTGTTTTCTTTGGGTAAATACCTAATAGTGGGATTACTGGATCATGGGGTATTTTTAATTTTTTGAAGGACCTCCATACTGTTTTTCACAGTGGCTGCACCAATTTACATTCCCACCGACAGTGCATGGGGTTCCTTTTTGTCCACATCCTGATCAACATCTGTTATTTGTCTTTTGAATTCTATCCATTCTGACAGGTGTAAGGAGGCATCTCGTTGTGGTTTGGGTTTGCGTTTCCCTGATTAGTGATTTTCATGTGTCTGTCTGCTTCTGGTCTCAGTTTCCGCATCACAAAACCTGAGACAGCAGATCTGCCTTCCAGGCAGGGCTGCTGTGGACAAATGCTCAGGCAGTGCACTGTACAATTCCAGGACACGCTTCCTGCAGAGCTGTAATCTTCACATAGAGAGGTTTGTGAGAATTTCATGAAATTTTGTGAGATCAGTTTGGAAAATGCCAAAGACTGTGTGAAGATTAGCCATCATGAAAACTGTTGCCACAATTAGGTTTACAGTTATCCTCTCTTCACTGATTCTCTGCAGACTCTAAACTTTTGTGGTACAGTAAAACCTTGAATTGCAAGAAACTTGTTCTGTGGGTCCTCTGCAAGACGAGCAGACATTTCTAATAGATTTTAACTTGATAGATGAGCAATGTCTTGCAACATAAGTAGTAGGTCACGTGATCACAACTGAGCCAATGGTTCCTGACATTTGCTTGGAGAAGCAAGTGCTTTGGATTACAAGCATGTTTCCGGAACGAATTATGCCCGCAAAACAAGGTTTTACTGAACTTTTTTTCCCTCAACGTCACTATCAGCGTGACAGCAGCAGCAATATGCACACTATTTAAACACAAGTGTCCATCACTACCCCCAAGATCACACTCTCTCCTAACACAGTACTTTGCAAACTTGAAATGTGTAGGTCAATCATTTGGAAAATTCTGTTAAAAGGCAGATTCTGATGGGGGAGGTAGGAGGTTTAGGGGGAAGAAGGGGAGGAGGTACTCAGCTTTTGTATTTCCGACAGTCCGAGGGGACCTCGTCGTGGTGAGGCTGATGCTGTTTCGCTGACCACCCTTCGAGGAGCACCCGGCCTTAGTGTAAATAGTGTAAGGGATGGACTTTTCTTGAAGACTAGCTAAAAAATGAAGGGGCATCAAACCAACACCTATTGGTCAAATCCAGCCCAGGTGCCTCGTTTGTAAATAAAATAGTAACCACATCCACTTATTTACCTATTGCCTACACTATGGATAACACAGCTACACCTATTTATTCGCAGATTGTAGAAGGCTGTTTTTGCAGGAAAGCAACAGAGTAGTTGTGGCAAAGACCACATAACCCGCCGTACTGGAAAAGAGATACACTCAACTTAAAATCAAACACATTTCTTTACGCGGGATTTTTTGCCCTGGGGCCAGGCCCGCTGAATTACTTGAGGAAAGTTTTTGCCAATCCCTCTCCACAGGAGGACTGTAGATCAGGTCTCCCTGGGTTTCCCTGCTGGGGGAAGAGACCCCCCGGCCCCCATCCCTGAGGCCTCATGCAGCTGGCAGAAGCTGACAAGTGTGCAGGGTCCAAGGTATTCTAGAGGAGCTCAGCTGGCCCGGGCTGTGTCCCGAGACGTGGCCAACCATCCCTCAGGGGGCCAGTTCATCTGAAGCTGGGCCACCAAGCAGAGGATCCACTGTTACAAGGCTGACCATAAGTAACTGAGTCAGCCCCTGTTCCTGAAACATTTTATGGTCCCATAGACTCTTAGAGCCAAGCTGTGTCTCAAGGTCCTCTGCTCTGATCCCACACAGGAGTTCAAGGTTCTGACCAGGGGACTCCAGCCTCTGCTTGAACACTTCTGATGGTGGGGAGCTCACTACCGCACATTTTCAGGAGAGTTATGTTAGCCAAGTTCACACCTGCTTCCACGTGGAACCCACCCACTGACTATTGTTAAGTCTTCTCCTAGATGATCTCCAAAAAGTCCCTTTGCCACAGCGAGCCTCAGTCCCTTGCGTTTCAAAAGGGGAGGACCTAACCGAACAGGCAGAATGTGTGTGAGGGTCGGTGGGCCAGTGCTTGTGAGGCCTTCATCCGCATTATGTCTTGATGTTCACACCAGCCGTGTGACAGGGAGATTCCTCATGCTCATTTTGAAAATAAGAAAGCAGGGGAGCCTGGGTGGCTCAGTCCCTCAAGTGTCTGACTGTGGCTTAGGTCATGATCTCATGGTTTGGGAGTTCAAGCCCCATGTTGGGCTCTGTGCTAACAGTGCAGAGCCTGCTTCAGATTCTCTCTCTCCCTCGCTCTCTGCCCCTCCCCCACTCATGCTGCCTCTCAAAAATAAATAAATATTTAAGAAATAAATAATAAAAATAAGGAAGTTGAAGCTCAGAGGGTGCAGTGAGGGGTGTGGAGGCAGGGGAGGGCTTCAAATCCAAGCACACCTGCCATGAACTCGGGGTTCTGTGGGGCTCCTCACTGGCCTCTCAGGAATGTAAGAAACACACTGGGGACAAGGACACCCTCAGGCCTCCCAGTTCTGGACTCAAGGATCCCTAAATGGGCCCCCAAAGGCTTGAGGTCTATCAGGTCCATCTCAAACTCCCTTTGTTAAGAGAAATGAAATCTTTTATCAACTTCTTCGACAGACAATCTGATTTCTATCCCTGTCGCCACTTATCATTTCCTCCCAGCGACTATTGAGGTCACAGCTTCAGAGACCGTTAGATGTCTGTCACGTGGAGTATTATTGCCCCCATTTTTCACCCAAGAGAAGCGGACTGACGCTTGCTGGAATCGCGGGGATGGAGTCACAGCTGTCTGTGCAACCGCGTGTGAGGGGGCAGCGTGCACACCGCCCACACCGTGGGGTGACAGAGCACGGGGCCGACTGACCCACTGGGCACCGCAGCCAGGCTGGGAAGCCAGGGAGAGCGACAGGAGGGAGGGGCGAGTCCTCAGGTGCGTCCATGCCCCCTGGTGCGCACAGCTGGCCGGCCGCCCTGTCCCCGCCCACCTCTTTTGAGGCAACAGCACCTACCTCTCACCGGAGTTCTGCAGTCCTTCCTTCCTGCCGGTGTCCGTGGCTCCAACCAGGTCCTCTGCAAGCCTTTTCCCACAGTGAGATTTTTCTCAGCTGCCCATCTGACGTCACACCCCTGCTCCAAATCCTTCAGTGCCTTCCCACTGGTCCAGGATAAAGTCCAGACTCCGCGACGTGTGGCAACAAGGTCTGTTCCGCCGGACTTCTGCCTGTGGGGGATCCCCGCCCATGACCGTGGCCCTGGTGTGCTCAGGTCCGGCAGTCAGGGGTCCTGTTCGCTTCCCCCAGGTGGTCAGGCTCCCTCTGCTGGAACCCTCCTTCCAGCTCACCAAGATGACAGATTAAAGACGGCCACATATTCTTGGATGCTTCTTCATCAGCAAGTGGAGGGGGAGATCTTTGTCCTCTTCCCCTGAAGCTGGGGAGCCTTTGTGACCACCTTGACCAGTGGGGCTCAGGGGAAGCGACACCTTGCCAGCTCGTGGCCCCCGGCCTTCAGAGACTGGCACTTGCCAAGTCCTCTCTCGTGGAGCCCTGAGGTGCCTTGCAAGAAGACTAACTACTTTTCTAGAGAGACAAGAGAGGACACGTGGACAGTCCTTGAGACCATATAGAGAGGCCGGCTCCCTGCTGTCCCCACCAAGGCACTAAGCACGTAAGGGAAGCCCTCTCAGACTCACCAAACCTGACTAATTTCCAGCTGAGTGTTACCAAACAGCCTCAGGACCCCATGGAGAACAACCACCCAAACAAGCCTTCTCCAAACTCTTGACTCACAGAACGGGGAAACAGAGGAAAATGGTGGTTGTGTGAAGCCATTGAGGTGTTGGGGCAGTTCATCATGCAGTAACAGATAGCCCAGACATTTTCTCTCCCTTCCTTTTGTTGACTAATCTGCATGTATCCTCTAGCTCAGATGTCCCTTCCTCGGGAAAGCTTTCTCTGATGATGAATCTGTTTTAGGTGCCTCTACTTTAGGTGGGTGTTCCCATAGAAACCCACCCCCATCAGAACACGCAGAGTTGCTGGCTTCCCACTCCCCCTACCTTAGGAGGCCCCAGGAGGCGAGGATCCCCCACTTGCCTGCCTCAGCACTCTATCTCCAGCAGGAAGCCCAGTAGCTGCTCAATAAAGATTTCACGAGTGAGTTAATGAACAAATAAATGGAGTCACCTGAGATAGCTACGAAGTTCCTAATTAGTGGTGCGAGGTGAGCTACAGACAGAACCAATTTTTTTAATTTTTTTGAAACGTTTCTTCATTCATGTTTTTTTCCTTTTTGGGGGGAGAGGGGAGAGAGAGAGAAAGAAAGAGCATGAACCGACGAGGGAGGGGCAGAGAGAGAGGAGGAGAGAATCCCAAGCAGGCTCCTTGCTGTCAGCACAAGCCCGACATAGGGCTCGAACTTACAAACCGTGAGATCATGACCTGAGCTGAAAGCAAGATTCGGATGCTTAACCAACTGAGCCACCCAGGCACCCCAAACCAAACTTGTCAAGTAGTCCCAGCAAGCAGGGTTAAATGACTCTATCAAGACTGTGAAGGAAGTAATGTATAAATTATGTCCAGCCCCAGGCAGTTGGGTAGATAGATATTCCAACAAAAATATAATGAGCTACTATGTGGCCATTAAATGTCTCCATATGTGAAAAGCAATTGCTAACAATATTATGTGATAAGACAGTTGACAAGTCCCCACCCCAGACCCTTGCACTCAGCTGAATCCCAGACCTAGTTTATGCGTTCATTCATTCCCACGCATTCATTTGTTCAAGAAGCATTTATCAAGAGTCTCCTGTATAGGGGACACTCTGCCAGTCACTGGAGCTGTAACACAGCAAAAAGCACAGGTTGTGGGACCATGAGAGCCCCGCACAGACTCGGCGCTGATCGGGGAAGGCTGTCTGTCCCCTTGCAAGCACCTGGCGGGAGGAAAACGCGCCAGGGAGAAAAACCCCTTCTGCCCTTGCTCTGGAGTCGCCAAGGATTATATATTGCTCGTGGCTGTAATTATGAAATTAAAAGCAGCTGGGGAGTGGGGCTAAAAAGGGAGGTATCCTCAGTGGTGGGGCAGGAGCAGATGCTTCTTAGGAGGGAGAGAAAGCCCCTGGGCAAAACCCAAGGCTTGAAGTGAGGGCGGAAAGCTGGGACCTGTTAACGAGGAAAAAATGAAAAGCTTGAGGCAAAACCCAGAGTTAAGGCTTAATTAAGAAAGCAGGCATTTTAGGTTCACACAAATAAGCAAACAGAATCCCCTCAGCCCTTCCTGATCATCACCAAGTAATTGCTTTAAAGCTGTGGTTTGCTCTGCTTGGGCGATCCTTAAATACATGTGGATAAAAGTAAGGAAGGTAGAGTGAGTGGAGAGCAGGCTGCCTGTCCCCTGACGGCCGGGTCCTGGCTTGGCCCTCGCTGTGCGAGTCCTGGACGCTGCCAGCCCGCGCGGGGCCTCTGTCTGCCTCCCCGCCCCGCACGGCCAGGGCACGGAGGGAATGAATAAAGGGATCCCGAGTCCTCTCTCATTCTGGAAGTAGGCGGTGCGGTTTGATATAGGGGCACAAACTCTCACTTTGAGAGCCCTTTGGGGTTCCCGTGGAATCTCCATCATGTACCACCTGCGTGATGTTAGGCACAGCAGGTTAGGACTTGGAATGGTGTTTCTTTTCACCCTAAAATTGGGGTTTTTACTGCCTGCCTCCGACTTCTGGGAGAATTATGGGAACACGGTCCACAGCATCAGTGCCCAGGGAAACCTTGTTACTGCACGGGACGGCTGATGTCTACCACGGGGTACTGCCCAAACCAACCACTACCAACGATGCTCGCTCAGAGGCAGAGTGGTGCCTTGCAGAAAGGGTGGGCATGGAACCGCCAGGTGTGGGTACTTGTGGTCCTGTGCAGAACTCTCTTCCTCCGAGCACTAAGCTTGTCTTAGGAGCAACCCCTTCTTCCTCTTCCGGCCCCGCTGCGGTGGAGCCTTCCTCTTGGATGCTGCCCCAGAGCCCCAACTTCAAGGTTGATTGTCCTGCTACCATCAGAGCCTTCAGGGTGCATCACAAGCACCTACCTCTGTCCCCCCACTGGCCCTCTCCTCCCAGGACAGGAAGCTCTGTGAAGACAAGGTCCAAATATGTTTCAATGGACACCGTCTGGCACTTTGTCACAACTCCATGACTGTTACTTAAATCAATTTTTGAGTCAATCCAACCCACCTCCAGGACCGCCACTGGCTAACTGTGTGATTTTATGCCAAGCAAACCACATTACCTTTCTAGGCTCACCTGTGAAATGGCCCCACCTGTACCCAGTACCCACGTATTGAATCACCATTAGGCACCATCAATTGTAGGATGCGTGTTGTCTTCTACATCACTGAGAAAGGATACTTCCAAATCACTTGGACCTGATGTTTTAAGTCTCTTAAAAGTTATTTTTTGTTGTTAGTTTAAATGCTCTTTTGTATTTAATTGGCAGGTATTTTATCACTCTTGGGCTTATGTATAAAGGGAAAATTATGAGTGGATTAAATGGGTGAAAGTATCCCTAAACCTTCTTCAGATTCAGAGTCACTTTGTGATTCAGAATTATCAGGTAGGTAATTTTCCAAAGAGCACTGCCCTCCATGTCATCAAGATTATAGGTGATGCAGCAGTTCTTAAAAGAATCCTTAAAAAGAACCGAGACGTGTTTGCTTAATGTTCCTTCTGCCTTTGCGGTGATGCAGCCCTGGCCTCCTGTTGATGCCTGCTTTCAGAGTATTGCTAAATACCTCTGATTTGGCAATTCTGTCACCCTTTCTGCACAACCATTTGATTCCTGGGGACTCAAAAAAATGATCTCTGCTTCTAGGATTTTCTTCCCAGCCACTGACACCCATCCTGGGAGTTGTGATGCTGGTATGTGCAAAGGCAACATGTGTATGTCACAATGCTACATGGCCAACAGCAGTGATAAGGTGACATCGGTTATAAGGCACAGCCCAATTTTGAGTTATTAATGAATGAAAAATGCATGCATCTTGAAACTGATGAATTATAGTAGTTCGTGGGATTGATCTCACAATGAAAGCATGACCTTTCTGAAAAGCCTCTAGCATAGAGCCTTGCACATGGTGGGACTAAACACCATGTTCCTTTCTTTACTTTTTCCAGCCCAGAGATGTTCCCTGTGACTATAGGTCTCCTGACTACGATGAGGGGTTGATGGATGGGGAACTAGTTTTAATACACAGAATGAGCATCTGGTGGGGGGTGGGGAAAATATGAGAGGCAATATGGGGCACAGTGTTTCTAAGCCTACATCTGTAGCGACCATATAATTTATCATCTAAACGAAGACACTTCTGAGAGTGGAAGAGGTCATTCATGATAATTTCACTGAGACCATAAGCATAAACTGGGGCTGACCCAGAAGTGCTGGGATGTATAACAACCTACTATATCCCATCTTCCATCCAGAAAGGAAGGCAAAAATCGGATGCAAATTTCTCCGTGCTTGGGCTTTGGATGCCTTTGTCCAAAACCAGGAAGGCCGTGAGGTAATTGATGGGCATGCAAGTACTTTTGGCTCCCATCCCAAGAAGGCTTAACAATAAATTCCAAAACTGGTTAAAATCCGATGCTGCTGCGTTGTGGGAGAGGCTCCCCTTCCCCAACTGTTATTTATGGTGCAGAGAAAAGGCACCGCATTGATGATGGATCTGCTTTTATCGGATAAAAATGAGAGGAACAGTGAAAGATCATGGTGAGATATTGTGCAGAATTTCAGCAGGACACTTTAAAAACGTATATTAGAGAAAATGAATTTTTCACTGGCGAAAACGTATCCATTTACAGTCGGAGCATCCATATATTTATGAGTGTTTTTTAGCCCTTAAAATAGTAACCCAGGACAGAATAACAAAGAGTCTCTTAATAGCCCTAATTTATCAGGCTCAGCGGTTTAAGAAAAATAAATAAAAAGAAATAGAAATGAGAGAGAGAGAGAGAGAGAGAGAATCTGAAATACTGGAAATGGTACCACTCAAAAGGTGACACCATGTCTATCTTCTTAAGAGAATGAGTCTGAACCTGAGCAAGCCAAGAGTGGCTTTAAAAGTACCCAAGGTCGGGTCCCCAGGGGGTGAGGGAAGGTGGGGACGAGGACAGTGGTTTGGCCATGTAACCCCATCTCTTTTTGAATGGGCACCTTTGCCCTTGCTTCTTTGAATGCATTTATTTGAGGACTCCAGTCGCAATTTCTTACTAGTTTTCTCCATTCTCCTGCCTCTTTCCTTGTCTGATGTTTTCTCTGGACTGTGACCCATTTATATCTGCAACATTGCTTTGGATGCCACGATGCCACACAGTAGACAGAACACAGAAGTTGGGTTCAAATCTCATTTCTGAGACTTTCTGCTGCATGACCTGTGGCAAGTTACTGGACCTCTCTGAGTCTTGATTTACCCCTTCATGAAATGGGGTTGTCACAAAGCCACCAATCCCTTCTTTGCATAACTTTCATCATCACTAGAAACTGTTTCTTAACCCTGGACTGAAGTCTGTCCCCCGCCCCAAAAAAGGTTCCCTCATCAATTAAAAACACGACTCACAGAGGTGCCTGGGTGACTCAGTGGGCTAAACATTGGACTCTTCATTTCGGCTCAGGTCATGATCTCACATGAGATCAAGCCCCACATCATGCAGTCAGCACAGAACCTGCTGGAGATTCTCTCCCTCTCTCTCTCTGTCTCTCTCTCTGTCTCTCTCTGCCTCTCCCCCACTCACACATGCATGCACTCTCACTCTCTCTTTCTCAAAATAAACTTTAAAAACATGGCTCACTGTGTTCAACTCTCTGTGACTTCAACCTAGGGAAAAACATTTGCAACATAAATGTTAGTTCCCTTAATATATAAACATTTCTAAGAAATTAATAAGAAAAGCATAACCCAGGTAAAACAAAAGTAGAAATAACAGGAAAAGGACATGCGCAGGAAATTGGCCAAAAAAAAATTAAATAAAAATCATCCAAACTGGTAATTAAGGAAATAGAAATCAAAACAATACCTGTGAATTTTTAAAAGGTCAAAAAGAATTATAATACTAAGTGTTGAAAAACAGTTGCTCAGGGAGCTGTGGAACTAGTGAAACTTTTCTAGGTGGAAGTTAGAAATATCTAGCAAAGGTATCAAATATCTGGAACCCTTCTGACTATAAAATTTCAGAAAATTCATCTCAAGGACAAAAGTTTTTGCGTTTTTTTTTTAAGTTTATTTATTTTGAGAGTGAGAGAGCACAAGCAGGGAAGGGGCAGAGAGAGAGAGGGAGAGACAGAATCCCAAGCAGGCTCCTCACTGCCAGCACAGCCCCAGGCAGGGCTCAAGCTCACAAACCATGAGATCCTGACCTGAGCCGAAACCAAGAGTCAGATGCCCCACCGACTGAGCCACCCAGGTGCCCCTCAAGGACAATAGCTTTTCAAGTGCACAGAGATTTATGTGTAGTGATATTTAGCACATTATTTAAATTATAGAAAATGTGAAAACATTCTACATTTCCAACAACAAAAGATGGGCTATGTAAAACTAAGATAAAGTGTAATTCTTTGCAGACATTTAAAATTATGCTTTGGAGAAAATTAAATAAGAGAAAATGTGCAGAAAACAATTACCAGAAGCAAATACACGGTGGTTATCTCTGGATGGTAGGATAAAGGATGATGGTTCTCTTTAAGTATTTCTGTATTTTGAAATTTTCATTTTGAAGGAAGGAGGAAAGAACAGAGTGGGAAGGAGGAAAGGAAGAGCAAGAGAAAGCTTTGTTTCTACCATGTTGTCTGTGGGATGTCAATCCGAATGTTAGAAATAGTCGGGAGAGAGGAGGTAGCATTGGATCACCGTCTTGCTGCTGACATGCTGTGTGAGTTTTTACTCTGTCCTTAACCTCTCTCTGCACTGCCGCTTTCTTCCGTGTCAGATGAGGAAAAATGGCCAGGCTCGCTTATGCATCGGGTAGCTGCGATGATCAGAAAGGACGCCAAGCGTGAAGGGGCTCGTAAAACGGCCAAGTGCTGTACAAGTCCTGGATAGGGTAATTATTGCCTTCGTTAGTGCGATCATTCTCTCCTGCTCCATTATCCTTTGCTGGAGAGCTGCTTGTCGGGCTGTGAAGTGCACTCAGCATTTCCGCATTACACAAAGTGAAGTGCATGCGGCTGCCTGGACCTACTTCGACAGATCTGGCATCCACAGATAACCAAGCAGACCCCAAAGGCCTCCGTGGCTGCCCGGTGGGAGCACGTGTGGTTCTAAAGGGACCAACTTGGCACCGGCAGACCTAGACTGCAGTCCAACTTGTCCATTGTAAGCCACGCGAACTGAGACAACTCGCTCCACCTGCCTGAGTCCCAGTCACTCACCTGTGAAATGGAGACAGTAATACCAGTCCTAATTCTATCACGTGATCATCGGGAGGCTGCCTCCCAAGCATGTGTGTGATTCTCCATGACCACCAACGCATGCAAGTGGATGTAACACCGAGAGCGCTCTGTAATCTGGGCCATCGTGTGTCAAGGTCACACCCTACAGGACATAGTTCCTCTTGAAGTTAACAAGCAATACGTGAAACACAGGCTCTGTGAGCAAAGTTTGCAGAATCACTGGATTTTAAACAGTAATGACACTTATAATAGAACAGGTTTCTGTAAGACTTCTCAAAGGCTTTAATATGCTCTTGTCTATGTGAATCTCCAAGAGCAGGTTAAATTTCCTAAAGACCTTTGACCACGGAATTCTGATTTTATGCAGCATCTAGCTTATGCTCCCTGACACAAACCTGGCAGAGGTTGACCTGAGACAAAATGAACTACAAAGGCCCCAGCTGGGTTCTAACCTTGTATCTTGGCTGCTTTTTACTACTGAGTCCTTTCATCCCGACCCTAAGATGTAGCAGCATCTCAACTCTGGAAAGGAAATCTCTCTCTTACCCATTTATACACGTTAATGCCAACACAGCCTACCCTCTCACCCATCACCTTCTTACTAATTATTTGTTCTGGATTAACCAACCCATTGATTCCTCCATTCTTTCAACCACCCATCAATCCATGTCTGTCTGTATATTCATTCCCATTTAACAGACTGAAAATCAGAAACTCAGAAAGATGACGTAATTTGTCTCAGATATGTAGCATTTAGATTCAAATCTAAATATATGTGTTTCTGAGGTCGACTAGAAAGTATGGCAGCCCCCCCAGCTCCCCACTACTCCCAGAGGCCCCACAGCCCAGATAGTCAGGAAGCCCCATCAAGACTGACATCCAAGAGCACCAATGAGTCGTGGAGTAGTAGAGAGGAATCTGGTGAGGGGAAGGGAGTTGGAATGGGTGAGAAATGGTCTTCATCATTCTGGTGTACTGGGGTAATAATCAGATTGTGGACTTGGGGGCCAAGGACATTTCAGTTAGAATCCATGATCCAAGTTTACCAGCAATACACCCTCACTGAGCCTCGGCTTTCTTCTCAATAGAGTATGATGCTACCTGTCCTGTGGGAAGGCTACAAGAAGCCAATGAGCTAATGTGTATAAAGGCACTGAAGCTCTTGGCCAAGTACATGGTGAATAGCACCTGGCCTCATTTTATCCCCAGTTGATATGGCCTGGGTACCACTCATGGAGTCACCATTTACTGGATGCCCACCATATGTCAAGTGCAAAGGACAAGGGCAAGGACAAAACCCAGATTCATCCCTTGGAGGAGACCAGAGCCCGTTTGGCCTCCTTCACATCTCTGCTTTTCTGGGCAGGGAGGGTTTGATACATCAAGAGACTTCTTTACAAGCTCTGCAAAATCAGCTAAAATTTCCAAGTGTTTGTGTTTGATGAAAAGATTGTCAGAGAGAAGTTCATAAACCCCAAGGAAAGAACAACCAAGTTCTAAGAAAGTGTTACTATTATTCATAATAATAACAAGGGCAGCAACAACAACCTGACCAAAGCCATGTTATGTGCTTTTTTTTTAAATTTTTTTTTCAACGTTTTTTATTTATTTTTTGGGACAGAGAGAGACAGCATGAACGGGGGAGGGGCAGAGAGAGAGGGAGACACAGAATCAGAAACAGGCTCCAGGCTCCGAGCCATCAGCCCAGAGCCTGACGCGGGGCTCGAACTCCCGGACCGCGAGATCGTGACCTGGCTGAAGTCGGACGCTTAACCGACTGCGCCACCCAGGCGCCCCCATGTTATGTGCTTTTTAATGGTATCTTCCCCCAAATTCAGTTTTTATTCGGTAACCAATACCAAATAGGCAGCCTTTCTGAGGCATCCCTAAAAGACCCTGCATACGTTGTCCTTTTCTCTCTTTGTTCATTAAAAGAAAAGGAAGAAGAACGTGTTCCTTGTCGAGGATTGTCCTGCGCTGCAAAGGGCACTGGATACAAGGATTGTTCTAGTTGAGGACATGAGGAGCAGAAAAGCTTGACTAATTATGTTGCTAATTACTTGAAGCATCTTCCATTTGACAATATAATTATGTCAGTGTAAGGTGAGATGTCTCAATTACTGAATAAAAAGAAAGGAATGCCCCCTCCCCACTACTCTTCCCTTTTCTGTTATTCAGGGTGGATTTTAAAAACTCTCTCTCAACTCAGAGGTGATTTACCAAAAAATGAGGCCCCACCCCTTTCTCTTAAGCCATCACAGCACATGTAAGGTCTGATGAGTCCCCCCCACGCACAGCAGGACTTCTATAAATAAATGAGGTTTGCTCAAAGGAAGTAGACCTTTCAGTGACTACCCAACCACTCCATTGCTCTAGGTTAAGGTTCAATTCTCAGCAGGGTGTGGCTTCCCGCAGGATCTTTAAGAATGTTCCAGAAGGATCAGAAGTGTGAAGACAAACAGTGCTTTCTTGTGGTCAGGGTCTGAACACACCACAGTAGAGGTGGACATCAGTTCTGAGATGCCCCCAGTTGACTAGGTTGGTAACCGCAAGATGGGTGCAGGGGTAGAGAGATAGAAAAAAGTCAGTAGAAATACAGAACGATGAGCAAAAGGTTATTGGAATTCCTGCACCAAGCAACTTGTCATGTTGATGGTGAAGCAGCCTTGACTCCTCTCTTCAGCCTCTTGAATCAGTTTCCTAAGTGGTAAAATAACCCATTGGGTGAACAGCTTGCTATTCAATGTGTGGTCTGTGGACCAGCTGCATCGGCGTCACCTGGGGGCTTGTTAGAGCTTCAGAAATCCCAGGACTCTCCCCAGGTTTAACTGCATTTTAGAAAGATATCCTAGGTAATTCATGTACACAGTGAAGTTCGAGAAGCCCTGGAATAGCAAATACTTCTGACGTACTTCCTTTGATCATTTCTCAAAAAGACAATCTCAGATGAACACATATCCACAGGTCCTTGCCTTCACATACAGTCAACCCTTGAACAACACTGAGCTAGGGGTTCTGACACCCTCCTGCAGTCAAAAATCAGTGTATAACTTTTGATTCTCCAAAACTTAACTACTATATATATATTTTTAAGGTTTATTCATTTATTTATTTTGAGAGGAAGAAATAGAGTGTGCATGCACAAGCGGGGGGTGGGGGGGTGGGAGAGAGACAGAGAGAGACAGAGAGAGAGAGAAAGAATCCCAAGCAGTTTCCACACAGTCAGAGCAGAGCCCGGTGCAGGGCTCGTACCCATGAACCACAAGATCATGACCTGAGCTGAAATCAAGAGTCAGAGGCTTAACCCACTGACCCACTCAGGCCCCCCCTTCAAAACTTAACTACTAATAGCTGGCTATGACCAGAAGCCATATTGATAACATAACAGTTCATTAACTGATATTTTATACTATATTCTTACAATAAAGTAAGCTAGAGATAAGAATACATTATTTTTTTAATGTTTATTTATTTTTGAGAGAGAGAGAGAGAGAGAGAGAGAGTCGGGGAAGGGCAGAGAGAGAGGGAGACACAGAATCAGAAGCAGACTCCAGGCTCTGAGCTGTCAGCACAGAGCCCGACACGGAGCTCAAACCCACGAACTGTGAGATCATGACCTGAGCCGAAGTCAAACGTTTAACTGACTGAGCCACCCAGGTTCCCCAGAGGGAAAAAAAAAAAAAAAAAAAAAAAAAAACATAATTAAGGAAATCATGAGAAGAAAACACATTTGCAGTACTCTGGTGTATTTATGGGAAAAAATGCTCATATAAGTGGACCAGAGTAGTTCAAGGGTCAACTGTATCTCTAAAAAGACCCTGACAGACCAAATAACTGACAAATATGTCGTCTCTGATTGGTACTAGCTACCTAGACTGTGGTGTAGATAAAAGATCGTGAGGCAGGATTAAGACCCAGGAAGAAAGAGTTCTGTGATCAGTTAGTAATGTCTGCCATAGGCACAGGCCACGAATGGCAAGTGTAGTCAGGTATATTTTAATGTGTTACATCTTAAAAGAGGACTTGAGGTTTAGGTGTTTATGGGTGAAGACCATGGGAATTAACTGACCTGGATTCTATTTTTGATTTCAGACCTCAGATGGAGATGCTGAACTCAGATCAGTGAAGGACCTTATTGCCCTGATGTTCTTTAATCCCAGTGATCTATGATCACATGTATAGAGTCCTATCACATATGCTCATGCTCTCACGAAAACAGATTTCATTCCTGTGTCACACAAACATAGCTTCCCTTAAAACCAGAGCCCTCCTCTTAAATAATCACCTGGTGGTGCCTGTGGGGGTGGGGGGGAAGACAGCGGGGGTTGAGGGCTATGGGGAGGAGAGCTGCCAAGCACGCTGGTCTGAAGCAGGCCCCAGCCCTCCACCTCCGCTAGGCATCTGTTTCCAATGAAGCTAAGGAAATGCCTAACCCCACTCCTGCATTCTCTCATCATTGCCCTGGTCTCGCCTCCACACCAGCCTCTCCCCTGTGTGGGCTCTGAGCCAAGCCCCAAATCCCCATGGGCTCTCAGGGGCCAGGAAGCAGAACAAGGCCTCACTCCCTGACTCCTCTGGAAGCGGAGGAGGGGCTGTGCTAAAGGTCCCTAAGGGGAACACCCACCCTTCAGGGTGTCTGAGGTCTGCTGGAGGTGAGCCAGACCTCTCAACGTGGCTGTGTGTCAGGGCGAGAGTTTTAAATTGAACTCTCCGTGATGTGGCTTTTCTAGAGATACCTGCCCACATGTATCAGGAAAACCACATGCTACTTTCCAACACTGAAAATGGGGGGTGAAAGTGCACCTAGGAAGTCTTAGGAGAAATGCAGTGGCTTTCAACTAGGGGCAATCTTGCTCCTCTGGGGGTATCTGGCAATGTCTGGAGACATTTGGGGTTGTCATAAGGGGAGAGGGCAGTGTTACTGTCCAGGGGTGCTGGTAAACATTCTGTGATGCACAGAAAGCCCGCCACAACAAAGACATTATGTCAATGCACAAAATGTCAATAGGGTTGAGAAATCCTGCTGTAAGACAACTTGGGGACTACCAAGCCTATCCCTCTGGTTCACAGATGGGACAACTGCAGGCCACAGAGGAATGCATACTTGCTCTGGATGGCAAGCTAGTAGTGGAACTAAAACAGGGGCTCTGGTCGCCTTGTCTGCCCAGCTGCAAACTCAGGGAACCTGGAGAGTGAAGAAGAAAACTGGCCCTGAGGATAGGCCCCGCCCAGACTTGTAGAGAAGGAAGAAGAAAAAGAATGGTTATGGGAATGATGAGCCTTAACATATGATCACCACACCCAGCAGCAAAACGTCAGTGGCTCTCCTGGACTCATTCAGATCAGCCAATCCTTCCTCCTTATTGGGAATTAAAAAGGAATGGAAAGAAGGCATGGGTGTGGTGGAAGGGAGCCAAGGAAACTACATCTAATCGATGCACACTGTGGGCCACAAAATACCCAAACAATAGGTAATTTGTTGTCTTAGTTATTTGCAGAGGAAGCCTCCAACTTTTCCCTCTAGAAAGTGGTTCGTAGGGCATTGTTGAGATGCATTCAGGTATATCACTAGTCTCAGGGAGTAAGTTCCACTATCATTCTGTGCCTCCAATGTAAAATCCCCATCGTGAATCAGGTAAGAGGAGAGCCATCCCATACCCATGATCCTGATTCAATATTGAAGTCTGAGTCAGACTATGTCAGAGCAACTGCTTGGTTGTCTTGCTTCAGAGTTATTCTAATTACTCCCCTATTGTGACAGCAGTGCCTTGAGAAGGAGTTGAAGCAGATGGGAGCATTGACATGAGCCCCCATCCCGTGAACTCCATCTGGTTAAGACTCTCCATTGTCAGTCTGTCCAACCCAACCAACTATCCCATGTCATCCAGAGATCTGTTTATTACAACTACCCTCAGTCTTACATACACAGATGTGCTTGGAATGACCATTTTCAAGTGGCCCATTTCCAAATGTCAAAGTTGGAGTTCATTCTGGAAGGGCGTTTTGAAGCCTGTAGACTCAAAATCTCTCCAGTGGCTCTGACAGCTAGCCCCCACTAATTGTCCTGGATTCAGCATATCTGGAAACCAGTCCCATTTTTTTTTAATCAACACATTTTCTGATTTTAAAAGCAATCCACATACATTACAGCATACATGCACAAAACAAAATGTCACTTCACATAGCCTCATCAAGAAATAACCAGTGTTAAGTAGTATGCATACCCTTCTACACTTCTTCCAATATGTGTGTGTGCCTACATCTATATCTATCACTATATTACATACACAAACACATGCAAATATTTAAATTTAATCTCACTGCCTGCAGAATTTCATCACCTGCTATGTTATCAAATTATGTATCATAAATTTCTTGCCCTGCCATTAAGTCCTTTTCTACATCACCACTGCATGGCATTCTATCATATCACCCTACCATAATTGACTGAACTCACACTTTATAATTAGGTGGTATTTTTCTCCTGTGGCTACTGAAAATAATTCTGTAATGAACATACAATACACATTTGAGAGCATCTATAGCTTCCTAGGGTGTGTTCCTTTAAGAGAAAATGTTGGCACGAGATCCATGTACCATTTTTATGACTTTTGAGGCATACCTTCAAATTGACAGGTTATACTTTTGAATATATTGGAAACTTTTGTTTCAAACATGCAGGTATATAAACTCCCATATTGGAAAAATGATTAGAATAACTCTTTTTGCCAAGATTTGGGAAGTTAGGGGGCACCCAGATGGCTCAGTCGGTTGAGTATCTGACTCTTCATTTCGGCTCAGGTCATGATTCCGGGGTCGTGGGATTGAGTCCTGTATCGAGCTCTGTGCTAAGCATACAGCCTGCTTAAGATTCTCTCTCTCTCTCTCTCTCTCTCTCTCTCTCTCTCTTTCTCTCTCTCTCTCTCTCTCTCTCTCCCTCTGCCCCTCTCCCCTACTCATGTGCATGTATCTCTCACTTAAATAAGAAAAAAAGAAAAAAAGATTTAGCAAATTAAGATCTAATTCTAGTCCTGACGCCTTATAACTCACTCAGTGGTTCTACACCGGCCATTCAGTAATTGGCCACTAATGGCCACTCTTTGGCTTTGGAGGATGAGGGTAAAACTTGCAAGATCACAGAGGTATCCAATACTATAAATCCACCAATATTGTAGCATATATTATTCACAATTCTTTTTCTTCCCGTCAGATTTGAAATCCTGAATGGAAGGGGCCACGTGTCTTTAATCTCAGAAATCCCCAACATAAGCACAGTGTTTGCCACAGACTACACATGTATGTTATGGGTTGGAAAGCTGCCATCAACATCTAAACAAACACCTCCATACAATTTACATAGCAAGGACGCCAAGGTCCCCATGAGAGATTCTGCTTCATGAAAAAGGAGACACCATCTCCAGCATGGACCTTAGTGCCAGTCAAGGAAGAAGTGCATTTTTCCATTCTCCCAGACAGAGAAATATGTTTAAATAAAGATATTTCTAGAAAAGCATCATAATTTAAAATACAGAAAAGATAAGAAAATAAAAAGAAGGTAGCTTGTGGTATCTTAGGGTAACCAGCCAAAGGATGACATTTCTCTCCTGGTTTCTAGTACATATTTCTGGGAACAGATTAGGCTGCAAATGGAAATAAGAGTGTGTATCATTCCAGGTCCTACAAAACAGACGGTGAGAGGCAAGTTGGTTCATTTCAAAAACAGAGGGTCTGACTTTGAACTACTTTGTGGTGAATGAACCAACCTTCCTTGCAGTGTCTGGCTAAGGCTTCTGTCTACACTGAGTGCCAAGGACATTTAAATGTGTGATATTTGATTTGCTGGGTGCAAAGCTCAGATGGGGCCTGGAAAATCCATCTGTACTCTCATAGCTTTTCAAAGGGAAACAAGGTTATTAGCATTTATGCGGGCTTTAATATCACGGATCAGTCACTGAGAGCCTGAGAAGTCATCAAGTCAATGGGATGGATCCCATGATAAGCTCTCAGGACAGTAGAGAGTATGGTGAATTTTGGCCAAGACTGGAAGGCACATTAGGATCATATTCTTTAAGATGGAGAAAGTAAGCCCCAAAGAAGGAAAGTGACTCACCTGAGATCACCCAGGTAGTTAGACACTTAGCCAAAGCAAACAAATAACCAGATATACCTGGTCTATTAACTTGTAGGTTAATGCTTTGTCTCTCTTCTCATTTCTGTTTTAGTCTTTTGTTCTCCTTGTCTGTTTCATTTCATGGAAACGTGAAAACTGGTGATAAATTAAAGCACCCATGCCTGACCAAGCATCATTCTTTACTGGCAGAGTTACATAACAAGGGGGTCTTAAAAGACCAATGCTATTTGAGATCTAGGGGACAGTATCCCAAATGGCGGAATGTCATAATAGGAAAGGATACTCGTTTTTTAACGTTTCTTTTAATTGTTGTTAATGTGTATTTATTTCTGAGAGGGGAGAGAGAGAAAGAGAGAGAGAATGAGCGTAGGAGGGGCAGAGAGCAAGGGAGACACAGAGTCCAAAGCAGGCTCCAGGCTCTGAGCTGTCAGCACAGAGCCCTATGCGAGGCTCAAACCCATGAACTGCTGGATCATGACCTGAGCTGAAGTCAGATGCTCAACCAACTGAGCCACCCAGGCGCGCCCCACAAAGGATACTCTTTAGGTCAAGAAGACAAGGAATTACAACTCTATGTAGGATTTTAATTAAGGCCATCTCTAAACCTTCTCCTCTCCTCCAGCCACTCTTATTTAGACCTTCACATATTTTACATGTATGACTTCAATAGCCTGCTATCTCAGGGTCCAAACAGAAAAACAGAAACCACAGAAAGCATCCGAACAAGAGGAACTAAAAGCAGGAATTTGGTTATACCAGTGTTAGAAGAGCTGAGAATCCACAGAGGTGACAGAGATTCACAGCAGCAGGAAGTTGCTACCTTCCTTAGATTTCAGGGGCAAAGGGGGGAGATAACATCACTGGAGTCCCGAGTCTGGAATCATGTGGGGGAAGCTGAAATCATGGAAGGCCTATATAGAAAGGAGAGAGAGAGAGAGAGAGAGAGACAGGAACAGAGGGAGACTGAGGGAGAGGGAGAGAGCGAAGGAGGAGGAGGAAGGAAAGGAACAAAGACACAGAGTATCCCGGCTTCCCTCTGAAGCTAGGGAACAGGAATAAAAAGACAGGTAAGGGATGGATTTAGTACCAACAGACCCAACCAAGCCTGATTCAACTCCTAAATTATTTCACTGCCTCTCATCTCTCCCTTGCAGAATCTGCCCACCACAACACTGCCTGAGCGATCGAACACGCAAGCCTGATATTGTCAACCCCACTTTAAATTCTTCTTTGGCTTCTACTGCATTTTGGGGAAATGACCCTCACCTCCAGCCCAGCATACAATGTTCATCTCCACCTGGATGCATTTAATAAAAGCAGACCAAAGCTACTGAAGTTCTCACTCTGCAAAGGCTGGTATGTTGGGCTGCAGGAAGGAGGTGGCAGGCCGTGAGCCACATGGGCCTGAAGTGATGATGGACGACATGAATGGAGGCTGTTCTGGAAGAAGATGATCATGGGCAGAGAGGGAGAGCACATGAGGTTGGGGCTGGACTTCAAACCACAGTCCCCCAGGTTCTAGCACCCTTCAATAAGAAAATGGATGGGGAGAAAAAAAATTCCTTCTTCACATCTCCCACGTGAATGTGCCCAGCCCCTCTCACATTCCAGGCCTGTGATAGATACAGTATGAGGACAAAGACAGAAGTACAACTTAGGTCAAAGAACTAGGCCTTGAGTGCCATACCCAGCAGCCTACACTTCATTCAGGGGGCAGGTGACATGAGCCCCGCTGTGGGAGGGAAAGCCGGCTCTCCCCCGACTTGGAAGCTTGGTCTGCGCGGGGAGAAAGGGGCATCCTGTGGCATGGGCTGCTGCCCCCTGCCCAGCCTGATGGAGCAGGGCCTCTACCAGCCCCTATCCAAACCCCCTACCCCCACCCCCCGTACTGCTCTCTCAAGGCTGAAGAGTCAATAAACTCAGTTTCTCCCAGAAAGAGTACGTCTTCGGGAAGGCCCTGGGGAATACGTCTGCAAAGTTTAATTTCTGTTGAAGGATCCTGAGTAGGCAAAGAATATGGAAGGAGGGGGAGCGTGAAGAGGAGCGGAAGGAGCAGACATCTGTTTGCTGAGAATTTAACTTATACCAGGACTTTCTGGGTGCATGGTAACCTCATTCGATGCTTGCAACAGCCTTCTGAGGTGGGGAGA
This sequence comes from Prionailurus bengalensis, assembly GCF_016509475.1. NCBI lineage: Eukaryota > Metazoa > Chordata > Mammalia > Carnivora > Felidae > Prionailurus > Prionailurus bengalensis. The sequence goes on from NC_057352.1 coordinate 41,952,047, forward strand.
TAATGAGGGCATGGGTGGAACTCGGAAGAGATCAGGGAGGCCCTGTGATCTCCGATATTTGATTCGTTCAGCAAATAATTATCAAGTGACTCTGGGTGCTGGGCATCGACCGAGGTGCTGGGGACCCAGCAGTGCACATGACATCATCCCTTTCCTCAAAGATCTTTCCGTCTCGTGTTGGAAACAGGCATATTGACAGGACTTTAGAGCCCTTTTTCCAGTGCGTTAACCTCCATTCATGTTTCTGCCTGATCACCTCCAGGAATCAAGAGACTTTACCTCTCAAGAAACTTATCAAACATCCTTAAACATATGATAAATATTTCTTTTCCTTCTTCATTATATCTTAAAAATACGAATGCATCTTACAAGTGACACAGGAATTCACGTAGCTGATTTTTTCATTAACAGCAAAAACAAAGAATACAATGTTATTCAATCAATGATGTGGATCGATAGAGCCTTAAATCTGGGTAAGCATGGAAAATGTTTATAACTGAGATGTGTTTGGGGTGGGGGAAGTTTTGGGGGATAAAATTTACAACCCCTCTCTCTGATGATGCATTGATGCATGACTGTTTTCATAAACATGATCTTAATCACTGTCCCATGTGAGTTAATTAAGGTCATCATGAAAAACAAGCAAAAAAGAAAATCTGCTCCTTAATGTTCTTTCATATGAACACGTAACTCTTGGAGGAGGAAAGGTGTAGTTCAATCTAGACTCAAGTCTCTGACCAAAGGCCCAGTAAAGATGGGAATGTGGATACCCATGAGGAATTGCGTCTATGGCATTTTCAACAAGAGAACAATGTAGACCATCACAAAATACCCTGTTTTTCCTTTTTCATTTGTTAAGCCACAATCACACTGAAAACATTTCAACTTCTTCCTTTGTTAAACCAAAAGTCAAATCCGTGTAACTTACACAAATTTCCCTAACTTCCTAGAGTCTGAAGACCAAGAACAATATCTAGGTTTCAAAAGGACGCAGAATGTGTTCCAACTTCCCTCTGATACAGTTCTAAATTAAGCGCCGTGGAAGGAAATTTAGATGAAACTTCTTGGGTGCTTTTGCAAAAAGGTTACCCACAAGGCTGTATGCATGACTGGAAATGAGGTGGCTTCAGAAATGCAGCAGGTAGGTCCATCAGAAGGTAGAAACCCCCAGGTCAGGGAAACAGGGGAGACCTGAGCCAAGCAAGGTCATCACAGGCCTCCTCTCTCCTCTTCTAAATGGGAAAAGAGGGAATGTGATTTAAAAAAAAAAAAAAAAAAAAAAAAAATCTCAGCCCTGGGGATCTCCAGGGGACATTTGTTTTGATGAGATTTCAGGCCTGATTTCCAAGAATAAGGAGGTGCTAACTATTTGTAAAAGCTCCTAAAACAGCATGATCTCTGGCCCTTAGGAGATTTATCTTTTATTTATACAGAGTATTTTTAAAAACCTGTTACTGTAACAAAGAAGCAACTAAGAGGCTTCATGTAAAAGGCAACACAATGTTTCTAGAGCCTACATCTGAAGCAAATATGTGCATAATATTATAAAACAAATGAGCTGAAGGATAGGTAGAAGGTTTCAGGCAGTCACTTCAATACACATGTAATCTGGCGCTCTTAGGCCACAGGGAAGAAGAATCTGAACACAAGCCATTGTCACTGAGGAACGAGAGTGGTCTGGAGAAGGAAACTGACTTGTAAACATACATAGTTCAGCTTTGAGTGACATGAGATGGGGTAAAGGAACCATGACTCAGAGGAAAGAAAAGTAGCTACTTCCCTGATGGGATCAGTTAAGGCTCTCCTGAGAAGGTGGTTGGAGTTTGGGCTAGAAAAAAAAATGCATCCTCTTAACCTCCCATCTATACTAATATATTAGCTATTTATAGCTGCATAACAAATTACCATGAAATTTAGTGGCATAAAATAAAAATAAACGTTTATTATCTCACATATTTTCCATGAGGCAAGGGATCTGGGCGCAGCTTTACTGATTGATTCTGGTGCGGGAAGTTTGAGGACGTTACACTCGGGATCGGGCCAGGGTGCAGCTCTCCACGGGCTTGTCTGAGACCGCAGGATCTGCTTCCAAGGCGGTGCACTCACACGGCTGGCCAGCTGGTGCTGGGTGCTGTTGGAAGGCCTCAGTTCCTTATCATGTGGACCTCTCCATAAGGCTGCTAGAGTGTCCGCCAGCATGATGCTGGCTTCCCCAGAGCTAGGGATCCAAGAAAGAGCTAAGCAGAAAGTTCAGTGTCTTTGGGGACTTAGCCTCCTCAAAAGGTATTGGCGATGATATCCATGATATTCTGTTGGCCACACAGGCTGGCCCCATTCTTGTGAGAGGGAACTACGCAAGGGCATGGATACCACAGGTAGGAATGATTGGAAGCCATCTTGCAGGCTGGCTACCACAACTAACCATGATGCCTTAGACGGTGGCAGTTTGTTGTTATATTTGATCTGTAATGATTGGGGATGGAAGTAATGGAGGAAGTTGGGAGTTTTGTTTTGTTTTGTTTTTAGTTTAGTTTTGAGAGAGAGAGAGAGTGAGAGAGAGAGCGAGCATGAGCTGGGGAGGGGCAGAGAGAGAGAGGGAGACACAGAATCCAAAGCAGGCTCCAGGTTCCAAGCTGTCAGTAAAGAGCCTGACACGGGGCTCAAACCCACAAACTGTGAGATCATGACCTGAGCTGAAGTGGGACATTCAACTGACTGAGCCACCCAGGTGCCCCAGTAATGGGGGAAGTTTGTCCAGTGGTCAGTTAACACCAGCCTTTCAAATCACATAAGCCTTGGTTCAAATCTGGGCCCCGTCATTTACTGGCTATGTGGCTTCTCTGATGTTTGGGAAGTGAAAGGATCTGATAAAGCCATATTAGATACAGAGATAGAAGCCATAGTTTGGAATGAGCCCAGCCACACCCAGCTGCCCTGGGTCACTTTCCTGTGAACTGTCATGTGAGGAAGAAGTAAATTCTACTGTACTTAGACACTGTGTTTTAGGGTCTCTTTGTCATAAGAGCTTCACCCCTACCTTAATACATTAGTTGATACAAAAAGTTTAACCTCTGAATCTAATTTTCTTCATCTGTAAAGTAGGAATAGAAAAACAAACCTCACATTTTTCTTGTGAAGAAAAATAAAATAAGGCATGAAAGAGTTTGTCCAGTGTCTGGCCCGGAATCCACAGACTCGTCATTGTCACACTTGTCCTGTTTGAATTTATGATCAGTGTCAACACACTGATTCAACAACTGTGTGTCTCCATCCACAACAGTATCTCCCAGGGAATTTAGAACCATTTTCTTTGGAGACTCCTTTAATGGGAACTCGGCGGGATTTAAATAAACAAGGCAGTGGCTTCACAGAAAGATTATTCAGTGACTGGTTTGGGGCCAAGATCTGCCATGAACATCTTGTCCTCTCTCATCCTCCATTTCCAACTCTGGAAAATGAAAGGGAGAGAAGAAGGAAGAGAAGGGAGGGAGGGAGGGAAGGCATAAGATCAATAGTTCTCGAATCCCAAGGGTTCCAGAAAGCAACCACAGGAGCTATGCTATTTCCTGTGTTACGTATTTGGTTCTGCATAGCATTTTGCTGAGGAAAGTGTTTTACTCTAACGAATAAGTCTGGAAACCACAGATGGACACGATGATCTACAAGGTACCGTCGGGCTCTATGAATCTTTCCTAATCCAGTAGCAGGCACTTCTCCAGCAATAACTCCTGCTTCGAGAATCAAAGAATCCCCCGACTTCTTATACTCTTAGGGGCATGCTGTTTGTCCCAAATGAAATTAACAGAAATTTGACAGGAGTCCAGTGATGGCTTCCTGAGCCAGCTGAATCCGGGCAACGCAGATAAGTAGTCTGAGCCACGCCATCTAGTGAACAAACCCGGGCAGCAAAACCTCCTCCACTTCCTGCAAGTTCAGGATGGGCTGAAAAGCCTCCTTCCAGATGCAGTGGCAATTTAAATAAAGAATGAAAATGAGGAAATGAATTAGAATGCTGAAATGTCGTCTCCATCCAATGCCCTGGGCCTGAAATGATCAAAACTGTCATTTTATTTTTCTCCTCTCTTAAAATTACTACTTTTAATTTAATTTCTCTTACTGAAGTTTCTCTGGCCAACTCATCAAATTTTCTATCAGAATTACCCACAGAATTAATTTGTATGCATGGGCATAAAAGAATGGGCTGACAAGATGGGTCACATCCAAATGAAAAGTAAAAAAAAATAATAATAAAATAAAATACTATAAAATAAAACCTCCCTCCACCCACACAGTAGATAGAACAGAGGGGTGATGGATATGATGTCCCAAGAGTCCTGCACACATTGGCTGAATCCTTGGCTTCCCTCTTGATGGTGAGTGTCTCATAGCCTCAGCATCAAGCCATGTCCAGTTTTCCTTGCAGAAGCTTTTCCTTGGAGGACCAGAGTCTGATGCCAACACTTCTGTGTCCCCTGAACCCTCCTCTGTAGGTAGAATCTGCCTTATGAATGAACACCTAGGGAAGTTTTGAATGCATCTGGAAGTCCCAGAGTGCATCATAAAAAAGAAGTATGGCATAAAAAATAGAGTTGAACCTGATAATGCCCTTTCACCAACAAGATATACATAGTTATGAACCTGTAGGGTCAATTAAATGTATTTGTTTATTATAAGGAACTTTGCTTGAGGCAGGGGTGGGAGTAGTGAACACAAGGTTGTCAGGGATCAGTGAAAGAAGTCTAGGCTTCAAAGTCGAGTTCTGGGTCTTCAGAGATTTCTAGACATATAATCAGTAGATGAATGATCTTAGGCCAATGACAACTTCTCTAAGCTTCCATTTCTTCATATGTAAAACAGAACTTAGAACAGTTTCCTTCTTTGGATTCTTTCTGGAATGGTATGAGGTTTAAGAATGAAGTGACTGAGGCATGGGACCTTGTCCATGGTAATCATGTAATAAAACACTGGTCACCTTGCCCCTGGGGCTGACAATCCCAGCCCTGTGAAATCTTTCCCCAGTGTGGCTCACTGGGCATGCTCAGGAGTCAGGAAAGAGCTGAGGAAAATGTCACGGAGAAGAGAGGAACTGGTGGGTCCCAGCTATGGTGATGTCTGCACCTGTGTTATGGCAACATAAAACACCAACCCATGCTGTGCCCTGATAGCAGAAGCTGTCACCCAATGCCTGGATGTGCAGACGCTCAAAAAATGCTTGTAGAGTTCATTAGAAATTACTGTTATTTGTAAACTGGATCTTTATATAAAGTTTTATATTTATTAAGTGCTCCAATTCAATCAGAAAACATTTATTTTGCATTTACTTTGTGCAGGCATTGGACAAGGACTGTGAGAAACAGAGATGAACCAGGGCGCCTACCCTCAAAAGGCTCACAAAATGGGATCCTCTTACAATGGGCCTAATGTCATATTTGCAGTGAGAAATAACAGGAAATAATTGTACCTGAAACCACTGAGAAGGCTTTCCAGGGAGCATGTGCTTTCAAGGGCGGATGGAGTGAGGAACTTCAGGGCACATGAGGAAACTCTCGCAGCCAGAGGGAACAGAGCATGCAAAGGGATTAAGAACTTGCCTGGTACGTTTGGGGAAAAGCCACAGAATCAGGGGGACTGGAATCAACCATGCAAGAAGAGAGTCTGTGGTAACCAAGATGAGAAAGTTGGCTAAGTCAGGAGCTGAAGGAAGGCCCTCAGGAACCAGGCTCAGTAGGAGAGCCCAGGTGAGCGGGGACCTGTCAACGCTTCCAAATGGTGAAGGTGGTTTGTTCTGATTGGAGGTTTGGTTTCCATAACCTGCCACATACACTGTCTCCAAACAATTGTACAGCCGTAAATTTCCAGGGTGGCCCAGTGAATGGAGTCCATGAAATAAATAATAGGAAATCTTTGTCAGCTGATTTGCACAAATTTACATAAATACGTTGTTGTGCTTTAGTTGAGTAGATGCTAGGAAACACGCAGAACAAAAATATGAGTTCCTGGGGCATTTTCTCATCATGTACAAAAAGAATCACCTGAAAGCTTATTTTCAGAGAAACCAAATGTGGACCCAGGGCTCTGAATTTCTGGCTCCTAGAGAATCAGGAGAAACTTGAGGACTTTTAGCTCTCTCCCCGAATCCTGTGGGCCGCAGGCGCCAGGGCTCCATCCCCGGTGATGGATGGAGAGGTCACCCTTTGTGGCCAGCACGCAGACATCCATCCCCAGGCAATAGACAGAGCTGCTTCCTGGATTCTGTCCATTTTCTACCATGTTAGGAAATTCATCTTGAGAAAGCACATTCCTTCTGAGTTCACCCCGTGATTAGCATTCTGAACAAAAAAAAAAGAAAGAAAGAAAAAATAACCTCGAAGATGAAATTTCTTCTTGTGCCTCTGCCCATTGCAACTCCAGTTGGTTTTCATTTATTTCAATGTGTACTTTGGAACCCGAGCCCCAAGCTTTCCCAGTTAACTCCCGCCACCTGGGGTACATTAAGTGGGGGGGGGGGGGCAGGGACTCTGGCTCGTCCCCTGCTCCCACCTCTTTCTCCACATTGTTAAAACAGATTGTTAAAAAGGTGGCCCCCGTGTGCACAGAGTGAGAGGGGAAGAGAGTGAGCCCTTGCTGCTGGGCTGTGTTAAGCAAAAGGCTGGGGGGCCATGACCACCTTCAGCCAGGAATTGCAAACCCCAGGGCCAGGCAGGGTGATGGGTCCCTGAAACAACCCCCTCTGTTTGGATCACTTTTGGGGGCGAGTCTAATCAAGATGGGATGTGTGACTCCAAAACAGCTGGGAAGCATTACAGGTCAAAAGTTTAAATCAAGTTAAGAACCGTCGGAATGTGCAAGCCCTGCCGTTTCTAATCTCTGCCTCCTCCTCTAATCTGCACAATTGTGGATAAAATGTCTTGGTTGGGCTGGTGTTGACACATGGGCTCAGGCAGGTACATTCGTGAAGGAAGGACTGGGGAGGATGTCTGAGGTAGCTTATTTCCTTGCAAAGTGAAGATGGGCCAATCCCAGGTGCGAATGTAAACAAGGGACATGCAGAGTCAAGATACCGAAGCTGAAAAGATCATTGCAATTCACTCAAACCCATTTACTACAAGTGTGAAAATAGGCCCAGAGAGGTTAATGTCCAGCTCAAAGTCACACAGCACTTTGTAGCTATGCACTGAAAAGGTGAACATTGTTAGATCATGCTACACCCCCTGCCCAAAACCCAGTGGCTTCTGCTTGCCAGGGAGATGAAATGAAATTTCTCTGGTCTATGAAGCTTTGGGTGGTCTGGCTCCTACCCACTGCTCTGTTTGCTGGGACCACACCCCACCTTTTCCACCATCCTTCTGGCATATTAGTTTCTTCTTGGTTCCATAGATTCACGAAGTCCTTTCCTACTTGAGAGTTTGGGGACTTGCTATTTCTTCTTTCTAGAGGATGAGCCCTCTGTTCCTCTGTCAACTGATAGGTGCAACCCCACCTGTCAGCAAGGCCTCCCTGAAGAAGCTGTCCAGAGTCACCCCCCTAGAAGTCCTCAGCTGTCTCATGTCCATCCTGGCACCTGATGCCCCACGATCTTCCCTGTTTGTTACTCAGTGACGATTAGCCACTTTGTTCGAGTCTAAGTGCCTGAGGGTGGACACCTCGTCTGTGGTTTTGTTATATCCTGGTGTCCAACACATGATAGTTGTCCAATGTGCATTTGATTAACAGATTAATCAATCAGCCAGCTAGACAATCCAGCAATTCAGACAGGCTCTCACTGTCTCCTCAGTGATTAAGTATTGAGATGTTCGGAGATTAAGGATGGCCACAGATGGTGTTGAAGAGCGATGATCTATGTCCATCCCCTTGATTCCAGGTGGATTGTGACTGTTTGGTCAACAGAAGAATGTCAGCAGTGGCCTGTGCCACTTTCCAAGCTTTAAGACACTGGAAGCTTTTTTTTTTTTTTTAAGTTTATGTATGCATTTTGAGAGAGAGATTGAGAACACAAGTGGGGGCGGGGGGGTGGTGCAGAAAGAGAGGGAGAAAGAGAGAATCCCAAGCAGGCTCTGCACTCAAAGTGCAGAGCCTGATGCAGGGCTGAAACCCACAAACTGCGAGATCATCACCTGAGCTGCAGTTGGAGGCTTAACTGACTGAGCCACCCAGGCACCCCGAAGGCAGCTTCTATTTGCGAGTGCCTTGGGGAGCCCTGAACTGCCATGTAAGTAGTCCAGATACCCTGAGATGACCACCATCCTGAAGAGGCCATTGCTTCAGTCAATAGTCCCAGCTACACCCGCCCTCCCAGCGATCCCGGACAAGGCACAAAGTAAGTGAGTGAAGTCATTTCGGACCTCCCTCCCCCCAAAATGCCCAGCCACCAGGTGAATATCAGTAGGTGACCTTAGCCAGTGCCATAAGGAGAAGAAACACCCAGCCAAGCTGAGCCCTGCCTGGATTTCCAACTGCGATAAAATGGGTGTGGCTTTTGGCTGCTAAATTTCAGCTTGGTTTGTTATACAACAATAGATAATTGCAGTGGGACTCTTGTAGCCAGATGGTTTGGGTTCAAATCCTAATCGCATCAATTGTGAGCTAGCTGGCTGACCTCCTGCATATGGATTTTCCTGAAGCATCAGTAGCTGAATCCTCTGCCAAAGGGGCACGGTGGGATCTCCCACCCAAAGCATTGTTAGGGGAGGAAGTGAAATCCATGTCAAGCACTTAGCACAGAGCCTGGCTAGGGACACCAAATATTGTTTGTATCTTCTTTGACACACCCTTCCAGCCAGGTAGAGCTCCTGTTTCCTATAGGAGGCAGGAGAAAAGAGATTCCAGGCATTTAAAGTGCACCACTCCCTTGCCATTAATTCATCCATCTGTCCCATCACCAAAGGGAAAAGTCCAAACTCATTAGGAGTTGCAAAGCTCTCGCCCTGCTTTCATTTGGTTCAGTGTCTCCACCCCCCGCCCTACCTCAAACCCTGTTTTTAGCCAGCCCTGTACACATGCCTGCACCACTCCCAGAAGTAACAGGAAGGAAATGGATAAACATTCCCACAGTGAATCCTTCTGAGTATGGAGATTTCAGGCCTATTTCTTCCTTCCTTGTGATTCCTTTTGTATTTACTAAATCTTTTACAGCAAACACTTTATTTTCATAAAACGTAGTCAATATCACCAAAAACAGGAAGTGACAATTCCTTCTACTTGAAGATTAAGACACTATTTTATTTCTCTGTCTTCCTCATGCGATCTGCCTGAATATCTCTTATGTGATTGAATGAACGAATACATGAATGAGCTCAAAGTAGTGCAAAGTTCATTGTGTATATATTTAGGTGGAGTAACCTACATTTATATACTGAATATATTTGTAAGAATATAAAGTTGGAAAGTTCTCTCTTTTTTTTGATTTGGGTTTCTTTTTTTTTTCAAAGATACTCATTGGTGAAGCTTTTTTTTTTTAAATGAAGAAACCCTTTTTGAAGTGACTAATCATACTGTAATTTATTCTTTTTAAGGCCAGAATGCCAGAGTTTCTTAAAATGAGTTTCTTCTTCTGTATCTATGTTTATCAACTAATGACAGGCTCTTAAACATTCATTTAGCAGTGAGAAATTTCCAAGACAGCGTGCTATATTCTAGTTAGAAGAATTCAGCTTAGCCAAATATATATAAACTGCTCGCACGCCAAAGGGAGAGGACATCTCCGGGAACACTAAACTACAGAGTGCAGATTTGTAGCCACAAACATTTCTTCTCTTGGGACAGCCAGTGAGCTGACTCCCCGTGGCAACAGCCACAGGCAGGCAGGGCAGATAAGCACCCATTTTTCCAGAAGTCCTTCTCTCCCTCAGTGTTTCTTTCCGGTGGCTAACTGGATGGATTCAAAGTGTTCCGTTTCCAATTCTTTCACGAATTTTCTAAATAGGTTACTAGTTCATGCGCTGGTTTTTTGTACAGTCTTCGATTTACAAGCTCAGTATAAACCAAATCAGGCCAGTCTGTGTGAGATGAATTCAATGAAGGTGGAAATTGCCTCCAAGTCCCTCCTGCCTCCAGTGCATACACAGCCTCTCCCAGAGCTCCTGTTTTGGATTCCTCATGCATTAGCCAGCTTCTTCCAACATGATAGCACAGCCGCCTTCCCCCTTCCTGAGCCTGTATGATTTCAGGAGATTTTTCGAATCTTTAAGTCAACCCAACAGGCTGCTTTTCTGGTCATTTCTCATCACTTAGAGCTATAAATATTAATCACAAGCCTCATATTTTAAAACCTCTTTGAGCATATTAACTATTTAGCCACATAAATCAATCCTCAACTAATCTTAGTGGTCCTTCATACTTTTTCAAGTTCCAGAACTTTCTATTTTAGCTGTCACTCTTCACTGCTTTGGCCACCACAGTTATTTCATACCTTTTCAATCTAGCATTCCCTTCTTTAAATAAAAAGGAAGAAAAAGGCAAGGAGGGAGAGTGAGAGAAGGAAATGGGGGAAGAAGGAGAAAGGACAGAGGACAAAGAGGTGAACCAGTGAGCGACATAAACCCCTCGTGGGTCTGAAAGGTCAGGGCCTTGCTTCTGATTCTCCAAGCAGCCTCAGGCATGCCAAGCAAGCCGCTTAACCTCTCTGGGGTTGGCTTGGTTTAGAAAGTATCTCTAGCATCCTCCCACTGCAGACCCTATCCTCCCCACAGTAAAATTGAGAGTTTTCTCTCTTCATAGCAGAACATCTTTCTAAAGGGACTCCCAGGTAATACAAAGGTTGCTTTGTACCTTTTTCTTTTTTTTTCTTTTTTTTTTCAACGTTTATTTATTTTGGGGACAGAGAGAGACAGAACATGAACGGGGGAGGGGCAGAGAGAGAGGGAGACACAGAATCGGAAACAGGCTCCAGGCTCTGAGCCATCATCCCAGAGCCCGACGCGGGGCTCGAACTCACGGAGCGCGAGATCGTGACCTGGCTGAAGTCGGACGCTCAACCGACCGCGCCACCCAGGCGCCCCGCTTTGTACCTTTTTCTAAGTGCTCACCAGAGCAGGTCAAGGACTGCAAGAACACTGATCAAGATGGGCCCCAGTCCTTGTCCCAAGATTCACTAGTGGATACGAGCTCTGCGGGTGTAGTCTCCGCAGTGTGTTTCTGGGGAGCCCATTTACACATAAATTACCTTTCAGGGGTACCTCCTCGTTATACGGAAACCACATAGCCAACCTAGGAATACTTGGGGAAATCCTAAAAGCATTGATCGCTTTGCACCAAGTATTTCCAAAAGGGATCGGCGGCAGGGGGAGGGAATAACACTGGCAACTAAGACAGCAGAGTCAGGCATGCTGGGGTTCAAATACCGGCCCCTGCAGGTGTTCGCCATTAAGCCAGGTGCCTCACGGCCCTGAGAGGCATTTCTCTCACCTGTAAAGCACAGGGGCTTCTACATGACTCATTTGGTTGTTATCCAGAATAAAAGAGACAATGCTGCAGCATGTCCCGCTCTGCACCTGACTCATAGTTAGTGTTCAATAAATGTGAGCTTTTACCATTACCATATTTCGTCCATTCTGAGACACCATCGATCGGAAGTCAAAGCATCAACTTAATAACTTCTCAGGGGGAAAAGCAATATATTAAACACACATTCCCATTTTAAGACATCACAATTTCAACAATATTAAAAGGTGAAAAGAAATGTGTCTTAAAAATCAATGAAATGGGGCCTTATTATTGTCACATTCTGGAACCATTTTAAGTCATTTGCTTGTTTACTTGCCTTTTTCCTGTTTGGTCTGGCTTCCCCTCAGGAGACACAGAAGTTTCATGAGAAAGAAGAAATAAACCCATGTTCGACACTGTGCTCCCAGTGTCCAGCACAGGTGTCAAAAAAATATTTGTTTGACGAGATGATTTAATGTTACCTTAATATGAGGGGCTATGGATTAAGGCCCCACTAAATGTCATTGCTTCATATAATGAAACTTTTCCTCATATCTTTGAGATCCATTCAACTTAGTTCCTTGGGAGAAAGGTTTGTTTGTCTGAACGTATATTTGTTAAAAACTGGCATTTTCCTTGAACTATACATGCAAGGAATGAGGATGACAACAGACAAGTGCACAGTGTCCACCGTCACCCCTGACACAGAGGTGGGAGTCACAACTCGCACTTGAAATTGAACACAAAGTTGGGGCACCTGGGTGGCTCAGTCCAGTTAAGTGACCAACACTTGATTTCAACTCAGGTCATGATCTAATGGTCTTGAGATTGGGCTCAGTGCCAGGCATAGCGTCTGCTTAAGATTCATTCTCTCTCTCCCTCTCCCTCTCTCTCCCTCTCTCTCTCTGCTCCTGGGTGTCTCAGTCAGTTAAGTGACAGACTCTTGATTTCGCCTCAGGTTATGATCTCAAGGTTCGTGAGATCATGGGCTCTGAGCTGGCGCCACAGAGCTTGCTTGGGATTCTCTCTCTCCCTCTCTCTCTCTGTTCCTCCCCAACTGGCTCGCTCTCTCTCTCTCTCTCTCTCTCTCTCTCTCAAAAAATAAATTAAAAAAAAGGATCCTCCTCCTGCCCCTTCCCCGCTTTCATGTGTGCATGCTTGCTCTGTCTCTCTCAAAAGAAAAAAAATTAAATTAAAATAAATTAATTAATTGAAGAAATTCAACACAAAGCAATGGTAGGGTATAGGTTCCAGTCAGCCTAAAATACACTGCCAGTTTGAATGTCTTTAGTTTCTGCAGATATGCATTAGACATTAATAAATATCAATTTATGGAATCAACTAAAATTTCCCCTTTCAATTTCCAAAAAAGAATAATAAACATTGAAGTAATCTCCCCAGGGCAAGTGACTTTTAATTGCACATTCAGAAATAAAAACATTCATTCAGTCAATCAGCAAGTGTTTACTGAGGCCCTTCTATGTGCTGGGTGTGCCACGTGCTGGGGGTGAGAAGCCTTCTGGGATAGTATGGACAGAGAACACAAATGAAGGCGACACCCGCATATACAGGCCATTGTTCCATGTCAGGGAGAAAGCAGCACTGTCTCAGGGCTGTAGGGCCCAGGGTAAGGGGCAGGAGTGATTCTTTTTTTTTTTTTTTTTTTTTTTTTTTTTTTTAATTCTCAAATTAGCTAACATACAGAGTAGTCTTGGCTTCAGGAGTAGATTAAAAATATGGAATGCTCAGGAATTTGCGTGTTATCCTCACACAGGGGCCGTGCTAATCTTCTCTGTGTCATTCCTATTTTAGTATATGTGCTGCCGAAGTGAGAACAGGAATGATTTTGAAGAGGAGAGAATGTCATTCCCATCAGATGGCCTGGAAGTAGAAGCAACTTCCATCACCGATTCTGCATCCCTCCATCCCTTTCAGATTCCCTGTGCAGAAACCAAATCGCAGGTCCGGGGACCTGCCAGACTCCAAGGGATATTCTAGGGTCTAATTGAAAATGAAATGGTTTCTTACTGAAAGGAAGTAAAGTTTACTCACTTGCCTTGCAAATGAGGTAATTACACAAAGAAAAGTTACTTTTAACTTACCATGAAACCGTAATTCTCTAATAATTAATATAAACAGGAAATTGGGTCCTCTTACCCTAATCATGAGGAACTTGTTTGACAAGAGCCTGTTCCAGGGTGGTTCTCTTCTTTAATGAGGATGAGGACAATTCCTTAGAGAGCCCAGGGAATACCCACACTATCTGAACAAGGAAACAAAAGGAACTGACTGATGGAAAAAGCTGTAAGCCCAGCCCTCAATAGATCAGGGCTGGAATGATCAGATGGACACGATGAGTTCTAGGATGTCAGACTAGAACATGTCTCTTCATGGAGACTGGGGCAGGAAGCGTTGTTGGAACACGATGGCACTGCATTAGTCTTCGACCATGAGAAGAAATTCAACATTGGCAGAAAGGAAGAAAGGCCTTGCCAGCCTGAGATAGCACTGGAGCAGCAAAGGAGCTAATCCAATATGGCATCAGTACACAGAGATGAAGGTGATGAAGAGGGAGATGCAGGCAGGAGCTCATTCAAAGTGGATCCTGATTCTACAAGGAGCTCAGAGTTGTGTTGTTTTGCTTTGCTTTGTTTCGATTGTATTGAGGATGAAAATTTTGAGGACAGTGACACAATGGGTTGTGCATTTCAGGAAGACTATTCTGGCAGTGTGGAAGTTCAGCTGGGAGAGATGGGAAAACATTGGAAGGAAACACAGTTATTGCAGTAATTCAGGCAATGGGTGGCAGGGTCAGACCTCAGAGACGGGGGAGATAGATGCCTGGGCCTCGGAGATCAACTGGATAAAGAGGAAGAGGTTGAGGAAAACCACCCCGGCCTGCTAGATTATTAGCATGAAGACCGTTACCCTCTTATGTTCACCAGAAGGAATGTCCTGGAACACTCACAGCAGCACTCTCCATGGTGGCCACTTGGAAGTTACCCAACACCCATGAAACACCGTACCACGTGGCTGTGAGACAGAAAGATTTCCAACAGAATGATCAACATGGGTGAATGCACAAGCCAGACTGTGCATACGCTCACCAAACAGAAGAACCAGAGTGTATGCTGTATAATTCCATTGGTGATAAGTTCAAAACCAGGCAAAATGACTGTATGGTGTCCAAAGTTATGATATGCCTTATACTTTGGTAGGAGTTCATGGCAGGTACTGATCGAGGGAACATGGGTATCCATTGGGTGAGTTCTGGTGTTCCAGTTCCAAGTTCTGGTTATATAGGTGTGTTTGCCATGTGAATATCCACCCAACTGTATACATATTATCTGTGTGTACTTTTATGCAAATATATTATACTCAAATTAAAAATGTACACAAAAATGAAATGATTTTTATTTGCAGCGCCTCCCGTACAAGATTAAATTTCAGTACAACATGACAGCAATTTCAGTTACAACAACAGCACCTTCGATTTGGGAATGTTAATCCTATGTGCTAGAGACTGGTAGGTGCTGACAGCAACCTGGGGAGATCAGTTTTAAACTCCTATTTAAAGATAAGAAAATGGAGGCACTGAGATGCTAAATAATGCCTAAATCCACCATCTTTCTCTAGAGATAGCCCCTTACCTTGGGCTGTCATGATTCCACAAGTGTTTCCAGAAATGTGGCTGTGATTATTCTATTTTAGGCACTGGATCTGCTATGTCTACATGACTTTACTTTTCCAGCATAAGCTAGATCGGTCACCCACGTACTTGCAAATATTTGGGTTACCAATGAACTATTTCAGTGCTCTGCATCGTGCTTACTTCCACAACCTCAGCCCTCTCCAGCATACACCTTCTTTTTGAAATTTTCAATCAAACAAATGAATTCAATCCAGAAAAGCAAACACATTTTGGATAGAACAGTCATCATTTTTAATCAGTTTTTGTGTTTCCCATATAAACCAGCAGCCCAGAGGTACTATTTCTAAAAGCATTTTGTAACAGAAGATTTTACCTGAGTGCTATTTAGTATTGTCATTATTATCCCTGTTATTAATAATAATGATTTATAGAGCAGTTTGAGGAGGTGTTGCTATTTATAAACCAGGAGCACCAAGCCTGATTTGATACTTAAGTCAGCAAATAGGAAGAAAAGAGGCAAGAGGAGAAATTAAAACAGACGGCTGTATCTTGAGACATCTACCTTCCTTCAGGAACCAAGAAGCAGGTAATATGAAAGAAAAATTCAGCAGAAATGGAACCCAAGGACAAATATTTTCTCCACTAGGTCACCACCACAAGAGATGCTTTCCGCTGAAATTCACAGAGCCTAGCCAAAAGCCATAGTACCTTGAATGAATCAGCTTCAGACATGTCAATGACCCTGGAGAGTTTTCAAAGCAGTTCTACAAACAAGATTGCATGTGACCTTTGCAAGAATGCTGCGAAATAGACAGGGGTGGCCTAACTTCACATCTCCACCCTGACCACACTAGTAAAAGCACTGAAATACAGGAGCACAACACCGTGTGGCAACATCACAAAAAAACATACTGGCCACGCTATCAGGTAAAAGCACCAGGACAGGAAAGTGATCCCAAGGGCCATCTTATTGGGTGGTTCACAGACATTACTGACTAATAAAGCTTCGGGGGAATTTTGTGAAGGATCACAAAACTCCTGAGCCCCATTCCAGAACTGAGGGGAACCCAAGAACTTATAATTCAAAGAATAAACTGTCCCAAAGAAATCATCATAGGAACAAAAGAACTTGGGTCTTCCGAATGATAGATTCCTTTGGACTATTGCCAAGAAGACAAAAAAACCATAAAGTCTCACATCGCATCCCTGTGAGTATCCAAACTAGCAAAGATAAAGAGAAAATCCTGAAAGCTCAAAGAGAAGAAAAGCGTTATCTTCAATGGGACAGTAATCAGATTCACATCAGTTCTCACCCTTCGAGGGAAAACGGATTTCAATTATACACCCAGACAACATACATACAAAGATACTAGCATTTCTGCAAAGAATATTTTCTACAAAACAAGAATGAAATTGAGAATATACTTCAGCCAAATGAAAAAGAAATCCAAGAAAAATAGAAAGAGTCCAGGAAATCCAAGGAAAAATAGAAACTAATCCCAGAGGGGAATAAAATGAAATCTCAGAATGACAAGTGCACAGCAAAAAGCAATCAGTGCAAATGGAAACAGGAAGTTGGCAGGTGCCGGAAACAACATCTGCAAGAGAGAAGTAGATTCTGTCCTTTCATTGGTATAACAAAGAAGCTGCAAGTCCTTAATGGGAACACGAAGGCAGAGTTTTCTCTGTCAATAAGAAAAACTAAAGGAACCCCCGGAAAAACAAGAACATACAGTTGGCCCTTGAACAACATGGGGATTAGGAGAGCCAACAACGTACCATGCAGATGAAAGTCCCCATAAAACTTTTGACTCCCCCAAAGCATAATCTCTAATAGCTTACTGTTGACCGGAAGCCCTACCAATAATAACAGTCCATTAACACATACTCTGTATGTCATATGTATTATATACTGTATTCTTAATAAAGTAAGTTAGAGGAAAGGAAAGGTTATTAAGAAAACCTTAAGGAAGAGAGAACATATATCTAGTACTGTTCGGTACTTAATAAAAAATGTCTCCATAGAAGTGGACCCAACCCGCGCAGTTCAAACCCATGTTGTTCAAGGTCCAATTGTACACGAAAAGCCTGGGATGACTGTGAAAGACTAAAATGCAGGATGTCATTTTGAGGAATTCACTTGGTATAAGCAAAGAAAGAAAGTTACGTTTTCCCACATCCCTTCAAGTGGTGTGAGTTTACAGGCACAGTCTTGCGCTCCCTTCCTGAGCCCAGCTGGCCCACAGGATCATGGGGAGTGCCACGAGGGGTCCTGAGAGGCCACAGAACATACTGGCCCTGAGCAAGAGGTCTGAGGTGACAGCCTGGGATCAAACTCTTGCCTCTGCCACTTACTAGTTCTGTGACCTTAGAAAAGTTACTTAACCTCTCTGTGTCTTAGTTCTCTCATCTATCAATGTCACCTACCTCATAGGGCTGATATAGAGGCAAAATAAGCTAATATATGTAATCTATTTGGCATGGCAATTCCCTTCTAATAAGCATGCAAATAGTAGCTGTCATTATTATTCTCACAGTATTAAAATATAGAGGGGTGCCTGGTGGCTCAGTCATTTAAACGTCCGACTCTTGGTTTTGGCTAAGGTCGTGATCTCATAGTTTGTGGGTTCGAGCCCCATGTCAGGCTCTGCGCTGGCAGTGTAGAGCCTGCTTGGGATTCTCTCACTCTACTTCTCTCTCGACCCCTTCCCCACTCTCTCTCTCAAACAAATAAACTTAAAAACATTTATAAAGAATGTTGAGTTTTGATGTAAAAGCTATTATTAAAATTAGCCTGAAAAAAACATAGAAAACAAAAACAGAATTAAATATCATAAAATAAATATAAAAATTGAGAAGGGAGAATAAAGATATAGTTGACACAGCAGGAGGCAAGAGACAGAAGTTGCAGGAGGAGGAAGGGTGTTGTTAATTCCTTTACTTAAGATGGAAGGATCTAGACTGTACAAACTGAGCAGATGAATCCATAAAGAGTTTTAAGCATAAATATATAATTTAAAATCATTTAATTAATAAGTTAATTTTAATTCTCATAAATTTATTAATTCCTCATTGATTATAATTATACATTTTATCTACATGTTATATATTTTATATAATTTATATCATACTTATGGTTAATTATAATAAATAATTAATCCATTAATTTGAATGAAATTTAAAGTAACAAAGCAAACACTAAACGTGATGTTTAGAAATTCAGAAAAGCAGGTGGTAGAGAAGGAAGGTGAAGTGAGAGGTAAGTAATGGCTGTTGACCTTTGCAGAGTGCTTACCATGTGCCAGGCACTGTGCTAATTGCTCTACATATATTATTTCAATTAATCCTCTAACAACCCTACAAGTTAAATACCATTCTTATGATGATGACCGTTTCACAGGAATTTGAGGCAGGGAGAGACTAGGTACCTTGCCGGGATCTCACGACTAGTAAGAGAAGAGTAGTCCTTAGCCTCTGCCTTTTACCACTTCTAAGAGAGCAAATCCTCCTCCACAGTGGGGAGGGAGTAAGAGTGGTTTACAGATAGGATTGAGTGTTAGGGTGGCAAAGAAAAAATTAACCACTGCGGCGGCATGAATAGTGTACCAGGAAAATGTCATGTCTACCCAAGACCTCCTAGAGTGGCCTTATTTGGAAGTAGGGTCTCTGCAGAGGTAATTAAGATGAGGTGATACTAGAAATGGATAGGTCCTAAATCCAAGGACTGGTTTGCTTGTAAGAAGGGGACAAGAAAACACAGGGAAGAAGTTCATGTGACAACACAGGCAGAGACTGGAGTGGAACAGCCAAAGACCGAGGAACAGAGATTGTCAAGAGCCGCCAGAAGCTAGGAAGAGGCAAGGAAGTATTCTTCCCTAGAGCCTCAGAGGGAGTGTGGCCCTGCTGACACCTTGGTTTCATACTCACAGCCCTCAGAACTGTGAAAGAGTAAATTGCTGTTGTTTCATGGCCACCTGGTTTATGATAATTTGTTATGGCAGGCTTGGGAGACTGAGACAACCAACCAAAACCTTAAAGTACAAACGGTCAAAATCGATGGAAAAAAGGAGAATTGGACCCTACAGCTTTCTTTACTTTTTGCTTTTTAAAGAACTCTCACGTGCTACTCTTTGTGGTAGGCAGACTCGAAGGTGGACTCCACGACCCAGGTTCCCGGTAGTCACATGACTGTGTAACCCCCTTCTCCTGAGTGTAAGTGGAAACTGTGACTTGCTTCTAACCACTAGAATACAGCAAATACAGGATGCCACCTCCATGATAGTACTATTTAAGACTGTCATGTCAGTCTTGTAGATTCTCTCCCTTGCTGGCTTTGATGGAGCAGATGGTTGTGTTGAGGAGACCCATGTAAAAAGGAACAGGGGCAAATCTCCAGCCAACAACTATCTAGGAACTGAGAGTGCTGGCGTCTCACCCACAGCCAGCAAGAAACTGAGGTCTCCAGTCCAATGGGCTGAAAGAAACTGAATTCCGCCAACAATCACATGAGTTTGGAACCGTAGCCTTCCCCAGTCCAGCCTCAGCAGAGACCACTGCCCTGTCGAACCCCTCCATTGTTGCCTTGTGAGGCTGGGGACTCAACCAAGCTGTGTGTAAACTCGTTACCCACAGAAACTGATATCATAAAGGTAATAAAGGCATGTTTTTTTAAGCCATTAGATTTGTGGTGATATTGTTATGCATCAATAGATAAGTAATATTCTCCTATAAATAAAAATAGTAATACTAATACGCTAAGGTTTTTTAAACTAGCAATGGTTTGCTACAATTAAAAATAAACTTAAGACAAATTATTTGAATGATCAGTCAGGTTTGGGAACAATGCCCTCATGAAACAAAAAAGGAAACCAAAGCACAGAAAGATGGAGTGGCATGGAGAGATTCACCCAGGCCATTAATAAACTGAGATGTCACTGAAGCACATGTGTCCTCACCGATTCTGCATCTTCCATCTTGCTTCTGCCTGAAGAACAACAGCTAGAATACAGCCGGAGGATGGCGAAGGAGCAAAGAGTAAGATAATTGCTCAAATCAAGGGCAAAGCTTCAGTTTTGCCTTCGATTATATTCATGATGAGCTCTGTTCCCAACATTACCCCCAGTTCCTGGAAGGGTAAATGTGTGAAACAGGTCCTTATTAGACAATTTTTTGACAGTTGCTGCCTTTGCAATTACTGTGGTATAATTTTTTTTCTTCTGAATGGCTCCAGATTTGTTTTGTCTGAGCCGAGGTGGAAAATTGAGAAATAACAGATTCAACAATAATTGACTTTATTAGGAATATGAATGTATTACACATGCTGTATATTAAAAACTCATTGCTTTTATATTGGCCTCGCACACTGTATGCTACTTTTATGGTTCCCTAGTCTCCGGTGTTCCCCCTTCTTTACTGTTCCCATCAGCTTTATGTTCCTCATTCCCTGTCATGCAGAGGAAATAAATGGTTAAAAATCTAAGTGCTCATCAGACACAAGCCAGAGTTCATAAATGAAAGCGGGCAGGCTTGGGTAATTTAAGATATTGCTGTGAGCTGGTGTTGCCAAAAAAGAGATGCACTTATTGAACCATAAACAAAAGCAATTAAGATGAGATGTTGATTAGTGTGGAGAAAAGCTCCCCAATAGCACAGAGAAGTGGACCACAGAGGGAACCTCATTTGCATAAGCATCTCTGGACTCCTGGGATGTCTAAGGAGGGGCTGCAGAGGTCCCTTTTGCCAAAGATGTCTGATGTCTCATGGGAAGAATCCTGAAAAAGCCCCTGGAACATTCAGCATAAGGAATCACAATTCCTAGGCAAAGAAGGGAGAGGAAGGTTGACTACTTCCTTACAGCAGCGACAGGGAGGAAGGAAGTCCCTTGGAGGCAGTTTGAAGGCATAAGACACTGGGCAAAACACAGCTGGAATGTAATACTGTTGAATTCTACCTGGCAAAGCATTGCCTCCATCCAACATTCCACATCTCCTTGGAGAAGGCTACGAGCTCAGGGAGAGGAAGAAGGCCTCCTGGTGCTACCTCTAACGGCTGGACACTCCCAGGTTGAATGAAATGCAGTTCTGGTGTGAAAGGCTGAGCAACGAGAGCCTGGATCAGTATTTGGCAGAGCACCTGCCGATGCCTGGCTGCAGAAGCAGCAAGAACCACAGAAGCAAGAATATATATGAGCTGTCACAGAGGAGGGGAAGATGCAGGAGTGGTTAGAAACCTGGAGGCAAAACTAGGTAACTGGTCTGGACAAACCCGTAGCCATGGCCAGCCCAAGACCCACCCGGCTCCAAGCCCTCAGCCATCCCCCACCACTGGGGCAGACTGCACAAGATCGCATTAGACATCCGTGGACACTCTGGCCGTGCTAATCTCTCTCTGAAGTAGAAAGACACTGATTATGGGGAATTGTGCCTAAAAATCCCCGAGAGCAAGGCACATGGTAGGTACTTGACAGTTGTTGAAAGGGGAGAAAAGAGAAAAGGAAGAACGAATGGACGAATGGATGGCATGCACGCATCCCTGGGATAGAAGTTAAGGCCAGGACTGACATTTCGAGTCGCCTTGAGGAGGCAGGGTGGGTGGAAGGAGCACACCAGGGCAAAGCGCCCCGAGACACATCTTAAGCAATGAGCAGGAGCTAGACAGGCAGGAGAAGAAAAATGAGCATCCAGCCAGACAGATGATGTTGGGTCAACTCAACCCTTCCCCTGCTGTCTGGAGAAACTCCGCAGGCACACAGTACGGCATGCCAATCAGTCACAGCGAGCGGTGATTGGCATCTGTGGGCCCGGCACCTACGAGAAGATTGACATTCAGGCAGACAGGTCCAAATGTCACCAGCCAAAGGCCAGAGCACCTGGCAGGCTGGCTGGGGCCACTCAGACAGGGGAGGTGACAGTCAGACCAATGCAATCACCCTGAGTAGTGGTTTGAAATTCACCTCCAGTGGCCGGTTCATTCGACCAGGAGACATATGTGCCTTGGTGTATATGAGGTTATAAAGGTGCGGGAACCCAGGGAAAGGCAACTAATGTGTGGAGACCACTTACTTAGTGCCAGTCTTTCCACTAAGGGCTTAACACCAGCTCGCTGAATGGTGGTGGTTATTAGCTCTATTTTTCTGATAAAGAACCTCAGGCTCCAATAAAGGCAGTGGTCTTTAAAAATTCCCACAGGTGATCAGAGACAGACCCAGGATCAAATCTCGATTGTCTGAGCCATGGAAGTCTTGTTCTTTCTACTAACTCTACACTTCTGACATTGGCACCGAGAGGCACGGATATCTGCAAGGTGAAATGTTTTCCAAGGCAAAGAGGCAGAGGTAGAGGAATTTTAAAAATGTTTTTCTGCATATTGCTGTTGCCATTCTGCAACTGCAAGAGAAATAATTCATGAGGCAGATGGAGAATAAGATGGTATGCAAAAGTAGCAAGAAGAGAAAGAAGTATTATTTCTGCATCGGGCTTGTATTCCAGCCCTGAATGCCATGATAGATAAGACGGAGGCTGAGAGGGAGGCATCATTTCTGGCAGAAACAGGATCCCAGAGCACACTCTACAGTGTCGCTGGGAAGGTAAAATAGGTTATGTACAGGAACATGGAAAACTGACACAATGTGCTGAGTGAGGAGAAAAATGGTAAAGGACTCAGTTACCCAGGATTCATTCAACAAACATTGCTGAGTGTTGCATTAGCTGCCCTCATCCCAGGCTACAAAAGCCCATGGGGGAGGAAGTCCTGCCCATACAGCTGTCAGAATCCAGGAGGAGGGCAGACACAAGGGAAGACAAGGTCATACGGTGATGCTCTCTTTAGGGAAATGTACTTCCCAGACTAAGTTTGTACGATTTTGTGAATTAATTCATTCAGTCGATAAACATCTATTGAATGGCTCCCTTGGGACAGACCATTGTTGGTTCTAGGGGTGGATGAGTGAAAAAAACAGACGAGAAAGGCTCTGGTCTCCTTTGCCTGTATTCTAGGAAAGTGTATTCTGTCTATATCCAGTCTTACCACATTTCTTCTCCATGGGTCTATTAGAACAGTCCTTGTACTTCCCTCCTCAGATAAGTGGGTGTTGGGGATTGAGAGTAGGGTTATTATACACAGGAAGCCTTCAATTTTAGTCCTGGATTGTCATGTCCTAACTAAGAGATCCTCCAAAACAACATGTTGCAAAGGCTTTTTCTCCCTTGTAATACTGGTGATAATAATCTTTTCCTTGAAGGGATTTTAGGAGACTTGATTTGAGTATGCTCACATCATCTAGCCTGACGCATAGACACTGAAAACAGAAGTTTCTATTCCCAAGTCGAGACCTCTCTCTCCCCAGGCCTGAGTTGTTGTATCAAACTATTAAGCACACATCCCTGCTTTTAGTTATAACTTTTAGTTACATACTTTTAGTTATAACTGTCCGCACAGCAGCTCCTGTGTACTGTGGACATCTGCGTAAGTTGGAAGCATTACTTATGTTATACTATCACAGCATGTAGAAAACCCCAAATAGTTAAGTGTGGAAAACAGGGACAAAGGAAGAGGGGAGGCAGAGGCAAAGAGACCAAAATAAGGTATTTCTCCAGTCAGAGACAATGATGAGCATCCTTCCCTTCACTGGGTGTATGATCCAGTAGAGCAGGAGGAAATGCTTTGGGGAGAACTTTAGGAAGTTCTTACCTATAAGTCATGTCGAGACATTAGGGCTCAGAAACAGGGAAGCCCCAACATTGTCCAGTTTCTGATCTGGGCTACAGGGTAGAGAACAGTGCTACCTAGAAAGACCCAACAGAAGGGAGGCAGAGTTACGAGCCGCGGCTTTGTTCAATTTGACGTGTCTAACGGGCAGTTGGGTGATAGCCACTAGGAGCTACATAGAAGACTCTGCACTTTATGGACGCCTGGGCAGGAGATGCAGATGTGGGAGTCATCGGCATGTGGGCAGTATCTGTTGCCATGAGAATAAATGAGATGATTTGAGGGGAGTTAGCAGAGTGAGAGGACAGCATTGAGGGAAGAAGCACAGGGAGGTTGCTGTATAAACTCGAACGTGGAAGTAAAGTCAAGGAAGTAAATACAGAGAGGGAAGCAGAGCCGGAGGCTGAGTAACTCTGGAACCGAACTGGTCCGCCAAACGTGAATCATTGTCCGCATCAGGACCAAGGGCAGAGACCCAGGACACATCCTCTTCCTTTCACCCACAATAGGCAGGGTGGGCACACCAGGAGCTCCCTGGAACACACCCTTCTCCAGGGCTGGAGAGAGAGGGCTCTGCACAATTACAAAAGCAGCCACTGGCTTTGCCAGAAGAAATGTTCCATTGGGGGGAGTCCCAGCCCCAGAAAGGCAGGTGATTAGGGCAGCAGTGACCAAAAGCGTACCTGAGATGGATGGCCCTGGAGAGTGTTCACTGGGTTTCCTGGGACCTTCTGGAGAGTTTGTCCTTCCCCTCCTCTGTGAGGTGGAAATGCTTTAGAAAGAAATCTACAGTTATAAATTCTCTGGGTTCCTTCTTACCCAGTCAGGCAAGATTGATGGGCTGAGCTTGTTGACACCGAAGCAATTGGGAATATCATTATTCGCCTTGTATTTATCTGCATTTATGTTAATGGTTTTGTTCTTGATCAGACCGGCTACTAAACTAGGGGAAATGTTTACTGCACTCAAAGTTTTGCTATGATAAATTATGTGGGAGTCACAGAATAGCCAATGCACATAATGTGTAGAAGAATTTTCCTTTCTTTTCTTTTCTTTTTTTTTTTTTTTCTTCCTGCTTCTGATCCCAACAGCACAGGCCTCCTGCATACTTGGGACCAAACCAACTCAATTTTTCATATTCTCCTTTGTCATCTGATTGATTTAATGCTTCTTGTGGTCAGACTTTGCAGAGAAAAAGAACACGCATACAATTTCTCTCTCTGGCATGTGCTCTTTCTTGCTCTTTTTTTGACGGGCAATTTCATAAAATCACAGGGCCGGGAAGGACCTTTATGTGCATTTTTTCCTAACTCCTCACTGTACAGAAGCATTTGGGAGAAAATAGGAGACAGAAAGAAGTAACTTTTTTGAGATCTTTCACAGGTCAGGCTGTATGCACAGATGCTTCACTTATATTAGCCTATTTTATCTTCCTGAATCTTTTTTTTCCCTCATGCTGAAGATGAGTACATTGAGGCTTGGAGAATTAGACCACAGGTAGGCAAACTACTGCCTGCGGCCCGAATCAAGTCCACCTTCTGTTTTTGCAAATAAAGTTTTCTTGGAACACAACCATAACCGTTCATTGATTTATGTATTGTCTATGGCTGCTTTCGAGCCACAATGTCAGAGGGGAGTGGTTGTAACCAAGACCATTCAGCCCACAAAGCCTAAAATATTTACCGTCTGGCCATTTACAGGAAAAGTTTGCTAATACCTGGTGTAAATAATGGCTCCGGTCACAGATAAGCCACCTGTTTCTGTCTGACTCCAAATACTCTTTCTTCCATGTCACTGCTTTCCTGTTCACAATATCCACCACATGGAGGACAGACCAATTTAGGCGGCCTCATCCGAAACCACACCCACCCACCCACCCACTCACAAACCAGTAAGGCTTCCTGCAGCAAATTCAGGCAGCAGTAAGGGTATACATGTTTGGAAGACATTTGATAAATAGGGATTTAGTTCTTCCTTACCCTTCATCCCATAGTGGGTTTCCTTTCCTGTTTTGCAAAGGAAAGCAGAACGGATATTACTTTAATGTCACTTAATGAGAATATTGCTATCCTTCATAACTGTGTTTATTAGGGAAGGCTTCTTGGAAGAGGTAGAATTTGATACAAGTTTTTCATGTCACAGGTCTTGTAAGTTTCTCAAGCAGCTTCTTGTAAGTTTCTCAAGCAGCAGGAAGTGAGAAGAGGTAAAAAATAATTTTGAAGACTACCAGCCATTCAGAAAGGTGGTGCTGAGGCAGGTGGACAAAGATGAAACTGTCAGGAGCAGCCATGTCCTGAACATATATCACAGGGCATTACATTTATGTCAAGTTCTTCCAGTTTGCACCACCCTTGAAAAACAACATAAATTTTTTTGAGATGAGGAAGGGGGTAATCCTAAAATGTGAAGGGACTCACCTAGGATCACATGGTTAGCAAGACAGGATTTGAATTTGGGTCTGGATGCAAAGCCCACTTGGGTTTCCCACGTACCACTTCTTAAATGAAGCTAGCCAGTCAAAGAAGCAACTTCCAGAATTGATCCCAAAGGTAGTGTTCACATTTTCTCAGGGTTAACTTTTCTTAAAGATGAAGTGAACTTAAGTGAACAGAAACCAACCAAAGTAGATATTTCTGGTCCTGATGGCAACTAGAAATCTGGAGATGAGAGAAAAGAGGGGTGTAGCAGAGACAGGGTCTGGGGAGGGAAGTATGGAGGGGAAAGAAAATGGAAAAAGAAAACTTTAAGTGGAGGCTCTCTGGACTGGGAGACCTGTAGGATCCAGTCAAATCTAGGAGGAGACTCAAGAGAGACCAAATGAGCTCTACCCATGGAGGCCAAGTCTACAAGGCTTTGAAAGAGCAACACATATAACTTGGGGATCTCCTGTGAGATGTGATCCCTCTAGATAAAGGGTCTGATTAATCAGGGAATTTTAAAACATCAGGCAAAGAAAGGAGTTATAGGTCATCCGGTTGGTTCTTCCACCCATCTTGACACCTCTCTGCAATACCCGCTAGTGTGGATGCCCAGACCTCACATGATTATCCCTAGTGACAAGGAACCTAATACCCACAGCACCAGAGAAACCTAGTAAGACAAATGATTTCCCTGCCAATCAATTTACATATGCCAATCAATCCCAACTCTCCCCCCAGGAGATGATCAGGACACATGTAACATCTTTCTCATGTAAAATTACTTAAAAAATTTTTTTTAATAATTATTTTTAGAGATGGGGTACATAGGTGACTCATTCAGTTAAGCATCCGACTCTTGGTTTCAGCTCAGGTCATGACCTCATGGTTCATGGGTTTGAGGAGCCCCACATCAGGCTCTGCACTGACGGTGAGCAGCCTGCTTGGGATTCTCTCTCTCTCTCTCTCTCTCTCTCTCTCTCTCTCCCTCTGCCCTTTTCCTTTTCCTCTCTCTCTCTCTCTCTCTCTCTCTTTCAAAATAAAAAATAAACTTAAAAAATATCTTAAGAGAGAGAGAGAGAGAGAGAGAGAGAGAGAGAGAGAGAGAATATGCATGGGAAAGGGGCAAGGGGAGAGAGAATCTCAAGTAGGCTCCACACTCAGTCTGGAGCCTGATGTGAGGCTCAGTCCCACGACCCTGGGATCATGACCTGAGCTGAAATCAAGAGTTGGAACCTCAACTGACTGATATACCCAGGTATGCCTGTCATGTAAAACTTCTTAAAGTATACAAACACAGCAGGTACCCTTATGGTTGTCTTCCCAAGATAAACACAAAAATCATCATATATGGATGCCTTCTATGTAGATACACGTGCCTTCTATGTAGAGGCCTTCTATGTATAGATCCCTCACCAGAAGCTTTATATGTTACATCCAAAAGAAGTTTTTATGTCTACTTTTATAGGAGAGAAAACAGAGGCTCAGACCACAGAAGTAAGTTCCCCACGATAACGTCACTAGGGGGTACGAGAGACAGATTTCCAACACAAGTCATTCTTTAAATCCCACGCACTTCCTAACATGATGATTTTGAGCTCTCTCAGCATTATGGTAACTTCACTCAGGACTTTAAAAAGTAGAATAGTATAGGTGGGTATGTTTTTGTCTATTTTTTTTTCTTCATTATATTGACATGGAGGAGAAAAAGTAGGTGATAAGTAGAATACAGTCAGAGCTCTAGAAGAAAGACAATTGACCAGTTGAAGAATGTCTTCTTATAAAATACCATTTTAGGTTGCTTCTGACTTTCAAAATAAAAACCAGTGGTACGTGTCTCTGTAAATTCAAGTCAGAAAATCACCAGTTTCCTAGGAAGAGTCAATAAAGTCATATTTTCTTACATTTATCAAACAGTTGGGAATATATATTTCATAATTAGATAAACTTCTTCTCTTTGTCATTTGAAAATCAATAACATCTTTAAAATGTATTTTCATGATAATCTCCTTTAATAAAAAGTGTCAGAAGAGGCTGTTTCATGGACTATAACTTCACAGACAAGGAGATTAATCAAGGTGGATATGTTTGCACAAATGGCTAGGAGTTCTCAAGCCTCCAAGGTCGAAAGACAGACACCAACTCTATACAATTTTGGTTTTAAATGGTACCATAAATGCCAATGCCAGTTACAATTTCCAGGTTTTCTCTCTTCAATTATTTTGCCCCAACACCCTTCCAAATTAGGAACTGGCTTTCTGTGAGCACATTAATGAAGTTGTAACTCCTGTGAATTCTGTGTCTGGAACAACTTCCTTATGTTGCAGATGAAACCATCCATAGCCACAGGGGCTGAAGTTTGATTCCAAAGGCCCAGGGCACCCACTGTCTGACACACACTTACTTTTTGAATATTTTAAAGACAAAGGGATTAGGCACTTCAAAAATAACAGATTCTGCTTTGCATGAAAATATAATATGTTTCCATCTTAATGATGTAAAAGAATAGCTTGTTATCACCGAGCTTCTGAAGAAAAAACAAATTACACATGCAAATGTTTTTTGGCTAATTAATTCAATTCTGAAGATAAAATTGGGACAGTACAGAATTTCAAGCAGATTCCTAATAAGTTCTAGAATCGAGCAATTTTCAACTAAGATACCAGATCATCTATTTCCAGGAGATGAGGCTTCTTGCAAACCCTTGCGTCGACATCGACTCACTCGAATTTTGCAAAAAAACTTTAATATATTGCTTGGTTATTGTCCCATCACTCCTGCACTGTCAAAATTTCAGGGTCAAAATTAAGACTAAAGGGGTGGAAATTCTAGCTGTCTTGTACAAATTAAACTACGTCCCAGAAAAGGACTTCATGGATAGCAGTGATATAAAGATGACATTATAAAACCTATGTCAGTTATACAATTAAACTGGTCTTTCAATCTGAAAGCCCGATTCCACTTGAAATTAGTGGGAAGAACATGGTGTTGGAGGCATACAGACCTGGATTTGAATAATGAATCTGCCAGCTATTTGCTACTTGAGAGAAGAAAACATAGTTATAATCCCTAATATGTTATTCAATTTTTTAATGTGTAATCTGGGATTAAAAATGTCTACCCTCAGGGCTTTTTTTTTTCTTTTAATGAGAATTAGAACCAAAAATGCATTTGCATTGGAGAAAAAACATCTTTATGATCCTTTATTTATTATTATTTTTAACTATTTTTTTAATGTTTGTTTATTTTTGAGAAAGAGACAGAGCACAAGCAGGGGAGGGGCAGAGAGAGAGAGAGACACAGAACCCGAAGCAGGCTCCAGGCTCAGAGTTGTGAGCACAGAGCTTGATGCGGGGCTCAAACCCACGAACCGTGAAATCCTGACATGAGCCAAAGTCAGACACTCAACTGACAGAGCCACCCAGGCGTCCCTACAACTTTTTTTTCTTTTTTTAAATAAAAACTGCCTTTTGTATTTGTTTGCTCGTAATTAAAAAAATATATATATTTTTGTTCTGTCATGAGACCAAAATCTCTTGAAAACCACAGAAATCTTGCAGAACTCTTTGGACTCCCACAAGGCATAGATAAAGGAGGTGAGTAAGTTTGTCAAATCCAGAATTTAGGAATCAAGAAAGACTCTAGATTATACAGACTGTACAGAAATCATCTCAGAGCTTGGTATGCCATAGATGATCAAGAAACATTTCTTTCTTTCTCTTGTATAGGCATTGTTTCTGTGCGGTGACATGCCAGTTTTCTAGAAGTACCAAGAAATTCCCTATCTTCTTTTGGAGTACCAAATCTCTGCAGTCCAGCAGCAAAGAGAAAATCTTTACTCTCCACTTAATGGTGGGCTCCAGACAAGCGACTAGAATTCTAGAAGGAAGAGCATACATCCAAATGGGACAAAACGTATGTGACACACAGTTATGACACCCTACCCTGTGGCCAGGAAAGACATTGCTGGCCAAAGACAAAACTGCCCACAACTCCAGAACTTCACATGGCCAAAGAACTGGACTTGGCATGAGAGATTAAACAAATTTCCCATTATTCATGTGTTTCAGTAGAAGGGGGACTTCCTTGGTATCTTGCCTGAGGTTGACCACTCTGATCGACCCTGCCAGTGAGAAGAGGAAAATACCGAGGGTCACTGGGCAGGGAGACTTCTATGAAAAATCTTGTCCAGACCATAAAAATCAGAAATTTAGTCTAGAGTTGTAGGAGATAAGGACCACCTGTGTTGAGATCCAAGAGAAGAGCTGACAACAAGAAAAAGAGACCACAGAGCCAAGTAATGGGTCAGGTCAAGAAGAACGAATGGAATGAAACAGAATAGTGAGTCCAGAAAGGGCCTGGTAGGGGCACCAGGCCAGGACATGGAACATTTCTCATGTCTTGAGGACTTAGCCCAGGAAGGGGTTTGAGAGGAAGACATCCAGTGTAGGACAAGTAAGGGAAAGATGGGAATCTAAAATCTGTGAAGCAACCATAGGCATGAACAGCCAGCACTGGGAGCCCACCTAGGGGTAAGGGCCCATGGAACGCATGAAATAGCTGCACCTCCAAGTAGTTTTCATTTTCAAAGAATGTCTTAGATTGTGTACCTACCCAGGAACATCACAAGGACAAGTAAAAGCCATACTTCTAAATCAAATGCGTGGAGGTCCCTTTGATCTTTCTGTTGGTGGGAATGAACCACAAATTCTTGCAAGCCCAATGAATAAATCCAATGCAAGTACATTTTTTTCTCTTGCTAAAATACACCAGTATCTCTTCCCTGAATTGCTTCTGAAGTCCTCCAACCAACACTGATTTCTCAGACCTTCAGTTTTCCATCTACCAAGTGGTGTGAATAATGTTGACGTGGCGGCACGTCTTGAGATAGAATTTCAGCAGGAATGGGGAACTGTCCCGGCTCTCTGGTTAAGCATCTCTGAATTCTGGAGTTAAATTCGACTCCCTATTTTGGCCCCTGTTTCAGGACCTCTGAAATTCAACTCTGAAGCAGTCCTGTCTAGAAAATAAGGCCACCCTTGGATGATCTGAGTCCTCTCTTGACTTGAGCATTTCCTATATGGTAGGCATGGTAAAAAAAAAAAAGTGCTAGATAAATTATCTCCTTATAACAACCCTATGATATGAGTACTACTGCTTAGCCTCATTTAACAATAAGGATACTGAGAGATGGCAGTAAAGTAACTTGGCCAAAGTCACCCAACTATAAAGTGGTAAAGCCAGTACAGAGGTTCCCTGACTTACAATAGTTTCAACTTAGGACTTTTTTTTTTTTTTTTTTTTTTTACTTTACGATGGTGTGACAGCAACATGCATTCAGTAGAAACCATACTTCGTATTTTGATCTTTTCCTGGGCTAACAACATGTGGGACAATACTCTGTTGTGACACTGGGCAGTGGCAGTGAGCCAGAGCTCCGAGTCAGCCACACAATCATGAAGGTAAACAACTGAGACACTCACAACCGTTCTGTACCCACACAGCCATTCTGTTTCTCACCTTTGGTATAGTATTCAATAAAGTTCATGAGATATTCAACACTTCATTATAAAACAGGCTTTATGTTAGATGATTTGCTCAACTGAGCTAACCTAAGTGTTCTGAGCACGTTTAAGGTAGGTGAGGCTAAGCTATGATGTTCAATAGGTTAGGTGTATCAAATTAATTTTCAACTTAAGATATTTCCAACTTTACAGTGGGTTTTCAGGATGTAACCCCATCTTAAGTCAAGTAAGATCTGTATCCGAATTCAGGCAGTGACTCCAGAACCAAAGCTTTAAGTCTCAGTGTATACCATATTCAGAGTTAGGATAAGTGAATGATTTTGAGCTTTCCAGTAGAGAAGGGGAGGGCTGATTTCTATAAACACTGGTCACAGTGTTCTCCTTGATGCTGAGATTTCGGCACCGTCATGCAGGGGACGCCATGAATTAATAGTGTGGACTATATGTGAGTCAGACCTGTTGTTATCTTCTCCATAGGATTCCAGCCCCTAAGTTACCAGAGAAGGGAAGGCCATATGACCAAGTCAGCACAGGACAGCCCATCTGATCTGCTCGCCTTGATTTGCAAATGCCCAAAGCCCCACCCATGCAGGATTGTGGGGGAAAGACAAACACGTCATCCTTGCTTTTTAATTCCTCTTTTCATCTTCTTATCTCAAGTTCTTTGGTAATTTTCCGATTTCAAAGGAAATATTTGGAAAGATATCTGAGGACCACGTTTTACACCAAATGCTTTCAACATGAGAATCCGCCCAGTCGTATCTAATAAAAATATCCTTCCAGAGCTGGTACCAGGAGGTTTCATTAAAATAGCAGTCGATAAGCAGAACTGATTTGGCACCAAGAGGAAAAAAAATCATAGGCCTATCAGGCCTTTGGAATTCAAGAATACAGCTGAATCTAGGCCCTTTTTAATTGTCTTAGGACCATATCCTAAGTCTTGCCTCATCAGATATGGAGGAATGTACTAATCCAAACAATACTGAACTGTCAGCATGAAAGAAGAATTGGATATCTTTCCTCTAACCATCATGCCTGAGGCAGAGAAATCGGAAATGCTTTCGCTGGTGTCCTGGGATATGGGACCCCTCCGGCCCATGAGTTAAAAGTTTCTGTGAGCTCCCAGAGAGGTTTCTTTCCAGGGCTTCATTTTCTTGGACTCAAATGCCTGATCAACAAAAAAGTCAGAATAGGGCCCAAATAAGTAACTCCAAATATGTGCATTATTATATTTTTAACTGCTTCTTGCATAACATCATGGGTTAGGTCTGCTAGGTGCTGGGGACTCTGAATTAAACAGAGATCTCAGCTGCAAGGGGCTTGCCACATAATGGGGAGATTAGGAAGCCATCATTGCCACAAGGAAATTGAAAAGAGGAAGGAATTATTCACAGCTAGTGGAAGCATGGAATGCTTCCTGGAGGAAGTGACATCAAAGCCAGGCTTTGAGCATAGGTGAGACCTGGGCATCAGAGATAGGATAGAGTTTGGAGGGGCAAGTTAAGAGGATGAAAGACCAGGGCTGTGGCTGGACAAGGGGTATACTTACAAGTCCAGGTAAGGTAAAGGTACGTAGAGGCCCGAAGGTAAAGGTATGTAGAGGCCACGAATGGCAAAAAAGGTCAAATCCCAGTAACGGGCCTCTACTATCTGGATGTAAGTTTACTCATTAGCCTGGTGCATATGCATGTGGAGGTCCCTGCCAGCACTGATCATTTCTAACACCACTTTCCTGAAACAGCAGAAACCTTGGGGTTTCTATAAAGGTAAGGGGAATGCAGAGAGGCAGGAGCTAAAACCCAGGCAAGCAAGAGCATCCTTAAATCTCACAAATATTTCTAGTCTAATCCTGGGCCTTTGCACATGGTGTTTCCCAGTCTGACATGACTTTCTCCTTTCTCCACCTGAAGTGGTTCTAGACACTCAGCTCAAATACTGCCTCTTCTGTGAATAAAGGCTGCCCTCTTCCCAGTCACCTGGCAACTCTGAACTTCAGGCTCTCTTCTGCTTTCCCAGGACCCTCTGCCCATCCATTGAGCCCTTGTCCCACTGTGCTGAGTTTATGTGTGTAAGCAACAACAGCCGGGGTGAGGACAGATCGTCACATCACTTACTCCGACGGACTGGAATTCACCACAAGGACAGGGACCTTATCCTACAGTAAAGAGCAGGGACGCTGGAGCCAGACTGCAAGGGTTTATTTACATCCTGGTTCTGCCACTTAAGTAGCTGTGTGACCTTGGGTGAGCTACCAGCCTCTATGTGCCTCGGTTTTCCTCATCTGAAATATGGGGATAACAAGAATACCAGCTCATAAGCACTATGAAGATCGCCATGAGTCGCATAAGAAAAACCATGGCCCTGGAGGCTGTGGCAGAGGTTCAGTGAGTCAGGATGTGTACCGTACCTAGTGCTGAGTGCACAGAAGGAGCTCTGTTTAGGAATGTTTATTTTATTATGTGTATTTTTAAACTCAGCCTTCTCTACATCTAGCAACTCTGCTGAACACATGAGCAAATTTTCTAAAGTCCCTCCCAGTCCCAGCTGCCACTTATTGGTGTTAGGGTAGAGCATAACCCCTGGGAAGACCATCTTATCCCAACACATCACGGTGCAGGAGGTGGGGGGAAGCCACCGCAGGGGTACAGCATCCAAGCCTGAGAGGGGCACCCAGGACACAGATGTCCTGGGTTATGCCTGAGACTTATAGTGCTATGGAAATATATCCTTCAAAACATTTTACTTTTTTGTTTCCAGTACATGAATTAGGTCTTTAAAAAAAATAGAAAAAAAAAAAAAGAAAGAAAGAAAAGAAAAGAAAGGAAAAGTAACTGATCTGTTTTATGCCAGAGCTGTCTGCTCTCTCCAAAACACTTAATCCAGTGGCTCTCATTGTCTGGGATCAAAGCGCCTTCCCCACACGATGGCTTTGTTCTGTTTGGAGCAGAGGAACAGGCTGAAAGGAGAACTCCTCCAGGCTTCCTGTCCCTCCCTTCCCCTGAACTTTGAGAGAACAAAGAGATTTACAAGGCAAGGATCCCAACTACAAGGTGCTAATGATCTGAATCACATGCGTCCAGATCTGGACTAGTTTTCCTAAATCAGAAGGCTTCCGGGAGGGGGAGGAGCCACAGGGAGCAGGGAGGAGCCAGGAGCTGGGAGTCTGCAACCAAAAGCACTCTGGATTTGCCTATTGGAAGGCACAGCACTCCCAGGCAAAAGTGTGGCTCCTCCAGGAAGCCTGCCCTCCCCTGGGGTTGCTCACTGGGCCCTCAGCCCTCCAGAAATCAGGCTGGCTCCATCCCGTAGTTAGGTCCTCTAGGGCACAGCACCTGAAAGTGCTGTTTAGTCTCAGTCTGTGCATACAATGGCAAAGGGTTTGCGGAAAATTACAAAGCATAAACTCTGGAAAGAGAGCTGTTTAGCATGAATCAGAACCACCTCTAGGGCTTGTTAAAATATAGATCACTGGGCCCCAGGCTCAGAGTTTCTGATTCCGTAGATCTGGGCAGGGCATGAGAATTTGCATTTCTAACAGGTCCCAGATGCTGCTGGTTCAGGGATCTGCCTTTGAGAGTGCTGCCCTGTACAACTCCCTCCTGGTTGATACACAGTTAAGTGTATGGGGGCTGCTATGGTCCCTGCTCACGGTTTCTGGTTGCTTCTCCCTAAGGATCTGGAGACCTCATAAGCCACCAAGCTGAATGCACAGTCACCTCCCAGGTTGGGCCTCTGTTCTCTCGTGTTTGCCCTGGGGTGGTTTGGTCAAGGTGGAAGCCTGTGTGTCCTGCTCTAAAACCCTTGATGCAAATCACAGAGATGCACTAACGCTGTTGTGAAAAGCCAACTGGGGTGCATGGTGGCAGAGCAGTGGGAGAGGAGGTTGCTAAGGCAGACTCTCTGGGTTCTGCAAATCTACTTAGTAGCTGGGTGATCATGGATAAGTCACCTAAACTCCATTAGCCTCTCTCTGCCCCCTGGAGAATGAGGTAAATAGACCGCTCCTCACTGAGTTGTTGGAAATAATATTACACAACCTCATATCAAGTTCTGTAATAAGTTAATTTAAAAGCCACCCCACCCTGCCTAACCTGCCTCTCTGACCTAGACTCCGTCTGTCCTTTCCACGAGCTTAGCTTTTGCCTGCAACTGGTATCAGTGAAAGGAATGATTTTAACCTCAAAGAGCAAAATAAATGTCTTCCTGCCGGAAGTCCCAAGGGCAGAAACATGGACCCCAAGACTTGCGTATCCATGATCTGCAGCCACCACCACCCCCGTGGCAGGGGCACGGGGCAGGGGCACGGGGTGGCATGGCTGTTCAACTTGGCCATGTCCAGGTTGCTGACATTTATGTTTTGGCCTGCACTGCCAGGGATCTCTCCTTTCATGGGCAAGACCCTCCTACTGAAAGGGTCTCCTCTCTTTTGCAGCTAAGAGCTAAAGCTGGTGGGATTTCTGAGGGATTCTCCAAAGGCAACCTCAAGAAGGAGCGGCCAGCTCAGGTTGGCAGAACAGATAGATTCCCAAACATTTCTGACTTGAAACGGAAAAAATAAAAGTAAAGCAATGTGGTGACTTTCCTCATCTTGTGAACATTCATAGTGGATGCATCAGGCTTGACTCCCCAAGGACTCTGCTCAGGGGAAGCACCGAACAGGGAGAACTTGAGCTTGAGTTTAGCTGCAAACACTTTCCGTCCATGGGCTGGGTGTCTGAACCTCTCTGTGAGCCAGTTCAGACCTCTGTGTGATTTCATAAAAATCAAACCAATGACCAGACACGTCTGGTGTCATATTGCTGCAGCCTCTATGAGGAGCGAGGTGCCTCCCACAGGTCGCCAGCTGGGCTTACAGTGTCTAGGATCCTGAGCGAGGCGTGAAAGGCAGACTGTGGCCCCCAGTGCGCAGAGGACTGAAGGTGAGGCTGCTGTGTCAAGGTTAAAAGGGGAGAGGCCAACAGACGCACCAGCCCCTGAGTGAGAACTGCATAGCAAAATAGTGCAAAGCCACTACGGGTTCCAATCCCACTTTCAAATGCCAGTGGAATAACTGGTGTTTTCAATGCTATTTCCAAGAAAACACGTGGTCAGGTCAAGGTGTCTCCAGCCAGCCTCAGTTGTCCTTTTCTTGGTGAATCCATCTAAGTGCTGTTTTAGGTTCTCAGCTCCAGGGTTTGGGAGAATGAGGTTTTGCCAGCATCTGGAAGGGGAGGCTCATCTCTTTGTGCCAGACTCCCACATTCCAGCTGAACGGTGGCCCCCAAAGATATCCAGGCTCTTATCCCTGGCACTTTCAAGTATTACCTTAAATAGTGAAGGGGGGATGACGGGATTAAATGAAAGCTCTTGCTATAGGAAGACCAACTTGAATTATCCAGCTGGGCCCCAAACAGTCACAAGTGTTCCTATAAGAGGAGGGCACAGGAAATGTGACAGCATAGACAGAAGAGGCAGGCCACGTGGTGACAGAAGCAAGAAGCTACAGGCAGGCCACCCCCCAGTTCAGGGTCCTCTGCAACAGAATGTATATCAGATGCTGGGAAGCCAAAACAGACAAATGTGTACTGTGAGTGTCCATGCTCAGCTCAAGTCATGGGAAGGAATGGGGAGGACAGGGAAGGTCCAAGTACAGAAATCTGGAACCAGCACATCCAGCAGTCTGGATCCTTCCCCACATCATGCCCCAGGAAAAGAGAAAGTGCTAGCACTGGCCATTCTAGAAGAGGTCAAGGAGAAGTTTTCATTAGCCCTCTACCATCATGGTGGCCATTTCTCGAGCACTTATTATGGGTGGCCCCCAGGGCCAGGCGGTAACCAATTCTCACAAAACTCATAATGATCTTACAAGGAGGACAGCATCACTCCCTTGGCCAGCCTTTATTTTTCCCCCAATAACATTTATCACTTCTACATACTACTTAAATTCACTTATTTCTCTTGTGTTATTACCCGTCTCTCTCCATTACCAGAAGGTAAACTCCGTAAGTGCAGGGCTTTTTGTCTGTTTTTGCTCACGCTTTAGATCCAGGGCAAACGAGAGGACCTGGCACATAGTAGGTACTTTGACGAAGTCCATGTTGAGTGAACAGATTTCTCCAGCAGACAGATGGAGGCACTGGCCAGTTATGCATATGACTGGTAAGCACAATGGGAAAGATTCTGAATTCAAATTCAGGCCTGTTGGAATTCAGAGTGTTGGAGAAGTGAATAAAGTAGGCCAAAGATGGCCGATGGGGCTAAAACAAACTCTGGTTTCTAGCTTAGAGACCCCTCCTCCGGGTTCTTCTTCCTTTGTTTGCTTCGCTTGCGAAAACCCCCACAGATATGGAAGGTGACAACTATAAATTACCCTCCCCACTTGCATTCTGTGCTCAGATCTTTGGAGAAACAGTCTCCTCTGAGCCCACCGGTGTTAAATAAATCTCCAATCCACCAAGATTTCCGAGTGCCGCTTGGTTTTTCTGCCAGTGTTCCAGCCTCATTCCCTAACATGTTTGCTTCCCTGACCTGGAAACCCAACCGTGCTGGCCCTTTGTTGCCACCAGTTTGGAAGAAAGGCGAGATGGTGACGGAGCAAGAGATTGCGAGGGAGAAGGCGCGCCCTGCCTGAATTTCAGCAGTCTCCTACTCGGTTGCCTTTGGCCGGCCCCACTTGGTTGTTCCCGCCGGACACAAAGAGACCTGGTAGGTAAGGACCTGAATGCGACGTTGGAACTGGTAAGGCTGGGGTCCAAAGTAGTCAGGCCCACCCAAAAGGGTAGAAGGGGGACCTGATCAATCCCCGAAGGCCTCAATAGTCTCACAGGTAGAAAATTTTGCGGGAAGGAAAGTAAACAACTCTGGTGTGTGTGTGTGTGTGTGTGTGTGTGTGTGTGTGTGTGAGTGAATGTGTGAATGTGTGGCTCAGCCAGGCTTGCCAATCGAGTTCGAGTTTGTGGCTCCATGGACAGGCACTCTTAAGGTCCCCAAAGTCTATGGAGTCTGAATGGGCTCTCCTGTGTCATGGTGAGAGTGTAAGGTCTAGGGTGGTATTGGATCAGATTCCGATCACAAGTCACAAAGCCGAGTCAGTTACAGCCAAACTCACCTAAAGTTTCCCTCAGGAATGTAACCAGGGGAGTATCTGATTGGTCCTCTCATCTGAGGGGATACCCTCCCTTTATGTGTCTTTGCAACACCAAACACGAGAAATAAATTAATAACGGGATCAAAACATAGTAAGCCTACGATTTTAGAGGTCATGCTCAAAAATTTTAAAAGGGGATTTTCAGGTGATTACAGGGTGAAAATGACACCCAGGAAGTTAAGGACCTTTTGTGAACTGGAATGGCCCATATTCGATGCAGGATGGGCCCCAGAAGGGACGTTAGATGCTCAAATAGTGCAGCGGGTTTGGCTAATAGTCACTGGGAACCCAGGCCACCCTGATCAATTTCCATACATCGACTCCTGGCTTGAAATTGCCCCAAATCCCCCGCCTTGGGTGCGATTCATCCTTAGCAAACAGAGCCAGGCAAAAGTTTTATCCACTTTATCTGGAGGCTCACCCAGGGAGCCAAAGAAGCGACCCACTGCTCCTCTAATATTTAAAGGAGACACAGAGGAAGATATTGTCTTTCCACCTCCTTATGACTCATCCACCTCCCTCCTCCCGCCCCGTGAGCTTCAAACTCCTCCCCTGTCTGTCTCTCCAGTGCTGCCTCTGCTGCTGCAGTCACTGCCACCCATCTCCCTGCCCCTCCCGGACCTGGAGAACCCTCCCCCACAGGGGCCAGCAGCCAGACTGCACCCCAGACCCAGACCTAACGCTCTCCAAATGCCTGTAAGGGAGACGAAAGAGCCTGAAAGACAGAATGAGGACGGAAGAGTCCAGCCCAGCCGTCCCATGATGTATTATCACCTTTCTCTACAACCGACCTCCTCAATTGGAAACAAAACACTCCATCATACTCTGAAAAGCCACAAGCAATGGTTAACTTGATGGAGTCCCTCTTCCAGATCCACTGACCGACTTGGGAAGACTGTCAACAGTTACTCCATACTCTGTTTAATACAGAAGAAAGAAGAGTAAGAATGAGAGAAACATGACAGTACCTAG
This sequence comes from Prionailurus bengalensis, assembly GCF_016509475.1. Lineage (NCBI taxonomy): Eukaryota > Metazoa > Chordata > Mammalia > Carnivora > Felidae > Prionailurus > Prionailurus bengalensis. Next base: position 41,991,866 of record NC_057352.1, read on the forward strand.
AAGATCACTCACCTCCGGGGATTAATGACCCTGCTGTCTGGGCTCAAGCTGCTGTGCCTGAAGAATGCCCAACATGGGATTTCACCATAGAAGGACAAGCCCACATCCTATGATACTAGGAAGCCCTCCTTCGGGAAATCTGAGCTGGAGCCAAAAAGCCCATGAACATGACTAAAATATCGTCAGTTACACAGCACCCTGGGTAGTCTCCCGGGGACTGCTATGAAAGATTATGTGAAGCATACCATGTATACACCATATTTGACCCTGAGGCACCAGAAAGTCAACAAATGGTAAATACCTCTTTTGTGGGACAGGCTGCCCCAGATATCAGAAGAAAACTCCAAAAGTTGGAGGGCTTTGCTGGGATGAATATCACTCAGCTGATAGAGGTTGCCAATAAAGTTTTCATGAACAAAGTCGCAGCCAACAGAGAAGTGGAGAGAAGACTAAAAAAGAGGGCCACCTTTCTCACAGCAGCACTAAAAGAAACAGACGCTACAAAGATGGGAAGACCCCAACCACCAAAAGGGGGGAATCCCAGAGCCCCCTTAGCAAAGAACCAATGTGCATACTGCAAAGAGAAGGGACACTGGAAGAATGAATGTCCGAATCGGAAGGGGCCCTCAAAATCCAGCCAACATAGGGAAGAACCTCGAGGTGAGAACCTCATTGGTCTGGCCTGGATAGATTCGGACTGAGGGGAACCAGGCTCTTTCTCTCTTAGCCCCCATGAGCCCACGGTCGAAATGAAGGTAGGGGGCTGAACAAGAACTTTCATGGTTGACACTGGGGCTGAATACTCCATTGTTACTTCCTCAGTGGCGCTCTTAAGCCAAAAGACGGCAACCATACTTGGGGCTACTGGGACATGGGCGATGCAACAGCCCTTCTGTCAAGCTCAACAATGTGAACTTGGGGGTCACAAGGTCCGGCATGAGTTCCTTTACTTGCCTGACTTCCCGATTCCTCTCCTGAGCCAGGATCTGCTCTCCAAACTTGGGGCCCAGATAACTTTTGAACCCGCTGGACATGCTAGCCTCCAATTAAACCCAAGGCAGAAGGAAACCCTGGTCTTGGCGATTACCCTGCCAAGGGAAGAAGAATGGAGACTATTCTGTGCCCAGGCCCTACCCTGTAGCCCCTCAGAATTCAGGCTTACATTCCCCTCTGTATGGGCTGAAGATAATCCACCTGGACTAGCTTGGGGTCAGGCCTCCATCATTGTTGACCTGATCCCTGGAGCCCAACCTCAGAGACAAAGGCAGTACCCCCTTCCACTCGAGGCTAGAATGGGTATACAAGAGCACCTGACCAAGCTCAGAGAAGCAGATATTCTAATTGAGTGCCAATCGGCTTGGAATACCCCACTCTTGCCAGTCAAGAAGCCAGGAGGAGAATACCGACCAGTACAGGATTTGAGGGCCATTAACAAAGTAACTGTTTCCTTACACCCAGTGGTTCCAAACCCGTATACTCCCCTCAGCCAAATTCCGGGGTCAGCCAGATGGTTTAGCCTTGACTTAAAGGATGCTTCCTTCTGCCTCCACCTGGCTCCTCAAAGTCAACCATTGTTTGCCTTTGAATGGATTGAGCCCATTACAGGGCGCCAGGTGCAGCTGACCTGCACCCGACTTCTCCAAGGTTTTAAGAACTCGCCCACTCTTTTTGAGGAAGCACTAGCTGCAGACCTTGCCGACTTTCCGAGGGAAAACGACATGGTGTGTCCTCCTCCAATATGTAGGCAACCTCCTCCTTGCCAGGGACACCCAAGGAGACTGTATGAAAGGTATCAAGGCCTTCCTGCAGCTCCTATCCTACTCGGGGTCCCGGGCCTCTTGGAAAAAGGCACAGGTTTGTCAGCAGCAGGTCTGATACTTAGGCTTCAGGACCGGAAAGGAAGAAAGTTATCACCATGCTGCCACAGCCCCAAACAAAACGAGGCTTTTGTGAATTTTTAGGGGCCGAAGCATTCTGTTGCATTTGGACTCCTGTATTCTCAGCCATAGCGAGGCCCCTCTCTGACCTGTTGGGAGGGCAGGACCTGGAGTCCCTCACATGGGCTGAGGTGGCAAGGGCCGCTTTCACAGAAATAAAGTTGGCTTTGGGACGAGCCCCAGCCCTGGGTTTGCCTGATACAGAAAGGCCCTTTAACCTCTTTGTACATGAAAAGGACAAAATAGCCCTTGGAGTGCTCACTCAGAGCATGGGGCCTTGGCAATGGCCAGTGGCCTACCTGTCAAAAGAGCTTGATCCTGTGGCTGCAGGATGGCCACCGTGCCTCAGAGCGCTGGCAGCCACAGTCCTACTCATTAAGGAGGCAGACAAACTCACACTGGGACAAAGACTTAATGCTAAGGTCCCACACGCGGTCATGTCCCTCACGAGCACCCAAGGATATCATTTCCTCTCCAATTCCCGGCTGACACAATACCAAGGCTATGAAAACTCATGGGTCGCTCTCATAACAGTAAGAACACTAAACCCGGCCACCTTCCTTCCCATGGAGGAGGGAGAAGCTGACCATGACTGTTCCAAAGTAGTGGATGAAGTCTATACCAGCCACCTGGACCTCCAAGACCAGGCTATAACGAGCCCAGAGATCACCCTGTTCAGCGATGGGAGCAGCTATTTACAAGAGGGCAGCCGAAGAGCAGGGTATGCGGTAACCACAACCACCGAAGTTCTGGAAGCCAAGGCCTTGCCGGAAGGATGGTCGGCACAACGAGCTAAACTGTACGCCTTAACCCAAGCCCTCATCCTTAGCAAAGGTAAAGGAGTTAACATCTACACTGATTCTGGGTGTGCCTTTGCTACTGTGCATGTACACAGGGCCATCTATAAAGAAAGAGGCCTCCTTACTGCTGCAGGCAAAACTATCAAAAACAAGGAAGAAATACTAAAGCTTCTTGAGGCCATATGGCTGCCAAACAAGGTAGCTATCCTACACGGTAAGGGACATCAGAAAGGAGATGACCCCATAACTCGAGGAAATCACCTGGCAGACAAACAGCCAGAGTGGCTGCCAATGGTGACCCAGGTGAAGCTCCTACCACACTATGACTCTTGCGCCCCAGAGGGAAGCCTCCCCACCCCAGTACACAAACAAAGAAAGAAGCTGGGCCTCGACAGAAGGGGGCACACTAAGCAAAGAAGGATAGTGGGTCATGCCAAATGGACACATCTTTGTCCCGTCGTCAATAGGAAAACACCTAGTGAAGGAATATCACCAACTCACACACCTATGGAAAACTACACTAGAGGCCCTCCTCAAAAAGAACTACTATATCAGCCAGCTGCTGGCATTATGCTGAGCTGTCAGTGAACAATGTGTAGCATGTGCCAAAAACAATGCTTGGTCTGCCCCACAGCCCCTGCCTGGCACACAAAGGATGGGGGCCGTCCCTTTCGAAAACTTAGAGGTGGACTTTACCGACCTAAGACCAAATAAAGGGTTCAGGTACCTTCTTGTAATAATCTGCACATACTCGGGATGGGTCAAAGCGTTCCTGACCAGAACGGAACGAAGTCACGAGGTGGCCAAAGCTCTTGTATGGGAGATTGTGCCTCGGTTTGGTCTACCCTTAACTATACACAGTGATAACAGACCTGCATTTGTGGTGGACATTATACAAACACTGACAAAGTCCCTCAACATTACCTGGAAACTGCACACTGCTTACCAACCCCAGAGCTCAGGGAAAGTAGAGCGGATGAATCGCACCCTCAAGGAAACCCTGGCTAAGTTCCACCAAGAGACTAATCTCCCATGGCCAGATTTACTACCACTGGCCCTCCTGCGTGCCCGATGTGTTCCTGGGGCACTAGGATTCTCCCCTTTTGAGTTATTGTATGCACGACAGCCCCCCCCCCCCCCATCATGTTTAGGAAAACTCCAAGGAGACCTACACCAGATTGGAGACAAGGGAATAAGAGAATAGCTCCAGACCTTGGGGGCAGTCCTAAACAAGTAACAGAGATACACCATAGAGAAGGCCCCAATTTCCTTAAGGACTTCTGTTCACCCCTTTCAGCCAGGAGACTGTGTTGGTCAAAGACTGGAAGAGGGAACATCTTAAACCACGGTGGACTGGGCCTCATACTGTTATTCTAACAACTCCTACAGCTCTTAAAGTCTCAGGTATCATTCCATGGGTCCATCACTCCAGAGTTAAGAATGCCAACTCAGCAGAACCCACAACCTGGCAAAGTGATCTAGATCCAGTCAACCCACTTAAACTGACCCTCAAAAGGGAAACTGGCCCCTGAGACCTCCAGCCCTGCTCCAGCCACACCCCAGAAGCTGGCTGGCCTGCGCACGGCAGAAGCTTGAGGAATCAACGTGTGAACCTAGCCTGGGGGTTTGGATGCAACTCTGCCAGCCCTTGCCCCTTACTGGTGTCATAGCCCTGATCTTACTTTTTTACTGTTGGGTTGACAGAGACTGCACCAACAAGCTGGACATGGGACAAAAGATGCATGCTGGGTCTCACATACCTCCTCTGGATGGGAGGATTATTAAGTATTGCCTGCATATTATGATAACCTCTCTCACCCTCAAAACTGCTGCTTACCCATTTTGCCCCCAGGACTGTTATATGACAATAAGGGTCAAGGGCATCCAGCACCTTCACCTCCTTCCACAAAGATTGCTACAAGGGAAAAACAACCACTCTCTGTCAGTCACCCGGTGCCCCAAGGACTAAGTATTGGATCATAGAGATAACCCAAAATGTCAGGAACCCATGTCACAACAAGGGCCTCCAGAGGGGGAAGCGAGCTTGCTACACTTACCTTCCTCAATGGGGGATCTCGGGGGATCTCGCATGGGGAAGAGATGCAAGACAGGGCCCTTCAAAAGGTTACAAAGGATACTCAGGACAGGGTAATATAAGCCATAAAGGCGACCACTCCCTCGGCAGCCTACCAGGGTTTGAGCCTTTCAGCCCTCAATCAGATGCTTACCAATTCCCTACTCCGACGTTGGACTAACACTACTCTACAAGTCCTCCACTTGTAGATAATCACACCCAAACCTGCTGGATGTGTTTGCCCCTCAGCCGGAGGGCTTACTTAGCCACTCCTATCCCTTTGACCTGGGAAGTTCCTGAAAATCTCAAAACCAACACCTCTGTCTTAATTGGACCCTGGCCACTGGGATCTGTCTCACAAATGCTGACAATCTAATCTGTACAACCCCTGAAGATATGAATGGTACCTCTCTCTACGGAAGAAATATAACCTTAGAGAGGAATGCAACCCTGTGTTCAACCCCTGGGGTGTTCTATCTGTGTTCTGATTTGGCATACCGATGCTTAGAGGCCAAGCGGACTCAGATACGTTATTCAATCTTCCTAACCCCAGAGATATCTTTATACACTGAAGATCAGCTCCTAACAGCCTTTAGCCCCAAGTCCCGGACTAAACAGGCAATCCTGCTACCCATTCTGATAGGAGCAGGAATTGTGACAGGAATAGGAACCGGAATAGGGGGCATAGGTTCATCCATAGGACTGTACCATAGACTATATCAAGAGCTAAATGAAGACATGGAACGGACGGCAGATTCTCTGGTAACCTTACAAAGCCAAATAAACTCTCTGGCAGCAGTGACCCTCCGAAACAGGCGAGCCCTTGGCCTCCTCACTTCAGAAAAAGGAGGGACTTGCATCTTTCTGGGGGAGGAACGTTTTTGTTTCATAAACCAGTCAGGAATAGTTACAACTAAGGTTAGGGAACTCAAGAAAAGAATTCAACGTAGACAACAGGAAAGTATCAATCAACGGAAAGGATGGGATCTTATGGATTGGGCATCCTGGCTTCCTGCCCTGGGGGGGCCCCTCCTCTCCATAATTTTACTTGTATCCATAGGCCCCTGTATAATGAATGCTGTGGTACATTTTATTGAAAACACTGTTGTTCTCTAAACTACAGCACGTATCTTAGCCTTCTGAGAGTACCAACCTATAAAACTGAAAGGTGATGCCTACTGAAAGTTTTTTTTTTAAAGGCATCAAAGGGGGGCAATGTTGGAAAAGTGAATAAATATGCCAAAGATGGCCGATGGGGCTAAAACAAACTCTGGTCTCTAGCATAGAGCCCCCTCCTCCGGGTTCTTCTTCCTTTGTTTGCTGTGTGCACGAAAACCCCCACAGACATGGAAGGTGATGACCATAAATAACCTTCCCCATTTGCATTCAGCGCTCAGATCTTTGGAGAAACGGTCTCCTCTGAGCCCGCCAGATGTCAAATAAATCTCCGATCCACCAAGATCTCTGAGTGCCGCTTGGTTTTTCTGCCAGCGTTCCAGCCTGGTTCTGTAACAAGAGTCCATGACCTTTGCCTTCCCAAAAGGGGAAGGGAACTGGAGAGAGAGGTTCCTTTAAGAAGATGCAGAAGACATAAAACAGAGCCAGAGGTGAAAGAACAAGTGAATAAGTCAAGGAGAAGCCTTAGTTCAAACAAAAAGTCCCATGGGCTGGAAATAAGTTCAGGGTTGAGGAACCTCATGCAGGCCTATAATCAAGAGAGTAAGAGATGACAATGTGGGGGGGTGTGGAGAGAGCAAAAAGGGGACACTGACTTGGGCAGCATACCCTCATAGACCAGGTGGAGGTGGTGTTGAGCTGCCTAGAAGTATCCAAGTCATGGCAGACAAGAGCTCTGTGGCCTCGGCCATGACATTTAATCACTCTGGGCACAGACTACAAGATCTGTCTAAGCTTTTACTTGACATTACGATTTTGAACTGCAGGCACTTTCCATTTTCTCAGTAAGGATGACAATAACTTTACAGGACCTGTGAGAATCAAATGGAATACTGTGTGTGAATTATCTGTATTAATAACTAGCAATGGTTATTAACTGCTGGACCCCAGTTTTCTGTATGTCACAGACTCTATGACACAATATAAGGTTCACTCTAAGGAGTGCCCGATGCCACAGATACTCTTCCTGTGCCCACTTCATAGCTGAGAAAAGCGAGTTTTAGAAAGGTTGGGGAACTTGCACAAGGTCACAGAGCTGTGGGGAGGGCAAGTCGGGAGTAAAACCTATGAAGTGTGACTTCAGAGTCTGTGCCTTTAAACACCTCTGGCCAGGGCAGTGAATGTAGGTGTAGGCTCACTACAAGGTCATCACAGGCCCCTGAGAACCCAAAAGTGCTGATCGTCATCCCTGTCTGGTGTGCCTTCACCCGGTGACACCCATGTCTTTCTGATTCAAGAGACATTAACTGGAGCCACAGCTCAGTGCTGATGCTAATTGCCTCCAAGCCTCTATGCTCCACAAGGAGATCACCCAACAAGCCACAGGCTGCCTGGAGGCTGGGAAGACATGCGCAGCCCCTTTCCAAAGCTCGTGATTGAGAAGATACAGTTCAGATGGCACCCCAGGGCCTGCTCTGAGCCTCAGTCTTGTTGACTGGAGCTGATGTTTTCTGGTGAAAAGTTACTGGCCGCCTGTGACTGACATTTACTAGCAGTTTAAACACGAGGCCCCTTGGGGAGAGAAGCTCAGAACATGCTTCACCATGTCTTACTCTGGTTTTCTATATTAATCCATTTAGGAAACATTTTTGAGCACCTACTACTCTCTATTGAGAGGGAAGGTCCAAGTACAGAAATCTGGAACCAGCACATCCAGCAGTCTGGATCCTTCCACATCATGCAGCAGGAAAAGACAAAGTGCTGGCACTGGCCACTCTGGAAGAGGTCAAGGAGAAGTTTTCATTAGCCCTCTACCATCGTGGTGGCCATTTCTTGAGCACTTACTATGGGTGGCCCTCAGGGCCAGGCAGTAACCAATATACTGAGCTGGAAGAATAAAGGAGGTAGTCCACTCTATGGCTTCTTAAACCTCAGAGTCCAGCATTAAAGACACACACAAGGTGGGACACAGACCGTTCCAGGCATGAGGATGTGGTGCTGGGGCCCAGGAACTAAGTGGCTCAGTTTGCCTGGAGGCACTGGGAAGTGTTGAGAAAAACAGTGCCATTCAGTGTAATCGTACTGCTTGCTCAGCAGAGAGGGGAGCCCTGCCAAGCAGGGAGAGCAGCTTATATGTACAAAGACTTAAGATACTAATGAAGGACCATGGAAGTGCAGCCCTATCGCTGAGTGTATGGAGACGATTCGCGGGATGAAGGGCTCACAGTCCTAAAGGTGACAGAGGGAATGGCGGTTCAGCCCCCCGCCTGACGGGGATGGAGATTACACGTCAGGCTCTACAGCAAAATCTGGAATGGGCTGAGTCTCCAACCTTTTCTCCCTCTCTTGCCTCAAACTCTTGAACCCTGGCTCTAAAACGTGTCACTGCAATGCTCCCATGTTAATGAGGGAACGTCAAGGCATCTCATTCATATGCAAATGCTCTGACACAGACGCTCTAGGAAATGAATTCAGATGGAATGTGCCAGCATCTTTTTTTTAATCCTTCCAGAGAGTTATGATGTTGCTACATAAGTTAATGAGAGGAATAGAAGAGGAAACGCCGCTCCTGAAACCTGTCAACAGTATAACTATTTAGATGGGTATTAAAGCCAGACACTGTCATATAATTTGAGGGTATGGTTGAAGACATCTTAAGAATATTTTGTTTCTGACAATTGAATCATAATTTTAATAGACATCTCCAGAAAGAGAAGCAGTGGTAGCAGCCATGTAATGTTTATTTAGGAGCTGGTGAAGATCTCTGATTCAAAGTGCTGGCTGCAGTGACAGTACCCGGCTCTTAGAATGTCAGGCCTGCTAGAGGGTTTGAATTTTATTCTAACGGTAAGGGCCCAGGAAATATCAACTCGGTGCCCGGCACCATGCGAAATGCTTTACGTTCCTTTTCCATAAAATCCTTGCAGCAGCTTTGCGAGGTAGCCACTTTTATTACTCTCATTTTATAGGTGGGTAAACTAATGCACAGAAAGGGCGAGGAACTTACCCAAGGTCACACAGCTCATGAGTGGAGGAGTAGGGATTCTAACCTTAGAGTCTGGCTCAAGTCTCACCCACTGCCCTGTACTCCTTACAGGCAATGAATTCTACTGCTTGATCCTTAAAGGCGGGGACGTGAAGGCCAGCCCAGGAGGGCCAAGCCTTTTAGAAACACTGTGGAATAAAACTGTTTTTCCTTAACTCCCAGTAAATGTGAGCTTTTCATCGAATCTTCTAAGGAGGTGGTACGATTTTGTGAAAGGAACAGAATCTTTACAGAAGCTAAAAGCAGGATTAGAATCTCGGCTTTGGCATTTGTTAGATCTGCTGCCTTGGGCATATATCAAAACTTTCTCAGCTATGGTGTGGTCATTCGTGCAATTGGGAGACTCTTACTATCGCACAGGGTTGTCAATGGGGACACCTGCAGTCCTGAATTAAAGTCCATGCAATAAGTCTCATGTCTGCAATTGCCCTGAAGTCCCACCCAATGGCTGCCAGGAGCTACTGGGGAAGTGAAGCAGGTGGCTTTTAGAGCAAAGGCTCCATGACTATCAAAAAAGTGGGCACTACTGGATTGTAAAGGAAACAACCCAAATGTCCATCCACAATAGAAAGGACATGTAATTTGTGGTATATTCACATATTTAATGGAATATTATACAGCAACGAGAATTGACAAGTTATAATTACACACAATAGAATGATGATTTTCACAAATGTAATGTCAGGTGAAAGAAGCCAGACAAAGAGACCCTGTGGCAGGATCCCATTTACATATAGAACATAGGTAGGCAAAAGTAGCCTACAGAGGTTACCCAGATTGGGGAGGGAGTTACCAGAAAGGGCAACGGGGAAGGTGATTTCTGGGGTACAGGTAACAATCTGCTTGGTAATCTGGGTACTAATGACATAGATCTGTTAATTTTGCAAAAATGCAACAAGTCATGTGCACTATTATATGTACCTTTGTTTTTTTAATGTTTTTTTAAATTCATTTTTGAGAGAGAGAGAGAGACAGAGCATGAGTGAGGGAGCAGCAGAGAGAGAGAGAGAGAGAGAGAGAGAGAGAGAGAGAGACAGACTCCAAAGCAAGATCCAGGCTCTGAGCCATCAGCACAGAGCCCAATACAGGGCTCAACCTCATGAAACATAAGATCATGACCTGAGCTGAAGTCGGACATTTAACCAACTGAGCCACCCAGGTGCCCTTGTATTCACTTTTCTATATGCTCTAATTATAAAAATTTAAGGACTCCAGTGGTCTAAAACTCCTCTTTTAAAGGCACCTGGGTGGCACAGTCAGTTAAGCACTTGACTCTTGATTTCAGCTCAGGTCATGGTCTCATGGTTTGTGAGTTCGAGCCCTGTGTCAGGCTTTGTGCTGACAGTGCAGAGCCTGCTTGGGATTCTCTGTCTCTCTCTCTGCCCCTCATCCACTGGCTTTCTCTCTCTCTCTCTCTTAAAAATACATAAACATTTTAAAAAAACCTCCTCTTATAAAGAACAAAGTCTTTGATCCCATAAAGCCAAAAGAGGCATAAGGCATACCCACCTGGGAAGAGAGAGACCACCCAGTCCAACCCACTAAGAAGGACAAGGGACATACCCACGGCCCTCCTGAGAGATTTTGGATGGCAGACATATAAGAAGGCAATCTTGGGGTGTGGAGTGCAGGTAGGGAGCACCTGGGAGAGAAGAAAAGCACTGAAAGATAGGCCGGTGACCATCTCAAACACATCCGTTCCCTTTGAGGGAGCTGCTCTTATGCACGTGTCCACCACATGCCTATCACTGCAGGGCATAGGACAGGCATCACGTTATTGGGTCTCACAAGGGCTTTCTGAGATGGGTTTTATTGTCCCTCCTTACAGATGGCAGAAATAAGGCTTTATGCAAATAAGTTGCTTGCCTAAATGTAGCCAGCAAGCCGCAGATCTGGAATTTGAATCTGCATGTCTGGCTGCAAGAACTGTCCGTTGACCCAGGCCCTGTTCCTCCTCTACGTGGAAAGAGAATTGTGCCGACCTCCCGATCCCGGGCAAGAGTTGAACGGTTAGGATGAAAGCGAACCGTGTGAGTGAAAGCGAACCAGAGTGCCTCAAAACCAGTCTGCCTGACTGGTTTTTAATGACCAAACCTCTTGTTAGATGCTGATGATGTAGAGAAACCAAGAGAGACATTCAGGTGACAACACCCGATCAACGTATCCCCTGACAGCAGCGTGCCTCCACGAGTCCGCGAACAGAACGAGGAGAGCACATGGCCGTGGCCGTGCAGCTCTCTCACCGTAGCTCACCCTCACCATAAACACTGCAACGGTTTTTTATCCCCCCTGTACATACAGATGAGAAGGTGAGGACCAGAGACAGGAATAACTGGCTCAAGAAGGCCCAGGAAGGGAACAGCAGCGCCAGAAATAGCCAGGCCTATTAATGCGCACTTGAAAAACCTGTGCCAGGATGTCAACACTCCAGCCTACTGTTTAGACAGTGAATCCTCAAAACCATGCTAAAGAGAAGCCTCTCTTTACTTAATGAAGCCCAATGATCCTTTAAAAATAGTGCTGCTATTTATTGTATTTCTGGAGCACAGAGCAGCTGAGCAGAATATTTTAATTCTGAGCAGCTCTCACAACGATGCGGGTTTAGACCAGTGATGCAATCGGCAAACCTCGAGAATACAGTTGCCTGTGATATTTGCACAAACTCTCCTTCTTCTTCCTTCTCTGAGGTCTCTGAATGGCATACTATTCCTGTCTGAGGCCAAGGAGAGGAGAAGAGGGGTTTGCCTGAGTCCACACAGCCTGGTTAAAAGAATTTACCAATCACCCAACTCCAAGGAAATCTCACTCATCTGCAGCCTCTCAATCAATTAGTTCTGACATTAATAGGTGCGTGTCAGGGGGTGTCTCTGATGGATGCTTCCTCCTCTGCAATTCTCAAACAGTACTGCATGGCCAGCACGTAATTAGGGGCCATAAAAAAAAAGAAGAGCAAGAGTTTGCCCCCTTCTTGTTCCTTGCTCTTAGTGGGGAGATTAAATCACAGGCCCGGGACAGAACTAATGAGGGAACAACAATAAGCCAAAGGGTATCTCTGTAGAATCCAGTGGAGACCATCTGAAATGGTTCCTTCTTACTCCATGACCTTCTCTGCGTAGAAACCAATTCCTCCTGTTCCCAGAAGACAACAAGCCAGGAATTTGAATGCCATGTGGAAAACAACTTATTTTATACTATTTTCCATTCTCATTACACTGCTGATTCATTTGTCACACTTCTTGTTCTTTTATGATCTTTGTGCAATAAAAAAAAATGTTTTCACTGGCTTTTCATCTGTATCGTCCAGCATGAATCCTCACTCTGTCGGTGCTGGAGACAGTCCCCGCTCTCAGAGTCGATGCTCTCCTGAAGGCAGCTGCTCTTTCTACTGCCCCTTATGCTTCCTCCCTTTCTCTGAGACCTTCTCTGCTCTCCCAAAGCTGCCTTATCCACATCTGTATCAGCCCCCACATTCAGACACCAGCTGAAGTCATTGAAAATTCCAACCTCACTCCTCCAAAGTGTCCAGCCCTTGCCTATCTCCCAGTGAACAGAAACTGCAAGGCTCATGGCTCCCCTTTTGTTAATTAGGATCAAATCTCACTCTCTGATAACCCAGAGAAAGGAAAAGGCAGCCAGTCATGCTAAGAGGCTATAAAAGGACTTCCTCGAATCCTCCCAAAGCACTCAAGAGAAGGCTTTCCGCCAAGTCAGGGTCACTTAATGTATTCTGCTCTAGAAAAGATATTTAAAAATGATTGAGTTCATTAAAAAAGAAAGAAAAGAAACCTCATCTAAAGCAGTGACCTCTGCTCAGCAGCTTGTGTTAAAACAAGTACCTTTTCTCAGGATCCGATATGTGTCTGAAATTTCAACAAAACTGTGTAGAAAGACAAGACACACCCACACCAGGGAGTGGGTCTTTCTGTCTAGCAAACCAGCAAAAGCACCAAGGATCAGAAGCAAACATCACTCCAGACTCAGTGCTGAAGAGGGGCCAGAGCAGGTAATATACGGTTGCGGTCCATAAATACCTTACAGTCTGAAAAGAGAGATGACAAAAATACAGAAAAGGAAACTACGTGATGGGCACAAAATGAAAGGATCCCTGGAGAGAGAGCCTGTGTGCCAAATCTTGAACAAGGAGTTGAGTTGGGAAGGGCAGAAAGCACGTTGCAGGTAGAGAAGAAAATTTGAGCAAATAGAGGAAGTTTACAAAAAGAGAAATGCAACGTTGGCCCCAGGGGAGAGTGAGTAAAACAGATTGAGTCTTTAAGAGCTTAGACACAAACCAATGGGCTGTGAGGTTGTTCAAAACATCGAGTGTGAGTGTATTTTTACATGAAAGGGGATGAGCAAGATCTCCTCTTAACCGGCTCAGAACTCCCAGTGCGCAGAATTCTCAAGTTGCTATTACATCTAACCTTCCCTATCTTTCTTCTCTGAATTACCTCAAGTTTTCAGCTGGGGACAGTACCCATCGACAGAGCATTTGGAAATGTATGTAGAGCACTGGATCACCACTAAGACTGGGAGATATGATTGGCCTTTAGAGTGGAGGGAAAGAATACAAAATGCCCTCCACCGTTCAGTGAAGAGCTGTCTTGACTAACTCGGCAACAGTCCCCCTTTGAGTTGGACCAGCTGTGATGATGATGACACTAAAACAATAAAATCACAGATCTAATCAATATACAGCTGAGAGCTAAATTCAGGTGTATCCGAGTCAAAACCCTGTCCCTTGCCACCAGGATGACAGCCTCTAGTAGATCTTGACAGAGTATGTGTCTGCCCATCACTCATGCTGGAGAGGCAGCAACCATGGCCAACCGATTTCCTCTTTTTCCTGCAACTTTCGATGTGGGAGTCATCAATGTAAAAGATCTCTCTAAAAATGGGAAATAGAGGCAAAGGGGGCATTGCCTTGTCTTCTTTCAGTAGTTCTGAAGCCAAATAGGACTACAACAACCCTGTATTCCAAAGAACAAATCATGGTTTGCTGCCAAGGCACAACAAAGAATGAGTGTGCCCCCTATAAGTACGAGGATCAGGGTAGAAGATAGAGTGTGGGTGCCTACGTATTGGACATATTGGAACATCTCAATTAATAAAGATGTATGGGGACAATAGTAGAGAATACTTAAAACATGGTATCGGTCCATTGACCATTGTTCCTCTCACAACTTGGAATGGGCTCTGACTCAAGGTTTGCTCAACTTGCAGGTGGGGAGAGGAATTTCCAATTACTCAAAGGGGAAGATGAAATTTCTCGTGTCGTGTGATATTCACCAACAAAGTAGACTGAGCATCCTTAAAGAGTCTCAAAGAAGCAGAAAAGATTAGCAAGAGGATTCTGCAGTTGTGAATGGCCCGTCCATACTGGAGTATGACCCAAGTAGTGTGACTTGATCTTGTGAAGGGGAAGCTAATTGGATTTAAGCAGAACCGCAGGGCCCTAACCATGCATACTAGACTCCGGGCAAGATCTCCATTCAATACAAACTACTGTGCATCTTACTATGTACCAGGATTTTTCTCCATGATATACAGTGAACTAGACCACATTCATTACATTCTCAGCAGGAACCCAAGTATTAAGCTAAAGGTAAAGTTGTGGCCCTTTTAGACACCTCCCAGACATTGTGTTGGGAACCAGGAAAAGATGATGTCATGGTGGCAAGTGAGGGGGCAGTAAGAATCATCCCACAGCCACCTGGACAGCATTGGCCTACTGTTCCTGGGCTGGAGAATTTAGGTAAGAGGAGGTGACCGACCATCCTTGTTTCCCAGAAACTGAGGGGTTTCTGGCACAATGGAATTTCTGTTTGGTTTGGGGAAGGTCCTATGATGAACTGGTCACCGCAGATGGGAGATGCCATCTTTTGCAGCTGAGTAGGGATAGGGTGGAGGAAAGCTGCAAGCCTGAGGCCAGCCTGGACTCTGCTTCACTCCTATTTGGTTCTCCTTCCCTCTTTCCAGTTCACATGCCCCACCCCAGCTCTGTTCCATTTTAGGTCTTGAGGCTTCACCATGTGCCATGAACTGGTTTGCCCAGCTTAAGACTCTGAGTCTTAAGTGGTACTACCACTACCACTGACATCAAGGTAACTCCCATTCATTGGACACCTAATATCTGGTGGGTAGGTGTTTTGCACAATGTATGTAATGAATCTTCATATCCGCGAGATAAGAATTATTCTCATGGTAAAGACTGGAAATTGAGACTCAGGGCAACTGAGTGCCCAAGAGACTCTCCTCCAGATCTGCTTGCAAGTAGGATGCCCCCATTACACCAGACCTTGGAACCCTGCAGCACCTGCCCACCTAGCTCATTCTCCCACTCCAATAAAAAAAAAAGGCATTTTGCAGCATCACCCACACTTGTATGTTTCTCTGATGACTCAAAATGCCCTTGGAAGCTAAACCAGGGAAAGCCACCATATGGTGAAATACTCCCATCTATAGTGGTAATATTCACTGGCTTATAACCTTCACTGTGAAAAATCTCCTTGAGGCCTTTATAAGTGATATATTCCCTTACAGCAGATTTTGAGAAATGCAACACTTTCCCAACACCTCAGACCCTTAGAAACATGGAGAATTCCCATCATCAACTATGCTTTGTCACCAGGCATTAAATGTAACACAGCGCACCTACTGTCTGGGATTTCCTTCTTGAGCAGACCCAGTAATGAATCTGCTAGTTTGTACCTTTCGTTTTCCTTTAAATAAAGAAAGGAAACTTAAGCTCTCCTATAAACTCCATGCCCTTCAGCTCAGCCTTTCCAACAACCATTTACAGATGAGGAAATGGAGCTTGAGAGAGGAGCAGTTCCTTGAACAAGGTCACAAGGCTAGTAAGGAAAGAAGCCGTGATTCGAGCCCAAATCTTGGTTCCAAACCCACTGCTCTCTTTCCTCTTGGCCTATTCACTCCTTCTCACGATGGAATGAGGGATGGGGGAACAAGAGAACCACTAGGATATTTTTCAAAATGTCCATGTCTCATTCCCCACTTCAGATCTCTCTTCCTAGAAAGTTGCAAAAATCCACTGTCATACCACATGGGGAAAAACGTGTATTATGAAAAGTTTCAAAGATGGTTCTGCTAAGATGCTTCATATTTGCAAGTTGGAAGCCTGTGTACCAGACTGTAGGGCATCCTATCATGACTAGAATCCAGAGAAGGTAATCTCAGAAATCTGTGAGCCCCTGAGAAACACAAAGTGGTCTGTGCATGTACCACACATGTTGTTCTTGGAGAGATGCCCTAATTTTTACCAGATTCTCAAACTAGTTACCGACTCAAAAAAGTTTAGAAAGCACTCCTTTGGAGAAAATGGGTTGCCCCTCAAGCAGGAATGTTAATTCGGTCCTTTCCAGCCTCAATAGGCCCTGGACATGTGTGATTTTAAGCCATTATTCAGGGCGCTCATTCAGCTTGCATTTAAGGGAATGATGTTTCTTCAACTTAATGTAATATTGCTATTGGCAAATAGATCACTCTTAGAGTCATCGAACTGCCAACTTTTATATCCACCAAGGTAAAAAACGTTCATCAGATTTTGTCTTTTCATTCTCTCAACAGGCTTTAATAGATTTCTGTCTAGGATCAAAAGGTTGGCTGAATACTGGCCATGCATAAAGTTTTGTGGGTTAATTAAGATGATCATTAGCTGATAGAGCTCACTCTTAGCATCATGATTTGTAGGTAGAGAGATTACTTCTATCATACACAGCTTCTCCACTGGGATCAACGTGTGTGTGTGTGTGCGTGTGTGTGTGTGTGTGTGTGTGTGTGTGTGTGGAATGTTCAAGCCAACACAAGACCCTTGCAGAAAACCTGGCTGGTTTCTCAACATCAGTCCTGATGCTGCTCATCCAGCAGGGTGCTTTTCTCCTGGTTTGGTCCATTAAGCCATTGCAGTGGGAACTTTTGTTTAAACATTTGTGGGGAATCCTATTGCTATTATAATTGCTTCCTTATATTCTCTGCTGGTAAGTTTCCATCTTTTTCACCAGTGGTTGTAGGAATACATCCACTGTATCTCTTTCGTTCTGTGTGGTGCACATCGTTATGTTCATTGATCCAAACCCTTATTGAGCACCTACAGTGAGACGGGCAAACTGCACTCAAGAATAAAAGTATAAGTGGGACATGTGGTCTCCATCCTCAAAGAATTCCTCATAACCAGGTGGGACAGAGAGGGAATGAATGAACCCATCATAGAGCTTTGGTGGAGACAGGGTGCCAGAAGGAAACAACGTTGAATCTTGAAGGGCCACTGGAAATTAGATAGGAGAAAAGGGAGTAGGTAGAGGCTCTTCAGGTGGAGGGAATGGTTTGTGCCAGAGCAGGGAGGCAGGCAACAATACACGATTCATGGGCCACACCTATTTCACAATGGCCAGAAGAGAGATTGTAGATCACACAGGAATGCCCACCCCTCTTTTAGAAATGTGAACAGTCTCAGGTTAGTTGTCTGGCTCACAAGTAAAGATGCTTTTATGGGCTAAATGTTTAAGTCCTTCCAGATTCATATGCTGAAGCTATAAGCCTCAATGCAATAGTGTTTTAGGTGCAGCCTTTGGGAGACAATTTGGTTTAGATGAGGTCATGAGGTGGGACCCTCATGATGGAATTATAAGAGGAAGACGGCTTTTAGGAAGCTGTGGTCACAGCCATAGAAAGTATAGGCAGTGAATCCTAACACTTGACTGTCTAGAGAGGGATAATAGGGGTTAAATGACAGTTTCTTGTTTATTGAATTTTCAACAAAATGAGGCAGCTCTTTCTGGAAACCCCAAGATGACCAATGATAGACAGTGATGTGATACGAGATTTAAACTCTGTTATTTTATGCCCAGGGTGCATTTCTTACAATTCTCCAGGCAATCTTGTAGGAAGGCTAAGAACTTTGATCCCCTAAAAAGTTCGGTTGGTGGGTTGTGGGGACTTGTGGAGAAGATGAAGGATTCCATAGGGAAGCCTACTTGAGAGACACCCCTCGTCCAAGGGCTTTTAGTATGTTGAGTGTCCATGAGTGTAAGGCCTCCAGTTCAAAACTGTTCAACTTTTTAATTTTGGTCACTGTTAGTATTTCCCAAAGATTATGACCTTGTATCAGCCTCCACCATCCACCTTTGTGTTGTTGTTGTCATTTCAGGTTTACTTGGGTTTGTTTTGCTATTTTGCTCCTAACCCTACTTAACATCCATCTCAAGGATCCCCATTTGGGAAAACTGCACCAGACCGGTGCAAAGACCCGCATACACACATTCGCTGGGCAAAAAGGGAGGGAGGCTAGCACGTTCACAGCTGTTATCTCTGTGTGATACCTTTCCATCTAATTGTATTTTTATTTTTATACTTTTCTGAATTTCAAAGCTTCTAAACTGAATATTTTACCTTCAGAATTCGGGGAAATTATTTTTTGGCTTGAAATCAAGTAAATGACTATTTATGGCACCCAGGGGCACTTTTTACTTACTGCCTGGCCAGTTGTACAAGTTGCAATTGTTTATTCTTACAACGATTATCGTTGAGGAGTTTGAAGACTCGTGGCTATGGAAATGGAGGACCTGGAGATACTCTTTTTTTAATTTTTTCTATGTCACTGGTTCTCAAAGTGTGATTCCTCGACCTGAGGCATCGCCTGGGAATTTAAAAATGCAAAACTCCCACCACCGCAAGTACATATATCTCCACTGAATCAGAAGCTCCAGGGATGGGGTGTGTGTTTTCACAAAACCAAACAATAGTTTCAGCACTATCTCTCCTAGGCTCAGAGAGTCGTGGGTGGGCTGTCAGCGTTGGAGGTGACTTGATCCTGACTTCCCCCTTCCAGCCACCTCCTCCTCGCCAGCTTGTTCCCCGGGTCAGCAGCACGGGGGCGGGGGCAGCCCTGGCCTAGAAGATTCTTCCAGGTGTCTGTGAGGAGCAACAAGCTGCCTCATCGCCTTAATCAGCCTTCAGCTGCTGCCGCCTTAGTCAAACCGCACCAATCAGCGAGCGGGTCCTACAGCTGGAGAACATCAGACACCCGGGGAGGTAATGAGGGGCTTCCCCTAACTGGGGTCGATTCCCCAGCCCGCCCCCATCAGGGAGCCCAGCCCCTGCAGAGGGCTGCATAGCCTGAGGTGGGCCCCCTCCTCCCTGACTTCATTCAGGCACTTGAACCCACCCGGGGCAGGTGGGATGGCTCAGCTGTGACACGACCCCGAGATCACCCCTCCCGAGTCCCTCATTTTGCAGATAAGAATCTGAGGTGCAATGAAGATAAGCATAGGGTATAACCAACAGTGGCTTTCAAAAGTTCCGTTCCTCACCTTAAATCCGTCTGCAGGACACGATAATGGGAGATGAAGATTTTCATGAAATAAATACATGTAGCAATGAATCAATCATCATCTTGTTATCGCAACAGATATAATGTAGATGAGTAGATATCTCTCATAGACTGGTCACCATTTAAAATAAGGCTACCATAGAGGACAGCTTGCAAATTACACCAACCGGCCCTGAATTACATTCTTTTCCAGGCCTTTTGTACTGGCTCCCAGTCTGCCCTTTGCTCAAATTGGAGCAATCAGGAACCATTTTGCCCCTGGTGCTTTGAGACACGGCCAATTCATGATTGAGGCAGTGGGAGGTGCCGGGAAAAGACTACTGGCTTCAAGCAGTCCCAGACCTGCTGCTCACTAATCAGTGTGACCTTGAACAAGTCACTTCAAACGCCTGGCCTCAGTCTCCCCGTCTTTGAAACCCAGGGGTTAGTTAATGCTCTTCAAACGCCTTCTCATTGACAATAATACACACTTCCCACACACTTCCAATTTGCCTGCTTGGGGCAAACAAAAATACCCTCTGCAAGCCCTCTGAGATAGGCCAACCTGTCTCTGCCTGGGTGTCCTTGTCCCCTCCACCCCTTCACAGCATCCCCTGTCACAAGGCTTGATCTTGTTTGAGGCTCTTGGGAGTCAGAAGTCCTGACTAATTTGTCTGCCTGCTCAGCCAGCAAGCCAGCCTTGGTGGGTTTATTTGGCATTCCAGAGACATTTGGCTCTGGCTCCAGCAGGAATTGTCCCTGTCCCTCCAAATGGCCATCTTGGAGACTATGAAATTAAAGATTAGACCACCGAACGCTGAAGCACACCCCACTCCATCCAGTGCCCGTTGGAGATGCTTCTGCCATTTACAGCCCCGAGAAGAGCTGGTCCCCACTTGGGCAGCTGGAGTCAGTCCTAAATTACCTAAAGAGCCACAGTGCCGGGCCTGGGCTCCATTTGTTTACAAAATAGGCACTTTCAAAGGCCCTTTACTAGGGACTGGCAATTCCCAGGTCCCCTGCTATAGGCTGATGCATAATGCATAAGATGCTGGGAAATGTGTATTCATGAGGGCGGCTTGGCTTTTGTCAAAAAGAACTGTGAAATATTATGATGGAACAATTTTCATTTCTGCCACATTGTTTTTATCGTGCATTCATGACTGGGGATTGAGGGCTTTTCGAGTTTTGTCTGGTGCAGATGTTGCGGTGCTGAGAGCTGCTTCAGACATCCTTATTTTCCAACTTTGTTGCTGACAATTACATGGGGAGGGGGGCGGTTCTCACAGGAGACAAAGGATATATGTCCTCAAGTGATCTTGTCCTGAATTCATTCAGGAGGGTAGGGGTGAGGAGGGACGGAGGGAGGGAAGGATGAGAAGGAGGGAGGGATGAGAAGAAGGGAAGGAAGAAGGAGGGAGGGAAGGAGGGAAAGAAGGGGGCTGAAAGGGATGTTTGGAGACTAGCCTCCTTGAGTGCCAGGCCTTGGGCTATAGGGCACCCCACGTTGTTTCTCCCTTATTCCCATGAAGGAGCCATTATCTCCATTTACATATGAGGACACAGAGGTCCAGCAAGGCTGGGCCACTTGTCTGAAATCACGTAACCTGTGAGTTGTGAAGCCTGGGTTTGAATCCACTCTGACGTACCCAAGCTTCTGTTCTTCTCCAGCCCCAGGCTATGAGAACTGAAGCCAAGGATGACTCTCCTTCTACAACCCATCAAGAGACAAGGGGTGAGAGGAGCACAGGCGGCCACTGGGTGAGAAAAGACTTGAAGAGACTCAGGGCTAGAAACGGCGTTGGGCATCTGGGCGCCATGTTTGGGCAAGCACACATCTCGGGAGGTTGAGGAACTTGCTGAGATTCCATAACCCCTGCCTTCTGGTACCAGCACTGTGGCTCAGGTCTTCCGCACCACAAATCCCAGCTTCGTCTCACTAAGCCATTGGCTGCCTCCTACTCAGGGAAAATGCTGGACACTTCAAGTCCCTCAGCCAGGAGGCCATAAACTCCTGGGGGGCAGGAATTGTGACTTCATTTTACTTGGATCCCCAGGGCTGGCATAGCTCCAGGCAAGTTCAGAGGGCAGGCAGAGGGCCACACACACTTTAAATGTATCCAGCAAGAAAGAGAGGCCCCAGCTTCAAGCAAACTCTGAGGCAAAAGGGCAGCGGGACAGTCAGGGGAGCAGAGCAAAGAAAGGGAGCAGGGAGTGCCCTTGGCCTTGCCCCTGGAGAGCAGTGCAGTGGGCACAACACAGGAGGTCTCTTAAGACAAACACATATTCAGAGCGCTGAGCGGACGAACGGCAGAGAACAGAACAGGGAATGAAGGACTGCCATAGGCACAGGTGGGTCCCTCCCATAAGGCAGAGGCAGAACCTTAAGGCCAAGCTTCAGGGAAAAAAGGCAGGGCTTTTAGGTCGAGGAAGCCCACAAATAGGAAATCTCTGGCTGCCACTGAAGACCCACTACCCCTGTTCGTGGACATGACCCAAGTGAGTCTGAAAGTCGTGGGAAGTAACAGACACACATAGAGACACTGATGTGTCTCCTGATTGTCTATCAGGCTGGAGTTCATGAGGATCTCCAGACGTGCCCAGGCCCACTTCCCTTTCCATGCCAAAGTCTTCCTTGTTCCGGGAATCTTGTCCATGGAGCAATTCCAACTTTCGGTGGTCAAGAGCTAGTGTTAACGGTGGTGGGTCTCAGAGCAAATGCATCCCCCACAAACCTCTCTCCCCGTTTCTAAAGCAGACCAGGCTCTTTCTTCCTTGTGGGTCTTGGCACTGGCCGTTCCTCCATCTCCAGCACCGCCCACCCCCTCTCTAGTCAGGGCTGGTGCCTGCCCACCCTAGACCTCCGGTTATCTGGTTGGCTCTCTCATCCCAGTATTTCCATCCGAGTGGGCTGTCTGGGTTTGCTGTTGCCCGTGTGGTTGTTACTGTCTCGGTGTCTTTCTCCAGTGGTAATGCAAGTCTGTGATAGCAGGGATCAGGCCAGATCTATTCACCCTTCTCTCCCCAGCAGCCAGCATCACGCCTAGGACATGGCCAGACCTCACTAAATGTTTGAGAATGAATGAATCAGCTCACAGCGTGTTACGCAAGAGCATTAATAAGGCGTATCTAAAGGGATTAAAATCCAACAATTTGCTCTCAAGCTGCACAGGGCGCTTCCGCCTATTTGGATAAGCAAAACCGGGCCAGGGGCAAGTACCAAACCATGAAAAAACAGATCAAAGCTCACTGCAGTCAAGTCCAAAAGTTTGCCCTGACCCTTCTTCCCCTCAGCAGTCAGTCAGAGTCTTGCAAAAGATCGGAACAAACGTGGTTTCAAAACCACACACTCCCAGGTATAAATGTTGTAACCATCAGCCTCAGTTTTTCTCCGTCAGCATAAAAGAGAGTAAAGTCCTCTGCCGGGGTTGCCATGAAGATTGAGTTAGAGCAGTGTTTCAACCAAGGGTGATTTTTGCCCCTCAGGGGACATTTGGCAAATGTCTGAAGACATCTCTGGTTGTCACAATAGGGGTAGCAGCTCGGGATACTGTTAAACATCTGACAAAACACAAGACAGCCCCCACAACAAAGAATTAGCCCCAAACGTCGGCAGTGCCGAGGGCCAGCAACACTGAGTCCGACAGGTTGCAGCTACAGGAAAAGTATTCATACCCCAACCCCTTTTCCACGACTGGGGCCGCCTGCAGGCACTCGTGAGGGGCCTGACCAGCCTTGTGTGAATCCGCCCCGACAGCTCCTCCCCCCGCCATCTCTACATGAGAGTCTCACCAGGAACACTGTTGCCTTAGTCTGTCTGAGCTGCCATAGCGGGATATCATAAACGGGGTGGCTTAAGCACAAACACTTCTTTCTCACACTTCTGAAGCTGGGATGTCCAAGATCAAGGCACCAGCAGATTCATATCTGGTGAGAGCCTACTCCCTGGTGCACGGACGGCCGTCTTTTCGCTGTGTCCCACCATGGGGTGGAGGGGATGGGAGAGCTCTCTGGGGTCCCTTTCATAAGGGACACTAATGCCATCACAAGGGCTCTACCCGCATGACCTAATCACCTCCCCAAAGCCTCACCTCCAAATACCACCATAGTGGGTATTTCCAATGCATGCAGTGGGCAGGGGCAGTGGGGGTGCAGACACTCAGTCTAGAGCACCTGTCTTCTAACTGCTATTGCCATTAAGGTCCTTCTTTCATATCTAAATTCAAATCTGCCCACCAAGAAGCCTCCACCTGGTCTCTTGGCTGCCAGTCCTGTTTGTTCCTGCTGCACTGAACGTCTCCAGCAGCACAAATTTCAGTCTGCCTGCAGCTGAGGCTTTCTGGCTCCACACCAGCACTTCCTCCAGCCATCCTTAGGCCTTCGCATAAAGCATTGCCTCCTAAGGAGAGAACTTGTTTCATGAAAAAGGAGAGGGCTTCCCAGGTAAGCAAATCCAGACTCCTAATTATGTGGTTTCTTCCTGTCTGGCCCTTCTCACTTGCAAAATGGGCACAAGCAAATCCAAGTATCAGGCTTCCCCTGAGCATTTGAGACACTGCATGTGACATGCTGCATGTCGGCAGTAAAAAGCCTTTTTTTATTTTTCAGATGTAGAGCTTGGTAAAGTCCTGACTGTTAAATCACTCTCTTGAATGGAATGGTTTTTGGTTTCTAATTCCTTGAGAGTCAAGCATATTGCCAGGTAGGATAGGAAGGCATCAGGCTTCAAGGCGTGTACTTGGGAGAGCACATTTTCCTTCTGGGATATCTTTCCATTCCATTGCTCTCCCTACACGAGGCCAAAAGGGCTCTCCTTTCTGTAGCAGAGGTCTGGCAGCGTGGATTCCCCAGCTCTCCTGATCTTGTCTCCCCTCCCGAGTATGAGCTGGCCACCTGTGATGAGCAGGAGGCTATGTGGGGACACCGTCATTGCCAGGTGTGTGCTTCATCTGTAGCTGCCCAAAATGGTGCGTTCTGGGGGCCAGGAGTGTCTATAATAACCACTTCCTAAAAAAACAAAGGGACTCACAGCTCTTCGATTCCCGGACACTATTTCCAGGACACACAGTGATTCTAGAAGGAGAATGTCAAAGGAGGGACCAGTGGCTCATTTTAGCAGGCCAGACACTATTCACCTCCAGCCACTGAGGCAAGTCTGACAGAGTCAGGGACACAGATCCAGCCTCTTGCCCCCATCCCCGGGGCCTCCTTCACCTCATTCACAGCCCACTGTTTTACGAAGTGCATGCAGAAACACCACAAGGGGAAATAGTACTGGCAGATGGGCTGAGGATACACCCGTTTCCTTTACTGGAAGGCCATCCAGGATGGCACACACAGGTCCCTTGGTTCATAGTTCCAATCTTGATGGAGAACAGGGGACAATGATATCCTAGCCCTGAATGAACCATCTAACAATGCAGGTTTTATTTTATTTTATTTTTTTTTCAACGTTTATTCATTTTTGGGACAGAGAGAGACAGCATGAACGGGGGAGGGGCAGAGAGAGAGGGAGACACAGAATCAGAAACAGGCTCCAGGCTCTGAGCCATCAGCCCAGAGCCTGACGCGGGGCTCGAACTCCCGGACCGTGAGATCGTGACCTGGCTGAAGTCCGACGCTTAACTGACTGCACCACCCAGGCACCCCTAACAATGCAGGTTTTAGAGCAGATTTCACGTGCTGGTTCTATTACCGTGCCGGGTTTCAGATGGTCCCAATTCCTTCCTCTCGGCCCCCACCAAGGACCTGAGGAGAGGTGGACCTCTGTCCTTGCATGCTTCTCCACCTCATCTCTGTTAAGTCTTGCTCCAGAATACATGGGACAAGCAGAAAACACTGTAAGAACTTTAGCAGCTTGCTCTGAAGATCTTGCTAAGATGTGCAGCTTTCTGTCCAAAGACAGGGAACCATCACAGGAGGCCTCCAAGCAGAGGGGAGCTAACGATTTGGGAGGAGGAAGCAGAAGGCTGCAGCAGACACTAATCCACAGACACAGGAATGGCCATTCGAAGAGGCCAGCTGACAGGAGCAGCTGCAAAATACTTTATTTCAGTGACTCAGAATTTTACCGCTTCTGAGAGGCGAGGCACAGCTATGTCTGATCAGACTTAATATGTAAAACATAACCCAGAAACTGGCAGACAAAAACAGACACCATCTTCACAAGGCTGACTGATACCAGGGATGATGCAAAACCCCGGGGTGCACTGGGCTCTGGGGAGGTGGAGATCTTCTCTGGCCCCCTCTGTGCCTCACTGTCCCCATCTGGGACATGGGGACAATAACCCTGCTTGGCCTATCTATTGTCAGGATCAGAGCAGAGGAGGATTCAGAAAAGATGAGATAAATCCTTAAACATTAAAGGACTAGGAATTGCTCTCTGCAGATGAAAGTTTTAGTATCATTTCTTCTGGAAGATTCCCAGGTCCTCCCTGATCCAATCAATTTTGCCATTAGCTCTCATAGTACCATGTCACCCTCCGGAAAAACACTTCTCATGGTTGTCATCTCACATTTTTCTGATTCTTTAGTGTTTGCTCGCACGTGAGAATGTAAACGCCAAGCAGGCAAGGAGCCGTGTCTTCTGTGACGGCCACTCTTTGTTCTTACTGTGGCCTCCTGGTCCAGGTCTTGATAGACATCACATGACCAAACAAATGAATGAGCACAAGTTCCATGGCGTTGGACAGAAACTGCAGCAAACGGCCCTCAATCACTGCCACTGCATCGTTACAAAGGTGTCCTCAGGCTTGATAACCTACAGTATGCCTCTCTCCGAGACCATTATCTCTTCCTGAGATTGAGCAGGTTAATGAAGGTGGCCGCTATTTAATCCATTTGGGGGGGGGGGGGCATGGAATCTTTCCTTATCTACTAACCACTGAAACATATTGTGCGGGCATCCTGAAACATGGAGCGAGTTTATTTGATTTGATTTTAAAGAGAAGGAGAGAAAGAGAGAGAGAAAGAAAGGAAGAAAGAGAGAGAGAGGAAGGAAGGAAGGAACTCGTTTTGCATTTATGGTTTCCAGCAACCACAAAAAGCAAAAGGCTGAAATGGGAAGAAACAGGAAGTGTTGGGTGAGTTTTAAAAGAAACATGGAGAGTAAGTTAAATACTACTTTGTGCTAGTGGCACAATGCATGGCAATTATTAATCCTCAATTATGTAGAAATCTAAAGATCTGTGGCCCTCTAATTAAGAGTCCAATGGTCTCCGGCAAGCATGCACCACCGTTATCACGTCCGTTGGAGAGAAGCAGGAAACAGTGCTTTGCACTCCGTGGCCATTTGTTATGGCCAACTCATTTTCTCCAAGGTTTTGAGCAAAATAAGTTCCTGAAACAGTCCTTTTTTTTCATCTTTTTTTGCTCCTTGTCCCAAGTTGAATTTCCCCTCTTTTGCAGTGAGCTTTGGATAATGGCATCATTAACTTGGTTACTACCCATTTGGCAGGGGAACAGGTGGGCAGTGCAGAGGTAACTGTGCTAGAATGAAGAGAACAGCAAAAAGTAAATTGTTTAAAGGCCCCAGGCGATTAAACAATTACTCTCTTTGTAGTTCATATTTTAGAGTAAATAGCATTTACCCTAGACTGCACTTTTTTTAAATTTTTTTGTCTCGGAAACTCATCTGCCTCTGCCGACCATCCGTGGGTCCCCTTTCTCCCCGATGAAATTTTATCCCTCCAGGAACTCTTTTGTGAGCAGAAAAGCAGAGTTGGCTGATCTCTGGCCAAATGAAAAAGGCCTGTGCTTTCTGCTCCTCATCCCGCATCAGGCTCTAATTTCCAAACACGATACCGTTTCCCTGATAGCCGGCTGCACTCCATTGCTTCTCTCTGCACACTAATTCAGAGGTTATAACTCCTTCTCTCAATAGTGTTTACCAAGGATGCCAGCGACACGGCCTCCCATTTTCAATGGATTTCTGACTTCCAGAGGCCGTTCGTTATTCAGGCCCCCACCCTGATGCCCGCAGCCTCTGTGTGTTAGTTTTGATGAAGTATCAACAGAGTACGTTTGTGAAGCTGAGCCTCCCTAAGCTGGACTTGCTTAAACCCCCAGCATCTAAGTGGGAGTTTGGGGGGCTAGGAACTAACTGTGGCCCACGTGTTGCTGTGATGTGAACCAATCTGACAATTTTAACCAGAAACAATGAAGAGTGTATATGTATGTCTGTAATAAAAGAGACACTCATGACCTGGGTGGGTGGGAGGGAGGGAGACAGATAGATGCAGAGGGAGAGAGAGAGGGAAGCGAATTACAAATTGAGGGCTGCTCCTAAAAGCACAAATAGGAGTGTCATAAATTTGGACCAAGTCCAAGTTCCACACAATTAGGGGCAGCCCTGGAAATCTAGCAAAAGTGGGATATCAAACTGCAGTAAGACCTGTTCCTGCAATCTGTGCCATCCAGGCAGAAGAGTCTCAACTCCAAGACTCGGATGACTGTACCTCCTCGAGGTCTCTATCTGAGCTAAGAGGGGATCTTTATCTCCAGCCTCTTCCTCAAGATGATAAATGGATTTATTGAGTATGCTGAAGTTCATGCTCTGGAAGGAGAACTTGATTCATGTGAGCCCACACACTGAAATAAATAGACCACATAGAACACAGTGGGCTTTGAGCCCAGGCTTCACTATTAACACTGAGATGGGAAAGCGGCAGCGGCACCTGGGACTTGGTAGACATGCAGATTCTCGGGCCCCCGGCCCAGACTTTCTGAATCAAAATCTGCATTCTCAGAAGCCCCCCATTTGGAAAGTGCTGCTCTAGAGAGTTTCTGATAATCTGCAACCAGTGTGTGGGGGGGTTTTGCAGTTCATTTCCAGCCCAGATCACCAGCCCCTAGAATGTGGGCTCTAAGGGCCATGGTTCATCTACCCCCTCCCTAGAAGGCCCCCACTAAATGAATGACTCTTGTTCTCTGTGCTCTGTATGCACTGGACTGGCCACTCCCGGCTTCAGGAACCATGTTCCTAAGTTTTAGAGTTTGCTTATGAGTTGTCAGCTTGTTCTAAGCCCAACCTGTGAGGTCCTAGTGTTTGTAAGCTAACCCCATGATTAGCAGCATTGTGCAGCAACCATACCTCCAATGTGAGCCCTGGGACAAAACTTCCACTTTCACCTCAGCCTGGGCATGTTTCAATCTCTTCTACTAGCAGCAATCACTTTCTGGTTGCTGGGGAAAGCCCAGAGGGCAGAGCCTGGGCACATCCTGTGCAACACTATGAAACTTCCCCCAGCAGAGCTCTGACCCGGCCTGTGCAACACCATTAAACTTCCCTGTTCCTTTACTGACTGCAATCTAGACTGCGATCATTTTGTCCCAAATATCAATTATAAGAGGACAAAAAGCAGACTCTCCTATGTCCTCAGTCTCTCTTTTCAAAGTGTAGTGGCTGTGCCTCTTTCTAACCAGACTTGGCTTTACGGCTGGCCATCATAAACGAAACAAAACAAAAATAATTACCACCACCTGTCTCAAGATATTGGAAGGGAGGCAGAGAATGTGAAATAAGGAGAGTATCTAGGGCAGATATGGCGGTTGTTTCATCTTTTCTTATTTCACGGATGGGGTACGTGAGAATCTGAAAAAGGACACCCATTACCTTCAGTTCCATCTTTTCTAACCTCACATACAGAAGGTGAGAAGCCCTCATTACATTCTCTTCAAGTCTGGACTTGGCCTGCCCTGCACACTGAGCCACTGAGAGGGTTTGCTTTACCACAGACTGGCTCAGCCACAGCCAGCTCTGCCCTCCCTGAAGGCCCCTTCCTGTGCCCACTCCCCTCCCACAAGATGGCCTCTTCCACCTGCTGCTCTCCACCCAAATAGAGCTGCTCATATACTGTCACTTTCACTTATTCACATTCCCTGGGAATGTTTCTTTACTTTCCCATTCACCCCCAAGTGGGAGACACAGTGACCTATGGATTTTGGAGTTAGATGCCCATGCCTTAAAATCCCTGTCCTGTCTCCTCGTTGTCAAATGACCCTGGCAACTCATTTATCACCTTTACGTCTCTGTTTCACCCTCTGTAGAACAGAAGTAATAGTATATACCACATAAGGTTGTTCTGCCAATTAAAAAAGTGAGCCTATATCAGGTACATAGGTTAATGGTCAATACGTACTACTGACCATACTACCATACTACCCACCAGGCTCTGCTACCGGGGTTCCTGAGGATGCTCTAAATCAGGTCTGCCTAGAGACGGGGAGGAGAGGCTTATGGAAACCCACTTCACCTCATATGTGAGATCAGACCCAACTCCTTCTCAACCCTTGATCTTCCCCAACTGTCACAGAAAATACACAAAAGCCAGAGCCATCTTGAAAATCAGTGACTGGAATCCTAAGGCCTAAGAGGGGAAATGTATTACAGGAAAAGAGACGCCAATTTTCCAACCAGACAAATCGAAACCAGACAAGCTGTGTGGCCTCAGGCAAGCCACTTGAGCTCTCTGAGCTTCCATTTCCTCATTGGTAGAACGGAGATAACCACGGCTCCTTGCAGAGGTTGCAAGGTGGGATTAAATAAATGTGTTTAAACATCTAAAACAGCAGATCCATAATTGGGGATAAACAAGTGAGAGTCTGTCGTCTCTCTTGCCTTTTCATCAAAGGTCAGGGAACATTGACATTGAGGAGGCTGACATCACAACCTGCTCCTCAAGAAGTGACAGCTCCTCGTGAGCCATCAGCACAGGAGTGATCACTTGAGCTATTCATTAGCATAAATATTCCACAACAATGTCATTTTAATGCTCCCAAAAGAGCACCTGTTATCTATCCCACAAATTGGGCCTTCCACGGCATAAATCATCAAGAAGCACTTCCCATGTGTCTTAAATGAAGGAGTGCCATTCCAACCAATAAAGCAAATAGTAAACAAAACAAAAAACAGACAAAGCACAGAAACACCCCACGCTGTGACTTTAATAGTTGATCAATTGCAGATCAAGAGCTTTAATTTCTCCTTAGCACTGGGTTGACAGCAGGAGCTGAGTTCCCACTCATTTAGAGATGATTACTTTCGTGAAAAACAGAGGCTCCATTCATCAGAACTTGGCCAATAAACACCTCCAAAGTTGGGACCGGCTCCCAGAGAAAGATCCAGAAAACAGACAACACCACAGAACTGCTAAATGACCCCCACAGAACAGGGCTGTAGACTGACCATCATCCTACCACATAGCCGAGTTGTGAAGCTGATTCTGTTTCCCTGAGTAGACCATGGATCATCAGAGGTTACAGGACATGCTTGCTCTACCACTGGATCCAGACCCAATCAAGTTTGCTTAATTAATTTCCTCAGGCAAACAAGTGGTGGTCAAGCCAAACTTTGCCTCTCTTGCAGGACTATTCAAGTTCCTTTGCTGATTTTTTTTTAAGAGAGAGAGAATGCAGGAGTATGGAGGAGCTGAGGAAGAAAGAGACAAAGGGAAAGGGGGGAGAGATAGAGAGAGAGAGAGAGAGAGAGAGAGAGAGAGAGAGAGAGAGAGAGAGAGAGAATCCAAAGCAGGCTCCATGCTCAGTGCAGAGCCCAATGCGGCACTCAATCCCACAACCCTGGGATCATGACCTGAGTCAAAAATAAAGATTCAGATGCTCAATGGACTGAGCCACCCAGCTCAGTGGTTATGAACCTCTAATTCTACCAGGCCCAGCTATTTACCACCTTCTCTTTGAGTCCTCCTCTGATATTTTGCTGAAAAACATAACAGTAATTATAATAATAATAACCCACACTTCTTCCAGTCCACCTAGAACTCCTTCTGGTTCACACTCGTGGCCCATTTCATATGACAGCATCTTTGCCCTTACTTGAGGACAATGGAGTCATCATACAAGACTGGGGGAGGATGAGGACATGGAGATACCACATCCACTGGAGTCAAACAGACCAGATCTGAATCATGGCTCTGCCAGGTAATGGTGCAATACTATTTATCTCACAGTTTACCCATTCATTTTTTTCTACAAATACTCTGGAGTGTTTCATTTACCAGCCACGGATCTAAGCACTGGGGATTGAGCAGTGAACAAGACAGACATGGTCTCTGATCCTGTTGAGTGAGGTGTAGACATAGCCTCTTTGGAAGTTGCTAGTCCATAAGGTTCCTCAAAACATTAAAAATAGAACTACTCTATAACCCAGCAATTGTTCTACTAGGTATTTATCCAAAAGATACAAAAATGCTGATTCGAAGGGGCACATGCACCCCCATGTTGATAGCAGCACTATCCACAATAGCCAAAGTATGGAAAGAGCCCAAATGTCCATCGACTGATGAATGGATAAAGACGTGGTATATATATATATATACAATGGAGTATTACTTGGCAATCCAAAAAGAATGAAATCTTGCCATTTGCACCAACACAGTTGGAACTAGAATGTATTATGCTAGATGAAATAAGTCAGTCAAAGAAAGACAAATATCATATGATTTCACTCATATGTGGAACTTAAGAAAAAAAAAGATGAACATAGGGGAAGGGTAGGAAAGATAAGAACAGTGAGGGAAGCAAACTGTAAGAGACACTGAAATACAGAGAATACACTGAGGGTTCCTAGAGGGGAGGTAGGTAGGGGGAATAGGCTAAATGAAACAGGTGATGGGCATTAAGGAGGGCACTTGTTGGGATGAGCACTAGGTATTATATGTAAGAGTGTAATCACTGGGTTCTACTCCAGAAACCAATATTACACTGTATGTTAACTAACTTGAAGTTAAATAAATAAATTTCCATGCTGGTCCATGGAAGTAACTCAACAAATACACAGTTATTTCATTTGTAAAGCCCAGGACCATGCCTTGACATATAACACTTGCTCTATAAATAATGAGAGAATAAAGTAAGTAATTGCTTCTAAATTAGCCAGAACCAGATCCAGCATACTTTAAGCAACATGATCATTTCTCTGCCTAGTTAAGTGTCGTTCAGGTCAACTATCTTGTCATGGGGCTGCACTTAGCTCAAGTTTCAGGGAATACCTAGCAGAATGGATCATATTCTGCTAGGCTGGGGGGAGAATGAGATGTAAACAGCTCAATATAATTACCATATGGAAATGCACATAAAGTTAGACAAATGTGCAAGACTCTGCAGAGGAAGGAGTGAACTCTCCCAAGTTAGAGGTGGCCCCCCTCCAAAGCAGTCACACCTGAGTGGGTGTGACAGAGGGAGGAGCTTTGTTATTGGATGTTCCTTTCAATCTGCTCATTTTACGCACTCAGTGTGTGCCCAGCTCCATGCTGGGTTCTGAAGGTCAGGTTCAAAGTCAGAGGCTCTGTCCCAAAGAGTGCATAGGATAAACAGGTCTTTCCCAGAGGGCTGTGAGGAACTCTGTAGTGCTCAGAAAGTGGTGTGCCTAGAGTAGACAAGGAGGCCCTCTTGGAAGAGGGAGATGTGGATCTTAAGGGGAGAGCCATATTGAAGCCAGGTGAGAGGGAGACGCACTGCAAGAGAGTTGCGTTTCCTACTTTCCTTGCCCTAGACTTTTTCTCTTAGGCATGACCTCACACGGGAAACATCACATCTGTGGAAGAACAGAACCAAAGAGGGAAGTTACCACTGAGAACAGCTATTTGGGGCCTCAAAGGGTGAGGAGGCACATGCTGAGTGGCCTTCAGAAGCAGGACATTGCTTAATACTGGCCAGAACCAGATGCCAGACAGACTGGTCTCAGGATGCTGGAGAAGCAGGCTATGTGGGAGGGTGGCCGTCCCCAGGCATTCCCAGCAGAGAAGGGATAGGCCATGGCATGGGTCTGGAGCTGGTAGGGGATGCAGGTGTTGGGTCCTGGCCCTTCCTTCTCGACCAGAGCCCACGAATTACAAGCTGCCTGGCAAGAGCCAAGGGCAGTGCTGAGCTGAGCAGAGAAGAGCAAGGGACGTGGGTCCAGGCCGAGAAAGGCCTGCTGCCTTTCTACCCTTCTCTACTTGTCAGAGGCCTTTCGGCTTCCAGCAGCTCACCTTTACGAGAGGACAGGGCACAGACAGAAGGGGTGATGGATCAAGGATCAAAATCACAAAATGAGATGCTGGTGAGCTCCAACTTTCTCCTGGAGTCTCTGCATTTTTCACCTCCGTCTCCATGTATCTATCATCGGCAATAAAATCTTGATAATAAAATCAACCAAAGAGTAAAATTCAGCAACAGAGAGAGGCCCTCTGTTGTCCGGGAGCATATGTTCCGGCAGGAGAGGAGCAGGAAAAAGCCCAGGCTCGTGGAGGCTGCAGCCTTCTCACGACAGGCCATGAGGGCACTGCACCCACAGGAGAAGCGATGAGGGGCCGCAGTGATTTGGGAAAGAAAGGATCCTATCTCCATCCTTCTCCCCAAGAGCATCTTTGCCCCAGGCTCTTCAACTGCCTTCAATTAATCTCCAACCTCGAACAATCTGCACTTGTTAATATGGAGGGAGTGACATGATCATTGTTATGAGCTGAAATATGTCCCCCCAAATTTAGATGTTGAAGCACTAGACAGGGCTTTCAAAGGCAAGCAAGTCCACATAAGACCACTTGGGTGGGCCCTAAACAAGATGACTGGTATTCTTACAAGAGGAGATAATGACACAGAACAGACACCAGAGATGCATGCACACACACACACACACACACACACACACAGGGCCATGTGAGGACACAGCAAGAAGGCAGCCATCTGCAAATCAAAGGGAGAGGCCTCAGAAATCAACCCTGCTTACTGGTGTCCTATTTCCAGCCTCCAGAACAGTGACAAAGTATATTTCTATTGCTTAAGACCCCCCGGTCTGTATTTGGGGAAGGCAGCCCTGGCCCACAGTTTCCCGTGAGGCAGCATATCCGAAGCACAGAGCACTCAGACAGCAAGATATGTACCAAGCAACAACCCGCCGAGCCCACCGACAAGCACATGTGCACACACAGCCATGTGACAATATTTACTCATCCACGTCTGTGGTTGACATGATGGAATACTGAGAGCTTCCAAATGTCCAGTCCTTCCTTTTGAAAGAAACAATTCATTTTTCAGGAACTGTGGTGTGGTGGGGGGAGCGTGCCTTTCTATAGTTCATTTGGATGGTTTAGTATTAAAAACAAAATTTAACTCCTACAAAAATCCTCTCCCCATTTGACCTAACTAGTCACACTGGTGGGTCTGAAGGCCTCATTCCTTTTGGGGGCAATGGCTGTTGCAGCTCTAAGCTGGAAAGTTTGCTCTTCAGCGCACGGGGGAGCCCCGTAAACATGACACCGCCTCAAAGCCACATTTCCTATCATTGAGCTCAGCTGTCTCTGAGAGCTTGGGACATGTGTGACATCTGTGATACTGCT
This sequence comes from Prionailurus bengalensis, assembly GCF_016509475.1. NCBI lineage: Eukaryota > Metazoa > Chordata > Mammalia > Carnivora > Felidae > Prionailurus > Prionailurus bengalensis. The sequence continues at coordinate 42,026,498 of NC_057352.1, forward strand.
AGGACAATTCCCCACATCCCTTTGTAACCTGATGCCTTTGTCAGACTGAAGGGCTCCAGCCTGGAGGAAAGGAGCTAATTGAAGGCAGGTGGTTTCCACTCCTTCAGGGAGGAAACTCATTTGATGGCTTCCTACCTCTCTGTCAGTCAATCAACAGGCAAGTATTGGCAGCTCGCTGAGTGCAGGGCACCAAAGTGGCTGTGGAAAAATAGAGAAATTTGAGGAAACAAATATCCCACTGGCAACATCATGAATCACCAATGGAAAGATCAGGGCAAACAATGACCACCCCTTCCAGGCAATTTTAAGACGCAGCTCAGCCTGCGTAGATAGAGCTCCTCACTCCGCGATGGGTTGATGACTTCTCTTAATTTAGACTGTAATACTTTGGCCTCTATTTCCTGCCCACTCGCTGCTAGGAAGTTCATTCTGGCGGGCAATACCGGGCGTTCAGCACAGGCTCCCACCACCCCATGCAAGAGCCTGCACCTACCTAAGCTCGCTTCCCGCAGAGGCTGCGGTCTCAGATGGCTTCTCCATTCCTCCTTCCCATCCTCTCTACAATTGCCACAAAGCAGATAGCGGAGTGCTTGACATTTCCTTTGAATTAAGGCTGCAAGTTAAGTGGACATTTTCCAGTAGATAGATGGCGACTCCAGACCTCCCCACAGCTAATGACGCCTGCCCGGGATTGCATATTTCACCTGTTTCTTTCATAGGCCCACACGCTGCTTGAAATTTGCAAGTCCTCAATGAAGAAATAGCCCTGATTGCTCATTAAAAGGAGAGAAAGCAATTAAAATACAAAAGACAGAGCAAAGCTTAACACTTGGAAGTTGAGCAAGCATTGTCAGAAGGTGGGGAAGCAATTTTGGAGGGCGGCAGGAGAGAGAATCGAGGGCCCTAGTCAGTGACACCGCAAACTCGGACAGATGCAGGGTGGAGCGCAGAGCCACAGGCTGTGGCAGGCCTAGAGCTGAGCATTCTTTTCCTTTTTTCCATTTCTTTTATATTCATTTAAATTCATTTAATTCACTAAAATGAGCTTGGCATGAAATCTAATTTCCTTTAAAAAAAAAAAAATCCCCTTCCTTTTTGTCTAGAAAGCTCATGTTCAGCAGACATGGAAGCAGGCTTCATGGACACATAAGCTGCACCCTGCTTTGAGGGGCCACCTTGCACGGACTCACTTCTGAACAAGGGATCCTGCCTTTTCATTTGGCCCTGGGCCCGGCAAATTATGTAGCCAGTTCTGCCGCTGGAATAAATGACTGTCCAACCCAGATTGTTGTTTCCAAACCCTTTTCCAGAACCCTGGGTGGGACGGGCCCAGCCCCTCCCAGCCCCACACTGCACTTGTCTGGTCTGTCCGCACACCTGTTGGCCTCATTGGCCAACAGGATCATGGTTAACTTGAAAGAGGATCCATGGTGTATTACAAATTAAAATAAGACTCCTAGATGGCAGTTCCTGGGAGGATTTTTGGTTGGCCTGAAGTATTTGTGGGGAAGTGAGTCTTCCTTCAAATTGTTTTGCTCCTGGGTAAGCAGCAGAGAACTACTATCACTGTAGAACCATTGTCCCAGGCAATGAAAATTTATCCTAGGTGTTAATTAGCTCAATATTTATCTCATCTAATATGCAAATTAAGACACTGCGGTCTCATTAGCGTCATCTGTGTTTCCTTTAAGCAAAAACTAAATCTCTTGCCAATGCAAGAAAAAGAAAAAAAAAAACATCAGTATTTCTCTTTGAAGCTAATGAGGGTGTGATTTGGCTTTCTTTGTTATGAGGTAGCAAGTTAGGAAAACCACATTTTAAATATGCCAAGTGGAGCCTGACCTCATCTATCAGAAGCAAGAACATGGCCTTGACTGGTTTATCAGGCTTTCTGTGTCTAGCTTGTCCAAAGCACCGGGGCCTAAGAAGCCAGCCGGTGAGTCGGCCACAAACCACCATGAGGAGTTCTACAAAGAAAGGAGATGCAGCCTGAGGGAGAAGACTGCATAGCACACAGATGTACCTCACTGAGAAGAGAGGGAAGAAATAACTTTAATGCCACAAATCTTAAAATGAGAAAATAGTTCTCAAATTGAAAAAGAACAAAGGGATTTTAGCTCAAAATTTCTACCCCTTCCGGCTTCCCATTTTGAGGTTTTAGAGTTTATACAGAGAATAAGCAAACAGGCATCAGATACCCACATTGTGCCCCAAAAGCTAGGCTTCGTGTGCCGGTGACAACAAATGCTACATACAGAACATCGCGAACATCAGGAGCAAACTGAATGTTCTGGGCCCGCGGCAGGCTGCTGGGAAGTCCACCCGCATCAGCTCTAACCTTGGCGGTCCCTCAGCAGAAGAGCATCTCTCCTTCTCACCTTCTCCTTCTCACATCTCTCCTTCACACGGTGCTTCAGGGTGGTTAGGTCACCAGATCATGCAGCTAAAATGTAGCCAAGGTGGAACGAAAAGGCAAAAGGACCATGACAGGCCACAGGGTATGCGGCCTAATTATCGAGGTGTCCTATGCACAGTGATCGGAGGGTGGCGGGGGTGTGTGGCTCTCTCACCCCAGAGGCCAGTGCACGTTGTGGATCCCTGAATCCCGAGACCACAGGCTCCAGTGTGGCTCCTTGCCCTCCCCCCTTTCCTAATTTAACAAGCTATTCAAAATCTGTTTCGTGAACACCATCTGCTCCTTGGGGCAGAAGAGAGACGGGTCTGCATCCCAACACCTTCTGGCTGGGGTCTGAAAACTGAAAACCACCGCACATGCGGACGGAGGCTGATTTCCATACTTTGCAAATCGCGTCAAGTGTCGCAGCTGTGGAGCAGGGAGAGCTCCCTGCCTGCAGTCGACCAGGGACAGGAGTGGAAGGCGGAGGAGCTGTTTCCCAGGGGAAACAGGAGAAAGAGCCATGACCTCCCCGTGACGCGTGGCCCAAGGATGACAGATTCCCGCAGAGCGACTTAGTCTTGTCAGATTCCATGCCTGTGAGTCTGGCCTTCACCTTGAAGCCAAGCAGCTGAGCAGAAGGCAAATGAATGTGGCTGGGCTGTGGGAGAGCTGCGTAAAAGTGCTGCCATTTCCAAGAGCATCTCCACTGGGCTGTCAGACAACCGCACGGACAGATGCCTCAAGTCTCTGGAGACACTTACACTCTTGTACTGGAACTTCCGGAGGATGCTTCTGATCTGTCTGGGTGCTTTTCCTTCCATCACTGTCTCTGAGCCACGCACACAGGCAGACATGGACAGCCCCACTTGACAGATAGGAATACTGAGGCCCCAAAAGGCAAAGTGGCCTCTCAGGCAGGAGAGCCAAATAGCTTGGAAAAGAACCTGTTTCTGAACTGTCGCCTCTATTCTAGTTCCCACATTGGGGGAGGGTGGGGAGGGGGCGACCACAATGGGCTTTCTCCTAGCACTGTCACAATGTCCAACTGAAGTAGGTATTGATATCTCCATTTTAGGGATGGAGAAATTGAGCACATCAAGGAATGGGAGAAGGAAACGAGTATTTGTTGAATGCCTAATGCTGGCGGTGTTGTATAAAATAGGAACAGGTAATAGAGGGATGGCACCAGAGTTCCAAGTGCAGAACACCCCTCAAGGACAAGGTAGAAAAAGTGAGAGGGGGATAAAAAGCTAGCTGTGTACTTCCTGTGATCAAATAGCACCCTTCACCTCCTGCCCCAGGGCAAGAGTTACAGGCGGCACACAGAGAACAGAGCAGAAAGCAGAACAGCAGCCTGTTGCAAAGCGAGGAGGTGTGGACACAGGCATTCCAGCCCATGGCCTGCCTTGCCTGAGGGGAAAAAAAAAAAAAAAAAAACCAGAGGAAGAAAGCCACACCTGCTGAGGGTAAACAATGCATCTGGAAGCTTAGGGTCACGTGGAGTCTCAGTGTGTTTTTGCTACTGTCTCTACATCTGGTGACAAATAATGTGTTTTTGATTTCTTTTTTCCATTTGATAAACCTCTTCACATAAACTTGCTTTCAGGGTGGTTGCTCTGGGTTTCTTTCGGTTATGTAATATTTGATACATAATGAAACGTACATCAGGTTTGTGCAAGATATAAAGCAAAATCATAAAGCCCACCCCCACAGACTAAGCACTGTTGACCTGAGAAATAATGTTACTAAAGCACTGAGGCTTCTGAGGGTCCTTATTCTGTCTCCACCTTCTGCCTGTCAGAAACAAGGTTTGACCTGAATTGTGTACTCATCCATCATCAGATTGCTTATATATTAATATATATCTATACATACTACATATATATGTATAGATACACATATCATATATACCCATCCCTTCATGGTCCGTTGTTTAGATTTTCTTGTTGGTGAGCTTTACAAAAATGGCATCATAGTATGTGGACAGCTGCATCTCTCTTCTCTCACATTATGCCCTGTTTCTCAAAGTCTCAGTAAAAGGGGAATTTGACATAGCAGTAAATTCTGTACAACTAATTTTACTAAGAGTTCATGAAAAAAAAAAGATGGTATTGCAGTGGGCGTTACGGATCCCAGTGGTTTATTTCATCCTGTCCCCATTTTATAGACAGATGTCGAGTCTAGGGGGATCGGGTCATTTCACCTCCCCAGGGGCCTCAGGGAGCCAGGACTTGGCCCTGGGACTGCCCAGTGCCCCCTGGAGATGACACGCAGCACCAACTCCAGTTTGCCAGCAGGGTCTGGTAACGGTGCCTTCCTTCTCCTGGGATGCGTGATGGGGGCCCTGCCAAAGCTCCTACTTCCATCTCTTTGCTTTGCGCCCAGAACGGGGCTTTTAGTCAAACCTCTGCCAGGACGACATGCCTGCTTTTTAGGAAATTTCACACTGCCAGTGTACTGACTGAGTCTTATTTGTTTTATTTCCTGTTATCCGATTTGTGACAGTGAGCCTACTAAAAATTCCTTTCAACTCCAACGTCCTCCCCATGCTATATAATCCCGGAAAAAAAATCACATTTTGCGTTACCGAGAAAGCGTCTCGCCCGCCTGATTGTCCCCGACACCCAGGAAGAAATGCCACCGCTGAGAGATAAGACAGCCTAGAAGGGAACGTGAGGATCTCTAAATGAGATTTCAGCTGTTAACCACGGTTCTTTCAGAGCTGTCTTACCTGAAGGGAGAGAAAATGCTGCAAGGGTGAGAGAAGGAAGCAAGGGAACCTCATTCCTGGGGCCCCACAACACACCAGGTATGTTTCCCATATGCATGACCACAAGCAGTTGTCATGGACGTCCTGGCAGGCAGTGGGGTTGTAAATCCCATTTTACAGATGAGCAAGCCGAGGCTCTGAGAATTTAACTGCCATGCCAAAGGACAAGAGCTGGTCAGTTTGTTGACCTTCAAACCAAATGATTTTCTTCCCACGAGAGCTTCGTGCTTCTTTCAGCATGACAAGATGATGTCTTATGCCTGCTTGGACACAAATCTCATTAGGCATCTCTTGAGTGTGAAATTTGCAGACGGGTCAAGAATTGTGGGTGACAGACTTCCAAATAGAGCAAACAACCCTACTTCCAAAATGTGGAAGGGGGTCCAGAGATCATCTCACACCTTTCTCCTGTTCTACAAGTGGCAACAATGAGAACCAAATCTGAAATCAGTGAAGCATCTTTCAGAAGCCACATAACATCAAAGGCGCCCCCTTCTGGATCACATTCACTGATTGCCAGAGAAGAGCTCATAAGTGCATATCCATTGTTGCATTAACTTTGCCTGCTAAATTTTTTTTTTAAGTTTAAATAAGCCTTTTACTCTTGAATAACTTTAGACTTACAGAAAAGTTACAAAGGTGATCTGGGGAGTTCCCATATACCCTTTACCCAGCTTCCCCTAATGTTAATATCCTCCATGATTGTGGTCCCTTTGTCAACATTAGGAAATTAACATTGGCATATACCGTAACTAGCCAAAGGTTTCATTTGGATATCAGCAATTTTTTACTAATGTCTTTTTCTGTTCCAGGATCCAATCCAGGATTTTAAACGCCAGTTTAATTATTTATAAGTCTCTCAGCCTTGAAAACATGTCCAATATCTGCCCACCCAATAGGCCATGGAGTTTCCAGAAAGCAAGGGCCCCAGGAAATGTAGTTCTTAGTGTGCAGCCACAAGATATGCATTTGTTAAATGTGTACTAAGCAATGTAGACTTAACAAAGATTTGTTATACTGGCTGTTGATCAATGCAAAGACCTCAAAAATGGCCCCAGAACCACAGTGCCTCCTTCACTCTCCTCCATATTGCCATTAAAAATATGAATGTAGGGAATTAGGGTATATAGACCTATGTGTGTATGCTACGCACACCCGCACGTGTGTATATAGAAACACAAATGCATAGGAACATGGTCCACAAAAGACACATTTCAAATCCATTGAGAAATGGCATGAGAACAATTAACCAATTGTTCATGGAACTCTTGGCTATTCATAAGCATATTCATGTGTGAGTAGAGTCCTATCTACCCCTTATGTAATACCATTCATAAAAACAAGTTAGAGAATGATTAAAGTGTCAAATATTGAACAAGTAAAAATATCAAATAATTAGAGGAAAAAACTCTTGAGGTGAGGCTGGCCTTCTAAACGCAAATGCTGTGAAGGGAAAGAACAAAACGAACGCTGAATTAAATATATAACAAAATATATAACAGAAAACACTAATGAGGAGAGAAAGATTAAGGTGAGAACATATAAAAATGTCTACAGATCAATAGGTAAAAGATTAAAGAAACCGACAGAAAATGACCTACATTTGAACTGGCAATCCCCAGAAACAGAAGGATAAACCCCCAAAGCACAACCAAGAAGAGCCACCCTCCCTGGAAACTGGGAAGCAAACATGAAAGCAACAAGATGACCCTTTCACCCAAAGGTTACCATGGGTCAAGCAAATGTGCGTCAGTCTGGGGGGTTGGGTGACAGTAAGGGGAACAAGCCTGGCTTGAGCTGAGCTGGGAGAGGGCTGTGGCTGTGAGGCACCTTACCCATTGTCATTAACCGTCTAATGCAAATTCCACACCTGCAATAACTGTTGCCTTTACAGCTTCTAACCTGGGCCCGGGCAGCTTAACCAAGAGTCCCGCACCTGAGAGAGGGGTGTGAACCAGGACTGAAGTCTCAGGCCAGTGCACCAGGCCCTAGCATCAAGGCTTTGGGGCAGTTTGACCTTTCTCTGGGGCAGTAATGCTGGTTCGGGACGAATGTACAAAATACTGCTGTAGGTGGGGCTGTGTCCCAGGTGCAGCTGTGTCCCTGTGTCAGGTGCTGGATCCAGGTGTCCCTGGCCCATCCTCAGCCCACCACCAACCCCGCCCCAAACTCAGATCCCCAGTGTCTGCTCATGAACACTGAAGGCAGAAAGGCAAGAGAACCACAGCGGCAAGAACTGCTGGGCACGCTGCTGGCTGCTCAGATCGTCCTGAGCTTGGGCAATTTATAGCCGGGCCTTAGAGCCCTGTCTGAGAAGAGCCTTGATCCCTGCCCTCCCCGGGGCCAGCTGCCAGGTTCTGCCGTCCCAGGAGGTGGTTCTGAAGATCCATCCTATGAGGATTGCCTACAGTGGCTCTCCTAGTCCCACGCCATTCGTTACAGAGCTTTATTTAGAGCCTTAATACCAAGGGGCCCTGACCCAGCACCCACCATGAGTAATATTTTGTATGTTCCCTGTGAACCATTGTTGCTGCCCACAGAGAAAGGCCAAACATTTCAGGCTCCTTCGGGGAACATTTGCATGACTTACGAGGTTTATTTAGGGCCTTAGGAGTGCCTTCCCAGAGGAAGGGCAGGGCTGGGCCTCCTCCTGGCTGGAGGCCCCGGTCAGTAATATGCCCAAAGATTTGCTGGCAGGAAGCTCTGAAGCTCTCCCCGCACTGCCAGGCAATTTGTTCTGGAGTCTAGCGACTGGAGAGGGGGAGTGTTATAAGAGGATAGTGAAGACTTCAAAAATACTGAGGAAGGAGCTCAAGAGCCCTCAAATCCAGACTCAGTAGCCTGCCAAATGGAGCCATTTCCAGGGCTTCCACTGGTAAAGTGTGAGGCCCTCTAAATGACATCAGCTTCAAAATGAACAGCTCAGGAAATAACAGATGTTGGCAAGGATGTGGAGAAAGGGGAACCCTGCTGCATTTTGGTGGGAATGCAAACTGGTGCAGCCATTCTAGAAAACAGTGTGGAGCTTCCTCAAAAAGGTAAAAACAGAAGTACCCTACAACCCAGCAATAGCACTGCTAGGAATTTATCCAAAGAATACAGGAGTGCTGATGCATAGGAGCACTTGTACCCCAATGTTTATAGCAGCACTTTCAACAATAGCCAAATTATGGAAAGAGCCCAAATGTCCATCAACTGCATCAACTGATGAATGGATAAAGAAGATGTGATGTGTGTGTGTGGTGTGTGTGTGTGTGTGTGTGTTTACACAACGGAATACTACTCGGCAATGAAAAAGAATGAAATCTTGCCATTTGCGACAACAATGATGGAACGGGATGGTATTATGCTAAGTGAAATAAGTCAGTCAGAGAAAGACAGATATCCTATGTTTTCACTCATATGTGGAATTTGAGAAACTTAACAGAAGACCATGGGGAAAGGGAAGGGGGAAAAATAGTTACAAATAGAGAGGGAGGCAAATCATAAGAGACTCTTAAATACAGAAAACAAACTGAGGGTGGAAGGGGGTGGGGGGACAGGAGGTGGAGAAAATGGGTGACGGGCACTGAGGAGGGCACTTGTTGGGATATGCACTGGGTGTTGTGTGTAAATGATGAATCACGGGAATCTACTCCCTAAGCCAAGAGCACACTGTATACACTGAATGTTAACTAACTTGACAATAAATTATATTTAGAAAACGACTTTAGCTTAAATTAGCCAGTAAGTTTGGTGGCTGAGTGTTCAAACCCCAAACTTGAGGCCAATCAGTGCTGGGAGAAGTCCACCAGGCAGAGAGGTGTAGCTCATCCCTGATATTGTTCAGAATTGCCAGTGCAAGGCGATAACAGAAAGTTGGCTGATTTTTATTGAACTCTCTGCCGACAAGGCCCTCCCTTCTTGCCTACACCCAGTGTGGACTGTCCCACCATCCTGCCCTTGGTGTGCTACTGTGTGAGACCTGGCCTAAGGCAATGACCGAACTGTGACTTATATATGGGAAAAGACTTCAAAGGTCAAGCTATCAATTCATATTTCATAGGTAATTAATGATTCATTCATTCTTACTAGAAAGAATAAAATCACGCAGACTTGAGACTATGGTCTGCTTCTGCAGTCGAGCCGGTGACAGACTTGGAAGTTGACCTGGACCCTCCTGCCTCACCCTCGCACGTGAGCAGACCCTCCCTCCCATGACAGCCTCTGGGCCACTCCACTGTCCAGGCATCACCTGGTTCTCACTCATTCCCTGGGGATGCAGAGGGGAACTTTTCTGAATGTGCATTATTCGTGTCATTCCGTGACCTCCGAGGAGTCTCCATCTACCCTTGTCCACCATGCAGGCTGCACAAATCCACCCTGATCCCGGGACGCTGTTCTGCTACGCTCCACGTATGCTGTGTAGCAGCCCCATCACTTCAGCCAAGCTGTTCCCAGTGGAAAAAGAGGCAAACCTCTTGCCTCCACGGTATTAAGCCTGTGTCATCCTTCAATATGCATCCCAGCTGCCCTGCACCTGGGACTTAGCATTATCAGTGCCCCAACTTCTGGGAACTGTTTATATGTCCATCCCCAGCTAGATGTCTTACTACGTTTGAATTCCTGTCTGGATGGTTCCTGGCCTCTGGGTTCATGCTCAGGGAAAGACAAAAATAAAAAAAAATCAATGAGTGTGTGGTTTGGGGATTTCTAATCCCCGCAGGCAGCTATGAGGGTTGAGAATCCAAAGTTAGTGGTCACTGATGGTTTCACGGAAGATGGGGAGTAGGTTCTGGGGCCTGGGCTCTTGGCCTGTGAAAACACCACCCGGTCATCTCTGGAGGGAGGAAGATCTGGGGGCGACTGCCTGCCCCCAGGACCTCAGGCAGACTGAGGGAGCCCCGACAAAGCACAGGGCACAGAGCCAGGCCTCCCAGGAGCCCCCAGAACAAGCTGAGTCTCTGCCGTGGCCCAACCTGCAGTGCTGTGGAGAATGTGGGGGCTGCCAGGAGTGCGGGGCAGAAGCAGCACCCCATGCTGCAGGGCCCGAAGGGATTTCTGCTACGTGGCAAAAAGCAAACCCCAGCCAGGCAGTGAGGTGAACTTCTGGTGCCGAAGTGAGAGTTTGTGAATACATTCTGCTGGAGACACAAGCCACACGGGCCCGGCCTCCATCAGAACCCAGCCTGAGCACAGGCATCTACTAGAAGCCGGGTCCTGCTCGTGGGGCCTGGGTTCAAATGCCAATCCTGTCACCGACCTTCTGCCTTACACTGGATGAGCCACTCCCCTTTCCCTTCCTCAGTTTCCTCTTTTGTTAAAGACAAATGGGTCAGCCACTAGGATTCCCACTGTTCCTCCTAGCAGCGACTGTAGGGGGTCACTTCTCCCTTGAGGCCTCGGTGGGGTCCCTATCTGCCCACACAGACTGCAAAGACTTGAGTGGAAGGAGGAGATTGGATGGGCAGAGGCAAGAAGGAGCACGCATTTTCCAAAACTGGTCTGCTGACCTGTAGATTCTGTGGGAGGTGTACAGGGGTTGGGAGGGGTGAGGGTTCTTCATAAGTTTGCAGGACTTCTCAGAGCCTTTAATAAACAAATAAACACTAAGAAAATTGACTGTGAGCCATCACTTATTAGACGCAGAACCCACCATATCCCAGTCTGGTCTGAGCATGGAGCCTGTCTTTCCTCTAGCAGACACTCTCTTCGGACCAAGAATCAGGTAAAAATCACTTTCAAGAAACAACTTTCTGGGTCTCAGAAATCCTAGTCAGATGAAAACCATTATCAAGTTTGAACCAAATCTTCCTCATCATTTATTTGTGTGAACTTGGGTACATTTGAGGCTTAGTTTACTTGGATGAAAATGGAAACATGAACCATATCTAACAGGCAGCATATAATTCTGTCCTACATTTCTGTATTTTCCAAATTTTCCATAAGAGGCATTTAGAGTAGCTACTTCTTAAACTTAGAATAATATGAGTAGCATGTGATGTGAAAATTCAAGGCCTTCTCCCAACCCACTAGTCCCATACCTCAAAAAGAAAAAAAAAATTAGCACCTTGTTTGCATAACCTTTTAGAACCTCCATGTGAACACTTTAAAATGCGAAAGAGGGGCGCCTGGGTGGCGCAGTCGGTTAAGCGTCTGACTTCAGCCAGGTCACGATCTCACGGTCCGTGAGTTCGAGCCCCGCGTCGGGCTCTGGGCTGATGGCTCAGAGCCTCGAGCCTGTTTCCGATTCTGTGTCTCCCTCTCTCTCTGCCCCTCCCCCGTTCATGCTCTGTCTCTCTCTGTCCCCCAAAAAATAAATAAACGTTGAAAAAAAAATTTAAAAAAAAATGCGAAAGAAAATGCTTTATTTTCAAACCAGAGTGCCCATGATCTCCAGCTCTGGTGACTGCTGTAAAAAATGTGAAGTTGGCTCTGTGTATGAATGAGCCCAACACAGAGCTTGGCATAGGACGGGCACATCAGAAATATTAGCTAAAAGAAAACTCCTACTTCTGGATCCAAACACTCGCTCAGGGGATCCTATGCCAGTTGCTGTCAGGCTTGATGACTTCCAGAAGTTGCTGCCCTGTGCATACTCAGGAAGAAATGTATTCCTTCCTAGCTCCAGCCCCTGGAGCCTCTAAAAGCAAACAACTGTGGCAGAGATGTGTGCCCCACCTCTTGGAGGGGCCACAGGGCTCGAAAGCAGTGCCTCCGCCAGCCCGGGGCCAAACCGCTTTCCTGACAGTGGTGCCAGGAGAAATCCCTCCATCTGGGGAGCCGGGGGTCAGAGCAGGAAGGAGGAGGAGGGCTGGAAGGGGTCTGCACCTCACTACGGGCCAGGAGCTCCACTCTTCACCACAGGGTTCTCTCCAAGTCCTTCCCCGGCCAAGCTTGGAAAAACTCCTCCTGGATTTTTATCATGGTCAAATTACTCATTTACAAAAAACACTGCTGCAGATGGGCAAGTCCCCACAAAACCATGCCAAGGACTCTTTAGGGCAGATCCCGCTGCTTGGCATAATAAGCCCTTATTACCGTAGCACTGAGGGGTGTCGGCTTGCCAGAGGCCTGCTTTTAATGAACTTTACCATCCAAAATTGGCCGAGGGAACACAAGTCAGATTTTGCCAATCAATTGGAATTGATTACTTCTCGAAAGCCAGGCCTCAGCTTGCAGGAAACACACACACAAACACACCCAACATTTGGGGGTTAGTTTGATTTCTTGGAGAAAAAGGAGTTCTTGGCAGCCTGAGATAATGATGGATCAGCCTTTTCAAAATTCCCAGGACACTGGAAGGAAATGGTGTTTCTTGAAGGAGCCCAGGCAGATGGGGGAAGCTTGGCAATCTCATATCAGATCAGGCTCTTTCGTTTTGGTTGGTTTTTTCTTTTGTTTTGTTTTGTTTTAAATTCATGTACCCATCTATCCATTCACATGTCTGACCTCAGCAATGCTGAGAATTGACTCTATCGCAGGTCTGGTACCAGGATCCGGGATGTCAGAGAAGACATCTGTCCATTGAGGGCACTGGGCTCACTGTTGGGTGGTGACACGGGTTCTCTGGAAGGTATGGGGAAGGGGCTATGGGAAGTCAGAGCAAGGAGATTCTAGGCTGGGCTGAATCCTGGAGCATAAGGTGCATTCTCCTGGGGACCAAGGTGAGGGGAGAAATGTTCTCAACACCTAAGCCTTCACAGCGGCTGTCCCTTCTACCTGGACAACTGCCAATTGCCAAACCCTGCCACAAATACCAACCCCTTTACCAGTGAAAGTGAATACATCCTTCAGTCTCGGCTTGAGGGAGCATCTGCTCAGGGCAGGCTTCCTGAAACCCTACTGAGTTGGCTGGGCACTGTGACTGCACCCCAGGGCGCTCAAGGGCCTCATGCAGCCCCCATCAGAGCCCTCAGCCCTCGGCATCATCAGTTCTTACTTGCCTCTCTGATACGCCCATGGAGCACGAGCCCTGTGACGGAAGGGGTCATGCCTAGCTTGTTCCCCACTTTATAGGTGCTAGAACAGAACCGGCACAATACTAAGTGTTTGAGCATAGTAGGTGCTCAAAAAATGCTTACGGTGTGCAGAGTGGGTGGACCGTCTCAGGAGGTAGCAGGAGACACAGGGGAGTGGCATCTGTTCAGGACCCTCGGAGCAGATCACTGGCTGCCACCACCCCTCACATACACTTTGAGACGTAGAACAGGTGGAGTCCTCCAGAAGGGGAGGCCTGCAGGCCCAAGGCAGCTGTACTGGCCCAGGTGGAGGGCAGAGTCAGGCTTGAGCCCTCACATCTTTTTTTTTTTTAAGTTTATTTATTTATTTTGAGAGAGAAAGGGAGAACATGAGCAGGGAAAGGGCACAGAGAGACAGAGAATCCCAAGCAGGCTCCACAGTATCAGCGTGGACCGTGAGGCAGGGCTCGAATTTACCAACCACAAGATCACGACCTGAGCCAAAATCAAGAGTCAGATGCTTAACTGACTGAGCCACCCAGGCGCCCCTTGAGCCCTCACATCTTAGCTACTTACTTCTTTAGCCTCCCCATTCTCCAGAAAGCCAGGCCTGTCTAGGGGCAGGGGGGCTCTTCATCCACATGGCCAGGCTGAGAGGGCATCAGAGGGGTTAGGGACAAGCAGTCAGGCCCAGAGGGGGCAGTTCTCCATCAGGGCCAGGCCTGGGCCACCAGCTGATGGAGTGCTTAGCAATGGAGGGTGAGACAGGCCAGAGTGGGGGTGGGGGGTGTGCGGGGGCAGCGGCTGGGCTCTTTCTGGAGAGGCCCAGCCATGCAAGAGAAGACACCAGTGGGGTGGGGGCAGGAGCCAGTGCTGGCAGCAGAGCGAGGGAGAGAGCTGCATACGTGTAGGAGAGAGAGCGAGCCAAGAAAAGAAAATGGGGTGGGGGCAGGTGGGAGAGGAATAAGCAGTGGCAGGCAGAGTAGAACTGCAGAGCACATGGCATCACAAGGGATTAATGAACCCAAGGGAAGCATGTCAGAGCGGCAGACAAAGATTTGAAGACAACCAGAGGCAAAGACAAAAGACAATGACAAGAGTTAGGAAGGCTGGCTGGAGAAAGCCAATCCGGGTCTCCAGGCCTGCAGGCCAGGGCCCGGGGCCTCCTGTTCCCTCCTGGGCCACGGCTCTGTTCCACTGCCTCCCCCGGAGGGTATGGCTCTCCTGTGGCATTGTGAGTCCCGTGTCCGGTGTGCTAGATTGTAGGATGGCAGGAAGAAGGAGGGGTGAGGGAAGGAGAGGTGGGGCTCCAGCTCTCTGCACCTCAGACAACAACCCACCCCTGTAAGCTGGTGAGGGTGGGCCGCCCGGCCCTCTGCTCACCCTCGTCTGGCCTTGAACACTGACTGGCTGGCACGGCTCTCCATGTGAGGGTCACCTTGTCCCTGACCTAAAGCTACCACACAGCATGTACTGCTCAGATCCTCCGTGGAGTCCAAGGACTCCCTGACCCCAGTCCTGGGCGGGCAACAAGGCCAAGTTCCTTCACTTCTCTGACCTGTTTCCCCCCATTCAATGGAATACTGAGTAATCACCCACTAACTGTGTCTATTCCTAAGAACGGTAGCAAATGCGTGCTTTCCCTGTTCCTATGGCTCAGCCCATCCTTCCTGCTGACAAGCTGACCCTCCCTTGGTCATTGGGCAGAACATCTCTTCCTGTCTGTGGTCTTCCCTGAAGAGAGCACAGCACTGTCCCAAATAGGGAGGCTAGTCTTACTTATTTTTCATCTTCCAAATTACTCTTCCCCCTAAGCCAGGGAAAGCGTGTCATTACCCTCTCTTCTACTTAACCTATAGATATCTATACGGTTTTCTCCAGAGCCTGCTGCAAAAGCCCTGTTTCAATTAACTTAAAATTCTTTCTTAATGAGGAGCATGAGATAATAGACATGTAAATTTGGAAGGGGCCTTGGAGATCTCCTAATCCAACCAGAAAATTCTATAGTCCAGGACACCAGGCCCTGAGAAGCAGCTCTAAACGTACCAAGTCACTCAAATTAACTGAGGTGTGCAGACTTAACTCCATTTGCCCTATTCCCAGGCCAGGGCTCTTTGTAAAAAAAAAAAAAAACCCACCTTTCATTTGTTTGTGTATTAATTCAGTTATTAAGCAGTGTTTGGTCATGCAATATACATCTGTTGGTTTGGACTTCCCAAGGATCCTTCCCTTTTCCTGGTGCCCCGGGTCCTTTCTGTTGGATGACTGTCCTTGCCCTTGGTCCCATGGGCTTGGGGGAACTGGCATATACTTCTCACTCCACTACATACTGCTGGGGCATCAGGAGTTAAGAGTCTGACATGTACTATCCACTCTCCCCCATGTGATCCAGGGGTGGAAATGGGACCCAAGCATGCCAGCCAGCCCTCCTGGAGACTAACAGATGGATCTCAGGGGAAGAAGAGCCCTGCATCCCACCCAGCGTGTCCCCACGGAATGCTAACCCGTGAGGGCGTGACTCTGCTTCAGGCTCGTCTCCTTCCATCTTCCCAACCCACAGAGACAGACAGCCTGCCTGCAGAGAGAAGCCAACGCACAGATGTCGGCGGCACCACACAATCAGAAGAAAGTGGGGGCCTAGCAGCACCGTGAGTGCCATGGACCCCCCCCCCTTGGTTCCTCGAGAAGTCCCATCTTCTGAGGAAGACAGCCACCAAAAATCACCCATGACGAAAGCCATACAAATACAAATGATATCCGTCTTTCATGCTCATGCTAACTTGATCTCCTTCAATCCACAAAACAATTCCACGAAACAAATATCATTAAGTGCATTTGGTGAAGTAAGGAAGGCTTTGAGAGGTTAAACGTCTTGCCCTAAATCTTAAGTCCAAGATGGGAGTCGAGAGTGACTTCAAAGCCAGAATGTTTCCCTTGTCCACACTTGCTTAGCTGTGATGGGGAGAAGGAAGAGGGTGGTGAGCCCAGAGGGAGCCTGGGACAGGAGGGAGGAAGTGAAGGCTGCCTTCGTTATGAATATGGACAGGGAATTACATCTTGAAGAAAAAGCCAAAGTGGATGTGGCCCCTGAACAGGGAGGGGAATGCCTTCAAAGGATAAGCCTACAGGTTGTATCTGACATGCACATCCCGTTTTATCATTTCCATTCCAAACTGCAAAGAGGCTTCTCCATGTTCAGACAGTGGTAATGATCAAAACTGTGTAGAAGTTACTTTTCAAAGAGACCCGCCCCACCTCTCTCTCTCTCTCTCTCTCTCTCTCTCTCTCTCTTTCTCTCTCTCTCTGCCGGTCTGCAATTCCTGCCAAAGGCACTGGAAGTTTGGAGTCTGAATTCCAGGGTGATCTGAGGTGACAGGAAGGCCCAGGCAGGCATCTATCTGTATTCCAGAGAGCCTCGCTGCAGCATTACTTAAAAGGCGTTCTGCAACCTTTTGCTGCTGCTTTCTTTAAAGGCTTGAGCAATTTCGATATTTTGGTTCAGTGTCACTATAGAAAAGCTTTACAATTCTAGCTCGGGAATTAGAAGATATATTTGTAATAAGAATTGCTAACCACTGTCAGCTGGCAGGCCCGTGTCCATGCATGAAAATGATGCCATTAGCTTTCACAAGGGTGGGCGAAACGTAAAGATCATGGATCATGTAAGAGACTGAAGAGGAAAAAAACCCCTCCACACTCCGGGGATTTCTGGACGTCAGGGTGATAGGGCTAACATGCATGCATTTAGCCCCTTGATGAGGTAGAAAGCTCGATACTACTTGTCTCTGCAAATACTCATTTTTTCCCTGTATTTTATCTAACTGCTTTCTCCTATAATGTTGATGAACCACACAATTGCATTTTAATGAGGCAATTGCAAAATCTGAGAGACAGTGAGGGGGAAGGAGAAGAGAAGAGCCAAGGGAGATGGGAGCCGTCCCTGAGCACACAGGTCCCCACAGATCTGCCTAGGTCCAGGGCATGGAAGCGACACCCCGTGTGTCCCCGGCAGGAGAGCTGGCTCACCCACTGCATGAGCATGAAAGGGTTGGGCTTCTGAACCAGGCAGGCTGGGTTTCGGTTCTTGCTAAGCCACGTGCAGGCCACGCAGCCTTTGGCAGATTGCACATATTCCCATTTCTGGTAGAATGTACTCCCTTGCAAATGGAGAGGGCATGGCTGTCTCTTGACCACGTCCCGGGTGCTAGTGAATGCAAGCGTCAACCATTCTTGCATTCTTGACACTTGGCTCAAGTGGGACGAGGACAGTAACAACCCAACAGCACTGGCCTAGGAGAAGATCATATGGAATCACGGGGCCGAAGGGCCAGGCACACAGTAGGTGCTTTATTAATGCCTGTTCCTTTCATTCCTTACTCTCATTTATTGATCACTTTGATGAAGACAGGAGCTTATCTTTAACACCATCTCCTAGACAAGGATGAGAGTGAGGGGCAGAGGCTAGAAGACACATCAAGGACAGAAGCTTACTGGGCACAGTGTGCCCTTAAGTCTGTCTGGCTCAGAGCTGTGTTGACTTTCCCTTTACCAGCTCTTTGCAAGTCATAGACAGTAGCCAGGGTCAGAGTTGTGTAAATATGGGTTATCCTCATTATGAGAAACATGCAGGTGGCAACAGGAAAGGTGTGGCCTGCTCCTTGACCCCACCTGTGGAGTACAGGAGAGGACAAGAGAGGTGTGTGGATGGAGAGTGGAGTGTGGGGGACAGGGGAGGGGACCAGACCCGAGGCCTCAGCAGAGACAGGAGAAGGAGGCCTGGGCAGTGCCACAAGCAGGACCTCACTTCGGCCTACCCTGTTCTGGGGACATGGGGACAGGTCACACCGCTCTGTCCCCACTCCGAACCTGCACCTGACGGATCAGGCCGGTCGGTCCCTGTCCCCTTTCAGCACTGCCTTTGTGGATTACAAGTGGTCCCCTGGGCTGACTTAATTGCAATTCACCTTGTAAACGATTCTTTATTTTTGAAAAATAATTTCTTATTTAGGATTAAGAATATGGATTTGGAGACTCATCATAAAATAAAATGAACCCATAAATTTAAAAATAATTAACATTTGAAAGGTATTTTATGGTTTACAAAGCACTTTTCTCATATAATATCTCACATGATACCCTTAAAAGGTTCCCTTCAAATCTGTATGGGCAGGTGAGAAGAAAAATGACACCCCCAAAAGTTAGCAATGGGTCTCAGCTTTCACAGCTGTTTTTGGCGGGTCTGAAGTTTAAGCCCAAACATCATGACCTAAAATCCAGCAGACATCCTACCAGCAAGGATCTCCTAATCAACGAAGGGAGATGATGTGCACCAACCAGGTGCAAGTCTATTTACAGCTGCACTGAGACCTTGCAATGACCCCACAATGCAATATTCCTCAAGTGTCGTCCTCAGGGCACCCACATGGCACCCCAGTTTCCCCAGGAGCTTGTTGTGATATAACCATCAGAGCCCATCCCAGACCTAGCGATTCAGCATCTCTTGGGACAGGGCTGAGGATCTGCATCTTATTTGATGAGCTTCCCAGGTTCTCATTGGAGAACCACTTTAGTAAGATCAGTGTGTATTGTCTGTGGTTATCTAGAATCTTGTCAAGTCCATGGAGTGTTAGATTGTGGGTCCAGTCTCTACTCTTCATGACACCTAAAGCCTGGGGCCTACCAATAGACTCGTTCGTTCAGTGAGCATGTACAAAGCCCAACAAAGGGCCAGCCACTGTCGTTGATCACACTGACACACAAAGATGGCATCCATCCACTTCCTTGTTTCACTGGGTAGTTGCTGGAAGAAATAAGCTTAAAAGTTGGGGTTGGGGCAGAAAGAGGGGTCTGAGGGCTGAAGAAATTGTTGGGTCCAGATCTGTTTACAGAAGCAGTGAGGCTATTGGAGATAGCTCTGGAGAAAGCTCTGTTATCTAATCTGCCAATAATCTCTGAGGAGGTGTTATTATTATTATGCTTCTCCCTCGTTCAGAGCTGGGAACTCAGAGAACAGGAAAGCTGAGTGAGCCCACAGTGAACGGGAGGTGGAATTGAGCTATCTGATTTCAGAGAACACACTCTTGAGCCCAACATTGGAAAAGCCCCCAGTCTCCCTTTGAGCTCATGAAGGAAGCACGCCCCAAACACCAAGTTCATGGGCTTAGTATCTTCTGTTCTTGTGACTGGTTCATTAGCAGTTTCCCATAAAAGTGACAATGTTAATAGCTATAACCTAATACGACAATGTAATAATCATTATAACAGCAATCAACATCGCCAAACACTTTAATGAATCACGGATGACTTTCCATCACCTTAAAGAAAAACACATTTGAGCAGCCATTTCCATGAGAAAACAAGAGACCCATCATGCTTAACCAGCTAATCTGTGGAAACTGGTTATCCTGCTTGGGGGCAGCCCCATGCACGGAGGGTTCTGGTTTCTGGTCAGAGGCAGGTTGCAAGCCAGCCAGCCCTGGACTTGACTGGCAGCTGAGGGTTCCGGGGGTGAGCACAAGATGTGGATTTAGAAGACAGATGGCTTCTGTCCTTCCTTCTAGTTCCTCCCTCCCTTCCTTCCTGCCATTCTTCCTCCTGTCCACTATCAGCCAGGGTCCAGTCAGGAGACAGAAGTCAACCCAGTTATGGGAACGGAAACCACTTAACGTTAAGAATTGTTCACTGGGAATCTAGTTGATAACTAGGCAGCTGAAAGGGTAAGAAAACCCCCGGGCATCACGGTTCAACCAACTGCAGGAGAGAGAGCCACCACTAGGGCTGGGAAGATGAAGACAGTTGGAATTAGGAGGCTCCGGACCATGGACAGGGACTCGGGCCCCTGCAGGGGGATACCCGCAGGCCAGGGCAGGTATCGCCAAGGGGCGCATCGAGACCAGCGCTACAACTGTTGCAAAAACTGCCAAGTGTGGTCAGCTGCTGCCCCTGGGAGGCCCTGCTGTTGCCCGGTGCACAAGCCAGACTGTGGCAGCACCACAGGGTCAGGAACCTGAGGGCAGGCCTCGGAGGGAAGAGCCAGGGGGGAGGACAGGAGCTGCTGTATCCCCGCCCCAGAAGTACTTCCACACTGCCTGCTGTCTGGCTCTCTGAAAGAGGAAAGGATTTGGGGCATCAGGGAATTTGGGGTTTCCCGTACTTTGCCCACTGTGCCAAGACTCAAACCGCACACGATATTGTCCTGACACACCCAGCAGTGGCTCTAGGCCAGTGCGTCTGTTATCTCGTTCACCTTTCCTCCAAGTTCCTGGGAATCAGATATCATCATGCCCACTGCAGGGTAAGCAGAATGCCACCCAGGGAAGCTGAGAAGATTCTCCAGAGCCACACAGCTCATCAATCCCAGGCCTGAAAACTTGCAAACAGCGCTCTCCCGGGAGGCCCTATCCCAATTCCACACATTTATTCTGATAGTCCCCAACATTTAGCAGGGATCACAGGACTTCTACTTATACGCAGTGCCCTGTATGTGCTAGATACACACAGAGCATAAGGACATGAGACGTGGAACGGTCTGGAAAAAAAAGCATGTGACAGCTGTCAAACAGCAGCTTGATTGCATGCACTAAACCAAATGCCCTAAAGTCTCTTCCAAGCCGAGGTGAGCTTAAGAGACGCTCTAGGAAAAAAGTCCCATCTTGCCAGATACATTTGGGAAATAGAACCCCTCTTGGAGGGTCATCATGCATGGTGACAGAGCAAAGACTTAGAGGGGGAAAAAAAGGCCTACAGTAAGAAAATTCAAGTGTTTTGCAAGCTTATATCATGAATCTTGTTTGCCCACAACATTTATTAATGTCCCACGGACGGTGTTTTGCCTTGCATGCCTGGCAATGCTTAATTCCAGGGAGGCAGGCTTGCAAGGGGCACAGGTGTGTACTTACCTTGGACCCACCGTTCAAGGTGGCCTCTGACCTCAGAGGCAGGGAGGTGAGGGTCTGCTGGGGATACAGGAGATCCAGAAGTTCGTGGGGGACACTTGCAGCTGAGGAGAGACAAAATCAGGGAGTGTAACTGAGAGCAGATGCCCCGGGACCAGAGATGGGGATACATCACTGCTCGGAAAATGCGCTGATCATCTCAGACCGCAGCTAAAACCTAATGCCCTTTGAAACACTTACCGTGGAGCATCTCAGTCTCTTCCTGTGCAATGTGTATAACAAAGAATTAACACACAGAACATATATAAAAAAAAACATAACAAACCTATAAGAAAAAGACAAACACCCCAATACAGAGTAAGCACAAGAAAGGAAGACACAAGTATCAAAAGAAAAAAAAAAGAATGGCCCACAAACATAAGAAAATACACTCATTTTGACAGTAATCAGTGGAATGCAAATTAAAACAAGACATCTGTTTGGTGGTTTTTTTTTTCCATCAGATTGGGAAAAAATTAGATTTGCTACTACTGAGAATGTTGGTAATACAAAACGGTCGGGCCATTTGGGAGGGCAACCTGGCATTTTCTGTTAAAATTTAAAATGTGCATACTCTGTCTCAGCAATTTCACTTCTTAGCATCTACTATAGATAAATGCACAAGGAGTTGTGAGTCCGTTCACTGCAGCGTTGTTAGTGAGAGCCACAAACTTCAAACAGCCCAAGGTCTCACACCATGCCAACATACAATGCCAAAGGGAGCTAGGTCTGAATATACTGACATGTGCATTGAAAAGGTAACACCTCAGTCTGTACAAGATAAAGATGTGCACATTTACACATGCAAAATGATAATGGTATAAAAATTCGAGAAAAGGCCTGGAAGGACACATCTCAATCTGATGCCAGTGGCTGCCTCTGGAGATGGGGGTAGGCCTTGGGGTAAAAAGGGCAAAGGAGGCTTCGGCCTCCTTTATCTGTGGTGTCTGAAGTTTTGCAATGACAGTGTGTTTGCGTGTTGCTTACATACTTTTTGAAGAAAAGCAAGTTTATGGGAAATGAAAAACTAGTATATGACATGAAACAAGGACAGACATCTCTTGCAGGGGACACAGAGCAGAGAACAGAAACATCTATCAGTGAATGCAATGACTCTTCTGCTTCCAGCAGCTATCAGTCCATTTAGTACTGATGGCTTCTGCACGTGGGGAGGAAATAGCTTTCCTGGAGCACCTCCTGGGTACCAGACCCAGTGCTCACCACTCTGTACACACTCGCTCATCTATTGTTACCAAAACCTTATGAGGGCAGCCTCTAGAGAGGAGGAAGTACCCCGGAGGTTGTCTCGACAAAGGCTCGACTGAAATCCAGATGCGCCTGAAGACACGTCACAAGGTGTGATGGTTCATCTTATGCGTCAACGCAGCTGGGCTCAGGGATGCCGGGAGTAGGTGAAACACTATTCCTGGGTGTGTCTGTGAGCTTCCCAAAAGAGACTGGCGTATGAATCAGCAGACTAAGTAAAGAAGAACTCCCCACAGAAGTGGGTGGGCTTCATCCAATCTGCTGAGGGCCTGAGTCAAAGAAATAGGTAGAAGAAGGGAGAATCTACTCTCTGCTTGAACTGGGACATCCCTCTCTTCTTGCCCTCAGACACTGGTGGTCCTCTTTCTCAGGCTTCTGGAGAACTAGATGTCAGACTGTGGGACTTCTCAGCTTCCAAAGTCACATGAGCCAATTCCTATAATCTCCATATACAGTTGACCCTTGAACAGCACAAGGGCCAGAACTGTATAGATCCACTTACAAGTGGATTGTTTTTTGATAAATACAGTACAATAAATCCATTTTCTCTTCCTTATGATTTCCTTAACTTTTTTTCTCCAGCTTACTTTATTGTAAGAATATAGTATGCATATGACATACAAAATATGTGTTAATCGACAATTTATGTTATCAGTAAAGCTTCTGGCTCAACAGTAGGTATTAAAAGTTTGGGGGGAGCCAAAAGTACATGAGGATTCTCGACTGTGCAGGGTGACAGGGCCCCTAATCCCTGTATTGTGCAAAGGGCAACTGTGTGTGTGTGTGTGTGTGTGTGTGTATGTGTGTGTATGGATGGATGTGTATGTAGGTTTATACATGTATTGTGCACATATGTATATATTTCCTACTGGTTCTGTTCCTCTGGAGAACACTGATTCACAGTCTTTCCAAAAACAACCTTTATTATTGAGCTATGTATACATATGTCCATGTATATTTACCTATAGTCTTTCAATCTCTCTATCTCTGTAATCGTAAATAGTTGTATTTATACCAGTGGTTCTCAATTAAGGATGATTTTGCCCCTCAGGGGACACTTCGCACTATCTGGAGACATTTTTGATCATCGCAACTGAGGGGAGAGGGCTCCTCCTGGCATCTGGTGGGTAGAGGCCAGGGATGCGGTTAAACATTCTACGATGTATAATACAGCTCTCACAACAAAGAATTACCCAGCCCCAAATGTTAAAAGTGCTGAGGTTGAGAAACCGTGGGCTTTACCTATAAGAATTGCTTGAAATCAGACACCCTCAGAAAAGTCTGGCAAGGTCAGCATGAAATGCCCAACTTATATTTAGTCCCTAAACCCAGGTTTGGCCAGTTCCCACGGCCAGATAATATACGGCAATGAAAAACTATTGCTCACTGCCCTCTGGACCAAAGCCAGTCAAGTTCTCTGTGGCTTCCTGTGAAACCAAATAGGAGGGCAGCAGGGTCCAACCCAGTTAAAGATAATGCAGCTGAGGCTGAGGTAAAAGGTCAAGGAACAGGTGAAAATAGTCCCTTTGATATTTCTCACCCAGAAAAAAAGCTTATGGAATTCGTAACCAATTAGACCAGAAAAGTACAAAGAATATTAGTAAGTAAACAGAAATGTCCCATTTTATATTTGGATTTTTTTTTCTTATCAGATGGCATTTCAACTTGAAGATGTGTTTAGATAAATAGGCTTTCAGAGTATTTATCAACTCTCCTTTTGGTGTAAATTCTTCCCGTCTTGTTTTCAAGTCATTTCCAGTAGTGAAAAGGTGCCAGTGATAATTAAAACCTAATTCTATCCCCACAGTCCTTAAAAAAATAAAAAAAGAATATGATCTCCTATAAAGCTCTCAGAAATAACCAAGTCTCCACATCCGCCCATGATAACGTGATTTCAAATGGATAAGGTTTGCAGAAGAACTACCCAGAAATGTAGTGAAATTAATTGCTGTTTTTCACGAAGCAGCTTTAAAATGCAGTAATTAATTGACCTACTGCTGGAGACAGTTTCCTCATAGTTAATAACCACTCTTCCCAGACATGAGAAAGACAGATTGCTTCCATTTGAAAACAGTCTCCACTAAAACCAAATGATGGAAGAGATGGCCACATTTTCTGGTACGTGCACCATAACCAGATGGGGTTTCACGAGCTGCTGTTAGTCTTTTAGCCCAGTGAGGGGAACCTGCATCATTGGTCCTGCAAGACGTGTTTCTGTGATTCCTGAGTCTGAGACACCTGTCAGTCCACTGACTGGTGTGTATCCAGAGGGAGCCTGCTCTTGGAAATCGGTGTCTTGTCCCATGGGAGGCAGCGTGGTGTTGCGGCCAAGCCTTGCTTTTCCTCATCTGTCTAATGGGCAGAGCAGAGATGGGAAATGGGTTCCCACCTCTTCCCTCTCACACTGACGATCACTGTGATGTATAAGGGCAATGAAGCTGGGAGGGAGCAGTCAGGTCAAAGTCACAGAACTTCTGCAGATTTCCCCATGCCTCCACTTGTGAGCAACTCTGAACCCCCACCCACACAGTGCTGTACCGCCCTCGCCCTCCTCTCTGCTTCTGGAGTCCTGTGGGGCTGACCTGTTTGGACTGCACCAAGGGACTCACTTCTCTTCTGGCAATCCCTTTGGGTGTGGCCAGCGAGGAGCCCCGCAGGAAAGACTTGGCAGGGATAGGCGAGTGAGGTCACGGTAGCTTTTCTTCTACCATTCACCCCCCTTCTCCGTCCCCCTTGTGCAGATCTTCCTCAAGTTGGCTCCAACTGCCATGGCTCCTGTCTTGGCACCCCTCTTCTTGCCAACCTCTCCTTCCAGATGCTGTCCACCTTCCCTCTCTTTGCCTTTAAAGGCCCAGGGTGACAAGGGTAACAACCCCTCCCCACACCGTTACTAGTCCCAGGGCACTGCACTCCCCCTTGGGGTTTCCGTACACCCAGGCACATGTTTATAAAGAAGGCCTTTATCAAACCCCCCTCCAGATGCACGACTTGAGTATGCTCTCCTTTCCTGCTCTGGACTGATCTTCTCATGTCTCTCTCAACCTGACCTCAGCTGGGGCATTTGCTTTTCTATAACCTTCCAGGGCCTCACAAGCAATTGCTCTTCATGAATCTGTCTACACCCAAAGTGCTCTCAGGACCATACAGGATTTAAAGTCTGCCCCAGCCCCCAGGAGTGACAGGGAGAACCGGAAGCTAGAACCAGAAGTAAGCTAGAGCATAACTAACCACTATCGCTCACTTTGGGGGTGGAGGAGTCAGAACCCCCTCCCCCCATCCTGGAGGCCAGAGGCAGGCAGTGAATTCTGACTCCGTGCACACGTGGGGTCAAATTGAGATAAATTCACCCAGAGGCAGACAGACTTGCTTGTCAAGGGGTTTGGATGCATCTTTCTCCTGAGTGAGGAGTTGAACTCAAAGTTTTCCAAAATCCCTCTTAAAACCCTAGCTCCATGTATCACATTCCTTGAGTCAGGATTCACGGCTCAGGGTTTAAGGTGACTTTCCACTCCTCACAGTCTGGAGGGAGAAACACTAACTAGTTCTGTTTGTTCGTCAGTCTGTTCTGTTTTATTTTCTCTTCCATCTTTGGCTGGAGCATGAAAACAAAAGTTCCTTCTCTCTTACTCAGGGTGAATGCTGAATCGTGGTGGCTCCTTTATCCAAAGTTCCCTCAAGAGAAAAGTAGCACACCTATTTGGGTCCTGATCCTTCTCCTGACCCTCCCCCCACCCCTTCTCCTTCCTTTTCTTTCTTATTCATTTTGCAAAGAAAGTCCATGATACCACCCCCACAACAACACCCAGTAAAGCACTCAACAGAAGAGCCAAGACGTATGGCTCCCAGAACAACTAGAGCCCTCCTGCCGTCCATCAGATGTGGCTATTGTATTTAAAATTTAGGGCTCTCACATATCTCAGTATAACTACAAAAACTGTCCATAAAAGTCTCTTCTTGTCCTTGAGTGGTCAGAGCGACAAATGACTGATTACCCCGCAAGCAGATTCTCAGCCCATCCTGTGCAGTTGGAGAGAGAAGACGATGGAAGCATGCAGTCAGGAAGCCCTGCATGCAAAGAGTCCGGCGGCCTGGCTGGAGGAGGTGGTCCCACTGCAGTAACCTGCTCACCTACACAGAGGCATCCTGTGTCTCCTTGCCCCATGACTGTCTAAATTTCAAGGCAAGGAAACAGCTGAGAGAGACTTCATGCCATCAGCATCCCTGAAGCTATGGTTGGCTCTGGGAAGGAAGCTTCGAAGAAGGTACAAGCCCAGGTGTTTACTGAATTTGAGAACAACTGGGGCTGCGGCAGAGGGGCCATCCCAGGAATCTTAGAGGAAATGTCCTATGTTAATCCTCACGTCTAGTCCTTCCAACTATTCCTACAACTGAGACAAGAGGTACCAGGTCTGTTAAAAGAAGTTACCCCATCTTTGTGAATGAATCCAGAAAAAGCCCAATGACCTTAGCACACTGGCATTCTACAGATACTTCCGAGGCTTTTGTGCAAATGTGTGCCTCGATCAACACGTTAGGATGACTTTACACACAGAAACACCTGAATAACTAAATCAATGTACTATACAGAATGAGCATAAATAATGATAGAGGACCCAGGAGTACATGTATATACTGTATGTGCATAGGAATACACACGTGGAAAAGAGAGCAAGATAGACAGGTAGATAGAGTTGATTGATAGATGACTTGGTGGATTCAGAGACTGGTTTTCCCAAAGATTCTTTGAGCAATAGAATCTGTTTGAAAATGTACTTTTCAATCCATATCATTAGCCCAACAATAAATGGTCCTACACTCTTCAATGTATGCTGTTTTGCTAGTTTGTCTTTTTGTATTTTGATTGAAAGTTGTATCAAATAGGGGCTCCTGGGTGGCTCAGTCAGTTAAGCATCTGACTTCAGGTCATGATCTCACGGTCCGTGAGATAGAGCCCCGCATCAGGCTCTGTGCTGACGGCTCAGAGCCTGGAGCCTGCTTTGGATTCTGTGTCTCCCTCTCTCTCTCTGCCCCTCCCCTCACTCATGCTCTGTCTCCCTTCATCTTTCAAAAATGAATAAACGTTAAAAATTTTTAAAAAAGAAAGTTATATCAAATATACATAGTCTGTGATATTACTAACTTAGAAGTACATATTCATATTTTGCCTGTGCTTTAAGGTGATTTATGACTCACAGAAACGGTCTGATCTTCAATGGTATGACAGAAGCCATCAATGGAATTGCCTGCCATGTTAGGATGTTTTCATTTTCTTCCATGGTAATTGGTCTCTTCAATTAATTATTGGGTTGTGGGGTTTTTTTTTAGCCAATTTCAGTTATTTCTATTTCTTCCCTAATAAATTTTATCAATAATTTTATTAATGTACTGACCTAGAGTTTGTACATTTTAATTGCATTCTCTTATTTTTAAGCCTTCTCTATATTTGGAGTGATCTAGTCTCTAATTTTCCTTAAGGATAAATGGTGATTCTTATTTTTTAATAAGATGATAAGAAATTGATCTAGTTGATTGGTTTATTTATTTTTGATAGAAGGCTGAGAGACAGACAGACCTAGACAATGGGTCTAACTTAGTTCTTTTATTTTCTAATTATTTCCTATTTCAGTTTATTTCTACTCTTATCTTCATCATTTGTATTTGCCTAGTATCCCCAGGGGTTTTGGGTTCTCAGTCTAACATCTGAAAGAGACTGATTAATTTACTTTTATTACTTCTTATTGACTAAGGAATTGACTTCTGTTATGACTTTGCCTTGGAGTAAAGCTTTGGAACTATAACTTGTGTTTACAATAAAATATTCTTACTTTAAAATTATTTCTAAATAATTACTAACTTAGGTCCCATTACTCTTTAACCAAAAATTAGTTAGAGGGGAATTTTAATTGTTATTATTGTTTTGACTTTTATTTTTCATCTGTATTTATCTGACATTAAATTTGGAGAGCTGATCTTATAAAATACCCCCTATAAGGAATGTATCATGCTTATTCTTATGGCTTAGCATAAGAGCAAATGTTATCAATCTTCCATGAAAGCCTAAGGAAACATTTTTATTTTAAAATATGAATGTTATTATTTTATTTAAATTTGTCTATGTACTTATGTATTTTGAGTCTCTTCCCTGCCAAGGATAAGAGCGATATGTCTCAGCCTCCCAAAACAAACATGTGTCTGTAAATTTCCCATTTTATTTCGAGCATTTTTAGCCTTATATATTTTGATGCTATGTAATTCAGCAAATAAATTTTCATGACTATTTTATCTTCACTGTGGATTGTAAAATGACATTCTTTGTCTCCTTTAATATTATTCGGCCTGGAATAAAGTTTGTTGGAAACCAATGTTGTCAGCGCTGGTTTCTCTGTTTTTGCATTTCCTCGGTAATGTGTTTTATCCAATTTTTCCAACGTCCTTTGTCTTTGAGTTGTATGTAACACCAGGTGGGAATTTACTGTTGAACACAATAAGAGAAGTTTGGTCTTCTCATTGTTGGAGAATATTGTTAATTATATAGAATCTTTTAAAAGGGTCTAAAAACATCAACAGAAGCCTCTCCCGGGCCGTCCAGGAACCTCTCTCTCTGTGTGGTTTCCTCTGGGATGCAGAGCTGTGAACTATCAGCCCTTCACATCATTTTACTCCTGCCTGCTGGTGAGAATGTGCTGCTTAAGCAAGCATGCCTCTAGGCTATAGAAGCCATTGGGCACTCTGAAAACATAGGCAAAATGAGAGAGGTATGTAAGACGTGACTCCTAGGGAAAATCCCAGTGTTTACAATAACAATATTATCAATCAGGTACTTCTTCGTGTATTTTTCTTCCCACTGCCCTCTTCTCCTGTACTCTCAATATAACAGTGGAGCTGTAACAGTGTTGAGTTGGCAGGGGGATAAGATCGCAGGAAACTATCTATAAGATCTTATAGATTTTAGGTAGCATCCTTTCTGCCCAAGGCAGGCTTAGATAAAAACGTTGCCTGTCTGCAATGCCAGATGTCAGGGTCAATACTAACTGCCAAGAAATCTGCTCTAAGCACTGTCGATGTACTTAAACACCTGTGCCTCAGTTTACTCATCTATTAAAAAGGATTCAATGAGGTGCATAAAAAGTGCCGACAGCAGATTCTTGGCATATAATAACTAAGAGACGAGAATCAGTTAATGTTATTATTGACTGACTTGATCATCTTGTTTTATATCAGCTTTTCATATTGCTTGACCATTTCCTTCTTTAACCACATTTTTATTTTTTTGGTCTACATTTTGTTTTTGCTTATTTTTTTCCCAGCAGTTTGGAAGGAGCTGTTTTACAAATTTTGCTTTGCTCCGCATTGCTTTTATATATTTGTGTCATTTTTTTCCTCTGATTCACAAGATTTCACATCAACTCTCACCTCCTTGTAAGATGAGCAACGTAGTGAGTTTGTGTTTTTCACCTCCCTTTCATAAGCCCATTTCCTATTAGATTACTACTGGACGATTGAGAATCATCTCTTTGAAGAATTATATTTGCATTCAACTTAGAAGGATATTTACAGTTTTTGACTTTATATTCATTCTTTTCTTTGCTTGTAACCATCCTTTTCATACCTTGGCTTCCCATTCTTGAGTCTCTAATTTCAAGTCAGTATCAGTGTGTGTAACTCATATTCACATTCTTTCCCCCACTGAATAAGATTTTAGGGGGAAATCTATTTTAAAAGTTTTTCAACCTGTTTTTTGTTTGTTTGTTTGTTTGTTTGTTCATTTTGTGTTTGTGTAGGTTTTCTGGAGATTTTTGTTCTGTTTGTGTTTTGCTTTTGGCCCTTACCGGCGAATGGGCATTTGGCTGGTTTTCCCATTCTTGAGTCACATGTTTTTCTCTGAAAACACTGTACCAGTCACTCTATTTTCTGGAACTTGCTATGGTATTCTAGGTGTAAATCTTCTTTTCATTATCTCTCCTTATAATACAGTGGGGATGTTTGATCTCCGTATTTGGATCCTTTCAGCTTTAGAAAATTGTATCTAATTATACCCTTGATGATTATTTTCTTTCCATTGCTCTTTTAATCTTCAGAAATATCGAAAATTTATGTGTATTATATCCATTCTCTGCCTCTCTATCCTTTTCTCATCTTTTTATTTGTATTCCTGTGACACATATCGAATGCTCAATAAATACGTAAGAAAGAGAGCAAGAAGGGAAAACGGGAAGGAGGGATCTATTTAGCGGACATGTTTTGAATTTATCCTAATCAGCTTGGATTTGACTTTCTGATCATTTCTGTCTTAACTGTGGGTAGGGAGCCATTTACCTCCTATTACTCTCGCAATCTTTTCTTGTATCCTGAGCTTCATATTTTCATATGTTTGTGTTATTTTTGAAATAGCTTCCAAAGACCGTTTTAGGACCCGTCTTCCCGTATTTTACCAAACATTCTCTATGTTTCCTCCACACCTAACTTTTACAACAAGTGATTTTCAGGGTGATGTTATTTTTCTTTCGTACTGTAGTACTTCCCACTCACTACCACTGACTTGTTTTGTGATAAACGTTCTTGAATGATTCCACACGGATTTGCTCGTCCGCAGGAGTGTTCTTCCATTCAGGTACTGCGGGACAAGGTGAGATCCTCTCCTAATCCATCTGTTTGGTTCTCTGACACGTGAAACCAACGAATCAATGAAACACAGAAGTCACGGTTATTGTCAGCACTGCTGCCAGGGACTTTCCTGTCTCCCACACAGCCCTTTCCATATAGGAGTTATGGTCCCTGAGATGTAAGGGGGCCCTGTTCACCCTCATTGCTTGTCTGAATTTCCTTTGACTAGGCACCAGTGGGATGGAGCAAGATATGGGGGAGTCAACTGGCCCTTCCAGAAGAATAAGTGCTTTAAATAAATGACTATTTTTATGATTGGTATAAATCCTGAGTCTCTGAGCCAGATAGAGAGAGTGTAAAAGTGTGTGTGTGGGGGGGGGGGAAGGGTGTATGTGTGTGCAGTGGGTGAAGTGGAGAATAAAATTTCATCCTCCATACTTTATACGTGCAAAATACACTTCTGCAAACTACTGCTTTTTCTCTCCACTCACTTTAGTTTAGTATCTGTTAAATCCAAGGATATATTTTTTCAGATAGGAAATTAACATAGACAACAAACCCCCTGAGGACAGGGACTACGTACTTACTTCCCCAGTGAATCCCATGGCCTAGCCCATATATAAGACTGAATGAATAAATGAGGGATTAAATAAAGGTTGGGATGGAGTGAAACAGCCCCACATTTTTTTTATTATGGACAATCTTCTCCATATCTTTCTATTTATATTGGTTTACAAATATATTTTTCAAATTATTAGATTAGAAAATTATTCCTACCAGCATCCAGCATATGGTAATGATTGTAAGGGGAATTTTTTATTAGTCCTCTTTGTAAATTTCAATTTCAATTATTTCAATTCCTTATATGTGAGAAGTGTTGAAATTAACAGAATTTAGTTCATATAATGTCAAGGAGTTTGGTATGCACATGAAAATTACCGTGACTGTTACAGGTTTTTTTGTTTTGTTTGGTTTGGTCAAAGTCCCTAAAAGACAGTTGGAGAACAAGGGAACAAAAAAGCCCCCAAATCCCAGGACCGAATGCAGCCATTATTTAACATCTCCATACGTTTCCTTCCAGGCCCTTTTCTCAATGTTGAGCCTTGTGGCTGTGGGTGGAAAGGGATTCATCAGCCAAATCCTACTGGGAGGGTCAAATCGTGGTATTTAGGAAGAGGCGTGAAATCTATACCCCTGTAGCTGAGACACTCCTTTTATTATTTGTATTTTCCCATTTTGAAAAAATAATTGCTGCTACCAAACACCCTCCACAGCACTACACCCCATGGCAATCAAAGGAACTGAACCATATCTGGGTGCAGAAAACAGAGGGGGTGCACAGACAAACCAGAGAAGTAGCTGGATATGGTGGAACACGATGGAGGAAAGCAGAATGCCCTTAGAACATGACTTATAATAAGTTGTGTTGTTCACATTCTATGAATTTAACTATTTCTAGTTGCAGGAACCTAGGAAATCCTGCATCCCATAGTCCTCGGCCTGCCCCACAGAAATGTGACCTTGGGACAAGTCTACATGTGTCCAGAATGGCATGGGAAGAAGAGAGCTTGGATAGCAAAAATGAACAAACTGAGGAAAAACAGATAAATGTCTTGGAGGAAATTGGAAGTTTTTATCCAGGCCCTGCTTTGTAACATTCAAAGGTTATGTGAATCATGGGTATGCCAACCGTCTAAATATCTCCATAAAATTTTCATTTCAGATTGAGTTCAACCATGCTGACCCGCCTTCTGACTCCTTTATGATATCCTCAGTTCAACCACACCCTTTACCCTCCAAGTCCCGTACAACATGTTCTGTCCATCACAGAAATCCAAATCAGGCTCAGACTAATGGGAGACAGATTCTGATACTCAATGAGGACAGAGCAGATGAAAGGCCGACTTCCCACCTCACGGAAGAGGGCTCTTTCCAGATGCATTCCTGTGTGATTGTGCTAAGTTTCAGACGTTACTGGATATTTATTAGATGGGTTCCCTTTTTACCGTTAAGCATTTTAACATGCATTATATAACATACTTTGCTTCTTATTTTCACTTACAATGATATAATCAAGTATCTCTATTTTATTAAATGGCTGTTGTAACTACCATTTTAAGAACTGCCTGATGCCCCGGGCACTATGCACACCACCGTCTATTTCTCCCACGGTCAAAGATCTAGACGGAAGAAGTTACTTTGTAAAATCCCAATGTGGACTATTCACTGGAAGGACTTAATGATTTACACCAAGGGTTCAGACGTTTTGATACTTTGTGAAGACAGATGTCTCCCACCCAAACCAGGAAATGTACCATTCAGAGTCCTGTGTTTTATTGTCGCTTTTTTTTTTTTTTTTGGTTTTTAGCACTACTAACCAACTCTCTGTTTTTCTGTTTATAGACAACAGCTCCTTAAGTAATATAGTAATTAAGTAAGTAGCTACTTTATATAAAGCTGCCAGGGGTTTGGGGTATCACTTCAGAAAGGGGCATGGAATAATAAAAACTATGAGTCCAGCCACACACTCTTCTTCTGGGGTCAGTTGTTGGATATTTTGATTTTAATTCATAGCAAGAGGTCCCCTGGCAGGTCCCGGTCCTGGAAGCTGACTGATGGAATTGAGGGGATTTAAGAAAGAGGAGGAAGGCTATAACAGAGCCCAGAACGCCTTCTCTTTTTAAAACAACAATAAATGATGACTCTTCTCTCTCATATATATATATATATATATATATATATATATATAAGACTTGGTAATTTCTGAGTAAAATAAATTCAAAGTAAGATGTGCAGCCATGTGAAATACCTTTGGTTAAGCTGTCCTGTGAATGACTAAATTCAAGACACAGATGTGAGTGTGTATGTATGTGTGTGTGTGTGTGAGAGAGAGAGAGAGAGAGAGAGAGAGAGAGAGAGAGTGTATGTGTGAGAGAGTGAGTGTTTGTGGGAGACAGAGAGAAAAAAACCACATGTATTTAATATGAAATAGGTAGAAATAAAGATAGTGCCCTTCTGTTCCATACAAGGGAGGATGGGTTGGAAGTGGAAGCCATCTGTCCCCAATGAAGGGTATTTTACCAGTGACATAATTTAAGAAGTTGGTTGTGTCAGGGCCCCTGGGCAGCTCAGTCAGTTAAGTGTCCAACTCTTGATCTTGGCTCAGGCTGTGATCTCATGGTTCATGGGTTTGAACCCCGCATCACGGAGGCTGCTTGGGATTCTCTCTCTTTCTCCCTCTGTCTCTGCCTGTGTGCTCTCTTGCTCTCTCTCTCTCTCTCAAAATAAATAAATAGACATTAAAAAGAAAAGTCAGTTGTGTTATTACTTTTAAATCTCTATTGCAACACACACACCAGTGTCTGTACTCGAGACAGAACATTCGCACTTGCCAAACCTTGTGTGCCACCGGTCCCCTCAGAAGCACCTTATCACCCTTACCAAACACAATCAGCTGGGGTGGTGGTTATAATTCCACTTTAAAGACGAGGAACCTAAGACTCAAAGAACTGAAGCAACCTGCCCCTGGCCATGTGGCTCATAAGAGGTCAACTCAGGATTTGAACTGCATACCTTCGGAGTCAAAAGACTACATCCTGTGAGACACGCTGACTGCATAGAGATGGTGGCTAGAGCTTTTATTCACAGAGAGAGAAAGGGGAAAAGCAAGAAGAGTAAGAGGGGAAAAAGAGAGAAACACACACACACAGCGAGAGTGAGAGAGAGAGAGAGAGAAGTTACAGACTGGCCATTTTTACAGTTTTGGGCCTAAGATCTTTCCCTTCTTGCCTGATAATATTTAAAAAAAATTTTTTTAGGGGCGCCTGGGTGGCTCAATCGGTTGGGCAGCCGACTTTGGCTCAGGTCATGATCTTGCAGTCCGTGAGTTCGAGCCCCGTGTCGGGCTCTGTGCTGACAGCTCAGAGCCTGGAGCCCGTTTCAGATTCTGTGTCTCCCTCTCTCTGCCCCTCCCCTGTTCATGCTCTGTCTCTCTCAGTCTCAAAAATAAATAAACATTAAAAAAAAATTTTAAAAAATAAATTTTAAGCCAGAAGTGTTATGTTGAAGTCCTACCCCTAGTGCATCAGGATGTGACTGTATTTGGACACGGGGTCTTTAAAGACATCACGAAGTTAAAATGAGGTGATTATGGTGGGTCCTAATCCAATGTGACCAGGGATCTTGTAAAGAGGAAATTCTGACACAGAGAAGATACAGGCACCGAGGGAAGATGATGTGCAGACCCAGGGAGAAGATGATCATCGACCACCTGAGAGCCAAGGAGAGAGACCTCAGGAGAAACTGCACCAGACGTCACCAAGCTCCTGGACGGTCCGCCTCCAGGAGAAAAGAAGCATCTGTTCTTCGAGCCACACAGCCTGTGGTATTCTGTGATTATGGCAGCCCCAGCACACGCACACTCTGTCAGACTCACATGGAGGCAGCACGTCTGGGGGGCTGTCCCATGCTGACACCGACAAAGCCACTCTCCCCATGTGACCAGTTAGCGGGGCCCTGCTACCTCCGCAGGAACAGGGTTCCAGGATCAGGCCAGGACCCACTGCAGAGACGGGACTGGCTCCAAATTAACGTTTCTGCTAGGGCACGACCCCACCTTTCTCTTTTTTTCTGTGTCAAGCCGACGTTTCCCAGGAAGTTGGATTAAACGTGCACTGGCAGCCTTTGGCAGAGATGGGCCCTCGTACGGGCGCTGGTGAATCGGGGCCTTAACCAAACACGAAATGACAGAACCGTTTCCAGCGGAGGACTAACTGAGCCAACTCAAGACAAACACAACGTATTTTGGCATTGCTTTTGACAGATGGAAACAAAACAAACATTAGCAACCGGACTGCAGCTAACAATATGCAAAATTAAAGAAGATACCTTTTTAACTTTGTCTGGGAGCCCACCGGCTTTTCTTATAAAATCTGCCGAAGAAAAAAGAAGACAGAGCTGTTAATCTCGTTACACAACCAGTTAGCACATGCAAACAAGGGAAATTAAAAGTCTTTGCATTCAGGGGAGGAAATAGATATTTGACACATATATTTATTAAGGAGACTGGACTGGAAAATAGCACTGCTGTATTAATCAGAAATGGTGTAGGAAATACTTAAATAATATAACAGAATATGCACAGACAGCATAAGCTGCTTACAAATGGAAGCCTAAGGTCCAAGTATTTTTATTTGAAGGTTAAATTTTCAATTAATTTTTTTCAGCTTGTTGCCATCTCTTCCAAGCATCACTGTTAATTGCCATAAAACAATACCTCTCCCTGTTTAAATTCTGGACATGGAGGCCAGAAGCCGTCAGCCATCTAATGAGCATCAGAGTATTGTGGCAGAAATGAAAACCACTCTGTAAGAGCTGAACCAAAACATCAGGCCCCGAGAAGTCAACTGATTGGTTAAAGCCCCTTTTTCCATTTGCTCAGTTTTCCAGAAGTTACATTTACAAGTTCCAGCCTGTCACTGGAAAGTACAAATAGAAGCCTTCTTTTATTGGAATCTCCATACATCCCAACTTCGGGGATTTGTGGCAGCCAAGGGTCTGTATGCCCACTTGCTGGCTCACCAGAGAAGGAACCTGACGCTTTCTTTTTCTTTAGGATGGAACAATATACATGTCCCGGCCGTAAATGGGCTTATTCACTTCTGCTCGGTTAACCAGCATTGCAGGGCTCTCTTCCAGGCTGAGATCCAGCCCACATCGTGTGGGATGACACGAAAACAGACTTTAGAAAGCACTGGTTGGAGAACTGAGGTTGGAAATAAGGTTTCATCTTGACTTGAAGACAGGACTAGAATGAAGGTTTGGAGCATAAATACATTCACATAGGTTTGGGCTGGAAGACCTCTGTGTTGAGAGTCAGAGTTAACTTTGGAAATGATTTTAGGTTGAGAATAAAGGAAAAAAAATGGCATTGAGGATAAAACGCATAACACTGCATTTAATTTAAAATGGCCTAGCGTCCTAGAAAAAAAAATGGCCTTTTCTAATAAGGCAACTTTACTTTGTAACCCAGCACCACCACCACTTACTGCTTATGTAACTTTGTATAAGTCACCTAAACCCTCAACCTGAGTTTCTTTAGCTGTAAAATGGGAGTGATAATGTCTACTCCATACCTTCTTGAAAAAAGCAATAGAGAGAAATGAATAGATAATAGGTCAATCTTGTTCTCCCTTCCTCCTAGGGGACGTGTGGCATTGTTTGGGGAAATTTTTGATACCAGAGGCTTGGGTAGTGAGTGCTACTAAAATCTAGTGGACAGAGGTTCAGTATTACGCTATATACCCCACAACAATAGGACAGACCCCCAAGAATGGTCTTTCCCAAAATGCCAGTAGTGCTGATACTAAAAAGCCTGAATTAGATATAAATAGGCAGATGACAGAACACAGATAAAAAGCTAATTTTTTAGCCTTTGGGGAGGAATGTATAGATCATCTATAAATTTACAGGTAGATCAATTAATACAATGATGAGAAATATTCTGACATGGGATACTCTAGACATTCAACAAATGTAAGTAAGTTTTTATTAAATCCGAAGAGAAGATTAACAACATCATGGTTGGGATGAGGTTACAGATGGTGCTAAGCGTGAAACAGTAATGTTACTGATGGAAAAATGCCACCATCATGCCGGGTGCTTGGTATTTTTGTCACATTTAAGAAGGGGGTCATCTGAGTCTAGGGCTGGGGTTCGTGTTAGAGCTACGGGTCCAGGGAAGGTTGGGATCAGGGCTGGCAGACCCTTCCCAACAAGCAGCCAAAGCTCGCTAATTATTTTGGCAACATGCAGACAGTCTCTCCAGTGCCAAGCATCTAAGTCCCTATTCGGAGTCCCTGCAGTTCCATAGGAGAGGGGCAGACCCGATGTGGCCTATACATGTCAGGGCGGCCCACCCCATAGTTGCCCACTTTCTCAGGCAATGGTATTAAGATTATCTGGAGTATGTTGATGACCCAGTTCTATCCCAGCCTTTGTATCCAACTCCATGAGGAAGGAGCAGCAGTGGCTTAAGAGATCGGGATTTCATGTTAAGAGGAGATGCTAGGAACACTCCAATATTAAACCCGCTTTGAGAAAAGGCAACTGTTTGTTCAACTCATATTTAAGGGAATAAGAAGTGTATGAGGTTCAAGCCAATGTCTATACCCTGTGTTCAATCTACAGGAGTATTGGGCATCTCCAGAATCTAGGAGAGCAGGGCCTTTGAGAGATAATAGGAGGGCTGGCCACCTGCAGTCACACCTTCACATCTTCCTGTCAGGAAAGTGGGTCAGCATAATCACACCACAGTGTGAGAAGATAAATCTGTAATGTCATCATACATATGAACAAAGAAACAGTGTTCTGGCTGGAGAAAGTCTGCTTGAACAGAAGTGAGTTTTCTGAGTGGAGCAGGCTAAAGGGGAGAAAAAAAATAGACTGGAGCACTTGGGTGGCTCAGTAGGTCAAGCATCGGACTTTGGGTCAGGTCATGATCTCACAGTTCGTGAGTTCGAGTCCCACACTGGGTGAGCTTGAGCCCCACTTCGGGTGAACATAAGCCCTGCTTTTCTCTCTCTCTCTCTCTCTCTCTCTCTCTCTCTCTCTCTGCCCCTCACTCACTTGCGCCCTCTCTCTGAAAGAAAGAAAGAAAGAAAGAAAGAAAGAAAGAAAGAAAGAAAGAAAGAGACTTGACAATGATTCACCTGCAATGTCCTGGCTGAGAGTCACTGAATCTGGGAAACAGTAGCAAACTGGACCATAAATAGGCATCTGCAATAAGTGGCTGGTTTGGTACGTGGGCCCCTTCAGTGGCCAGTGTGAGCCATCCTTGATACTGTTGATCACCCCAGGTTCTTACACCATGCCCAGAGAGTGGGCTCCAGATGGCCAACAACCTGCCAGATATTCAGTGCAGAAGGTGTGAGCTCTCGTAGGGCGATGTAAACCTTCTTGTTCCTGGGAAGGTCAGTTTCTTCATTATAAATTCAGAATAGACTTTGGTTCCAACATGTCTCCCCAGTCTGGATTCCCGTGCAATTCCATGGGCTAGAGGTCTGACGTTCTGCCAGCAAGTTTTAGTGAGTAAAGGAGAAGTTAAATTTTGAACCACCATAACCTTGCTGTCTTACTTCCGGCAGGCTCCTAACACGTGCACGCACACACGCGTGCTCACACTTAGACAAAATCTACACACCATAACATTTACCCATTTGAAGTGAGAAATTCAATGATTTCTTTCATGGTAAACTTTCACTGAGGTGCAGCCATGACCACAATTGCATTTTAGAACATTTCTAACAGCTCGCAAAGATCCTCCTTGTACTCTTTTGTAACTAACCCATTCCCACCTTCTAGTCTCAAATGACCACTGGTCCATTTTTTTTACCTCCAGGACTTGCCTTTTAGGGGCATCTCCCATAAACAGAATGATACATCAGGCACTTCCCTGCATCTGGCTGTATCCGCTTAGCACAATGTCCTCTGAGATGTGTCCATGCTACAGCATGTATGGTACTTCACTCCTTGTTAAGTCTAAAAACAGTGTTTGATTGTGTGGATACACCACATTTTGTTTACCTGTCCATCTGTGGAAGGACGTTTGTGTTGTTTCTACTTGTTAGCTATAGTGAATAACGTGGCTATGAAGTTGGTTTGGTTTTCATTTTCGTTTTTTGCTTGGGGCAGCTATGAAGTTTTGTGTACAAGCTTTTGTTTGGATGGATGTTTCCACTTATTTCTTTTGGGTAGGTACCCAGGAGTGGAAAAGCTAGGTCACTTCGTAAATTTATGTTTCCCACGGTGGGATCTTGAGCAGCCCCTGACCCAGCCTCCTCCTCAGCGTGGTGCAGGCTCATAATGGGATAGCCTGAGAACCTAGCTACTATGAGTTGATAGCATTCACTTCCTGGGAGATTTTGAAGTTTTTGAAACCGTACCCAGCTTTAAATGGAGGACGACCTTGTAGCAGCCACCTGAGATTGCTATTTCAGTCAGAGGATTCTCTGAAACAAGTGAAAGCGTCTTGAAGAGTTGACAATACGATATTACTGCCGTCATTAGCGTTACCCATTTGTCGTCTGCGATTTGAAACGGTGGGGTTTTAAGCTCCATGGTAGGATCAGGAAGCAGCTAAAATCTAATGCAATGAACCCTTGACTCTGATGTTTGGTCTCAACACTCCCACTTCCTAGTTACGGGACCTTCCCTACAGTGATGTGCCTTCCCAAGCTTTAATTCCTTCGCTTAAAAAATGGGGCCACCAACCTCATCTCTCAGGGTTTCCATAGGATTAAACAAATTGGCAGCACATTTAATCTGGTCCTGTGGGGCTGTTGGGTGGTTAAATTACCTGACCCTAATTTTAATCTAGAAAGTCTGTGTATCTCAAGGGAAACCTCCAAGAGCTAAAATACGCAGCAGGATAGGCCACATATGATTCTGAGAGCAATTCCAATGGGGGTGGGGGGCTTTCCTGCACCAACCAATTCTCGGACACCACCTGGGTGTCCTGCACTTCAACTAAATTCTGACACTATCGACCTAGAGATAGCATCAGATCCCCCAGGTTAAGGGTTAGTCCTACAGGACTCCTCCTATCCCCTTTAGACACCAGTCACAAATCCAGATTGTCACCTGTACTTCCGATCTACTAGCTATAAATCAGACATTCCAATGATACCCTCCTAGGGTTTGATTAATTTGCTAGAGTGGTTCACAGAACTCAGAGAAATATGTTATTCACCAGATTACCAGTTTATTGTAAAAAGATACAACTTAGGAACAGCTAGATAGAAGAGGTACACAAGGCAAGGTATGTGGGAAGGGGCTCCGAGCCTCCATCCACTCTATGGCAGGCCCCCTTCCCCAAATGTCCACTTGTTCACCAACCTGGAAGCTCTATGAATCCTGTCCTTTGGGGTTTTTATAGAGGTTTCATTCCACAGGCATGAGTGATTAAATCATTGACTATAGGTACTTGAACTCAGTCGCCTCCAGGGAGGTGGGACTGAAAATTCCAACTCTCTAATCATATGGCTGGTCCCCCAGCAACAAGCTTTGGGTGGCCAGTCATCACCCCCATCCCCAGCTTCAGGGATTCCTAAAGTCACCTCATTAACCTAACTCAGTTATTGTTGAAAAGGCTTGATATAAACAACAAGACACCCATTTCATTTTTATAGCTCTGAGGAGATTTCAAGAAAAAAGGACAAGAGACCAAATTAAACAAAAGATATTCCCCTGCTCTTATGGCTCTGGAAATTTAAAGGGCTAGAGGAGCTGTGAGCCAGAAACAGGACAAAACCAAGTATCTATTTCTTATTATAAATCACAGTATCACATTTTATTCATGTATTAACTTTATTTCACTTGAGATTTATTTGTACAGAATGTTAGTATACAACATTCAGTACTCAGTGAAATAATGACAAAAATAACAGTACCCCACACCAATAAGGCCTTTTTATTATTTAAAAAAAATTTTTTAACACTTTATTTATTTTTGAAACAATGCGAGAGACAGAGTGCAAGTGGCGGAGGGGCAGACAGAGGGAGACACAGAATCTGAAGCAGGTTCCAGGCTCTGTCTGAGCTGTCAGTACAGAGCCCGACGCAGGGCTCGAACCCACAAACCGTGAGATCATGACCTGAGCTGAAGTCAGACGCTTAACCTACTGAGCCACCCAGGGATCCCAATAAGCCCCTTTTAAAACAGGATTTCATATCAATATGATTTAGGCCATTAAAACCTGTGACTTGAGAGCCCGGTTGCTCATTAGTATGACCTGGAGAGAATTCAGTCATGCCAGTGCTTGAGCTCCAGCCTCAGGGATCCTGATTCAGGATCCAGCAGGAGGCAGGACCAGGAGGGCTCAGAAATTTGGAGGGTTTTTTTGTTTGGTTTGGTTTGGTTTGGTTTGGTTTGGTTTGGTTTGGTTTGGTTTTTACTTCCCAGGTGATGTCAACGCAGAACCAGAGTACAGACCCATCGCATGGACAGTGAAGAATTAGGCAGAGGCTACCTTCTCTATGATTTAGTTGGGGAGCTTGGAGAGAACTTACAGGACTTGACCTAGAGGATCATAAGTTGTGATGCCATTGGCGTTTTAGCCCAGGTCTCCAGATTCAGTCCAGGACTCTGTTTCCTACACGATATTTTCAAGGAAGAAAATGTAACTAGACTTTAACTAAAAGGAATTGAAATGGATGGAAGTCCTGGAGTGGAGAAAGGACAATTGGAGTCCTTGGCAAAAATATACAAACGAGTGGCAATAACACACTCACCTAGAACAAGTCCACAGGAGGGCCTCGTCGTGCCTCGCATGTGCCGAAATCAGGGCATGGTTGGTTATAAAACTGCTTACTGTGAAGAAGTTCAGTGAGGGGTAGAGGTTCTAAAGGGATAGATAAATCTATAAGCAAGATTACTGAGTTGGTAAAATGCCCAGCTCAGCAGTTCGGAGCCAGAAACAGAAAGGCTTTGTGAGCAGGTGGGTACCTTTATTATGGTAATCAACTCTGGGCCCAAGAAGCAATGAGGTCATCAGGTTCCCAGGATGCTCTGAAGGAAGTGAGTGGGCCTGGCGAACACAGAAATATGTAACTGGAGGTCATCCTGCTGGGGCGACCAATTTAGGGCCTCTCTGCAGCCAAGGCCTGAGCAAGTTTTAGGCAACTTGTGAATCGTTGCGGATTGATGGGGGAAAGGCTGAACTGGAAGGAATGCGCTTGAAGGACCATAACATTTGAGAATGAAATGGGAGTCCAAATTCATGACACCAAACCCCTCATTTTACAGTTGAAAGAAAATGAAGCCCAGAGAGGGGCAGTGACTTGCTTCAAGGCCACAGAGCTGGGGGAGTGGAAGATCTAAGCCTTCCTTCCCAGTGATTCTGCCCCCATTAAAAACCAAGCAAACATGAAAACATGGTCAAAACACAGACAAGCTCCAATTACTGTCAGGAAGAAGAGATTTGGGGTGGGGCTGGGGGTGGATCACTGCATGCATTGTCACTCTCTGTTCTACTTTTCTATCCTCTCCTCTGCCTGTGGAGTTAAGATGCCACTTCGGCTTCCACTCTGTGTTATAGGGATCAAGAGAACATCGTGGACATCTGGATTCTGGTTCTGGCTTTGCTGTGTGTCTTAGAGTAAATCACTTCACTTCTCTGGGTCTCAGGTTCTCCTTTAGCAACATGAGTGTGAAAAGACAATGCGAACGATACACCGCTTGATCTATTCTCCAGGGATTGGCAAACTTTGGCCAGTTCTGGCCCACCACCTGTTTTTGTGAATAAAGTTTTATTAGAATACAACTACATCCGATCGTTAATGTATTGTCTATGGATGCTTTTCTGCTATCGTGGCAGACTTGAGTAGATACAACAGAGACCACCATATGGCCTGCCAAGCTGAAGGTTTTTACCAGCTGGGCCTTTACAGAAAAGTTTGCTGATCCTTATACAACATCTATCATCTCTTACCTGAGAGATACACACACATACACACACACGCCTACCATACATTTACGCATGTCTTGGTCCAGATAATTTCTCTGCTATGTGTTTCTGGTGGGAAAACATTTCAAATATATACCCACGCACAGAAAAAAAGTCAATAAGTGATCCTCATAGCCCCCTCATTTTAACAGATGTTCGTATTCAGTTAGAATTTATGTTTTCAGAATTCGGTATCATAGTAATCTACATTTATAAATAACACTGAATTCTCTGAAAAGGAAGAGAAGAAGACATACACACATGTACGTAGAGCTAAATGACCCAAAGAGTTCAGCCCTACTCTACCATGATTACTGCCAGTTTGGAAGGGGGAGGTTTTCAGATGAGTAGCAGGGTCTTACTTACCAGATCCATTGTCTAAATCACTAGATTGACATTTTACCAGAAATTCAAAAAATAATCTTGAGGACTTTTGTCAATCAAGTATATAGTTTAATATGAAAGTCAAATTGTGATTTTGTTCATGACACGTCATCAGAGCTATCTTAACCAGCAG
This sequence comes from Prionailurus bengalensis, assembly GCF_016509475.1. NCBI lineage: Eukaryota > Metazoa > Chordata > Mammalia > Carnivora > Felidae > Prionailurus > Prionailurus bengalensis. The sequence continues at coordinate 42,070,430 of NC_057352.1, forward strand.
CGTCAGAGGCAGTGTTCAGATGCTCGTACAAATGGGGCAAGATTTAAAGGAAATAAAGCCTGAGATTGTGTTGAAGACCCTTTTCCATCTTTTTCATTTCCTTATCTTAATCCACTTGGTGAGATCTCAATCTTAGGTATCACTCTTAATCAGAATGTCCTTTTATAGCCACTCTAGCTTTTGTTAGGAGAACTAAAACCTTGGAGACTTCTCTGGACTCCAAGGTTTACACAACTTCATTTGAACTCACAGTCCCTATAGCCATTCAGTTCCCCCATGACCTGGCCCCAGCTCACATGAAAACAAGGACAGATTTTTGTTTCATTTTCTGCAGACACAAGAGACAGAAGAGGAAGTCCCTGCCTCTCTCATTGGACTTCATCAGCATCAATATTTGCCTTCTGTAACCTGGTAGTATTTCTTCACTGTATTAATTATTTGCCATTGTGAGGATCTCTCACGGTGTGTGCGCACGTGTGTGTGTGCATGCGTGTGTGTGTGTGTGTGTGTGCGTGTGAGTATGTGCAAGCGTGTCTGCCTTCTAATCCTCTTTTGCTCCTTCCAATCGATAACTGGCTTGGAAATGAGGTGCACGAACACTGGCGTTGAGGGCTCACCTTTGAAAAATCTCCCTAACCAATATCCTTCTAATATAGAACTTGAAGTTCAAACTGTTTCTGATAGAGCCAGAAAAACATGTTCTTCAAGAGATCAGAAAGTCTGCTGGGTTAGCTCATGCTTAAATAGTCACAGAAGTCAGCTCTTGAGGCAGAAATATATATTAGTTTTATGACAGTTATTTTAGCTGTGCTAATGACTCCGCAAGGCAAGGAGGGGGTGACATGGTCAAAAGATAATGTTTCCGCCTGTCTTCCCTATTCCACTCTGAAGTATGCCTGTCTCGCACGTGTGGTTCCCCTGCAGATTAAGGCCACAGTGTTTTTAAACTTTGGGAATGAATATCTCTGTTTCGA